>NC_135089.1:18617500-19217500 GCF_051107435.1 Chaetodon auriga | reverse complement strand
CACCCATGTTTAAAACAATGCTTCGCTCACAGCTGATTTAAAAACATTAATGATCTTCTTGCTGCTCTCTCATTATTGGTGCTGCGTTTCCATAAACATGCTGGATGTAGCACTGTGGCATCAGCTGAAACACAAAAACAAGTCAGACAGGCCTCACACTCCACAGGGTTTGAGCGTGGCGTGCAGCAGAGAGTAAGACATCCCGGGCTAAATCTGTACTCACCTTATCATGCTTTCCAAGCCTCCCTCAGGCACTATCTCATGCTTATCTGCCACTTTTCCGTTTCATTCTCCTCCTCCCTCCGCGCTCCTTCTAAGAGCCCTCTCTCCCCACGCCCGTCACTGTTTGCTATTTCCTGTTTTATGTTGATCCCTTCAGTAATTTTGGCTGCGCGACAAATTTTAAAAAAGCGATCTTGTTTGAGTGGATGTGTCCTCATTATTCGGGGGATTGAGCAAATCACAGTGAAAATAAATGACAAATCTGTGGGTGTGTGCGGTGTGTATGGGAGAATGTATGTGCCCGGGTCGTCTGTCATAACCCTGCCCTCCTCCAGGAAGCTCGCTGTCCAGAGAGGCTGTGATCACATTAAACCTCTCGTCTATTGAGTTGAGACAGATCAGACGCTCTGCTCTGCGCTTTGAAACTGTAAGATGTATTCAGCCTGTTCTCTGGTTGCCAACGTGTGTGTGTGTAGCTGTCTGCATGTCATGAACGCCGAGCAAACCTTCCTGGATAGGTACACGCATAACTCTCACCCACAAGTGCCAGACACAAGAGAACCTGCTCAGGGTGAGCACTCACCGGTGATCTCTGTCATCATCCATCATCTGTCTGAGTGAAAGATATCAGAGCTCGTCCAGGACAAAAACCAGCTTCCACGGAGCTGGTTACTGTAGTCCATCACAACAAACACAAACAAAGGTTCTCACAGTTAGCACGAAAGAAGCTAATTGTATGCAGCTTGCATCGTTGAACGATTTAAAATAAGGCTTACAGTCATTCCTCAGCTTTGTGAGGCTGTTCTTGAGCATCACTGTGCTTTTAGCTAAATGCTTAGCTTAGCATGCTAACATGCTCACAGTGTCATGCTAACCTGTCGGTGTTTGGCAGGTATGTGTTTGCTATGTTCATCTTACTTTAGCATGTTGGCATGTTCACCTTTGCTAATAAGTGCTAAAGTCAGCAGGCTAACGAAGTAAACTTTGGATGATGGAGGTAGATGGAAAAAAAACATCTTCACTTCATGCATCTGTGTCCAAGAGGGATTCAGGACTGATTGAAATGTGTTTGCTCAAAGCAGCTGTGGACTCATCAGTTAATCGTTAGTGAGAGTAACGGATGTAATCCATCGTCTGAAATCCTGTTTTCGGGAACCTGGAGAATGGAAAATCTGCTCCCTCCTCCTCTGTCATCAGAAACAGTGAGAAACACTGACCCGCTCCTGGTGCCTCTGCCATTGTTTCCTTTTATTATATTTGTCTAACAGCCCAGCTCTCTTTGGACAGTAATGGAAAGTTGAAATCAATGGAAGTTTTCTTCTCCTCGGTCCCCTGATTGGTGGACACGGCTCGCGATGTAATAACTGATGATGTAAGTCCTGGGCCGAGGTGAATGAGGGGACTGTTCTCCTTCTCTCTCAAGTCGCATTGGCGGCGGCGGCGGCCTGTCCTCAAATTGGTGTTGCCATGGTAACATGGGTTCTGACAATGCCACTAGCAAGTCATTGATTCAGTGGGGGGGTTTTTTTAATGGGGGAGGGGGTTGTTTTTCAGGGGTGATGCTTTTAAAGACACTGGAAAAAAAAACGTGTTTTTTTACACGGTATTGAAGGAGTGGTGAGTCATTCTGGACAAAGATGGTTGGTAGCACCATCTCTCCTCCTTCACAGTGCCATTACACCTGTTCCTAATTGGATGAAGCAGTGTTGTGTGGCTGTCTGAGCAGCTTGTTTCTGGCTTACAGAGCCAGGTGCTGTGTGCAAAAACCAGATGACTTTTCAGAGCACGCACACACAACGGATGCTGGAGGACCGCGCTGACATATATCAACAGTCTTTCTCCAGAGTGACTGGACTCACCTGTAAGCAGGGAACGCTGCCGTCACCGCAGTCAACTCAAATACTCTGTGTCTCTCCCTCTGTCCTCCTCTCTCCAGGTGTTTAACGTCCTCTGCTGTGCTCCCTCTCCTTCCTCCCCACCCTTTGACTCCACCTCTTCCATGATGTCCTCTGAGGCCACACGACCAGTGACTCCTCCACTAACCTCTGCCAGATCCCCACATTCTCCATTGTCAGCAGGTAAATGCAGATTTTGAAGTACTCAGAGACTGTTGAGGAAACGTCCAGCTCTGTGTCAGAGCCTGTCTTAAAGCTTAAACTCCATGTGAAGATCAGCTTACTGCTGTGTCTGTGAAAACAATATTATCTGCGGATCTGGTGAGTAACTTCCTAATCAAAGCATCCAGGCTCCTTCTTCAATGTGTCCTTTATTTACATTGTTCTCTAGATTCATTACTATATACAAAAGCCAGTCGTGGTATATCTTACAGCAGCACGTGATTGGTCACTGTGCTGGTGATTTGGTCTGATATTGTTAATTGGAAGTGTTGAAGTATAGAACCGACACAGCGACACACCGTCCTGCTGCGTGTTATTCATCATGATGTAACACACACACATTTTGTCCCATCAGAGACTCTGCAGCCTCCAGCCTGCAGACACAGAGACCGCTCGCCATCCCCCATGAGAGGCTACCTCATCCCCAGCCCTCTGCCCACACGCAGAAACAGGACCTGCTCAGCGTGAGGACACACACACACACACACACTGTAGAATCACACAAGATGAAACGGCCTAATGAGCCAGTGAAGCGAGTGTCATATTGGCTGCTATGTGTCCAGCATAGTAAGTGCAGCTTAATGAATTCAGTAGCTAATGGTGGAAGTTGTCATGCTAACTCTTCAGTGTAGTTAAAGGCAGCTGTGTGGGAGCTTCCAACCAGCACAGGAAACTTTCTTTTTGGAGCTGTTTCTGCTGCTCATAAGCAGGAATCCAAATGTGCACACACGGGTACAAAGTGAAAGTGTAAGCAAGGTCAAATCCCCACACACACTTACTGTGACTATACACTCAAGACAGGGGTGAGCAACGTATCATCCATCATGCTGAAAAAGCTGTGTGCCTTTAGAGAAGCTAGCATTTCGACTCAGACTGCGCACAAGGGGCTCATTAAAAGCCATGCGTACATGTGCTGATTGCAGAAGACGAATTGCGGTGCAAGCCTGCATGTCACATAATGCACACGTGAAGCATCCAATCATGAGTTAGTATCTCTGCGTTTGTACCCTGTTGGCTGAGTTGCATTTATGCTGAATTAGAAAAAGAACTAACTGTGCTGGACGACCGTCCTCTTTGTTAAAACAACTTGACACACTCCAGTCCTCTCCGCCCACACACACGGCACTCTTCTCTAAGGCTGCACTGATTAATAGGCTTATAGTAACAATGGATCAAGTGACCATATGTGATGTGAAAGGGTCTCTCGTGTTGATAAAACCCACACAGAATGCTCACTGGACTCAGCAGCTTTTTAGCCTCTTTTAGCTCACTGTTTTGCTGAATATTGGACTTCAATTTGCGCCCCAGCTTAATGCTAATGCTGCTCTGTATCTCTGTGTGTGTATGTGTATGTGTGCGTGCGTGCATGTGCATACAGGACGGCTCGTGCATCAGAGGGTCCGATGTTTACCGGTGTGTGTAAATGTTTCTCCCGCTCCAAAGGCCATGGCTTCATCACGCCATCCGACGGGGGCAAAGACATCTTTGTCCACATCTCAGAGTAAGTGAGTTTGTGTGTGTGTGTGGAATTTTCCTTGGGAGGTCGGAAACAGTTCAATTCAAGAGTGAGAGCACACACACACACGCGTGCACGCACGAACACACAGTGAGAAGATGAGCCATGACGGCGGCATCTGAAAGCAGAGCACTTGTTGCAGCTGTCACTTACAGGCGAGCCTCTCAGAGTGAGGGATGTGTGTGTGAATCAGTTAAAGGTCAGAGAAACTCCTCACATTATAGCACGCCAGACAGGTGGCCTTCTCAGGCACGCGTGCGCACACACACACACACACACACACACACACACACACACACACACACAGTGTTTACAAATGTGAGAAATAAATGTAGCTGATGAAATATTTCTTGATGTTATAATAAAATACTGGTGATTCATAAAATGAATGAATGTGATTTGAATAAATAAATATGTGTATGTGACAAATTTAATAATGGAAACTCATTTTAAATTGTAATCATTTCCACAGTGTTTTATTTATGCACTGCCTCACTTTTTAGTAGAAATCATTTTCTAATTGGAAGGCCAGTCGTTACTTTGGGACGGTGGAGTTAAGTTAAGAGTAAAGAGTTCTGCAGAGGGCTGCTTTGATTTAATCAGTGACATCAAACTATGTCAGTGTCTGTGTAGGAAATAGAGGGAAAAACACACACACACACACACACACACACACACACACACACACAGAGGAATGACAGGAGCTGTGGGTGTGTGTAGGAGGACAGCAGAATATCTGATGACCTTCACCATAGTGCCTTTGTTATCACCCACAGGCTTAAAGCACAGAGACGTCAGCACTGTATGCACACACACACACACACACACACACACACACACACACACACACACACACACACTTAAACACTGACAAACACATAAAACACAGCAGCACAGTGTATACAGTAAGACAGAATGTAATAAAATAGTGGACAGACTCTGTTTCTCTCTTCCTGTTTGAGTCCTTGTTCTTCTCCACCTGTCTAAAAGGAAGCTCTGTGTGTGTGTGTGTGTGTGTGTGTGTGTGTGTGTGTGTGTGAAAAATATTTTGTTTGCATATATTCATGCTTCCCTCCTGTATTTTATATTTTCTTACAAAGTTTGTTAATGTTTTGTGTGTGTGTGTGTGTGTGTGTGTGTGTGTGTGTGTGTGTGTGTGTGTGTGTCTCACCTCACAGTCGCGCCTACAGAAACAGGTTAAACGGGTTTTTTATCGAGCCGGCAGAAAATGTTTTCCTCCAGGTGGTTGGAGTAATCTTTGAGGACTCGTGCGTACTGTTTTCAAAGATCGCAGGTGATTTAGTTTCAGGAAAATCTGACGCTTAGCTCTGTGACTCCACCGCTTCGCCATCAATACCGGAGCTCTGTGAAAACATTAGCAGTTGAACCATGAGAAAGATGTCTGCCGTACAGATTTTGCCGTGCAAAGCTCAGCTGCTTTGATTTGCATTGCTGCTATTGGCTGGAAAATAGAACCATTTCCTTTGTTTTTCCAGCTGTGGTGACACCGCCGTAATTTTTCTCATCCTGAAACTAAACCGAGTGGGTGCAGATGTCTGCGTGTAGAGCAGTATTCTGCTGTTGTATCATGTAACTCATGAATCTCCATCTTTCTTTCCTCCTCCTCCTCCAGCATCGAGGGCGAGTACGTGCCGGTGGAAGGCGACGAGGTGAGCTACAAAATCTGCTCCATCCCTCCCAAACACGAGAAGGTCCAGGCAGTGGAGGTGACCATAACCCATCTCAAACCGGGAACCAAACACGAGACCTGGTCGGGACACGTCGTCAGCAGCTGAGCGCTGACCCCAGCGGGGGCGGGCCAAGGCGGGTGGGATAGCGGGAGGGGGTTAAGAAGGGAGTATCGGATGATCAAATGGGGAGGATTGAATGAGGGATGTTGTTGGGCGCAGTGAGCAGAGGGAAAGTCAGGTGATGTTCTTATTCTCCTTGTTTAACAGTCAGGACACGTCAGAGGAGACATGGCGGATGTCCTGAGGTGACAGGTAAAGGTTAAATCAGAGGGCGGTCTCAGTGATCTCATAGTTTACTTCTGTTGAAATGTGGGAGGCTTCCTCATACAGTTGGTGTGATTGCTGATTACAGTGGAAGAGATCATAGACAGACTTCTAACATTAGGTTTCTCGCTTAGACGTGGAAGCTTCATTTGTGCATTGTTTGATGTTGTACTTCATCGGATGAGTGAAATTCATTTCAGCTGCACTTCTTGCTCATGTGCAGAGTGTTAAACGGGTGCAGGAGGGCGGCGCTCTGCTGTGTGAGCGCTCCACCTTGAGCTGTCCAGCATCATGGGGTTATCTTCCAGTAATGCTGTGTGTGCCTACTTCTACACAGAGAACTGCCAGCTCTGTTTGTGCCTACTTATACCAATGTATCATCTGTATTTGATCAGGGTGACTGTACGAGTGGATTAAAGCATTTTCAACAGGTGCGTGTTGGTGGATTGTGTGTTTTTATTTTTTCATTTTCGGATAAACTGTGACCGGAGTTCAGTCATCACTGTGAAAAACTCCAGTGATGAACTTTTTAAGTGTGATTCGTCCGTACTGACTGCTGTCCCTCCTGTGTGTTGTAGATTAAGGTCTGCAATCATGTCTGCTCCTCCCTAAAGCACGGAATGAGCCAATAGAGAGCCTCCAAAAGTGACGTGTCATAGCTACTCAGCAGCTGCGCACAGACCAGCCCAGAGTGCTGACATGAGCACGAATTCAAAAAAAGTCAATTACAGGGAATATGATTGCATGCATTGCACCTTGTTCCATAATTGTGATCATATGAAGGATTTTGCTTGACTGAAATTCAGTGTGTGTTTGAAGCAGTAGACGTGTCATCACCAGCACAGATAAACCTTCATCTGCTGCCCTCCTCTGTCCACATTTGTCTACTACAGCTGGACCCATCGCTCGGAGGTCACACTGTATCCTCTGCTCACAAACATCCGTCATTTCCACTGTGGAGGATGATTTGACTGAAAATTAAAAGATAAATGGAAAATAAGTCAGTGGTATATTTTAGTACTCAGGACAATTAGCCCATAATAGAAGTAAAAAGAAGACGAATGTTGACATGACAAATTGAAAATGCATAGTGAAATTTAAAATCTTGAAGAGGAAATTTGACGGGTCTGACCCTGTTACATTAAACAGATCTGTATGGGGTCTGTTCTTTGGAAAGCTTTACCTGGTGCAGGGGTTTATATTTGATTAAAGTGTAGAGAAATTAATTAGCAATTGCCTAAATACCAACATGACTAATGTCACTATTGATGCTCCCAAGAACAATAACATGTCTGTATCCCCGCTGAGGGATGTGGATCTGTATTCTATAACTGCATTAGAGAACAATTATGATCTGTTTTATAAATAAAAATAAATAAAAAATGCTATAGTATCAAGACCACAGCAGGTTACACTTCACACCATACACAACTCTGAATGAATATCATTCATAGCAGCAGTCATGTGACTGTCAGTAATTGTATTACATTGATAACAAGCTGTGAATTTTATATTTTCATAAAGATTTTACTGATTTTAACGCACTGTATTCCGTAAATGTCACCTGGTGTTGCAGTTCCTAACAGTGACCACTGGAGGGCGGCGAACACTTCACAGCTCATAGCGTCAAGGCAGACACAACATTACAACACACGATGTTACCTTTTCCAGTGAAAATATCTAAAAATAAAAGAGATAATTACATTTTTTTTCTCAGTTTAAAAACTTCCTGTATCTCTGCGCAGGCAGCATGGTTGAAAGCAGGTCAAACTCTGTTATATCTGCTTTTACTGACCTTAAAATCTCATGCATTGTATACATGTTGACATAGTGTATCAGTTCAGTTAGTTTCATATTTTGACACCGGTGCCATCTGTCGTCTGTCAGGTGAATCAATTGTGTGACAAAAGCAAAGAATAAACACAGTTTATGTCAGCGTTTCTAAAAACCCAACCTCAAATCAAAAGCAAAATATAAAGCAAGGTGTTCAATGTTTAGGCCTGTCCACAGATGAAGGCGCTAAGATGGTGGAAGAAGTATTAAAATCTTTTACTTAAGTAAAAATACCAACAACGTCATGTGAAACTGCACCATCACAAATATAAGTCCCACATTTAAATTCATATGTAAGTAAGAGTACAGAGGCATTATCAGCTAGATTCACTGAAAGTGTCAAAAGAGTGAGTAAATCTACAGAAAACTGTCCCCTGTGACTGATACTCTACATATATCATGATTATTATTATTGGTGCTTAAGCAGCATATTGCAGTTGTCACTGGTCGAGGTAGAGCTAGTTTTAACTCCACCTCGACCATAACTCTATATCATCTGACCTCAGGGCCTTGAGATGAATCTTAGGGATCGTTATGAGATAAAAATGTTTTACCACACAAGTATTCTTCTTTGGGACACTTCTTACATCTTTGCTTTTGTTGTGAAAAACTGGATAATTTTACCTTTTGGGGGGTAAACCATCAGAGAAGCTTAGAGGGAAATGTCTCTGGTGGAACTGCGAACACCTCATGTCCCAAACCAAAGAGGCCTATCATGTGTTTTTAAGAAAAGCCTCAATCTGTAACTAACAACTAAAGCTGTCACATAAATGCAGTGGAGTGAACTGACAGTACTCGACAGATTTCAGTTTATTCTTTGTAATTCAGCTTTTACCACATCTGTTATTCTCACTCCACTGTACTGACGGTCAACACATTGTGTTGAAGCCGATTTGGCCAGTAGAGGTCGCTGCATCTCCATGATGTAAATGGACTTCTTGCACTGAGCTGCCAAACAGCTTGTAAAAGTCAACCAGCCACCAAAATAAGAAACCAGTCAGTTCAAACAGTGAGTCATAGTATGCTGGGTGTATGAAGCCAGCTGGCTGTTGCTTGTTGTTCAAATTCCTTAATGTCAGTAAAGGACATCCTACAGTCTGTCAGTGGATTAACCAAAGAGGCAAAAATGTTTAAAATGATCCTGAGAACAACCTCTAACGCACCTGATGACAAAGAGGGACGAGGATGAGGAGGAATAAGAAGGAGGAGGAGATGATGGAGAAGGCTGTGGGGTAGACTGATAGAGTGGAGGAGAGGGGTATGAAGGCAAAAAAAAAGGAGAGAGGTGGGAGGAAATGAGAGGGGAGAAAGTGGGAGAGGACAGGGAAGGATGAGGGAAAGGACGCAGGAGCAGGGGTGCGGAGGAGAGAGTGAGGGATGGAGGAAAGTGATGATAGGGAGGAGGAGAGGGAGGAGCAGAGGGGAGGCAGGCGCTCAGTCTGTTTGCTCACAGCGCTCAGCAGCAGCAGGACAATGGACCGTCTCCACTACGGATCCTAACGGGCACCGGGCTGCTTCCGACACACTGGAACATAAGGTATGATTGAAGGAGCGGAGCGGCGCACAGAGCGCGAGACAGTCCCCGCGTTAATGTGGTTGAGGCCGCGTTAAAATCTGTCGTTTGCTTGTGAAAGAGGAGAGGCTGCAGGAAGGAAGCGACGCAGCGCAGCAGACAGACACCCAGCAGGGCCTCCCGTCCGTCCGCCTGCGGCTCGAAACCCGGCCGGTGACACGTTTTAACACAGACGCATCTGTAACTGATCAGCGATAGTGTCTGTGTGTGCTGGATTTTAACGACGGGGTAGATCAAGGCTGGAAAAACATCCGGAATACCACAACCGCCTTCTCGCCTCGTAGAGAGAAGCTGACGCCGAACTCCTTTACAAATCCTGCAGTTTTTATTTCCCGTGCTTACATGCTCAAGTAAACACCTGTAAGGATGTAAGCTAAGATTTCTCTGAATATAAAGAGGTTTTCTGGCGACTTCGGCGCATGAGTAATTTATTAAACACTGTTTAATTCAAATTAAAACCCCATCTTAAAGCGCGAGCACAGTGCACGCAGCCTTCCGCTCTGGAGTATTTTGACGGATAGGGAGAAAGGGGGAGAACTCTCGAACCACAGATAATAGTTGACCTTTTAAGTGTAGTAAATGCTGTTCTGTGTATTAGCACAGAACACGCACGCCGAATTAACAAGTGGTTCGTAGTGATTCACAGGAGCGGCTAGATTTAACTTGGCAAGGATTCGTGTTTGCTCCCAAAGCAACGCCACAATAAAGGCTACGTTTTTGGAAGGAAGTCCGGAGCAGCAGCATATGTCGGGTATGCCAACAAAGCCTCTCTGTAGCCAGCAGCAACAGCAGGAGCACGCAGTGTGTGTGTGCCAGATTGAACCGTTGCACTAGGCCAATCCTGGGAGTCTCCTCTACAGATGCAGGGATTGTGTGTGAATAGATGGAGTCATTGTAGTTGCCATAATGTGCCTTCTGTTGGACACTGTGCGTGACGCACATAGACACGCAGAGATACAGAGATGCTGTGCAGGCATGGAGACTTAAGGACTTATTACTCATGTCTGAACGGGCAGCATATTCCCATCTCGGTGCAGAAGCATCTACAGCAGTGGCTGCAGTGTCTGGCTCTGCCTCATAGACTGTGTTGACCACATTGAAGAATACACACACACACACACACACACACACAAACAGAGACAGATGTGAGTGGCTGCACAGAGCTCCAGTCCTCAGTGGTACAGTATAGGATGAGACAAGGTCATCTTTGCCATACGAGCCAAACACTTCACACATGTCATTTAGAAAAACACAGGCTGTGCTGTTTGTGTGGTGTAGCCTGTATTTAGTGAAGGGAGGGGCTGCTCAGGGACCTCCCATCAATAGGTTATAAGTAGATAGATGGATACTGTATTTATCTCCAAGGGGAAATCCATAAGTCAATAGTCATTTACCTCCATATGCTGAGGATTATTGGTGCAGGCAGGCAGTAGTTGAGCCGTGATGTTTTTATTTTAGATGATATTGACCTGACTGAGACAGCGTGTGTGTAACATGCGTGGGAGGAGGACGGTAGCTCTGAGTAAACACAATGCATTGGAATCTGGTTGCAAGATAGATAAGTCAGTATGGACAGAAGTGATTGTAGTGTTAGAGGCGGACCAGAGGAACAGAGGCAAATCAAAGACCGGGATGCTCATGCCTGGGATCACAGCATAGTGTATTCTGCTCTTGATTACCCTTTAAATGTGCACTGCATCCTCCTCTAAGTAGTTTTTGGTACTGTTTAGGGTTTCTGTGGCCTGATGAGAATGATGCCACTCAGCTAATAATGGCTCCAAGATGCTTGAGGACGTCCCCAATCTCAAACAGAACAACCAAAAGAACCCAATGACAGGAAGCAACCCCAAACCGCAAAAGATTAGGGGTAGCAGGAGGCAAAGAAAGACTGGGAGCGTAAATGAAATGTGGGCTGATGCTCATGCTGTGCTGAGCTATTTTTTCTTAACTGGCAGGAACAGCAACAAAGAAGACGTGGATGGTCCGTCACGCTGAGACGGAGTTATGTTTTTATTTGTTTTTGTCGTGCTTTTCAGGTGTGTGTGAAAGGCGTGTTTTTATCAGTTAGACTAGGAGCCACCAACAGGAAAAAGGCCAGGAGCAGTATTACAGTAGGTTTGTGTGTGCGCGTGTGTGTGTGTATGTGTGTGTGCGTGTGAGTGTTTCTAGAGGCATTTGTCAAGATTATCTGCTTTACATTGGATTTGCTCACTTAAGTTCACATGATCAGTGTGTAAGAATCTACTATTTGGCAAGACAGTGTCACAAGACATACTGTGGTCACAGTGGTGTGTGTGTGTGTGTGTGTGTGTGTGTGTGTGTGTGTGTGTGTGTGTGTTTTAGTGGCATCGTGGTCAGCTGTGCCGTCTGCAGTCAGTGTGGGTCGAGGCAGGAACATAAAGAGTCTTTCCATCCACTTCGGCTTTGTCTTCCTAAAGGGTTTCGTTCTGTAACAACACAATGTTCAACCAGCATCTAGTTTGTTAGCGTTGCCATGGGAAAGGATGTAAACTGACACACAAACAGCAGCACGATCCAACATGTTCTGTCCTCTTTAGCTTCAGATGCATGTCCCAGCACATTGCCGCTCAGTGTTTGCACTAGCAGCGACTGGGATGAATGAGTGGAGGCTTGCTTGTCAAACCTTCGAGTAGCTCTTAAGAGTAGTTGAAAGTGAGGGTTTAAGTTAAAGCTGAAACGTTAAGACATCTGCCAGAACATTAAGCTCCAACTGTTTAGATAATCAGTAATTGTGAGCGTTTGCTTTGTCTTATAAGACAGCATTCTGCTGGATGAACTTTTGGTCACCTTTGACCCCTGACTTTATCCTCTCGCACCACCATGAGTTTGACATTACGTACAACATCTTAAACACGTTTGGGGGAACTGCCATCAGATTCGATACAGATACTCATGATTTCCCTCAGGATGAATCTCATAGCTGTGGTGACGTTAAGCACCATCAACTCAGTTCTTAAAAACAAAATACCTGCAGAGCTAATGACCAGTGCCAGTGCTAATTATTTTTAGCACTGTCATTGTGTGCATGTTAGCATGCTGACGTTAGCATTTAGCTCAAAGTGCTACTGTGCTGAAGTACAGCGTTGCAGAGCTGCTAGCATCTGAGGAAACTAGCAAAAACTACAAAATTATTGGCTGAGTTGCATGTGAGTGTCGCTTGGCTGTTGTTTCAGGATCATGGACAGTGCTGTTTATAGCGTGTAGGAATTTTGAATCATTAGCCTTGTGTTGCTGCTGTCTAGCCTTCCCGAGGCTGTTGCAAGGTTAAATCAGTGAATTTCATTTTGTGTTAAAAGGGCCCCCTCACAGTTTTTAACCGTCCCGTCCGTCACTTCATCCTGGCGCCCGGTCTGATGATCACATCACACAAAGCTGTTGTGGGGCACCCTAATTTGAGTCTCTTTGGTCTAAACCGTGGTGGAAAATTTGAGTTGAGTATTTGGCATGTTTGGACTCAAAGAAACAAATTACAAGGCTGTGCTCTATCAAACTACTTCACATTGTGTTTGTTTTGAGGAGTGTTTGAGTCAAAGGAAGTGCACGATGTATCATTGTCACAATAACTTAAACAGTCAGTATGAATCTTCACACCTCGGCTGTGATTTTTCACACGGATCCCACTGTCTGAGTCTGTTGGAAAAATGTGTCTCTGGCTCGCCCCACATTTGATTAAGTAATCGTCGGAGTTGCAAAACCCATTTCTTTTTCTTCTGATATTTAAAGTGGGAGATCCTTGTTTTATTGATATGGTGCTCAGGCCTCCTTGCTGTGGTGTTGTGCTTCCCAGAGATCAGCTGTTGGATGTGGGGCTGCAGCACAAAGTGAATTTCATGATGATGAAGTTTGTGTTTCTGCAAGTGGTGCTTGTTTTTTGTTAGTTTGGCTGCATGGGCTATCGCTGCTCGTGCTAATCATCCACACCTACTATGTATTCACATCTGTGTGGTTATTCCAGACTGTAAAACACATTACCTCTTTAAAAAGTTACCATTGTTACATTACCATTATTGAGTTCCCATTTCAGTAGTGCTCCATTAGAGGAGAAAACAATTTAGGAGGTATTTGTTTTCTTCTTAAGAGATAGATGAGAAGATAGTTACCACTCTCATCTGGATGCTAAATATGTAGCTAGCACATAGACTGGAAACAGGGGAACAGTTAACTAGCTCTAAAGACCGTTAATTAACGTATGTCCCAGGGTCCTGTCCCTTCATAAAACCACAATATGCCAGTTTTATACCTTGGTTTTTGTACAAATTAAACAATTAATTTTAATGTTTTTATAGATGAACTAGAGAATTTTTACATTTGGACAGAGTCAGGCTTGCTGTTTCCCTGTTTCCATTGGTTTTGCTAAGCTAACTAGCTGGTGACTGTAGCTTCATACTTATAGTACCATACAGAGTGGTATCTTCTCAGCTGACACCCCAAAAAAACAAATAAGATTATTTCCCAAAGTGTTGGGAAATAATCGAACACTGCCCATCACATATTGTTCTGTAAATAATAGTTTGTGTGCTAAATTTGCAATCAAAAATCATCAAAAGTCAGACTGCTAGCCAAGAACACAAAGTAATTTGAGAATTTTAAGTGATGATTGAGCTAATTAGAGCACAGTCATCCTCTGAAAGATGGAAGCTGAAAGCGGCCGAAGTCATTGAACTATCAAATTATCATGTCGAAACCAACATTTTCTTGAAATTTTCTGTTGATTTAACTGCTGAAATTGATTTCAAGTTAGTAGTTTTATTTTTGCTCATATGTATCATTTGAAAATTATTTTTTTATTGTTATTATCAAAGCTTTATGAGATCCAGGGAACCAATCTGGTCATTGTGTGCGTATCACAAGTCTGGTCTCATTGCTGTTGTCATAAGATGCACAACTCGCAATCAAGCTTGATGAAATATCTGACAGCTCAAACTGCAAAATGCAATCAGCCAGTAAATGAGTTTGTGATCATGAGCAAACAGTTTGATATCTGGGGAGCAGGGCAGTGTTCTGTATGCATGAGCTGACTTTGTCTCAAAATAAGTTTGGCATTCAGAGCAGCAGCATAAAGACACGTGAGGTCACAGTGCGTCATCGTTTTAATTGGATTATTTTGACAGCTCCTGGAGCACCATGTGGGTGTTACTAAAATACACAGTGAAGCAGTTGTTGTACTATTTGATGTAACGATGGGCAATAGATTTGGTCATTTTCCGTTTATACACCATTATTTGTAATCAAAGTCTAAACCCAACAAGGTTGTCTCCTGATTATGCTCATTATAGATTATCCGACAGTCATTTTCTCATTTGATTAATCAATATAAAACGGGGAAGACTGCCCATGACAATTTCCTAAAGCCCATCTTAACCTATTGGGACAGCTAGTTTCATTCAACCAGCAGTACAAAACCCAAAGGCATTCAGTGTACAATCATAGGAGGCTATGAAAATCAGCTGATAATCACATTTGAGGAGCTGAAGTTGGTCAATATTCAGCATTTTTGATGAAAAACTTTCTGACAGTTGTACTTGGGCAATTTGGTGCCCATAAAGTTGGGACAAGAGAGAGATTTAAAAAAAAAAAAAAAAGAAAAAAAGAAAAAAAGATCAATGTTGACTCAGCAGCGGCAGAGATGAACTGACTTTAAGTCTAAAGCTGCTTATTATTGTCTTTTGTCAGGGCTGTAATGGAAAGAAATTGAAAAAAGTCTCAAACCAAACCAGGACAACCCTGATGACATCATCATTTGGTGGAGCCTGGTGGTTGACAGAAACCATGAAAAAACCACAACTCTGCTGTGAGATTTCTAAATGAAATGAAGATGTGAATGGCCCCCAAATTTATTATTATTATTTTATTTTGTTTTTTGTTTAATTTTTATTTTTTTTTTATTTTTTTTAGTTAATTATTTATTTTATTTTTTAATTTTTTTTAGAAAATTGTCAGTTTTAAAGTTAATAGGTCAAAAACAGCTCAGAGGAGGACTGTGTTAGCGTTAAGGTCACTGTATATCAAAGTTAAATCTTATTTTGAATGCATATTATGTTCACAAGAGCCATTAATTCATCAGTTGGTTGGTGGAAAATTAATTAGCAACAAATATGACAATGCAACAGTTGATTAATCAAGCCAAAATGCTAAATATTCACTTTTTGTAGCTTCTTGAATGTGAGGATTTGGTGCTTTTCTCTGTTCCATATCACTGTAAATGGAACATCTTTGGGTTTTGGGCTGTCGGTTGGGCAAAACTAGACATATGAAGACATCGCCTTTGTCTCCTGGAACTTCTGATGGGATTTTTTTCTCCTTTTCTTTACTATTCTTGGACAAAATAATAATTGTTCGTTACGGCCATTTGGGATCACAATCAAAAAAGTGAAATGAGTAGCATTGCATGTGATGATTAGCTGCATGGACAGTGTCCCTGCAGCAGAACAGAGAGCTGTGGAGAAAACCTCACTGGTTTGAACAAGTCATTGTTTCAAGCTCTGGCTTGTGTTACCATGACCTCTGGCCAGAATCAGCTGGTTTCTCTTCTCTAGTTTTTCCACTCTTCTCTAATCTAATCTAGATTGATCTGTTTACTTTTGGGATCAAATAGACCAGAAACTAAAAGTTATTAACAACGAAAAAATTATTTTCTTGACAAATTATTCTGACAATGATGTCATTACTCATTGAGTTGTTTTGCCAGAAAACAGTGACATGGCTACCACAAATTCCAAGTGCATGTGATGTCTTCAGTGCTTGTTTGGTCCAAGCAATAGTCCAGACCCCACATTAATATAAAACAGAGAACACAGCATTGATTGGTCGATCAATCATTTCAGCAGTAAAAGCAAAGGCTTGCTGTTTCCAGGTTTACAGAAACTAAAATGTACGTGTTTATTTCTGTTTCATATCATCAAAAATAGAATGCTTTGGGTTTCGTGGTTGCATATTAGTCTAAGGAGAAAGCTTGATGACCATGCTGTGGGTCATGGTGACTCATCTTGGGTGTCTGTTATCATTGATTGATGTCATAGAAAATGATTCATTACAAATAAAACTGATCGATCTGTCTCTTTGTCTGTGTGCGATTCAGGAGGTGAATGTCAAACAGCTCCAGGATGCTGCCGTCCTCATCCCTGCTAACCTGCTGTTCACCAGGGGGCATCTGATTTACCAAACATGATGAAGACTGAGCCCCCGTCGGCCACGGGGGGCAACGGGACCTCCGGTGGCAGCAGTGGGGGAAGCGGAAGCTCAAACCTGAGGAGTCCCTCGCCCCACCGCAACGCCTACCAGGCGGGGCTGGCGGCCCTCAAAAAGGCCACTGACCACCTCAACAATGCCGCCAATGGAGGCTCTGACCCTCCCTCAAAGCCCGCTCCTCTGCCCCGCCCAACCGGGAGGGGCCGGAAATATGGATCAAATGTTCACCGCATCAAGAACATGTTCATGCAGATGCAGTCTCCTGGTGATGACGAGGAAGGAGCCAAAATGATAGGTAAATCATCTCAGTAGTTAGATTTTGGAATAATAACAATAATAATAAGAACAACTGTTGTACCCATTTGGCCACCCACAACTTACATTTTGATTCCTCATATTCAACTTCAACCTTGGTAGTGCTGAAGTGGTGTGCATGGGCTGTAATAAGAGTGATATTCAAGAGTTTGTTGTGGCTTTTATCTTTTTTTAGTGTTTCCAAAACCAAAAACACATTGTAAGGACTAGAGTGAACAATGTGTATCTGCTCTCATGTTAGCTGCAATGTTAGCATGTGTGACTAAAAAGTTTACCTGGCACTTCCAACCAGTGGCATTGCTAGGGTCTCTTGGGGCTCCAAGCAAGAAATCCCTGGGGCCCCCAACCCACCCATGCACGCCACAAAAATTTGGTTTTTGCACACATAAATGCACAATTTCCAGGACATTTGAGGTGAAAACTGAAAAAATAGATTAGTGGTTCTCAAAGTGAGGTCCCTGAAAGCCCAGGCCTATCAATAATTGTTGTTGTAAATAAGTGGCCGAGGCCCCCCTAGTGGCTGAGGGCTCCAAGCAACTGCCTGGCTTGCCTGTCCGCGAGCCCCGCCCCTGCTTCCAACACAAAGAGTTAATGTGTCATTGGCTAAGTACATTATATGGTGGGGTTACAGCAGGTTATGCCTTCACAAGTCTGTTCTGCTGTGTTGGATTTGGGAAAATTTGCACGCAGCTAACCCAGCCAAACATTAGTCCAGACATTATATGTGCATTAGGCTTGTCAAAGTACTGTTTGATTGGTCCACAATCCTCTGCAATTCAAGAACAATGCTGTTTCTGTATTTCCATGTGCTCTACATGGATTATCTACTGGTGAGGATGCTAACATTAGCAAGCTAATGTTAGCGTATGTTACAGCTGATGCCATCTTCAACACTTTTTAGTTTCATTTGCTGACCACAGAGTGACAAATATGGAAAATATCTTTAAATGTTGTGCAATGAATGAAACACAATGAACATAATACTGAGGACCAGTTTTCTTTTGGTAATAATTAATTAGCCTTTGTGGTTTTCTCAGGTCAAAGTAAATGAAGCTAGAGAGTAATGTATGTTTTTTTTTTATTTTGAAACCTCTTTAATTAACCCCTGGCCCTGGTTGAAGTAAAGAAAGCTGATTGTTAATTACTGTTTCAGCTGTTTCCAAATTAGCATGAAGAAACCCACTTAAGAGGTTTTCACAAACATCACCTCATTTATTCAGTAGGAAATACCTCAGTTCTCTGCCTTTGATTAAATTAATACTGTGATATTGTGTGCTATTAAAAAAATACACAAAGCTGTCATTCACTAACAGAAATGATCTGGTTTACTACTACCTGGGCTTTATTCTCATATTTTTGGCAATCTCTATTAGCTATGATACATTTGGACTCACTGAAGTAATTGCTGATCTGGGAACAATAAGACCTACGTTGTGTGAAACTGGATTTCTTCTCTTTCCCTCTTTCTTTTTTTGCTCTTAACCGTTGGTCTAATTAACTTTCCTGTCATTGGCAGGTAAAGACCAGGCTGTGAAACTGTCCCTGCCGAGGGCATCCAGCCTGAACGAGAACGTGGACCACAGCGCCCTGCTCAAACTTGGGGCCACAGTCTCAGAGAGGGTCAACCGTTTTGACTCTAAACCAGGTGGAGAGGGTGGTGGTTCTTCTCTGGGCCTGTCCAAGCTCCAGGAGACCAGGAGGATCTTTGAACAGCGGACTCTACAGGTCAGAAAGCTCTTTGTTTTACTTGTGTGTCTGATTCTGATTCAAGACTCTTTGACTGACTGACTATTGTCTCCTCCAGGAGAAGCAAGCTGCCACCAACCGGATCTTGCTGAAGAAAGAGCGGGCTTCTGGCTTCCAGGACAGCCGCCTCGATGTTGTGGCCCGCTTTAACGGATCTACGGAGGCTTTGGACCGGTTGGATGACCCCCCTGCTCCCGTTCCCGCTCCCGCTCCCACTCCAGCTCCCACTACAGTTCCTGCTGCTGCAGCAACAATCGGGCCCGGTGAGGCCATCAGCCCCACCGTCAGCCAGCTCAGTGCCGTGTTCGAGAAGGGCGAATCACAAAACAATCTCTACCTCCCCCAGCGTCGGTCAGGTCCTGCCCTAGCTCCAAAGCCCAAACCTCCAGCCAGAGCAGAAGCTGGTGGAAGGAAGGTGAGAAGAATTTGGTTAAATGAAAAAAAAAAAAAAACAACAACTATGGTATAAGTAACTAAGCTGGTTGAAGGAAAGTACATGATTAGATGAGCTCTCCTTGTCCTTGTCTCCCTCTTTCAGGTGAAGGTGATACCTCCAGGGAAGGAGGACCATGCAGACGTGGCAGCAGGAACTGTGAACACCCAGGCAGCAGTACTACCAGATGCGACAGGATCTCAACAAAGGAGCTTAGCAGGAGTGATACCCAGTGAGGAGAAAGACGGCTTTGTACAGTCAGGAGACCAGCTCTCCAACTCCTCCTACTCCTCATCCTCCTCAGTGGCTGTCACGTCCTCATCTTCCTCTTCGGAGGTCAAACAGGAGTCGGTGGTCCAGCCAACAGAAACTGAAGCCAGGGGCTCAAGTACAGTGGCCCCTGAGCGGGGACCACAAGCTGATGAGCAGGACGGCTCCACAGGGTCTGAGGCCGGAGCCAGGCTGGTGCAGGCCGAGGTTCATGCCTCACTGGAAAACGGAGAAAAAGAGTCTCCAGGTTCCTCTCCCTCCTCAGAGGAGAAAGGAGAAGACTCTGAGGAGAGAGATGAGGAAAAGGAGGAGAAGGAGGATGAGGAGAATGATGATGATGGCTCGAGGAAGGACGATTACTCGGAGGGGGATCTGGTAGATATCAGTGCATACAGCGGGCTTGGGGAGGAGGACTCCGGAGGCAGCCAGCTAGATGATGAGGAGGATGAGGAAGATGAGGAGGCGTATCAGCCAGAGACCAGCTGCTCCGAGATCCCGGGCCTCCCTGAGGAAGAGGAGCCTGTGCCACCCAGTAGGAAGATTCGATTCAGCACTGGGCCGATCAAGGTGAGTGAGTTTTTGTTGGATGAAAGGCTCTGAACTGTAAAAAATGTTGCATTTGTAGATTTGGAAGTTACCCAGTTGATGTCAGTGCTGCCAGTTTCATTGGAGCCAGTACTGAGCAGCCGTAAGAGGAACTCCCTGTGACACTTCTTTGGCTTCAGCATTCAATCATAGTGGTTGCCACTTCCTTTAAAGTAGACTGAAGGTCCAGCAGTAGTAAACCTGTGAAGCAATACAGCAAAACAATATTTCAAAAAATATTGTAATTATAACAGTTGATATGTTTAAATTGACAACATATATAAATCTATCCATATCTATATCTTCGCCGTTCACCTCAGGTCTTGGCAGCATTGGCAGCATCATTCAGCTCATTGTTTTGGTTTTCAGTCCGCAGCCTTTCAGTCCACAGGCACCAAGTAACAATCAGCTTGTGAGCGTAGCAAAGTCGCTGTTAAAAAAACAAATATTTGTCTCAGGAGTTGGTGGAGACCAAAACAGAGCCAAAGGGAAAGTCAATATTGAACTTACATTTATCAGGTAGATACAAAATGCTAATGTGTGAACAGGTAACTGTTTGCCAGTGTGTTTTTATAAGGTGATAGCATGCTGTGGTGAAGGAAGTATTCAGACACTTTACATAAGTAAAAGTAGAAATACTGCAGGGGAGACATGTCTGTAGCAAGTCCTACATTCAAAATCTTACTTGAGTACAAGTATAAATGTACTACCATGAAAATATGCTTGAACCACATCAATCTTGCAGCTGTTAAAGATCTAATTGTAATTACTTTATATACTGCTCGGCAGCTAAGTGCATCCTAATGCATCCTAAATAATGCATCCTGATTTAATTGTTGATTTCATATTTAGTACTAACAATCTGAATCTGCAAAGTAACTAGTAACTGAAGTTATCAAATAAATGTTGTGGAGTAAAAAGTTCAATATTTGTCTCTGAAATGTTGTGAATAGAAGAATAAAGTAGTAGTAGTAGCAGCAGTAGAATGAAAATACTGTAGTAAAGAACAAGTGTCTCAAAATTGGACTTAAGTACAGTACTTCAGTAAATGTATGTCAGTACTTTCCACCACTGATAGTATGTTATTGCCAGGTTGAATCAATTATTGCAGGCTTAATGACAGACCTTGAAATACTGGCTTTAGTTGTTTGATAAAGGTTCTGAGCGTAGAATCGTTGCTATTTGGTGATCAAATAATGAAACAGGACAAAAAAGAAACTGAATGGATTCAGTGAAGGCCCTCATAAAGATGTGTTTGTGTGTGTGTGTGTGTGTGTGTGTGTGTGTGTGTGTGTGTGTGTGTGTGTGTGCACGGAACCATGGAAACTAAAAGAAGAAATGCAGAGAGTATAGAAATGATTGAAGAGACGGACTGACTTCCTCCTCCTTGAACACACACAGAGGGGAATTTCATCTCTTTGATTTCACCACAGGATTTCCTGCTGACTCTTGCTCAAACTGTGTGTTTGAATGTAGATCTTGATGTAAAAGAAGCACTTTTCTATGCTGGATTGCTTGCTCTTCCACCAGCCCACAACCCCGCCCCCCCAACTGCGACAGCCAGCTGGTAGAGCTCCATGGGCTGTGAAACATGTCTCAACGTGCTGTGATGTAGCTGTCACATGAAGACGACATACCTTGTCTGTGAGAGAGACGATTGAATGACATACCATAGAGAATAACATGATAATTTAACATGCAACTGAACAGATAAGAGCAGGATATAAGATAGAGCAGTCTTTGTAGTGAAATGCAGGATGTTTAGGCAGAGATGAATGTTGTTAGGCAGGACAAAGACTACATAATAGTCGACTGAGGATCACTTTTCCTGCTCGGTCATGTCCACTTATGCAGGCGGTAGAGGATCAGGAGGAGGAACGTGTTTTATTTCAGGCTGGGCGTCAGATCAAAAAGGAATTCTTTACATTTCCTTGGACCTTCAAACATTTAACCACTGACCTCTTTAGCCACAGTGCAGCTAAAAGTAGGGCTGTGGCCTGAGGCAGCCTGGTCTACTACGAAGGTAACTGTTACACTTAGCTGCCGAGCGAATCCTGTCTGACCAGCATCTGCCACTGATGTGCAAACCACCTGTTCGCAGATTCGGAAAACCGTTGAGTTTAACATCATAAAGCAAGCACACAATCCCCAATCATCTCAGTTGTCCCAGTCTGATGTTTTCTGATCACTGCTGCACAGTCCACATTCCATCTGATGCTGGCATCATATGAAATCATATATATATATATATATATATGTCCTGACATACGTACACAATAGACACCTCTAAAAAAATTGTAGGCTATAGAAAACCTATGAAATGTGTTTAATTGCAACGGTAATAAATGATATAGACAATGTATTTATTGGAGATAAAGTGTAAGAATTGGCTGCTGGACATTTCAGTCATAGTGACTCAGCTGTTTGCTGGTTACTGCTTTGGAACTAGCTCCACAAAGGCACCTCCTTCAGCTGCTCTGTCTCATCTCTTTAGAGGGTTCTGCCACTGTTCACAATGTGCAACAGCTAAAAAGATTCATTTCACAGCTGCGCTTTTACCTAAACACAATCAGCATAAGACTACACTGAGTTCCAGCTTATGAAATGTGATGTGAGAAAATCAGTTTTCATAGTTGAAGCAACAAAGTTATTGACAGATTTCCTTCTTACAGACAAATGAGGATGTGTACGCAGTGTGGAGGTAGAAAACTGTATTTAAGGAAATTCTTTAGAAATGAAACAACTTGTTCCGGAAAAATTCTTGTTTATAAGTGCCTTTGTATGTGACTCTCATCCTTACTTTTTGAACATTTCTAGTCTACAAGCCACACGTCTGCTCGCTCTCCCTAGTTACCATGAGAGCTGGAGGCCATTAGCGGTGATGACGCTAACCCAGAATACATGAAGTTAGTCATCAGCACGGACGTCAGCTGGGTTAGCGTAGGTCTTGAAGGTATTGAGACATGATCTGGTTGTGTCCCTCCTCCCAAAAAAAACACAACACGTAGCATGAGTTAAAAGCTCAAACCCACCTCGCACAAGTAACGTTAGTATAAAAAGCAATGTTAGCAAAAAAGCAACATTAGCATAAAAAGTAACATTAGCATAGTTCAGAGTGCAGAAGGCCCTCATTCTGGATATTACACTACTAATGCCATACTAACCTATTAATGAATGAACTGAGAACAAAACAGTTAGTGTAATGTACATTATAAACTAACTATATAGTAAGTAAATTATTTATACAACAACTGGTGCAGAATTTATAATCAGCTCTTTAAGGTCACTAAAAGAAATGAACGCTGAGGACAGTTACTGTATATTACATCCTTTTGAACCATACCTTGGCAGACATTCTCACAATTACATTTTTAAGAATAACAGCAGTGGCAAGGATGCAGCTAGTAATACGCAGAACAGAGTACATGTTATTTATGTGGTTCAGAAGGACACTTCAGCCAAAGGGCGCAAAGGGGGAGCAGCTTGAAGCACGATGTTCCTGAGTTGTTCCTGACTGTGGGCATCAGCATCCTGTCTGCTTCCACTGCCAGACACACCACTTGTTCCCTTGTTGGTACGGCAGGGACATGAAATACACAGACCTTGAAGTGCTTATTCAGGTATTTTCTGCAAGTGCAGTACAAGAACACCAGTGACTCCTCAGTTTAGTCAAAACCAGCAGAATTGGACTATAGACTGTAGTTACTCTGCACATGACTGCAAATTCATATTTTATGGAGGACAGATTTACACCCTGGCCTCCATAATGTTTAACAGCATGTGGTGTGAATGGAGCCCTACAACAGAAGGCGACATAATGGCTGTCCTGCTTTGCTGGGATTTGACCCAGTAACTTTTCTCACACGTTCAGAGAGGTGCTATGCTGCAGGGAATAAAGGCAGCCAAGAGACTCACTGCCCGGACATGTTCGGTGTTGTTCATTTTCAAAACTGGTTGGTAATTCTCTCATCACGAGCTACTTCATCAAGTAAAAAGTGAGCCAGGAGCGTTCAGACACCGTGTCATTTTGTGAAGTTACCTCCACATTTGATCTTCCAACAGACATGCCGTGCAATTACACACTGTTCAGAAACTTATTTCAGAGTTCTAGATGATGGCCTATTGTGCTATCACATGAGCACAGTGTCATGGGAATGGATAGGAAATGATTAACCCCAGGGTGTAGGAAAGCTGGTGGAGCAGCCAGGTTGCTGTTTCACTTTTACTGACACTCTGCAGAGTCATATACAAGGCTACCTCTGTAAGTCAGCTGGAATGTGGCAGGGTGTGTTTGTTTTCCTTGAAAATGCACATGTGTACACACACACACACACACACACACACACACACACACACACACACACACACATTGACACACACAAAGGTTGGGAAAACTGATTGCCAAAACAAAGCTCCACTTTGTGATTCTTATCAGAGAAGACATCTGGTCTGAGCCAAAAGTCAAGTGAAGGGATGCTCCTGATCCTGATTGAAAGCGTTAACGCCATGTTTGGAGAGAGGTTTAGAGGGCTTTCAGCCTCTCTTCATCTCCAGCACGAACAGCTCTGTGAAGTGTCAGGAAATCATGATACACACCCAGCACAATTTCCGAAAGTTCAAGGTGATGTCATCAAATGGCTTGTTTCGTCCAACCAGAAGTCCAAGAAGCAAAGTTGTTCGAGTTATTACAGTTTGAGAAATAGAAGCAGCAAGTCCTCATATTTGAGAAACTGGAACTAAACACATGATTGATTAACAAAATAGTTTCCAGTTATATTTGTGTCAGTTTACTAATTTGATTCATCAAGTGTTCGTTTAAGCTCTACACATCATTCAATGTTGGCATTTTGGGATATAAGGTTATTGACTTTCTTCTGTCAAGGCCACTGTCATGTCTCTTTGGTAAATTTTTAGATGAAGCCAGCAGCTGGCTAGCTTAGCTTAGCCTAGCCTAAAGGTAAAGTGTAAAAACAACAGTCAACAACAACCAAAATGTCGAGCTATCGTATGTGTGTGTGTGTGTGTGTGTGTGTGTGTGTGTGTGTGTGTGTGTATGCAGTTCAGAGTGGCGTAGCACACTCCTCAGCCAACATGGATTAGCAGCGAGTGATGAGATCAGTTTGTTTGTTTGCTCCTGTTTTAGCTTCATAGTGTTTTTTGGTCTCCCACATTACCCACGTCTCCCGAATTTCAACGAGTGATGTGACTGAATTTCAACTGACTTTTCTTTGGCATGTTTAGTGGGTGTAATTTAAAGCGGCCTTCGGTTAAGACGCGACCCACGGCTTCAAACAAAGCAGCACAAAGGCAGAGAGAGCGCGCAGCGTTGTGTTGAAGGTCTACCCTGCTTCCTGCGGGACTTCTCTGTGGCTTGGCTTTCATCCAGTGTAGTAGCAGGTGGCTCGCGATTGGTCAGATTATGCGGAGGCTGTCATTCAAGAGAGCATTTGCTCCAGAGCATCCCATGAGCTGACCCACACTACCAAACTAAAAAGCATATTATTGTTGTAATAATATATTAAAGGTGCCAAATACTGCATACACCTTAAAATAATAACTTAGTATATTGAGACTCATGATTAATATATAGCAATATATCGGATTTCTATGTTATACATTATATAATGTGATATATACTGATAATATACCTGATAAAAGCTTAAAGAGGCACTCCCTTCATTTTCCAAATAAATGAATTGTCATGTTGAATGCTACTTTGGCTGTGAAAACGGTGGTTTAAGATTTGACAAATGTGGCTCTGCAGGAGCTTTGTCACGTCTGAGAAGGATCAGGGTTATCTCAGCCTGACTTTATAACAAGAAGCCTGTGTTACAGACTGAAGCTGTGCAGTTTGAAAGACATTGGCATTTGCCAGCCGGAGGGGAAAAGGAAAGATTCTATCAGACTGCATTGTGGGATTTGTAGGATTTAGAGTTTTTTTGAGTGAGAGCTAAACTAAGGGCTAAAAGTCACTGTGTCTCAGCCTCTGCTGATTTGATTTTGATCATTCTGTTCTTTTTTTTTTTTCAATAGGTCACTTTAAATCCCTCAACTGCATGGAGATGCATTACTAAATCACTGTGTACCCATTTAATCTCAAAACATGATATTAGCTATCAGCATGCAGCTGCTCAGTTTAAATAGTACATTTTATGAGCTCATATGCTGGTTAAATGTTGAGGTTTTGAGATATTTTTGTGTGTGTGTGTGTGTGTGTGTGTGTGTGTTATGTTTGCTGTGCTGTTGGTTAATTTTTGGATCATTTATATTGTTGCTGTTCCTGTTGTTTATGTCAAAGACGTTATTGCTGCACAGGTTTTAGTGAGGTGGTTCTTGTCAGTAGGCGTGTTGCACACGACATGTTGTTGTTCCACCAGTTTGCAGTTCTTTGTGTATTGTTGTGTTTTCATGTGGCAAGACAGACTGTGTGTTTGTCACGTGTACAGGGAACGCTCTGAAGCTTCATGGGCACACACTGCTTTAAAGTTACTCAACAGGAAGGAAATGTGACGACAGGAAACAGTTTAACAATCACGCCCTCTGACCCTGTTTGTGTCAGAATGTGTGTGTGTGTGTGTGTGTGTGTGTGTGTGTGTGTGTGTGTGTCCCTCAGTCTTGAACATTCAGGGGAATGTAAATAATACTGTAACCAGCACCTCCTACACATAAAAGCCTTTGGCTTGTCTCTCTGTATGTTGTCTCTCACACACTAATTAGCATATCTGCCAGACAGGCACAGAGAGAGAGCGGGTCAGTGCCAGTGCCAAACTCAGGCTGGGCACATGCTTGTGGTTGCCACGGAAACGACACCACGTGATAATGGATATGGTCACCGGGGAGACAGATGCTGCTGACCTTTTAAAGAGGGGGAGGGGTTTTTTCCTATGAAAGGAAGAGGAAAATGTTGCAGAGTTCTGTAAAATGATGATATCTATGCGTGTTTCCTGTATTCCTCTACATTAGTGTTAAGGGTGGTGGAATCAGAGTTAGCACAGGTGCAGACCGGCCGGGCGAAGACTTTAAAGTCCAATTCTACTCTTTCAAAGATGTAGTGGTTAGAATCAGATGGATTATTATCATTAATTAGAACAAGGGCATGTCATTTCAAACGTGGACACAAAGCGTCTTTTTAAAGTAATAGAGACTTATTGTGGATGATGTACATATGTACACAAAAAAAATGTTTCGTGTACAGTATATATAAACTCACAGACATTTCCCCATGTGAGATTTACAAACCCTCAGCCGTCAGTTTGTTAGGTACACTTAGCTGAATCTAATCCAAATAAATCCTCGCTTAATGAATGTTCCAATGCTCAATTGTTGTTGAAAGTGTTTTAGAGAGATTTTGGATTCTATTGCATTGTGCTTGTGTTTCTGATATTTTGTCAACCCCCATTCTATAAAAATAGATTGTAAATATGGCAGCATGAACACAAAAATCCCTAAAAGGTTGCTCGAAAAGCTTTTATACCTTTTTGAAGTAGTTGTTAAACATATGGCTGTGGTTATATTTTGACCTTTGACCTTTCCCCTGTGTGTAGGTCTTCACCACCTACTCTAACGAAGACTACGATCGCCGCAATGATGACGTTGACCCCATGGCAGCCTCAGCCGAGTACGAGCTGGAGAAAAGAGTCGAGAAACTGGACCTGTTTCCTGTGGAGCTGGAGAAAGGTACAAACACACTCGCACACACACACACACACACACACACCTCTACAATCATTGAGAGTCACTCAGTCAAGCCTCTTATGTAACTACACACACTCACACACGTGCACATGATAACTGGCAGGGTGGTGGACATACGCTGTCTGCTAGCATCTCCATTATCCCCTTATGGGATTACATTTAGCGCAGATTAGCCTAATTAGCACCTAGTAATTCTAGAGGTAATGGATTGGAACCAGCAACCATCCGTGACGGCTGCTCTCAGCACAGTATTATAGCTGTAATACTGACATAAAAGCATTGAATAAGGATAAATATGTTTTATTGCTTTGTCACCTCATACTTCAAATCAGTTGGTGTAACTGTATGGCTGTAACGTGTTTAACTAATGCCACCATATCTATAAAGATACAATTCAGTCATGTCATTATTTTGATAATACTTACATTATGTCTCTGTGTGTGTGTGTGTGTGTCTCAGACAGTGATGGTCTGGGTATCAGCATCATCGGGATGGGTGCAGGAGCTGATATGGGTCTGGAGAAACTGGGGATCTTTGTTAAGACAGTGACCGAGGGTGGAGCTGCGCAGAGAGACGGCAGGTACCCTGTCCACCTGCCCTTTATGCGTCTGTCTTTATCAATGTGTCTCACCCATGACTCCGAGTAGAGAAGCTCTATTATCTGTTTCTTTTCAACGAATCTCGTGAAAAGACCAAAACCACCAACGTGCAAGCCAGACTGTCACTATTTCCCCACTGTGTCAGCAGCTCTCAGATCTGTTCCTATGCAACTATATACAGTAATTTAACTATGTAGTATGTGACTATGTACAGTTGTTTTAAGCTAAGACAGCTGGCCACTGTGGTTTTTACCAAATGTTTCTCAAACAGGATTAAATAGTGGATTTGTTGGCGACTATTTTCAGCTGTGGATAAATACACATTTCAAGGTTCAAGGTGTTTCTTTTTTTATATTATTATTATACATCGTAGGATAGCACAGTGAAATGCAGTTGAATGAAAAATACACAGAAAAATGTAACATTGAGTCCGGTTGTAGGCAGAAGTGTTGCACCAGATACCATAACTGCAGTGAAATCTCACTTACAAACCCACGTGTAGCACCATAATGTACATAAAGGCTTTCACTTTCTAAGTCCTTCAGCCATGAAAACTCTCCAGCAGATCCTGTTGAACCAGTTGAACGTTAGAAAAATAGTCATCAAATCCCATTAAAGTAACAAAACATAACATTTTCAACAACATTTAGTCTAGTTTTAACAGACATTAAGGCACATTTTGATCATCCTGTGCTGTCATCAGCTGCTCCATCAACAAACTGTGACTTTGGGAAAAATTTTACCTAAAAGCCACGAGCCTCTGCTAAATCCTAAATCTCCATTATTATTAAATCCTCACATTTCGTTTGCATTAACAGCAGCTTGCTGACAAAGAACCAAGGAAAGCAGGGAAACATGGAGTCTGATGAGTTAAATCATAAGCTAGCAAGTAATTCCTGCTACGTTTAATTAGCTAACTCCACACTGCACTGACAGAAGCGGCCGTATGTTATTGTTATTTTTTCCCAAAGCCTGTGTCATAGCCAATTTCAGATTAGTATTTAGAGACTGAAAAACATCTACATTGACACAGACTGCTTTCATCTGTCAGAGGGGGCAAACAGCCCAAACATCTCTGCTTTCACTGTCGGTTTAATGTGTGTTAAAATCCTCTCTGCCACAGCAGTGATGGCGGCTGCGCTGGAGAGTGCAACACACACATCAGCCACTGGATTTGTCTATAAATAATGCAAAGATGATATAATAGAGTAAGAAATGAAATGAGCAATAGTGTAACAGAACAGGGGAGAATGAGGGAAAAACACTGAAATGATGTACAGTGAGGATGAAGTAAAGGCTGTGGGGTGGCCATGGTCCTCTGTCTCTGTCTGTTTTCACACATGCAATATGTTCTGTGTGTGTGTGTGTGTGTGTGTGTGTGTGTGTGTGTGTGTGTGTGCGCAGGATCCAGGTGAATGATCTGATCGTGGAGGTTGATGGAACCAGCCTGGTTGGCGTCACTCAGAGCCTCGCTGCCTCTGTTCTCCGCAACACCAGCGGCACCGTCAGGTCTGACACACACATACACACACTCATAATCTCTCTGACCTGCAAATACACACTTAGAACATAGTCAGTATTTTTTGGCATATTTGTGATACAAATGACATGTATTTCAGGTTTTTGGTTGGCATGGGATAAAATTCTCAGGTTTGTGATGGGTGGATTTTACAGTATGTTTGCAGTTGTTGGAGTGTGAACTTTTCTTGCATTTGTTTCGTGCATTTGAGTGTTTTCGTGTGTGTGCATGTGGGTCTTTTTCAGGTTTGCAGTTGGTGTGTGTGCTTGAATTGCTCAGATTTCTGATTGCATGTTTCTGAGGTGATTAACTCGACTGACAGATTTTGAATGCTTTCCAGGTTTGTGATTGGTCGGGAGAAACCGGGAGAGCAGAGTGAAGTGGCTCAGCTGATCCAGCAGACTCTGGAGCAGGAGAGGTGGCAGAGAGAGATGATGGAGCAGAGATACAAACAGTACATGGACGATGATGAAGAGGTACGTGCTTTGACTGACACACACACACACATATAGGAAGCTACAGCCTTGTCTTCTGGAACATCTCAAAATGAACAAATACAGTCATCTGATCACTCATACTGCCTCCCCAGGTGCCCCAGTGTGCGCGTCTAAAGCTGGTTCTCTGAAGCCACATTTATTAACTCAGAACATCTTCAGTTAATGTTGCTCTGTCCGCTTATGAGGCTTTGTTAGCTGCAGGAAATCAAAAGAGGGATACAAGAACAAGAGTGAGGTGAACGGATGAAGAAGGAAAAAGGAGTCTTACATTGTGGTGCGTGCGTGCATGCGTGTGTTGCACATGTATTACTCATGTCATGGAGACATAAACCTGTACCTGTACCTGAGGGGACCCCTGTTGCTGTCCTTTTGGCAGCAATATGCAGGTCCCTATAATGTAAATCATCAAATTTCAGGTTGAAGAAAGACTTGGATTAAGGTTAAGGTGAGGTTAGTTTGAGGTTAAGGTTAAGGTAAGGGTTAGGCTTAGGCAAGTAGTGGTTATGGTTACGCTAAATCTGCAGGAAATGAATGAAACTCAGTGCAGTGTCCTGGAAACAGACTGTGTGTGTGTGTGTGTGTGTGTGTGTGTGTGTGTGTGTGTGCGACAAAATGTCGGTCTGTGTGCCACCACGTGGCCTGTAGATTCAAATTCAGTCCAGTTTCTCCACCTTGTGGTCAGAGAAGGTAACAGACTCCAGCAATAACTGAAGTGTGTAAAAACTCTGTGTCAATAAAAACAAATCACAATTAGCTATTCAAAAAGTATTTAATTATATCAGTGGCACACTTTGTTCTCCATAACACTGTGGTCAAAGGGCTGAATGTAAATCCTCCCTGTAATTACCGCATAACTAAACAGTAAATTAGGCTGTCTAGTGTGATTAAAGTGATGACTGTAAGTTGCCATCAGTCCTCATCAGCGGGGTGCAGCTACCATTGAATATGTCAAGAGTGTGTCCATGGTGAGATATCTTGAAGCTTAGATGTTTAAAACAACACAAAGATATATGACGTGCAACACTACTTTTTGTTTAATGCATTTATGACAGCAGTAATGTTGTTCTCACCCTGGAAATACATGGTGGTTGTAGCTTAATGTGAAGCTAACTTACTTTGTACAGCGGAAGAGGAGAAGAAGACAAATGATCAGCAGGTTATCGATGGTGTGAATCCTTTTAGTGGAAGACAGTTACAGGCCGGGGCTGCATTTGATTTCAGATGCTTGAGTCTGAACTGTGACACTTATTGGTCCTTCACTTAATTCACTTAATTTCTAATTTCATCCTGATGTGCTCTGCTCCAGGCTGGTTGCCTTTTCCACCGTTTTATATGACACACAGTGCTCCAAATGGAATTATACAGCAACTTGTGAGGAGAGAAAGAAGCAAACTCTGTATCACTATGATCTGCAAGTGGCATTTTAAATAGATTGTCTCAGGAAAACTTGGGGAGATATGCTCATTTCCTTTCTTGGTACTGCTCTCTTGTCTGTTCAGTAAATATGAAACAACAGTAGCAGCTGGTTAGCTTAGTGTAGTTCAAAAACAGGAAAGTGACCAAACATAACAAAATCCACATACAAGCACCTCTAAAGTTCACTAAGCAGCTGTAAGCCCCCTTAAAACCACAACTTGTCATCTAGATTCCAGTTTTTGTACAGATTAAACAAAAATATGGAAATTAGTGATCTTTAGAGGTGCTGGCAGGTGGCCTTTGTTAACCTTTGGACTGCGCCAGGCCAGCTGTTTCCAGTCTTTAGGCTAGGCTAAGCCAAGCTAACAGGCTGCTGGACCCAACACATTTACAAATGTAATATTTTTATCTTCATTTTTCCCCATCGTTTACTTGCAGACAGGTGAGTATGCAACAGATGAGGAGGAGGAGATGAGTCCAGTGTTTCCAAACTCCATTGAGGTTTTCGACCTGGCTGAGAACCAGGACATGTTGTCTCCTATGGAGCTGGACCCTGAGAAGCTGGCCCACAAATTCAAGGAGGTATGTGTGATTTTCACTGCTTGAATCCCGAACAGAATTGTGTTTTTGTGTATTCTTTTTGTCTTAATTCATTGTTGTTGTCATACCCTGTCCATCTCTCTCTGTCTGCAGCTCCAGATCAAACATGCAGTAACCCAGGCGGAGATCCAGCTGTTAAAGAGGAAGGTGAGACCCCTTCACTTACAGTCTCTTCTTGACACACAGAAATAAAATACACTGCAGTGGAGAATGTACACTAGCATAACATCAGTTCCTTTGCTGGCTGAATGATGACTTAACGCTGGCTCTCCCTCCCACATACCACCTCCTCCTGCCACACTCCCACTCTTTACCTCCAGCTGGCTCATGCAGAGCAGGATAAGTTGCGTTGGCGGATGGAGTGTGCTCAGTTGGAGCAAAACATCCGGGACAGTAAAGAGAGGATGGAGAAACTGGAAGGCTATTGGATGGAGGCACAGTCCCTGTGCAAGGTAATTTATGAGAGAATAAACATTAAGGAAGACTGCAGCTATCAGCCATGACTTGGACAAAGTGTTTCTCTTCATCACTGAACAGCTCAATCGACTAATGAGTTTATAATCTGTGTGTGTGTGTGTTTCCAGGCAGTGGATGAACACCTGAAGGAAACCCAGGCTCAGTACCAAACACTAGAGAGGAAATACAGCAAAGCCAAGAGACTGATTAAAGAGTACCAGCAGAAGTAAGGAAGGAGGGACACATTTAAAGGTTTGAGACAAGGAGCAAAAGACACACAAACCTTATGTAATGTGTCTGTGTGCTTTGTAGGGAGATTGAGTACCTGAAGAAGGAGACGGCTCAGCGTCGAGCCCATGAAGAGAGTGAGGCGACACACAAGGAGGAGGCGGACAATCTGCAGGAAAAGGTTCGTGAAACATTCACCTGAACTGAATTTGCTCTTCTCAGGTGACGGGTTCTGTCTTGCTGTGTCAGCTGTTCCTCTGGAGTGGCCCCAGTGACCTGCGGTGTTCCCCAAGGCTCCACCCTCGGCCCGCTTTTGGTCCTCTTATTTTTATCCATTGCACATATTTTTACACATTGCAAATCCTCCGTTCAGCGCAGATTCACAGGCGTTTCGGAGACTGACTCATTGAAAGCGGTTCATACAGTCCCATGAAAAATCATAGGTCAAGTAGAACTTGTCTCTCTGCTAACAGCTCCATGAGGACCATGTGTTCCTGCCAGTCCTCCCCCGGTGTCTACATCCAAAACACTGTGTAACTGGGGCAACGACAGCGTGCGTCATCTTCTTTTTTAATGAGTCTGGCCAAAGTATTGCCTGGAGCCCTGCATTTTTAATTACAGTGCAGGTAGATGCGTGGTCGTGATGAGCAACATAATGTGATAGAGACTGTTTGTGGTAATCTTACAGTGGTCTTCCCAGAAACAAGAGACTGCTTTTTAAAAAACCTAAAAAGACTCTGAGAAGCTCAAGAATGGCAGTGCGGTGGTGTTTAACTGCTGATGGTTATTGTATGGATCATTGTGATGACAGTTTATGTTGTTGTTTCCTCAGATCACAGACCTGGAGACCAAAGTGGATGCCCTGAAGACCCCCAAACCCTCCTAGATTGCTGCTACTTCCTACCTCCTGTTTGTGACTGGAAGAGGAGGAGCTCTGCCTTCATTCTGACCTGGGCTGTATTTTATTCCAATCAACCATTTACTGCACGGAGAGGTAGTAAAAAGAATAACAGGGATGACAATTGTGAAAGAGAGGAGGAGGAGGAGGAGGGTGACATACAAAAAGGAAAGAAGTAACCTCTCATCTGACATCTGCCAACAGCTTAGAGCTCTGTTCATCTGTAACCAATCCCAGAATGCACCTTCTGTAATACCCAGAATCCTCCTTGTGTGTCTTCCTGGCAAATGGCTTGGCAATCAACACAGAAACCACATTCAACAACCTGTACTCTATTTGTGGGTGATCTGCATTGGCTTCTCCTCTCTTCAACAACACCAGGAGTCTTTATTTAATCCAGTTTATTTTAAAAAGGCGCTCTTATTAAACCGGCTCGTCACAAAGTGCTTTATGGAGTGACAGAGGGCATGAATGCTGAACAAAACAGAGCCAACGGGAGGGGGCAAACGTCATTTGATTGTCGTTATACTACTTTTGAACCAGGTGGTTGTTGAACCATTCGTTGTTTTCTTTGTTTGGGACTGGACTGGAGTCTTACGAAGAGGACTAACGTGTTTCCTGTCAAGTGGCATTGATCATTCCAGTCAAAAACTACCAGGAGAAACGGACAGCTCATTTTTCACCTGAAGACTCGACACATATTCTGAAGTGGAACCTCGGTAGTGACACACAAGAATAACAAAACAAACAAAAAAAAAACTTTGAAAAGGAAATAGCCACCACCTGCTGATAGTTAGGTAATAAAAACTATAAAACAAGATGGCAGACAAATTTCCCATCAGTGACAGGAACTGTGAAAAAAAAAAAACAGAACGCCCACCCCAGCCTTTGGTTTCTCTTTTCTAGCCTAACTCTGCAAGCAATGGAAGGAATCAGGCAGAAGCGAGGTCTGGACTGTGGTGGTATACTGTTTGTATATATTCTATACATGTATTTAAAAGTGTTTAAATGGCTTAAGAAATGAAGTGGGTCTGATATCGGGGAGTAAGGCAGTGTAATCAGTGAACGGCGACGTCTTGCTGTGGAGGGTGAAATAGTTCCGTATTCCAGATTCAGTCTGTTTCATCTCTTTTTTGTCAGCATCAATGGCGAACAGGGTGTGAATAGTCTATTATGTGCTTATAGAGCTTCTAATGGTGTATATTTGTTGGTGTTTACTACAGTATCTGTGGGTTTACATGCACACCCACTATCCTGTCATTCAGGATGGTCATGTCTTATATTCTTCAGTCGGCGCAGGGTTCTCAGAAGTCTCTTATCCAGGGTCACAGGAACACAGAATATGCTCGTTTGAATACATTCTGAGGCTGTTTTGTGTTCACTTGCACTCCCTGCATGGTGTCATGAGCTCAGGCTGCATGGGAAACTGAGGATATTCAGTTAAATCCCGTGCTGAGAAACAGCTGACATGCAGGTGCACTTTGTAGCGTCGGTCCCTCAAACATTTCTCAGAGGCAGAACTGCTCTAAAAATCATTTCTTAGTTGAAGTAAGCATCTAAGTGCCAACGATTAAAAAAGTTTCAAAAATCTGTTAACAGTATATCAGAAATTAGGCTTTTTTGATAAATGGGTAACTAAAACAAGTATTTCTATCAAGAATGTTTACATATGGTCAATCAAGAATTACGACCAAGAGGTACATATCTTGGTCATTTTACAGTTGTGAAAGAAACAGTAAATGTTCTCTGGGGGATAAACTATTAAATGGTAACAGAGTTCCCAAATCATCTCAATCATTTTTTTTTTTTTTGATTGTACAAACCACAGAAAGTACATTAAATATTCAGTAGCAGTTAAATTTCAAAATTCAAAACCCTGTCAGGTCTATTTTAATTTATATTATTATGGCCTTTCTTTGCTCCCATATCAGCCTGCTAACTCTAATAGCTAGTTTTGTAGGTTAGCTAGCTAGCCTTTCTGATTCTCCTGTAGCTACCATGCTAATTTAGCCTACCGACTTCCCAGAAGCATAAAATGCAATTGTCAGTTCTATTTTTATTGATATTTTGGTGAATATTTCTCTGTTCTAATCCACTAATGAAGCTTTGCTAACATACCAGGACAGTTTTGCCGCAGAGAAATGTTTGTGAAACGAGACCTTGGCATGGATATGAGCTCCAGTGTTATTCAGAAAACTGTGTGCATGTAAACACACTCCACATCTTGCATTAGGAGAAGAGTAGAAGGTCCCAGTGCCAGTATTATGAGCTTAGAAAATGAACTTAAGTTAGTGATACATGCCTGACGTAGTCCAAACATGGGTTGAATACAAAAGTTGTCAATAAAGGTCAGATCATTTTCAGGAATGAGGTTCATCTTTAATTTTCCAAAGTTGCATCTTTGGCCAGATAAATCAGATAAGTTGCAAGTGGCAGTTCTGAAATAATCAGCAGAAAGAAAGTTATGAAGAGCACTTGAAACATTTGGAGCAACCAAAGAAATGGTATTGCTTGTCAAATAATAAGTCGTCTTTGCATCAAATCTTGAAAATGTGTTGGACCAGAACTGGAGTCAGTTACTGCAGATTGTCCCTGAAGAGTTTTGCAGAATTGTCTTAATTTGCCCGTGGAAATAACAAATGCAGACATTTGTCAAAGAGATCGGGCAAAATGTCTGTTATTGAACCTTGAATCTGTGACACTGTGGTTACAGTAACAGTCTCTGTTTATACATTATGATTCTGTATTGAACTGTTCAGATTTGACTGCTATCCAGTGGCTGATGAAGGGTTGATGTTTGTGCATGTGGATGGCAAAATGGTGCTCAGCAGGACAGCGTTCACACACAAGTATGTTCTACAAAGTTTTTAAGGGGCTAGTTGTGTGTTTTGCTGCTCTGATGTTGTCGTTCACCGTGGTGATTATTATGAGTTCGTGTGTGATTGTCAAGATTTTACAGCTTGCTGGCAAGCTCTGATTGGGTTGCATTAACTGGAAACGCTGAGTCCGAAAACAAGGCAGCCATCAGGCAACCATGTTTGACTGTAATGTTTTTGCCAAAGTCACTCAGCACTGTATGGTCATGGAGTGAAAACGTCCGTGTGGAGTCCAGATTGGAGACGTTGACCATCAAAGATTCACAAAACCTAAAGAACATTAAGCAATGCATTAAAGGACGTTTTATTTTTTTAGCCACGCTAGCGGCTCAGATCAAATTTAACTATTGGATGTATCGGCTCACATTTTCTGCAAACATTCATGCTTTCCAGAGGATGGATCCTAATAATCCGATGACTTTTCCTCTAGCATCACGAAAATTTGGGATTTAGTGCCAATTAGCAAATGTTAGCATGCTAACAAGCTAAACCAAAAACTGTGAAAACGGTAAGCATTATACCTGCGAACAATCAGCATGTAGACATTGTCATTGTGAGCATGTTAGCCTGTTACCATTAGCATTTACTTCCAGGAACCGTCTAAAAACAGCACTAATAGAGTCACTAATGTGGAGACGCTCGGTCATCTTAATATTAAAGAATATTATTGAACTTTTTTTTCATCTTGCAAACACAACTTACATAAAATTACAAATATGTGGCTTGTCGTGAATGTAGCACGCATTGCTAATTGCTCATGGAAGCACGTCACAGTGACGCACAGTGTGACAGAACAGCTGTTTCTGGTTCAGTCGGTCACAGACACACTGTTAAAATAAGGTATCAGCTGTCAACTTGTTTTGCACTGAGTGATTGTGTCCGTTTATACTTCACACACTCTAAAAACTGGCTAATGTGTGTCTGAACTGAGGCATCTGAATCTGTACCAGCTCCTGACCTTGACCTCTGACCTACAGGGAATCATTTGGATTAGAGTTTCAGTGACTCATGGGAGTAAAGTTTGGCTGCTGCTCAGCATTATTTAGTCACAAAAAAGGAATATGAGAACTTTTAAACAACTGAAAAAGGACATTTTTTTGTTTTCTGCTCGTGTCTCTCTGCCCTGGATGTATGGTGAAATGTGCGATGCTATTCAAGAAGCAGAAGTTTGAATTGGATAAGGGGGAGTGGCACCAAACTCACAGTATAAGGTTGATGTTTTCATGTAAGATATGTTTTTTAAAGACACCAAGTATTTGTTCAGAACTTGCAGTATATTTACATTGTAGTCCTATTGGACAGGAACAAGGGTCTTCAAGATTTCTAAAGGAATGAAAATCAGCCATAAGCAACTCACTCGAGTATTTTTATTTCTTAAGTATTTTTATTACAGTTTCATCTCTTACGTCAAACCAGTGTGAGCTGTACAAATGCTGTTTTATCACCAGATCAAGTCCCGGTCGCTTTGGGTTTAAAGTCTAAACGCACGAAGTGATCACTTTGCCTTGTTATGACATGTTTGTATTAGTTAACATGCTGCTTTTGCCTTTAAAGCCTTCAGATGTGTGCTAGCTGTAGCTGACTGTCACCGCCCATCACGTTAAAAAGACAAAATAAGCGCGTTACCAGTGTTTAAAGAGCGTTTGCCAGTGAGTGCAGCACAGACGAGACTGACAGATTGTAGCACGACAGCATTTAACTCTTTTTCCAGATTGTAGACAGACTGATGCCTTTCTCCATGACACTTTCACATTGTTTTGTCATCGCGCCACATGTTTTAAATAGTAATCAAACCCTCTTTCCCCCCGCTTCACATTCTGGGAGCTGACCAACAAAACCATTTTCCCACTGGTGGCCTCTGAGCAGCTCTGCTGCAGCAGGTGACAGGGTTTAGTGCCTTGCTTTAGGGTTAAGAGCACTGGTAGTGACAGTAATTCAAAACCAGCTTTGCATTCAAAAGTGCAATGTATTCGATATGCTTGTGAGAGGACACGACTATGCTGGTTACTTGCTGATGTTTTGGTGGATGCAGACTGAAGGCTGGGACAGATCCCAGCAGTGTGCTCATTGTGAGTGTCTCAGGCTGGCCTGACCTGCCTGACCTTGACTTTCGGCCTTGTTGATGTGATAACCATTTCGATGGTTGGCTTAAAACTAACTGGACAACCTGCAAATTCTGCACTGTAACCACTGGTAACCGATCTTTAAACACTGAACAGCCAGAGCAGATGCCTGTTGCGTACATCAAGTATGAGCTTGTGTTAACGGAACAACTTTTGAGAAACTGGAGAAAAAAAAACAAAACAAACAAACAAACAAACAAAAAAACTGGCAAAAGGTTTAAAGATGCAAACTCAAGAAATGTAGTTTTTAAATTTTTTGTTTCCATCTGCTTTGTTCTATTATACTGGACTTCAGTACCCTAATTCCATCGCATTTTGGAGCAACTTCAATCTTTTTCTTATATTAACCTTTGGCTTGACCTCCTCAAGTACACTGGTGAAATTAGAGAGAGGTGTCATGTGGTATGCCAGCTGAACGGCCAATTAGGGAGCGGTGCCAAACAGTGTGAGCAGGACAATCTGACAGTGTGTGAGCTGACCTTTGAGTGTGTCTCGGGTCTGAAACAGATTTCCTTCTCTGCCTGGTTCTGTTCTTTAGTTGATGCCACCATGTTTGTCTGAACCAATACCTGTCTGTCAGCATTAATAAAGAAACATGAAACATGTTGAAGAAACACAAGGGGAAACTTGATTTAACTCTGCACTTCACTGTTCTCTTCCTGTGTGTGTGTTTCCTACCCCACCTGAGCTAACTGTCCCTATATTTAGAGAGCACTGGAGGAGGAGGAGGTGCAGCACACTGATCTCAACCTGCTGTCTTCAAGTAAGATGTCTGTATCCAGTATCCACTCTGTTTGACAAGAGCTACATGCAGTGGAAGAAGATCTGAGTACATATATTAATGTGAAAATACTCCACTACAAGTAAATGTCCAGTATCTCAAATCCTACTGAAAAGTACAAGAACAAGCATTTATGACGCTGAAAAACACCACAAAACAAAGAATTCGTTACCGTCTTAAGTAATATTTATTAAGTGCTGAAAATAAATACAAAACATTTTTGGAACACATCTGGTAAAGTGACAAAGACCTGCTTCAGTCAAGTTTTCGCTCATGAGAAAAAGTTTTGATTTACTTTCTCAGCTTTAGCTGCAGTTTGGACCTCTTTATTTTTTTGTAACTCAGGTAGAAAGTGTTCAATCAGTCACTTTCATAATGACCTCAGGATCAAGAGCTCGTTTACCCATTTCCCAAATGACCGAGAACAACCTTCCACTTCTTACCAGAGAGTAAAACTGCAGTGACAAACGTGGAACCGGCTGCTCGAGGAAACGGTTTGTCGGGGAGTTGCTTTCTACCCAGAGCTCTCCGGCTGGAAGAGAACTGCTCATTTGCAGCATGAACTGATACAAAATATGAGCAGGCACTGACACGATGGCACACAATGCTATTTGGATGACTCATGAGGACATATTTCACAAGTGCACTGCCATACAATGCTTCTACATCCAATTAACCAGACTGAGAAAATATTTCCTGTATTAATTCCAGTTCAGTTTAGCAATTAGTAGATTTGACACCAGATGAAGTGCTCTGGCAAGCACGCAGACATATGGCTAGCTGCTAGGAGTCTAAGCTAACTACATTAGCAGCACATTCACACACTACATAAATAAATTTGACAGAGGGTTAAACATGCACTCTGCTACTCTGCACAAGTTTGTTAGCTGGCTACTCCTGGATTAATTACAAGGGCCATAATGGATTAGCTCTGTTAGCTGAGACACAGCTGTGTATCGGACTAGTGAAGGCCTGTGTGTTGTATGTCCTGTAGAAGGCACTGACTCTCTTTCTGATGCTATTAGTAAAGGAGATTGTACTGCAAGAGACATTCAGCGCTAAGATATATCATCGACGTGAATTTCTATGGAGGTAAATGCAGACAAGACGGGGATGTGACAAAAGAAGGGACTCAGAAAGAGATGAGAGTAGTACAAAAAAACTGAGGTGGGGGGGCAGCCATTGGAGAGATGAGCAGCAGCCCATTCAGGACACCGATCAGTGTGTGTGTTCAGTCACAGCTACGGTACAAGACTAGTGTGTGTTCAGCCATCGTCTATGTTAAGCTGCACTCAAAGGGTTAGCATTTCTATTTGTGTGTTAGGTTACACGTAGGAAATGGATTCTTTTGTGTCTGTAGCAATTTCAGTGTTAGACATTCAGCCCTACGTTTCTGACGAGATCTGAAAAGGCAAATGGTATGTGTGATCCAGTGTGTGTGTGTGTGTGTGTGTCAGGCTGTTCAGTCATCCACTCCTATGTTGCGGAACAGGTAGGACATGGACTCTCCGTTGTGGATGCGGCGGATGGCCTCTGACAGGATCATGCTGATGTCGACCGTTTTGATCTTTGGACACTGGAGCTTCTGGAGCTCGTGGGGGATTGTGTTGGTCACCACCACCTGGGGGAGAGAAGAAGGGGAGGGGGAGTGAGTGGGAGGACCGTGACCTGAGGAAGACGGGAGTCAAGAATGACGCCAGAAGAAAAGATATCAAAGGACGCACTCACCTCATCAATGGCCGACTCCTCTATGAACCTGGGGGCGTCGCTGGAGAGGATGCCGTGTGTTGCCATGACGAAGATCTTGTAGGCCCCTCTTTCTTTCAGTGTCTCCGCTGCTGCCACAAAGCTGTCGACATCATCGATGATGTCATCCTGCGGGACAAACAGACCCAATCAGCCCTCAGCAGTCAGCTTGTAACAGTGGCTTAACGCCCTCTAAGCGGTCCAGGCCGTACATGACCCACAAGACTCTTTGTTCAAATGACTTTTTTCAGCCATAAAAGAAAATTGCTCCTTCAGAGTGGTCCCTGAATGCAACACGCACGTAGCAGATGAAACGTCAATGCATCATGACGGCTGTCAGGATGACTAAAGTAGATGCAGAGCGTCGTAATGTCCAAGAGGAGTGGACTCGCGATAATTTTTTGTTGAAGTTAAAGGCAGGCATGCTCTCACCACTATGATGGCGATGCGTCCTCCCACATCTCCGACCACAGTGATGGGAGGCTTCTCTTTAGGAATCAACACTGAGAAACAAAAGGCCACACAGAGAGAAACGGTGAGAACTGCTGCACAGTGCACATTATTGAGTCAACACTTCTCTGTGGTTGTGTTATTTGCAGTGACAGAGCAAAAATCAGTGTGTGAGTATCTGTGTATCGACCAATATGCAGTATAGTCTGTTACATGGTGGTTATAGGATTTAACAGTGTTATGTGTGTGTGCTTGCTTTACATGGTATCTCCATGCTGGGGTGAATGGCTCCGGTGGTCTTGACGGTGGGCGGGGAGTGTCGTCCATCTACCTGGTCCGACTCTGCGTCCTGAGCTTCACCGTGGATCACCGCTATGCCCAGACGCAGCCGCTCGGCAAACGACTGAGCCCTGCACACCCAGAGAGGAAAATTCAGATACTACACACTTTGGCTCCCCCCGGTGGTAGTATCAGGCTGTGGCATACAGCAATGCATGCTGATATATTAATGAAATAGTCCCTTCACTCCCCCAGGGGGGGAAAGAGTGGTGAGAGTGAGAACAGCAGAGGTTCATGATTAACATGTTTAACACTACAACGTAATGAGTGACAGCTCTGCGGCTCAGCTCAGCTCAGCTGAAGGCGACTTCAGAGACAGCGAGTGAGGAGAGAGTACCTTTTGGCAGAGGCTGGAGATTTGGCCACAATCACAGCATTTCTGTAGTCAGGGATCTGAAGGTTCATGGAAAATAAAGACACACAGTAAACAGTGAAATCTGCATACAATCGACCCTCCCCCGCAATGATTAAATATAGCTTAGCAGCTGTGACTGGGGATGACAGGCCTGTCGAGCTTTGGATTTCTCCACACGTTCAGTTCAGGTTCATTTACTCTTCATTAGATTTAGGGAAGCAAACTCTTCACCTGACTTAGCTTTTCATTTGTCTTGTAGCATGTAAGTCCAAGCAGGGTTTAATTAAAACTAAACAACAGCCCATTATTTGTATCTGAAATAGGAAACCAACACTGTTTTTTATTTCCATCCCTTTTACAAAGCTTGACAGGCACAGCAACAGTGACTAAGGGAGGTGGGGCTTGGCGAACAGTCAGTTTAAAAGAAGGGACAAAGGTGATGTGCTGTCGTAAACATGGAGGTCCTTTAATATGCAAGTCATGACTTTCTACCTCTTCTTGTATGTACTGCAGCAGGAAGGGGGAGGCTCTCAGATTGTCCACTGGGATGTTGAAGAAGCCTTGAATCTCTTTCTGATGGAGGTCCATGGTGATCAGGTGGGTGAGACCTGCACAAACACGGTCAGTTTGACAGTTCCAACAGTTGTGGAGGCCATGTTCTAATTTACCGATTCACTTTGCCTCGCTCTGTTTTGTACTTACCAGCTTTACACATCATAGAGGCGATGAGCTTGGAGACGATGGAGCCCCTCTTCCTCATCTTGCACTGCTTGCTGTAGGGGAAGTAGGGGAGCACGCCTGTGATGCTTCGGGCACAGGACGTCCTGCACGCATACACCATGATCAGCATCTCCATTATGGTGGTGTTCACATCTCTGATGGGAAGAAAAGGCAATGAGGAAGAGGAGGAGGAGGAGGAGGGGATGGTGATGATCAAACAGTGAGAAGTTTCAGGTAAGGTTTCATCATTTTCAGTTTTATGTGTGATCGTTCTTACTTGGACACCGTCTGGATGACGAAGACATCTTTGCCTCGCACTGACTCTTGGATCTGGACCCGCGTTTCTGTGGAAACAAACAGGCCATGAGAATGAGAGGAGCAGCAAGAAAGCGTGCACACAAACACACGTTCACGCACACACTCGTACCTCATAACAAAGCCTGCAAAAGCCTGTCAGCTTCATTAGAGCATTAGAGAGCTATCCTTTGTGCACCCCCTGCCAGGATACATGATTTTGCCCATCACCGACAAAATGTGTACATTTTTAGACTGATTTCTACTTTCCAGACAGTTTTTATTTCTAAGCACACCACAGATCTTGCCTGTAATGAAAACTGCTCGAGATGTTTCATCTACCACGCTGAATATTTGCTGTCTGTTTTGTCCCACTTGCATCAGCATCGTGTGATAAAGCAGCGACTGTCTGTCAAGTCTTCCTTAGAACTGCTGGCAGACGAACTGTGCTGACCAGATATACTGCAACAAAATCAAGCCCACTGAACACACATGGTGGAAAAGATAACAGCCAGTTTGAAATATTTGGATGTGAGTAGTTTGTGTCACACACATACAAGCAAGTAAAACTCATGGGCTAATGAGACACGTTGTTGCACAAATACCGCTGCAGTGGTGAAACATTTGTCAGAAAGAACCAATTACAGCTCCACACTTTACCACAATTTAACAATGAACCTGGGGACGTACACAGTGAAACAGCAGTGTAATCATTTATCTGTGAGCTCTTCTCCATGTGTCTTCATAGCCCTCCACCAAAGTTTTTTTTCTTGACAAATTCTAATTATTAGTATCATAATTATTAGAGAGGGATTAATTACATAGCCAGAATATTGTTGAAAAACCTTACTTTGCTGCATTATTGGTTTTATAACCCAGCTGAGACCTGTACTGTAATGACCAGGGGTTAGAGCTAAGGTTCTAAATGTTAAGGAAATGTAAATACCTACATTTATAAACCACTTTTACCAAAGTGCTTCACAATGTTTTTGTCGTTTACTCGTCTTTTTTCTGACTGTATAAACCACCACATAAACGTAATGGATTATAAAAGGACTTTAAACTTGAAAGCCTCTCCACTGGATGATTTCAAACTTTTAATTTTGCACATTTTTAGAGATGTGATTTCTTTTGAAGATGCTTGTAGGTGCTTGCATCTTACCTCTATTAGCTTCCTGGTACACCTGCACCTTGCCGAGCTCCACCCCTAACCGCCTGGGGGGGGGGGGGGGGGAGAGAGAGAGAGAGAGAGAGAGAGAGAGAGAGAGAGAGAGAGAGAGAGAACTTGAGCTTAGGTTTTCAAAGGCATTTCAGAGACATTGATTGGCCTGACAGGAGAGTTACAGTGTTAGTTATGTTCATGCAGAGAGCATGAAAAGCAAGCAAGAAAACACACATTCAAAAAGGGAAAAATATAAATGATTAGTGTAGACATTTCATTGTTGCTTCTCTTCAGTTAATCACACCTGCTTACTCTGCAGTCTGTAAATGTTTCGCTGTAAATTGTTAACATGCTGTGTTTTCCTCCCTGCCTCTCTCTCTCTCTCTCTCACACACACACACACACACACACAGTATGAAATGTAAATACTCCACTTGTTTCCTAAACATGCACAGACTCAGTCGTCCTTGTGGAGTCCAGGAATGCATGGTACGCATTTCAAGTACACTCTGCAGTTCCTGAATGTTTTAACACATAACTTGTGAGGAAAGTAAGTTCAGTGAGGAAATATGGCTGAATTCATATTCTTTCAGCTGCGGGCAGATTCTACGACAGGACTGTTCTCGGGTGAAAACCTTATTTCACCTCAGTGTCAAACTGACACTGGGTCACTTATTGCTCAAAGACGTATTCTTCTCCCTCTGGAGAGTCCAAATCCATCTTCTGCCCCTCTTTGTCTCAAGGATTTGATGACTTTTCTATATTTAGAAAAAATATACCTTGAGAGGCTCCACAGATACTTCAGCTCCCTGAACTCGATCTAATAATCTGAGCATTAGCATGTAATGAAAGTATTAGTATCACTTTGTTACACTGCTATTGTTATTTAACTCACTTATTTTGTATATTTCTGTAACACGTTTGTATTATTTATATTTTCATCTTTTGCTTTTTATGTTTTATGGTAATTATCTTCTGAGTCACCCAGTTGGGGTAGGTCAAACGTTTCTGCGTTTGAGTGGGTAAATATATTTTAGTTCTTTTTGGATAAAATAAAGAAAAATCAATATCCTCTGGTCTGGCATGCACACAATGAATGTTTTTTTTTTTTTTCAGAAGTTGTAGACACAAACATAAGATATTTCTGGAGCAGTATGAATATGGTTTGGGGGGGGGATCTGCATCACCAAGATAAGACCAAAGCTGCAGGAAATACTTCATCACTGTGAATGAGATAACTCTTACTGTCTTTAGTTAAGCTTCGCCACATTTCTTAGTGCTAGCTCGAGTTTGCCAATTCAGATGGACATCCACACTTAGCTGTCAGGAAGCATAAGTCAACAGTAAGTCAGCTAAGGTGACAGACCTGTTCCTCAAGGACCGGCGGGTTGTTTGCTCCAAAATAACCAGTTTTGCTTGGATTCCCGTGCTCAATTACGTCTGTGTGTGTGAGTGTAACACGTCATCCGTGCCTCCTATACTCACTCTGCAATCCTCTTTCCCAGCTCACGGCTGGAGGGGTGCGAGTTGGCGGTGAAGATGACCAGGCCGCCCTTGGTGTGGTTCATGTCTCTGGGGTCTCGGCCGCTGCTCTCCCCACACTCAGGCAGTGGATCCCTGGGCACCCACGCTGCGCTGAGACCTTCCTGCATTGGACAGAGGGCAGCGATTTCTTTCTTTAACATCAATGTGGCAACTCTTGTTACACAAGCAGAGAGGGAAAACTCGATATTACAAATTAGCATTCTGATAGTGATCTATGAAAAACTCTGTTCAAAGTGGTGCTGACGTTACAAAGATGCACGAACTGTGGCAACGCTCTTTAAAACAAGCTCCATCTGAGAGTTCGATCAGGAGAAAGAGCCCTGTGCCAAAATGTGACAGTTATCTATGAACTTCCTGCAAACAGCAAGGAGGAATTCTCATTTTAGACTGAATGACAGCCTTACGCACACTACTGCAGCCACATCCTGGAGAAGAGGGGATGATCTTTTACGAAAATTCAGCTGAGCCTGGCAGTGGGACCAAATGTGCAGGATATGCAATACCTAGGACACATTTCCTATTGCGAGGTGAATGATAAATACTGTGTATTCCCACGTAAACCCACCATAGTATAGTTAATGAGATTTAACTGTGAAGGGCCATCTGTCTTTGCAGCATCCAACCTTTTTTTTTTATCTTTCACACACTTTACTTTCTACACCTGCTGCTTCCCTCTGTACTGCTCTACAAACTGACTGATTGCACAGTCTTTCTTCCTTTATAATGCTGTGTTTAAGTGTTGTGCGTCTGGCAGCATACTGTATGTAGCCTACGGTCTGAAGGGTCTACAGGAGGAAAAGCTTTTAGTAAGTCTTTCTGCACACACACTTGAGGATGTTTGTGGAACAGTAACACAGAGCAAACACAAAGGCTGGGCTGCAACCAGATGCCATATGCAACCATGTGCAACCAGAATATGTACGGCTTAAAATAAGTGATGCTATATAGTCTGAGCATTTCGACTTTCTTTTATGGGTTCAACTACGTTTAATGGGATACCTTGTGCGTTTAATGGGAGGTAACGTTATATATCGTTTATCCCAACTGTCAACACAGTCACGACATTAGCTTCCTCATGTTGCTAAGCTAGCAGGACAACACAGGATTCTGCCGTCTACGATGCTGTGTATTACTCGAGAGAGAGAGTGTGTTAAAAAGTTAAACTGTGTGCTCAAATACTGTTTGAAATGACTATTGTATAAAAGCAGTTAGACGAATTCAGTCAAATCAATATCTGCTTATATTAAATGTTTGGCTGTAACATCGTGAGATAGCGTTAGCTAACGTTAACGCAAGTACTAACGCGATAGCTCGCAAGGAATTATCTGGCCGTGGCATAGCTCTTGAATGCGCGAATTGATTTTTCATGCATCGGAAATCAAGTCAAAATAGGTTAACGACTGCTGAATTAAACAAAACACAACAAAACTCCTCACCAGCTTGTGTGTTAGGTCCGGTTACAATCTGCAACCAACAGTATTCGATTGTTCAAGCCTCCAGCCCTTTTCAACCTGTTTCCCTCACTCCGTCTGCTTCTGCGATGGACAGTTTTGATGGACGTACAAGCTCGACGAACCAGGAGCCAGGAAATGGTAACGGGCTGGTTTCAAGATGCATTCAAGTGCTCATTGTAAATCCGTAAACAATAAATTTTTCTCAGAAGTAATTCATGATCGTCAGTAGTGATTCAGTGATGTCCAATTTTAAAAGGCAAACGCTATTTTTTCTAAGTTTTGTATGTGCATAGTTTGACCGAATTCAGACACACTCAATCTAATTTCAAATTAACAACAAAACGCACTATTACGTGGAGGTATGCTATTTCCGAAAACAGTGAACTCAACCTTGTGTTTCAAAGATGAAAAGGTACCAACATATTGGAAGCAGTGTTATGCAACAAAATGATTATTAGGTTTATTACGTTTTCTCTTCCTTGTCTTGTATTTTGATGCTGATGTACTGACTGTAATAAGCTATTTACCTACAACTCGGTATAACTATCGGCAATCGTAGACGCATATTTAAGCCACTGGTTTAGTCAGTGGACAGAAAAAGACACGTGTCTATACACATAACTGGTCAAGTGACTTAATGATTGAACAACATGACTTCACACTGAAAGCCATCCGGAGACATGTATCCCTCCTGACAGGCCACTTGAGGGCAGTGTGTTTTTTTTACATGCTTCACACAACATCCCTACATCACTACTTCAAGTTTCGAATAAACATGCCTTCATGTGTTACAAAAAAATCCAACATTCCCCCTCTCACTATATACTAAACAAGAACAGCTATTGTAATCCCTTGTCAATTATATACAAACATGCAGTCAGGATGAGTCACTGCAGAGATGCTTCTGGTTGGAAATGCAAAGAGGTGCTGGAGATAAATCTCATTTTGTGATGGGAATGTTGCATTTAATGGGCAAAATGTTTACTGAAATATCACAAATTTGTTTTCTTATATCACCACCACTACTACTACCATCCTTTAAATAGGCACGTGAGCACTTCTTCTCACGTGCACAGACTGAAAGAGAAAGAGAGCAGGACTCTCTTTGAGTGTAATAGATACAGCTAAGTGGCTCATTAATTTACAGTTTCCTCCCTGAGACATATATTGACTCCTGTCTCAAACCAACTGTGTCTGTCTAACAAAGCCAGAAGAACGACATGCAGAAACAGCAGGAGGGGTGATGCAGGTAAACTCTTTAAAATCAAGCATTTATTCACTGAGTGTTAGTGTTAACACAGCTCCAGGGTAGTGAGATGCTTTTGCATTAACAGAGACAGATTTATAAATACTCTCTCACTACCATATGGGCTACTCTTCAGTGTTCTTACATAACTCACTGGATATGTGGAGGAGGCAGAGAGCAGCATCCAAGCACTGCACACTGCCCACACACACACACACACACACACACACACACACACACACACACACACACACAATGAAAAGTGGAGTTTCAAATCTGGAGGAGGTTGGACAGAGAAAGAAGACAAGTTAGATGTTGCAATTAGAAGTCAGGGTCAAATTCACTGATATGTGCTCTTCTCTCTCCCTCTGACCGTCTTCATGACCACAGCATATGTGCATTTAATGTAGGCGGTATTTATATGGTTATGCAGACTATGCAGGTTTGGATAGAGACTGAATCTTTTAGTGACATCTAGTGGTGAGGTTGCAGACTGAAACCAACTAGCCATGCTAACTGCATGGATTAGGTATGACAATGTTGGTTTCTGGGTCGACTACTTTGTTCAAATATTGCAATGCCCCCCCCACAATTTCACTACTGACATTCCCAAACGTTAGCATGCTAAACTTTGATGATGAACATGGTAAAGATTATACTTGCTCAACAACAACATGCTAGCATTGTAATATTGGTGTAATATGATGTAGTATTTCTGCCCATTGCTTTGCCACAGAGAAAATAGAGGGAGGGGGTGTCTGTTCCTTCAGGGGAGCTAGAATTCCTGGCTACACCCCTGCTCAGGAGGCCCACACAGAGGCAGGTACGCCGTGTAAAAATGTGACGCTTGTCTCAGATAAGGTGCACTGACTGTAGTGGATTACATCTAACTTACATCATTTGGGAGGAAAGCTATGATGCAAGTATCGCTAATATAGCCTAATAAAACTATATGAAGCCAACAAGAAGCAAAGAGATGAACACATTGTTTATTCACTTTGTATGTGCCTTCCTTGGCAGCTGAATAAATCTCTGCAGTTTCTCTGTAGAGCAAAGAGAGAGGGCCATAGAAACAGAGCCAGAGAGAGATGAAAAGGGAGGCGGGAGAGCACCGCGCTCCTGGTCCGCCCCCAAGTTGCAGCACGAGCCATTTAGCGGTACGAGCTGGCCAGCTGTAGAGCGCGCGGGCGCGTGTACGTGCCCCCCTCACTACCCCTGCCCCCACGCGGAGAAAATCATTACCAAATAGAGAGCCTGAGCGCACGCGGAGCGATGGCTGCAGCGGCAGCAGCAGCAGCCCTGGATTGTGTTTACGACGCAGAGCACGAGAGCGGCACTACCGCGGGAGAAACGGACACCGCGCGCACCCGACTTCTAAACGCACAATCATTTACGCGCAGTCTCTACTAGTGAGCCCGCGAGGCGACTCGCTACATCAGTCCGTTTGACGTCTCCTTCCTTCAGCGAGGATCGGCGCTGTCTTCCGCTCGGTTAATTGTTGTTGTGGAGCGCAGCTGCAAGGAACAGCGATACTCCAGCCGTATCATAGATGAGGAGCGCGAGCAAACCGTGGAAACGAGACCATTCATCTCCACCGTCAAAATACCACGCACGCGACGCCAGCGCGCTGTTACTGGATTCTAGAACGGCCCAATAGCCCCCGGTCCCGTCCCCGTTCAGTGGCGCTGCACTTAACGGGGAGGGGAACCCGAGAGCATCCCTCCATCCCACCCAGTCTACCTCTCCCTCTCTCCCTCTGCCTCTCTCACCCCATCATATGCCAGAGCTTTAGGGGGTCTCATCTTGTCAGGGACCGGGGGGGTGGGGGGGCTGGAGGAGGGAGGCTGTTCGTGGCCGCGGTAGACGCACCCTCGGCGTGGTGAGGCTGGGCTGAAGTGCCGCTGTGTCGGAGGATGCTGCGGGAGTAGAGCGGCTCAGCGCGGAAGATGGGGAAGGACCAGGAACTGCTGCAGGCGGTGAAGACCGAGGACCTGCTCACCGTGCAGAAGCTGCTGCAAAGGCCCCGGCCGGGCAAAGCAAGTAAGACATTCTATTCTATTCTGTTCTATTCTCTTCTCTTCTATTCTGTTCTATTCTATTTAATTATATTGCAAACGGCACCTAAAAGATAATAACACAGCTCTGTATTCCGTTGAAAACCTACCCATTGATGGTTTTGTAGGACCAATAGTTAGACAGCTATTTCTCACATACCATTGCTGGCTGTTTGCTACTATTAGGCCTGATGATGTCTGTGTGTGTGCATGTATGTGTGTTTGTGTGTGTGTGTGTGTGTGAGCGAGATGGAGAGAGGAGGAGAGATAGAGAGGAGGGTTTTTTCTTGCATCAGGGTGTATCAGAGAAGATTAGTGGTGTGATTTGAGACTGACAGCCCATCTTGAGACCCCTGCCTGAGTGCACTGCAGCAGGGAGAGAGGGAGAGAGAGAGAGAGAGAGAGAGAGAGAGAGAGAGAGAGAGAAAGAGAGAGAGGTGTTTTTGGACGATCTGTGTGACCCTGCCTCACAAGTGAGAGATGATACCAGTGGCCTTGTGGTGGTTAAGTTTCAACATCACCTTCAATGGCAAACACATGCAGGGCTTCAGATACATGGGTGGTTAAACCTTGTGTGTGTGTGTGTGTGTGTGTGTGTGTGTGTGTGTAAAGTGAGGAGTAAAAGCGGACTTCTGTTCTATTCCATTCTGCGTGACTCTTCTAATTGTTTATTTTCTGCAGGCCATGTAGCTCTACAACATCCAACCATGTTTCGCTTCAGCAGCCCACTCTAATGTGTGGGCAATACACAGAGAAGCCAGAGAGCGCTGCAGATAGATCACTGTGGAGAGGCTGCAAGCTGCCATGCAGATACTTCCAGTGATAAATAACTGGCTGATACAGTTATCTACAGGCAGGGCTAGATGCTATAGGGGTGCGACTTCACAAAGTCCAATTTCTGCAGATAGGATTTTGACTGTTTAAGCTCAGACACGGTGAGTAATTCAGTCAGGTTTGCAGCATCTGACCTGGTGACACTGGAAAGGCTCCAAGCAGCAGGTGGGCCGCATTTGAGTAAAAGGAGACGGTGTTGATGACAGATAATGGTCCACAATTATGGCTTTCGTGTGTGTGTTGACTTCAAGATTTCAGTTTTAATTACAGAGCAATATCAGACCATTATTCTCATTCTTAAACATTGCATATCAAAAATCATTGACACTGAATCGCATCAAGTTTTAAAATTCTCCTCTTTGACTTACTCATTTTAACAATCCTTTAACAAAGCACACACATACACATACACACACACACACACACACACACACACACTTGTTTTCAATGATTGTGGCTAATTAGACCTCCGTGACACCTGTTATGGGCTGTTAATTGAATCCTTCATGTGCCCATACAACATTTAATGTAAGTTCAATACGCGTGTCCTGGTGCAGCTGAAACACTTTATTCTTCTCCTGTGATTCTGTTTTTCCACAATAGGACTGGAGAAGAAGAATGAATAAATCATTTCACATCTGTTGGAGAAAATGGATTTGATGTATCTTATGCCTCGGCTTTTGCCCTGGCTTGCGTCAATGCATTTATAGGTTAAATTGGCTATGTAAGGTGGCATAATGTGGGAGAAAAGATTCAAGTGCATAAGGAAACATCACCTTGGATTTGAGCTTGTGTTGTAACAAGCTAACTTGTGTGCTGCTAGGCACAGATGGCAAAGCTCACTCTGCAGGTCTCAGTGAAGTATAGCACATGGCCTCAGAGCAGTTTGTAGGAACCAGTGGGGTGCACTGCATGCCGGCAGCCCACAGCGGAGCAGAGCGCATACAGGAAACCCCTTGGATTAAAGGCAGTGTGCAGGCGGCCTGGTGCAAAATACAGACATCCCTTGACTAAGAAAAAGAGTTGGTAGGGTCCAGCATGTTCAGGTAGTGCCCAAAATAGGGTGCGTTGAACTCAGTGAAGTACATAATGTACAAGGGCACATCACAAAATAAGCTTGAGGCTACAGTGAAGTGCACTTCAGCTGGAAGCCCCTCTCAGACTATTGTTTAGTTCATCAGATACAGAGAACAGGTAACCCTCAAACACGTTTTGTTGGGCAGTTAGAGCCAGTGGATTGCAGTGCACGCACATGGCAACTAAAGCAAAACATTCTGCAGACTCTATCCTGACAATACATGCAGCTTATTGGCACTAAGAAGGCGCCCTCTGTTTATATTCATCCATGCATTGCTGTTGTTGCATACCGTGTGATATACTGCTGCTGCAGTGAGTGAATCCCTGGAGGAATCATTACTGTGTCTAATTAGAAACAGTCGAGTCAAAACACAACCTTTGGGCTCGACTGAAGAGCCGTACACACACCGGTGCAAAATAACATAAATGATTGTAATTCAATTGGATGCATTAGAGTTCAGACCCCTGCAGCACAGTCATCTGGGTGAAGACGTGTTGATTCAACTTGATGGCGAATTTTAAGACTTCATTGGTGTTGTTGCCACAGTGCATCACCTTAAAAGACAAGAGAACTTCTTTTTTTTCTGCTCCTTTAATGAACTCAGACCCCCTCAGATTCATCTTGTGACCTTTTGGAGGGGGTCCTTTAGAAAGTTGTTAAAACTAGCCCCACCCTTGACTGGCTACAACAGTCAAATGCTGCCTACATACTGATGCAGCAGTGTTAATGATCAATAATGTGATCAACCATTTTTCTGCAGAATGAGAAAACTTGCCTTTGTACTTTATATAAAAGTGTCTGTTCTTTAACTCAAGGAGAATTTTAAAGGGAGAACTTTTACTTGTACTGGACCTGAGTACTTCTTCCATCCTTGCAAAAGGTGTGGACAAAATAACACGAACACCCTACCATATGATGCAATTTGATGCGATAACTACAACCTCCAGAAGTGACAACACAGGCTTCTAATTATTGGGAAAAAGGAGACAAAGTTCTGAGAGTGTGAGTGCAGTTTATAAACAGTTGTTGATTTCCAGATGAATGTCCTTAAATTAAACTGCTAAATGACCGAATCAAATGTCAGAAAGTCCAAATCTGCCACCTTTGCTGTGGCGTGAGAGTGACTCCATGTCAAAAGTTCTGATTTCAGCTCTAAGGAAGCTTCACAGACGTGTCAATGGCAGGCTGACTGTATTGCATTGTCAGCTGTTCCTGCTGCTTTGTCTACTCCCTGTGTACTCGTCCCATTCAACCGAGCAGCGTGCGTGTTGGACAGTCAATCATTCATCTGGCATCTAATAATGACCCAGGCCGCCATCGTTCCTCAGTAAACACTTAATCACCTGTCATCATCGTCACATCACTGGCAGACTACGGCATTTTATGGTTCCATCTTGACGTTTGCCCTTCTATAACTTGTACTTAAAGCGTGGTTTAAAGCGCCATCGAGCCTGACGGAGGGTGTTTCAATGCAGCATCGGGGACTGTCCCCACTCGCCTCCGTTGTAGCATCTCTCTCTCCCTCTCCCTTTCAAACCCTGTCAGTCTGCTGCAAAGCCCTGCCTCTCCCACATCATAGCCAATTGTATCATTTCCATAATTGACAGCTAAGCATGCCACAGAAAGTGCTAGACAAAGTGTTTGCCGTGCTTTGTGATATTTCATTTGTGGATGTGAAAAGCTAATTTTTTTTTTTTTTTGGGGGGGGGGGGGGGGGGGGGTTGCCAGCCAGGGCAGATAGAAGAAGCCAGGCAGTAATGACAGAGTGGAGCTGAGAGTCCTAGACAAACAGCAAGGAAGTGTAATGCTAGGCCGATGTTAACACAGACCTGTTTGTCATCTAGCATGAAACACAAAGCTCACAGGACAGCTGCGTGTGTGTGTGCTCTGTAAGGAGAGAAATGTGTGTGTGGTGGTAATGAGTGGATATGCGGTTGAATTGTGTGTGCAGAGAGGTACATATATGCGTGAAGGAAAAGGTAAAGATGTGGTTTGGTGTGTGTGTGTGTGTGTGTGTGTGTGTGTGTGTGTGTGTGTGTGCGTGTGTGTAATGGGTCTGGCAAAGACTCTGCCCTGCTGCAACTCATTTACTCCCACTCAGGCCAGACATACAGTCTGCACAGTCACCTGCATCACACACACACACACACACACACATCTGGCACCATCTGGGGAGTCATCATCAGTTTGCTGTCAATGTTCGTTCTGCACATGGCACTAGACGAGGTCATGAGTGTGTGTGTGTGTGTGTGTGTGTGTGCATGGAGCAGACCTTGAGTGTGACCTGAAGTCTGTGTTTGCTAATGGGCTGTTTCAGTGTTTGTGTGTCAAAGCAGGTGGTGTAATCTGTATTGATGGTTGTTTATTGTGTGTCATTAAAGGCTGTGTGTGTATGTGTGTGTGTGTGTGTGTGTGTGTGTGTGTGTGTGTGTGTGCTGAGGATTGGCATTTGTCTGTGTCTGTTGCATCAGTGAAATGATTAGGATTCAACCTCTGCCACAACGCCCGCCTCCCCTCTCTCTGTTTACGGCCGTGAATGACTGACACATGTTTCCATCGCTATCTGCCTCCTTCTCTTTCTTTCTTTGAAGCCTGGAGAGATGCTAATGCTCACAGACCATTGGAGATACCAACCCCCCCCGTCTCTCTCCCTCTCTCCCCCCTTCTTTCTGTGTTGATGTGCGAGGCTGGCAGAGGAGTAGAGCAGATGATTGCATCCACACCAGTGCACATTCACAAAGGAGCAGGCAGGCAGGCAGAGAGGAAGCTTCACATTTTGTCAGTCTTCATATTGGATAACTGTACTCTGTCTGTGACTATACGCTCCAGTGAGAGAAACACGGTGTGAAGACGCTTGTGTTTTGCTTTTTTTTTTTTTTAACTGGTGCACTTATATTATATAGCACACTGTATTGGATTATATGGGCCGTAGTGCCCAGAATGGTACCTCTTTATGCTGCAGTATTGTTAGAAATTACTGAGACAGGAAATCACATCATATTAATCCAAATTTTTCAAAAATAAAACAGCATCAAATGGAAATACTCAAGTATTCAAGTGCATGTACTGTAAGATTAAATACAGTATTTGAGTAAATGTGCAGACAGAATAGAAAATGCATTCAGAATAAGCTGTAAGGATACTTTTTTTTATTCAGAATGCCAAAGAAATTACTTCAAAACATGTCCAATAATCCAGTATATCCAGATTATAATGATTGGATGCACTGGAATTCTATAACTGCTGGTATATAATTAGTAATTAAATTTCAATATTGCTCTGATTTTATGCCAATATTATTAACATGATACTAATATAATTAACAGAATTATTTTTCATTTGTTTAAGGGCTACCTTAGCACAGACACCAGCAAACAATATTAAACAATTTAAACTTTCTCCAAAATCACCCATTTATGATGAATTTCTTGCTACATATAGTCCGTGAGGAGTTCCTGTGCTGATTTTCCAGGACATGTTTTTAGAGTTTGGACCAATCCAATCCAGTATCAGCATAATTAACATTGGACTGATGTCACCAATCCACAGACCAGTCTGGATCTGACTCCGTGGTGCAGTATCATTAAATTACTTCTCTACATAGTTCATTTTATTTTATTCCCTTTGAAAACCTCATGAAGGAGTTGTCAGTTTGCCATTGCGCTCTTTGAAATACTCTTATTACTGTTAATCTCTTGTATTGAAATAAATGAAGTTTCCCAAAACGTTAGCGCACTTGCCACAGTGATTTGCACGCCTACAGCTGCTACACTTCTAATAAATGGCTTTGGAAGACATTTAGATATAAAACACTTTTGCTCTTTTGATGAGGAGTGCTGTGTCTCATGTAACCTTACACATAATACCCCCTCAACACCGAGCATAATAATAAACCAAATTCAGGTATCTCGTATCCTTCAGACGAGACGAGGTGTTTGGTGGCTGTCACATCATCTCAGAGGGCCTTGAAGCTATCATGCACCATGTGGGCCTTTATTCCAGCGTGTTGTGTTTTCTCTGTTAAGCGTAATGACAGCAGCACGTCCACTTGTCAGAGCAGAGAAACTGGCTCGTGTTCAGAATAAACCTGCTCCTGTTTTCAGATAACCTGCGTTTAGGACAGCACGACCGCTCGCTTTGCGTTACTGAAAGCTGATGAAGTGCTCAGTTTCTGAGTGTGAGTCGCTCAAGTGCACCTACAGCAGCTCATATTAAATATATTAAGATATTAAGACTTGCACAGAAACAAAGAAAGTGCAGACACGGTTTTTCTGGTTCTGAGTTTTATCTTGAAAATGCAATTAGGAATAATAATATTGAGAGAGTGGAGGACTGGTTGGCTGACTTCCCTGCGTTTTCCTCCAAAATATCATCACTCACCTCTCTGCTGACTGCCTCCATGATTGAATTACAGAACAGATGGGGGTAGAGAGCCAAAGAGGTGGAGGATCATTTTTGCTTTGAGGTAGAGGGAATGGTGCTCCGAGAGAGAGAGAGAGAGTAGAAGAAGAAATAGGGAGAGATATCTCATAGTCAGGAGAGGAGGAGATGTGGGGAGGTCAGAGGGAGGAGGGGTGATGATGGGCCGAAAATGATGAAGTAACAAGGGAGCAAGGTGATGAAACAGAGCTGAGAAGCGTCATTTCCACCTCACTTTTATTGCCGACTGTTGTGCACATATCAGGCCTGTGTGTCTGTTTCTCTCTCACACACACACTTACTCATCTGCAAAATGCGCTGCACCAAAAATAACATCCACATAGTTTAATGGGTCAGTGGCAAGTTCAGGCAGAATAAGAGATCACAGGAGAGGTGAGCAGAGGGGAGAATGGAAAGGGAAGGAAAGAGAAGGGAAGGAAAGGAAGGGAAGGGGAGGAAAGGAAAGGAAATAAAAGAAAATAAATTATGGTATAAAAGTAAAGTAAATGAAGGGAAGGGAAAGGGAGGGACAAGATAGCATGGGGAGACAAAGCAGAGAAAGGAACAGGAAAGGACATGAGAGAAAGGAAAGGACAGGAGAGGAAGGAAAGGGAAGGGGCAAGAAAAGAAGAGAGGGAAGAACGGGAAAGAATAGAAAAAGTACAGGAGGAAAAGAAAGGACAGAAAAGAAGAGGACATTAAGAGGAAAGGAAAGCAGTTGATGGAAAGCAGAGGAAGAGAGAAGTAGAGGAGAAGTGGGTAGCTAAAGAGAAGAAAGCAAAGGAAAGGAAAAGCAGATAAAGACGTGGAGGTGATAATAAGGAGAGAGGAGCAGCACCAAGGTGTGACAGACGTTAAACAAGTGCCATATGTCATATGAAGTGTGATATGACTGTGGATGATGAAGACCAGGTGTTGTATTCTATTCTATTCTATTCTATTCTATTCTATTGTCACTGCAGTGCAGATTAACAGGATGAGAGGGGAAGGGGAGTAAGTGGTTTAGTCTGGGTAGAAAGACCACCCACAAAATGAGAGGGGCAACAGAGGTGGGACCTCCCGTACTCAATCAGCACCGATTATAGAGGTGGCATTAACCACCTACTGTACTGGCTTATACACACACACACACACACACACACACACGCACACACACACACCATAGGACTGGCACAGAGAGGTACAGTGCAGGCTGTTTTGGAATTTATATTATCAGTGTGTGTGTGTATGTGTGTCAGAATTGTTAAGATGGAAGTCAGGCATTGTAGACAGGGGACAAAAGTTGTCATGCTCACACACTCCCACACACACACACACACACACATATTCACACAGCCACACACACATTCAGCATCATATGCTTGCAAAATCCTCTGCAGACGTGAGACTTGAATCTCAAAGATATGGAAGAGACAGCTAAGCCATGTCATTTGAGAATTGTTATGTAACTAATACAGTGCCTGTGTGTGTAGGTGTGTGTTAGCCTGCAAAGGTGTGTGTGTGTGTGTGTGTGTGTGTGTGTGTGTGTGTGTGTGTCGCCTAAAGAGCTGCTGCAGACTGCGCCTGTGCTTCTACATTGCCTGGCTGGATTTTTCCACTCACGCCCTGAATTCATAACATTGAGCGTATTCTCACTGCCTTAAATGAATGTTTGAGCTGCTAATAAAGGCAGGGAATTATGCAATTTTGCAGACTCAACTCTTAAAACTTAAGCTAACTTGGTCCGGACAAGGTTTCACTGTACTCTGCATGAGAACCTTCTAGAAATGTTCCACCCTACACCCACAGTGAATACATTTAGCATCGCCTTGGGACTTTGTGAATGAATGCTGGTGCTCTTGCTGTGCGAGTGGCCACTAAAAACAGGGCTGTGACACAGTTTGGGTGCAGGCTCACAGCTTGGGAAAATGTGTGGTGCATTGACACACCCTCGGATCTCTGATACGTCTGAGAGTATTTGGGGATTTTGAAGTTGGTATGCGAATCCTTTGGAGCTTAATTTGGGGAAAAAAGAGAGCGATCCTGTAAAAGGAACTCTGTGCTCACATCAGATCTCACTTTCACATGTGTACATATGAGCGCCGTTTGTGACATCACGGCGAGTGTGGAAGCCGACCGTGGGTCAGTATGCAACTCAGGCCAAAGTGTGACGTGGAAACTTGAAACATGCATTGAGGATGGTCAGCACTCATTTTGTGTCCAGTAGAATGCATTTGCTTATTCATAGATGAAGGAGGGCGAGATGCAATTTTAAGATTTTTTAACTAGTAAATCGAACTTTAAGGAAATCAACTCAGACCCAAATTCGCTCCTGTGTTTTTGATTTTGCAAAGCCCTAATACACTGCCCCTTTAAAAGCCAAATATCGGCTTCAGGCTGTTTCAGGCCAGAGAGACGACCTCTATAAAAAGGTAGCCGTCCATTAATGCGACTGTATGCAGTAACATCACCATCTGGTTTAACAAAATATCTGCACGACTGCTTCTTTCATAGCATGTGTGTATGTGTGTGTGTGTGTGTGTGTGTGTGTGTGTGTGTGTGTGTGTGTGTGTGTGTGTGTGTGCATCTTCATCCCGGACACAGCAATCAGAGACCAGAAGGGACTGTCCAGCAGGACAGATGTTGAGTCTGGCCTTCTGTTTGTGTGTCTGTGTGTGTGTGTGTGTGTGTGTGTGTGTGTGTGTGTGTGTGTCCATACATTGCCGTACATGTGTGATCCAGTGGTTGAACAGATGTTTAGTGGTGGATCTCTGCCCACACAGCTGCACATTTGCGAAAGATTCCATATAATGTACCTGACCTCTGATACATGCGCTTACAGTCTGTGCTGTTTGTGTGTGTGTGCGTGTGCGTTAGTGTGTGTGTGCTAAAGTTCACGTGCATGTTGAAATTCATCCAAATCCAGTCCAGCTTTCGCAGCACCCACTTAGTGAAGGCCATTAAACGCTGTTTTGACCCAGACGTAGTTCTTCTTTCTCCGCGTTGTCATTTTCTGTACCTCGCCGTCTCCCCGCCTGCCTCGCTCGGATGCTTTCCGTCTCATAAAAGTCAGCGGTGTGAAATCACTCTCTCTCATATTAACCTTCTTCAGGCCCTTTTAAATGAGGAAACTGAGCACCTACGTCCTCACGCACTGGTAGTTATTGTAGAACTCCCCTCACCCTTCATTAGCACTGCAGGATCTTACTAACGAAGCCTGTTTGGAGTGGAGTCACTGCAGCAACATTTATAGGGCTGCTGCTGAGAGATTCTGTGGAGGAAATTAGCCAGAAAAATGATGTTAATCATTCAGTTTACTTTTCTATGTGCTTTTTATTAACTATCCACTTTTCAGAATAAGTTTGTCGCTCAGCACTTGTATATGAAGAGTGTTTTTTGTCTAACTTTAACAGGAAACCTGCTGAACACTTTGGAAACTGACTCAGGCCCACAGCTGCTATTGTTTTTCATCGCTGTGCTGTTTTTCCTGCTAAAGAATAAAGATGAAATGAAAATACATGAAAAAAAAAACGAGTTGGCACGGAGGAAAAAGCACTTGACCAGCACTACCCAATTCCTTGGACAGGTGGTCCATTAAGCTCAGTTTGCAGTATTCTCAGGTTTGGAGCCAGCGTGGGATCTCAAGTGCTGACAATAAGCTGAATATCTTTGCGGTTTGGACTGCGGGTTGGACAGAAGAAGTGATGCAGATGTCACGAGAGATTGAAGAAAGGCAGCTTTCCATCCAAATGTTGCACAAATTTGACCAGAATTTCCAGGAAATTGAAGAGAAACACTTCATGTTTTTTTACTGTAAAGCTTCCAAACCTTATGGCTGCCTTATTGAAGATGACTGTTCATCAGATAGAGGTTGTGTTTTCAGATCTACCGTTGGTAGTATATATATATTTATACATATATATATAAGCCATGTTTGAAGCAGGATGTGAAGCTGGCGATGAAGGCCTCTCCTTCACCTAACTCGTAAATAATCCAGCCTTTCAGTCTGTGTAGTCTCTTTGACTGTAACCCTCTCCTGCTGATTTGGAGGCAGATATCTGGGTCAGATTTATTTTCCAGGAAGCTCGAACTCTTCTGAAATATGCGTAAAGACTGACGGTTAGAGATGATCAGTGAACTTGTGACTGGAAGGATTTCAGACCATCTGAACCCAATCCTCAGAGCAGATGGGACAACTCCAGCATATTGAGTGAGTGTGAAGCCTCCATCCTCCCCAATGAAAAAAAAAAAAAAGAGAGAGGACGAAAGAAAGTGAAAGAACAAAAGGAGCAAATCAGCTCGATGGCAGATGAAATGATGGAGGCAGAAAGGAAAGCTGTCTTCAGAGGGAATCGTGCCCTTGGTGTTGTTAGTGTGACACGCTTTTGTGTCTGAACTGAAACATCTCTGCTTGTTTGTGAAGTCACTGCAGACCTCATGCTCGGACATGTGATCCACACACACACACGCACACACACACACACACACACACACACACACACACACACACACACACACACACACACACACACAGCCTATTAACATCATAAAGTTGTGGGATTGATTTCTTCCACTTTGTCCATTTAATTTTCAACAGTCGCTGCAACACTATCTTGCTCTACTCTTCTCTTTATGGAAGGATGTCTGTTATTTATTGTTGATGTCTTTTTGTTGTTGTTGTTCTGTGTGAACAGACATGTTTGACCATCTGGTTTTTTGCTTTCAGTAACTTGGATGTTAGACTGCTAGAAAGACTCATCATATTTTAGCCATACATAGCGTGCTAAACATTACACATGCTGGACATCAGCCTGTTAGCATTGTCACTGTGAGAATTTTAGCATGTTGACGTTAGCGTCTGGCTAAGTGCGGCCTCACTGAGCTGCTTGCACGGCTAGTTTAGAGTGTTATTATTGTAACATTTGCTAATTAGCACTAAGCACCAAGTACACCAGAGATTGATAGAAATGGCACTAATTTCTCCAAAGTATTGGAGAAATTAGAATTCTGAGCTTGCGGTGGCTCTAATTATTACATTTCATTCCTCGTGTGGTTAGACTGCGAGAGGACTGAGACAGATGTGATATTCTGCTCTGTGCTGAATTCTTACGGGTCGTATCATGCTTTAAAAAAAAAAAAAAAAAAAAAAAGCAAAGACAGGCCAAAATGACAAATTCTACTTGAAAAGTGCGTGTTGTCACATCTGCTGCAGGGACTGGTTGCATTTGCATTTGATAGTGTGGTTGCCCAGATCATAAATTCCTGGAGGGCTTTTCATTTGCACTGCCTACCTCCATCTTTTTTCTCCTTACATCTCTGTTTCCTTCTTTCTCCTGCTACAACCCCCCCCCCCCCCTCCCCATTTCGTCTCTGCTCGCCCGGTGAATCAGTCTGGCTGGCAGTGTGCTGCTGTCAGGGAGCCGGTGAGGGTGATTACTCATGTTGAACTGGGCCAGGATCTGGACGGCCCGAGCTGACAACAGGAAAGAAGGGATTCTAGAAGATTCCACCAAAGCAACAGCTGCCCCTTTCTCAGTTTTTAATTGAAATTTTTGTTCTGTATTGTTTGCAGTCGAAACAGAGCATGAAGGTGGGATGAAAAGGGTCCTGGACCAGATACTAACATAGTACACCTTTAATCCAGGTGATGGTCCAACATCTGTCCTATATTTTTGTCCCAGAAAGGAGCATGTGTTTACAGGTCATGAGTATGTGTTAGTCTGCGTAGCTCATGCTTCTTAGGCTGCAAATAGCTCCCTGTCCAGTATGTTTTACATGTATGTGCATGTTTAACTCCCTCTAAGTGCATGTCAGAACATCTATTGTCCATATGTGTTTTTAGCCTTGTCTTCAGGGGTGGCGTGTGATGGCTGGTCGGTCCACCACGTTCATCCAGGATGAAATAGCTCAACAACTGTTGGATGGATTGATACAAATTTACATTCAGCCCTTCATGGGACTCAGAGGATAAATCCTACTCACCTGACTTTACCTGCAGCACCAGCATGAGTTTCATATTTTTGGTTGAGAATGAAATATCTTTGGTTGGATTGCTGTGAAATTTGCTGCAGATTTAATGGCCCAGTGAGGATAATTGAACCCGTTAATTATTGTGGTGACCTCCTGGCCTTCATCTATGGGTTATGACTGAGTACATGCTAATCTAATGACTTTCTCATCATCCTTAAGATGACCATAAGATGGTGAACATTTTGCAGCTAAGCATCAACATGTCATCATTGTCGTTGTGAGCATGTTAGCATGCGGATGCTAGCATTTGAATCAAAGCACTGCGCTGTGCCAGGATACAGCCTCACAGAGCTGCTAGCATGGCAGCAGGCTCGTCGTCTTGTTACTCTTAGATCACAGCTGATGTCACCTGAGTCAAGTCCAAAGAAACGAGGGCGGGGATTCCCAACAAGTCCAAGAGCCTAAACTCACAACACAGACTGCAGAAAGAGGATCTTTAAAATAAGGAAGACGTGCTTTCTGGTTTTCCTTACAGTATATTTCTTATGTATAACAGCGATAGTTTGATAAGAGGCTTGAGACATGAGGCTTTTTATATATAACATGAGAGCATGACAGAAATATAGAGAACAAATGAGATAGGAAATGTTATATAACATTAAAACTTTAATCTTAAGTGGACATTTCACCAGAGGTTTAAAACATGTGAGCGGACATGAACTCCTCTGTGCCGCCCGTGTGTGTGTGTGTGTGTGTGTGTCTGGATACTCTCGTACCAACATCCGTGTTCAGTTAACTCACCTCCTTTGATCCTTTTGCTCCAGTAGGTGTGCGCTATTTTTGGCCAATCAGACGGTTGTTTTGCAGCATGTCAGCCAATGGAGGAGAAGTAGTGGCGTCCCTGAGCCAACGAGCTCCGTTGTTTGTATGTTCTGGCTGACGGTCTGGTTGTATGCAGCTGTTCAGCACATGCAGAACATGTGGGTTTGGCTCTGCGTGTCTTGTGTGTGTGGTGAGTGTGTGTGTGTGTGTGTGTGTGTGTGTGTGACTGGTGCCAAACCCGCTGTAGCCCTGCTTGGTTCTGGTCTCACTTTTCTTTCCCTTTCTTTCCATCCCTCCCCCTCTCATCCTATCTTATCTTTCCTCACTTTCCTGCTCTCACCTTCCCTCTTTTCTCTTTCTCTCTCTCTCCCTTCCTGGAGCCATCGCCATGGCAACAAGAACCCAGGGCGGGCCAGGAAATTTCTGGATCACTGACGGTTATTCCTACTCAGTACCGCAGGGTCCAGTCAGACACTTCAGCCCTGCGCTGTGTGTGCGTTTGTGTGTGTGTTGTATCATGGGATTACACTTTAATCTGACAATACGGATTAGCACAGCAGACCTACTGGCCCACTGGCTATTATACATTCTTTTTTCCTTTCTCTCCTTTCACTCTCCTCATCCCTCCATCTCTGTTTGCCCTCTTTCATTCCCCTCTCAGCGTCTCTCATCCCTCTTTTTGTCTCCTTCCTCCACTCTCATTCCACCGTCCCCTCTCATCCCTTCTCAGCTTTCCTCTCATCCCATTCTTTCATTCGTGCCCTCATATGTCCATCTCTCCCGTCCATCCCTTTCATCTCTGCATCCATCATCCATCCTTTTCATCCCTCCCCCCCCCTCCTGATCTCTCTGCATGCCTCCCCCATTCTGCCCTCCTTCCCTCTGCTCGCCTCATTTGCCTTTTCCAGTGTGCCTCTCGTCCTGCCGTTGCTCCTGTCTCCTTTCCTTCCCTCCTTCCTCCTCACCTAACTCCCCTCCTCTCATCTCTCATTCATCTAAAATCTCTTGCTTAAGCCTCATGGGATTGGAGAAGAGAAATTCCCTTTCACACGCTTTTTCCTAATCACTCTTGATCTTGAGACTTTTATCTATGTCTACATCTCTATTCCACTCCTTTCTCCTCTCCCTCTCTCTTCACCCCCACCCCCGTCACCCTAGTGGGGGAACCCTGGGCCCCCTCTGCGCGCTGCTATGGTTGCACGGCCAAGTGCCAACATAGGGGGATGGTGCTGGGTGGGTAGCAAATGGGAAAGTGGTTTGAGTACAGTTCAGTGCAGTTGTACTTCCTCAGTCATTTATTATTTCTGTCTTTAGTTCCTTTAGCTGAATTTACTTGCACAGAAACCCAGTGTTTCAAACTAATTTTAATCCAGCTACATTATGGTAAATATAGGATGTAGCATGCTTGGAGCTGGACCTATGCTAGGCTTAATAAAAGGATGTGTTCTCTCCTCTCTACTGACTCCATTTACACCTGGCAGTACGCTAACATGTGTGTCTGGAGAATGAAAAATGCACGCCAAGACGAGATGTGAACACCCGCAGAACACATTGTGATCAGAATGTGATCAGATCAGTCAGACCACGTCTGGGGGTGGTCTGGCTCACATTGTGATCGGATCTGAGCTAGGTGTAAATGCAGTCCATACAGTGAGACCATATGCAAGTTCAGATGCCCCCTAATACTTCCCTAATCTGCATATGGAGATCCCAGTGTGGCCAGAATTAAGATAAAGACAGCACCAACAATAGCAGGAAGGATCGGATCTGAGATCAGATCACTGAGTTCACGTGTGTAAAAGAGTTCAGAAATGTTCAACTTTATTCTTCTTGAAGGAAACATCTTTTCCTAAATGTTGAAAAGTCTTTTCTATGCGGAGAATCAGCAGATCAGAGCAGAGCTGGACTATCGACAGAGGACAGACAGTAGCTGCAGACACAGGTACAATGAGGCTATTGTTCACTGTGTAATTCTACCACACACACACATCTCTCCCTCCATGTCTCAGTCACACACTCACTCATACGCATGCAGTGCATCTCGTAAAATAACATTGGTGCGCTCACTGCACAAAAAGAGAAAAGTAAATTCCAGGACAGCTCCGTTATGACAATCACGCACACACTCTCTGTCAGCGAAAGGGTCCAGAGCTTTCCATCGGTTAGTGTGTGTGAATAGGCGAGCTACAAAGAGACATTTAATAGGATGACAATTCAGAGAGAGGGAGAATGGAAGAAAGAGAGCAGTTGGGTGCCTGGTTTCAAAGATCTCAGTGTGCTCTTTAAACTCGGGATAGATCAGTTTAAAAGCCTGCTTCCTTACCTTTCACCAACTCCAAAATTCAAATGAGAAATTCAGTCTCCCGTCTTTGCGTTCAGGCTCTTTGTCTGTGCTCGTGTCGAGGCCCGTGAAGTAGTTCAGAATATACACCAAAAAGGTATATGAAGACTGTCCTAAAATGGACATCAAAATCTCTCAAGCACTCGTTTTCTATCAGTCACTTAAAGCGTGCTTAATCATAGTCAGCACTGGCTGTGCTCTGAAAGTGGTGACCTGCAGAACAGCTAAAGCTGTGACACTGAAAAGGTATTAACCATATGGGACCAACTAACTCAACACTTTATTACTGACAAAAACTTAAAAATTGAGAGAAAGTCCAAAGTTTTGCAACATAAGCTACATAATCTGCTGTAACTTGCAGTAGTTTAACAGAATGAAAATTCCAAGTTGGACCAACTAAAGGGCAAAACTTAAGACATTAAATTGAATTTCCTGGTGTTTCCAGGCAGTATTATTGTTGGCTCTGTTGTTGCAATGGCAACTAGATGGCTTTCCAGACTGAACATCTTTACAACTATTGGAAGGATTGCTATGAAATCTGGTACCAGCATTCATGTTCCCCAGAGGATGAATGGCGATACCTTTGGTGATCCTTTAACTGCTGCGTTTTGCAGGAAGGACTCCTTCCTTGCGATATACTGTATTCTGCTGCAGCATGTCAAGTACAGCACATCGAATTAAGGTGGCACAATAGTCTCAAATTGCTGTATCTTCATCAGTTATTCTCATCATTTATTGCTTAACTTGGGTCAGTGGAAGTGAGCAGTATGTTATGGGCTGGGAGTTGTTTGCTCACTGGAGGGGAAACAGAACTGAAAGTACAGTACCTGGAGTATTCGGACGGTTCTGTCCTTTATCACGTTGAAGGAGAAACACGACCTCTGCTCGTTCTTGTTTTTTTTTTTTCCCCATTAGCCGACTCTCTCAACGTGTAACTCTCTCTGAGGGTTAATCTATAGTAGTAAATTAGAGGGCTGCTGCTGACACTGCATGATATCAGTTCATTACATGCCCCACTGGACTCTACATACAGTTTTCTCAGAGCCTATCACGTCCTCTCCCCTCTTCTCCTCTCCTCTCGTCACAATGTAGATTTTAGAGAATTGGTGAATTCAGATTTCCTCATTTCATTGGTATTGCCATTGCCTCTGCATCCTTACGAGCGCGCATTTTTGGTGAGAATCGAGAGCAGCTGCAAAGTTAAAACGGCCGTCCACGTCTTTTGCTATTCATATCTCAGCTCCAACAAAGGGAACAAAAACTGCGCTGTGATTGTTTTGGCAGAAACCTGTGGGAGGTATCAACTCAGAGTCTCAAAAGCGATAGCGCTGCAGCTCTAATGTTCATCCACATTTTTTTTTTTTCTTTTCTTTTTTTCAAATTTGGACCCTAGCTTTGTTCGGCAATGGAAGCTGATGGTTAGAGACTAACAAACAAACACAAAGTCGCTGGTTTGGTTAACATTGATGTGGAAAAAGATCCACACAACCAGTGAGCAAGACATTTAAGCTACCTGTATATGTCTGATCCGCATGTTTATATGATATCTAGAAGCGTTTTTTAAAATGATCATGTATAGTACATGACAGAGGGGGAGAGAGAGAGAGAGAGAGAGAGAGAGAGAGAGAGCAGCATTACGCAGGCCCAGACTTCTGTCTGTTGGATCAGGTTCAGACCAGGGAGGGTTGGTGGTTCTGTGTCTGTGGGATTGGCTTCCTGTGATTGTAAATCTATCCCCTTGCTCTGTAATGGATGTGCATGTTTGTGTGTGTGTGTGTGTGTGTGTGTGTGTGTGTGTGTGTGTGTGTGTGTGTGTGTGAGAGAGGAAGAGCGGGATCCAGAGATAGGGCGTGTCGTCAAAATTTCAGAGAAGCAGATCGAACTCTTGACCTGTTTGTTTACTGTCTCATGTCTTTTATTAGAGACAGGCCTTTATCCCCAATTTCCCCTGTTTTGTTTTTGTTTGTTTTTAAAGACAGCTTCCTGTTTTCTCATCTGCGTCCATTTTAATTTGCTGCTGTTTGCTGTTAATCGTAGTGTTGCGAGCTCAAAACTTGCTTTATGTTTACGCCTCCTGTCTGCAGCAGTTCCATCAGTACAACAACAGAACATGTTCACCACCACTGAGCAGCTCCGAGTTTCGCTTCTTTAACAGAAATACTGTTCGTATTCACCACCTTGCCCTTTTTCATCCCTATTGAGCTATTGTCAATAAAATGCAACACTTCCTGCGGCTGTTTCACATTAAAAGCCTTCCAAAGGCTTCAGAGGCTGAGAGGACATACTTCATCCTTTCTTTGCAGGCTTTCAGTGCGATGAAAAGAGTTGAAAGCGTCTGCACACTGGCTCCAAACCACAAAATTATTAGTCGACGATGCATTAATCGCTTTTTTTTGGTCTCTTGTTTGTGTTTCATTGTTTGTTTTTGACTTCTGACGTATATTCAGCTCGGACCAAAATATTGTCTGCATAAATAATTTTGTGGTTGGAGTCAAGAGTTACTTGCATCACCTTTTCCATTGATACAGATCCCCAATAGCTTTGTGCCTCCATGTCATGAGCGTCTAAACATGCTTTTCATCAGGGTTTTTTGTGTGAAACAGCTGCAAGAAGTGTTGAGTTGAATTGACGCGGGCGTAGTAGCAATTAAAAGAAATGCAAAACAGAAGCTCTTAGAAATAAAAAGTGACTGAAAACAGAATTTCGGTTAGAAATAGAAAGAGAGCAGCAGTGTTGAGTATGGCATGACTCTGATAATGTACTGATTAATGTTGTGGAAATAAATACAAGGTGAATTTATCACATGGGTCAGTATGGTACAGAGTACTTCCTCTCCTCTTCACTGTGTTACATAGCCTTTAATATTGACCTTTATGTTCTTGCACTGGCCACACTCCCAGCACTTTTTTGAATTACAGGCTTTATTTGAGAATTAACAGTGTGTATTTTTGGTGCCTGTGATTAATTCTTATGGTTTTAGCCACACTAATGGAAATGGCTCTATAGGGATTCCAATGTCATTTGGACCAACGACTACTGGATGAATAACAATATTGCACAGACATTCCAGGTTCCCAAATGATCTTGATGTCCCTGATTGTTCCCCCAGCTCCTCTAGTGCTAATTAACAAACGTTAGCAAAACTAACATGCTCAACTAAAATGATGAACATGGTAAACTTCATAATAATCTCAATGTTAGCACTGTCAATGTGAACATGTTTAGCGTTTAGCTCAGACCACTGCTGCGTCTTAAGTACAGCCTCATAGAACTGCTGGCATGGCTGGAGACTCGTCTTTCTACCACTCCTTCCATGACCATAACTCCTGAAAAATGTCCACTAAATACCCTCTCCTTCGTGCACGTCTCTATAACTCTCTCCTGCTTTCTCTATCTCACCCACCTCTCTGCAAATGCCTCCTTAAATGTCTCTCTGTCCCTCCCTTCTAACCTCCTTTTTCCTGTGTGAGACTTTGAGCTTTTTCGGCCTGCTTCTGATATTTTTAGGTTGAAACGTCATATCAGAGGGTCTTAGTCCTTTTTCAAACATCAGTGTCAGTGAGCAGGCCAGCCTTCTCGATGATAGCCATGTTAATTCCCTTTAATTAAAACAAAGTCTCAAAACACTTGTGATTTATTAACATTCGAATGCGACACATAGAAGCTTCAATAAAGCATAAATATTGAGTCCATCTATCATGAACGCTTAATCTCTTCTTTAATTTTGTAATTATCTGCTGCCATCTTTCTGTCTGTCTTACTCCTTCCCTTCCTCCTTCCCTCCTTCAATCTTCATCTATCCATTTGTGTCCTTGTTTTCCCAGCAGCCAGACAGAAATAGCCCTATGTGTACCAGTAGTCCACTGGAATAGATCCATACCAGGACCTCACTGTGTGTGTGTGTGTGTGTGTGTGTGTGTGTGTGTGTGTGTGTGTGTGTGTGTATATATTACAGTACTACACACACACACACACACACACACACACACACACACACACACACATACACAGGGTTAGACTCTCTGGGCGTTCTCTGTTAGAAACCTGACATTTACACTCTGAGAAGGATGCACCATCTTGCACATCAAAGCCTTCCCAAACTTGGCCTTTCTTTCTCTCTCTCTCTCTCTCTCTCTCTCTCTCTCTCTCTCTCTCTCTCTCTCTCTCTCTCTCTCTCTCCCACATTTCCTCTTCATTTTAACACCAGACGTTTGCTATTTTGGGATGCATTTTTGTCAACCTAGAAGGATATTTTTGTCTTAAGAGATTCAGGTCAATTATTGTTCCTCAATTCCTCGATACAGCTGCACTCTTATTTTGCTGCTATATAATCTGTCACCTATGGTTTCCTCAAAGGGAATTTTGAGAAAGGAGAACAGCAACATTAATAGTTCTTTGAATTTGTACTTTGCAGTTGATTGTGTTTCTGTGTCCTAATCTCTGTGATCCAATGCCTTATGTCCCTGTATCATTATTAAATCATTCCATACTTGTACATATGGTAACAAGACAAGACGGGTTTAAAGGTTCACTGTGTAGCAGTTACTTTGTAATTTGATGGTATTGTGACAAGTTTTAATTGTTTAGTGCACTAAATGATAAGAGCATTAAGGGAGCTCTCTGTATCATTACTTTTTTGCGTCTCTCTGCATATTGTCAACAATGCCACAATCTAATTTGTGCATTTAAAGGGAGACCATGTGACTTTTGAAAGAGGAAAATTTTCATTATTTTCTTATTCAAATATAAAGCTGAACTCATGAGCATTAAAACACAGTCTTTCTCAATTCAGTACACTCGAGTTTTGCTGCTACATCTTTAATTGGTTTGGTATGACCAGTAGCTCATGGTGGCTAAAGTTAGCTAATGTTAGCAAACTTTAGATAAGTATCGATGTGTAACTGCCGTTACTGAGTCAGTTGCTTCTGATATGCTACATTTTAGCATTTACAATCCCTCACTATTTCAGTTTAATGTTTTATGCATATTACCAAACAGTTTAATTCATCAGAAATTGATTAATGGGAGGTCGATTGTATGACAATCAGAATAACTGATCTGCAACAAACTAAAAGCATTACTGTCAAACATTATACTGTTTCCAGCTTCTCAAATGTGAAGACTTGCTGCTCTTTTTTGCCTAATTTATTCTATTCTCTTCCAAGTAAAACTCTTATACCTCGACAACAAAAACGACTACGCAACTCAAGAAGAAAGACAAACTGTCCCTTTTTATTATTAGATGTTAAAAATTGTTAAAGTAGAGGTTATGTCAGGTATTGTAATATGAACGAGGTACACGCCCTCATCAGCTTTAATAGCTCACGTTGAATTTTCCAGTCACACCCTGTTGACTTGATTAAAGTTTAACGACCTGCTCAACGTGTAATGACAAAATATTGGATTAATTTGAAGCTTCAGGAATCAATATGTGAAGACTTTCCCTGGCATACACGCACCGTCGTTTGTGTTTGATAATTATGTGAGCATAGCAGCAGGGTAATTTACTGCTGTGTGATTGATCTGCCCAATAATCAGAGAGACACAGTGGCCAGCACTCATTTTTACAACCACACACTCATACACACACTTGTTTTCTGAGGTCACTCTTGTTGACATTACATTTCCTGCAGACTCACCCTGATCCCAGCCGTAACCACTGCTTGCCTAGCCCTAACCCTAACCTTAACCACTGACCCAAAAATCAGCTGTTTTCCAATTGGGGACACGGCTTTATCCCCAAATGGACATGACGTCCCCAATTAACTGGTTTGGAGTCTGAAATGTGTCCCCGCAAGTAGCCTCAGTCCGATCACACAGCACACACACACACACACACACACACACACACACACACACACACACACACACACACAGACTCAGTGATCCAGCGTTGAATCAGTGCAGCCAGCCTGGTTTATGAGCTATATTAGGAGTCAGATTTGAGAGTCCCTCTCTGCTGAATTTGACGCTCTGATAGTTCAGGGACTGCTGATGTCAGTGTCACGTGTAAGTCAGCATCCGTGTGTGTGTGTGTGTGTGTGTGTGTGTGTGTGTGTGTGTGTGTGTGTGTGTGTATGTTTAATGTGTGTGCAAGTGATTCCATTTCCCTAATTGACTGTTTGTTAACCCCTGCCCTGAGCAGTGATTTGCCCAGTCATTGTTTAGCAACCAGCAGGCCACCTGCCGAAAACAGTGCGCGTGGTGATGTAATAAAAGACTTACAGAAAAGAGTTTGGCAGGTGATGTCTTTTTTAAAGCCTTGCCAAAACCACGAACACAAGAGAAAGTGTGTGTTTACCTGCTTCGAGGATGGAAAGTGTAGCAACAGTAGCCAAGAGGCGCTGAGCTTAGCGAAGGGTCAGGTGCACATGTGTTTGCATTTTTGTCAACATGCATCAGTGCGAGGTCATGTTTGCGTTAGTGTTTAATGGTGTTGGGTTTGTTGTATGCACTTGTGTGTGTGTGTGTGTGCGTGTGTGTGTTTGGGGGGGGCTAACTCAGAGCTGGCTGTTTTCCAGAGCCAGTTTTCAGCCTGAAAGCAGGAGATAACACAGCACTGCTCGGAAAGGGAGTGAGAGGATGACAGAGAGGGGAGCCGAAAAAGCAACCGAGAGAGAAAAGGAAATGGGAGTTTACAGGCCAACCGGGATGGAGGGAGAGGATGATGGAGAGGAGTAAGGCGAGAATAAGAGAGAGGAAAAGAAGGGGAAGAAAAGGAGTGCAGGAGGAGGAGGAGGAGGAGGAGGAGAGATAGCACAGCAGGACTGGAGGAAAAAAGAGAGGATTAGAAAGAGGAGAAGAGGGTGTGATGAGAGCAGCAGAGGATGGGAGGAGGAGAGTGCTGGAGTGGAGAATGGCGGTTGAGTGGAGGACCCTTGGTAGAAGAGGGAGGAGGAGGAGGAGGAGGAGGAGGAGGAGTGGTGGTGGTGTGTAGGGGGGTGTTCATTATGAGTCATGCCCAGGGAGGTTGCGTGCCGCTGGGGAAACAGCTCACTGACAGTCCCAGGCAGCAAAAGGCCTTCTGGAGCTTCACATAATGTGTGTGGTGTCATCAGGGAGAAGAGGGACGGACAGACAGATAGAGGTCAACGTGAATCTGGGACACAACAGTTCCCCTCTCTTCTCCTTCCTCTCCTCCTCTCCTTTGCCCCTTTACTGTATTGGGGCAGATTTTTCTGCAGCAAGGCCAGACATCACCACACACACACACACACACACACACACACACACACACACACACACACTCACCTTGTTCCGCTTTATTAATGCCGCAAGGCTAACTAGCTTTACGTGAAAGGTCGTGCACGTTTTTTTTTTTTTTTTTTTAAGCCTCGCTCCCTCTCTATCTTTGTCTCTCCATCTCTCTGTATCTCTCCATTTCACCTCCCCCTCTCCTCCTCTCACAGTCTAAATGTAGCGAGCAATCATGATATTCCATAATAGTCTGAGCCCACGCTGCTGGGTTATAATAGAGGGACGGAGGGCAAAAGAGAGAGAGAGGGAGAGGGAGTCACATAGAAGAGATATTGATAGGTGATGAATAACAGGGCGGAGAGAAATGGAGAACGTAACAATGAGAGGGTGAGGGTGGGGAGTGATGGAGTGTGAACCAGCAGGATGAGATGGTGCTGTTTGTTGTTGCTGTTGTGTTAAACCCTGTGGCTCCGAGTCTGTTTTCTAATCCAGCGCTGGCTTATTCCTGGCCGTGATCACCGCCACACTTGTGATGAATTTGTCACCTCTCTCTCTCTTCCCCCTTCTCATTTTCACTCCACTCATCACAGCCTTCAGCACAGTTGTTCCACCTCCTCCTCCACTCTGTCCTTATTTCACCAGTTTCGGTTCTGTTTGTTTTTTTTTGTTTCGTTTCTTCCTGTTCTTTTTTTTTTTCATATCTTCTCTGTCCTCTGCCAGGCTTATATCCTCCCTCCTGCCACTTCTTTTTGTCATTAGACTGTCCTCACTGGAGCACTTTGGTCAAAGGACCAACAGATTGGTCATTTGTTCAAATGTCTAAAAGGAGCTAGGTTTACATTTACAAGGCAAGGACCTCTTCTAGCTCATCCAAGGGACGTTTTCAATAGTTTATCTCACTTTTTTCACTAGACAAGACACTGGACGAGCATAATGTTGCAGAAAATGTAGAGTACAGTAAAGTACAAGCACCTTGAATTTACAGTACCTGAGTAAATGTACTTAGTTACATTCCACTGCTGGGAAAACAGCTTTCACGGCTCATTTTTGAGAGCAATGACACCTTTGTTGTTAAGTTTTTTAGTCTTGTTTTCCTCATTCTTGCATCTTCCCTTCCCTCCAGTGTACACTTCACCCCTCTGTTGATCCTCGCTTCTTCCTCCCCCCTCTCCCCCACCTCCCTCTCTTTTTGCTCAATGACAAACATGTGGCTCCTGTGATGAAGGAAGCCAGAGAGGAACACATAATGATGCCCTGTGACTTAAATGTCCCCCAGGTGTTGGCTGTGCAGTGTTTCCATTCTCTGTGTGTGTGTGTGTGTGTGTGTGTGTGTGTGTGTGTGTGTGTGTGTGTGTGTGTGTGTGTGTGTGTGTGTGTGTGTGTGTGTGTGTGCGTGTGTGAGATGAGGTCATTGTCTATTCAGTATAGTAGTCACGGTGCTGCCTTGAGGTCTGTTCTTTGAGAGGCCACAGAGACAATGGTCGCACTCAACAAAACAAACTCTACAAAGCAGCACGATTCACATTGGAGTCAAAATGAGGCTCACAAGACACTTTATAACAGACACAATGTCATTTACAACATTAATGAATACATCCAAATGGATATAACCAGTGTGAACGTCTTCATGGGGTTTCTAGCTGACATCAAACCCAGAAAACAAGAGCTCATCTGTTCATCTGTCCCCCTCAATCACTTCCTGTCGTGTTCTCTCTTCTTCTTCTGTGTCTCTGCCTCTGACGGTGGATGTTTCTATGGGATTTTAGGGCTTTACTTTCATTGGGTTTAGTCCTGACAGTGTAGACACAGTCTACAGTCTGCACCAGAGCTGCTTAATCTGACAATAATGAGATCCTCTCAAGTCGATAGACAGCGGCTTAGCTGCACTATCAACACCACGAGACTTCACTGTGTGTGCGCATGTGTGTCTGGTCATATTTGCTGTACATATCAATAAAGATGAGTGTGCGCAATCTTGTAGCTCAAATACTAAAGCCCAGATGATGCTTACTGCATTTGTGTGGCCTGAAAACAGAAAAACAAATAAATGATTTAGATCTGGACTAAATTGACCTCGAACGTCACACAGCTTCTGTCAGACTCATAATTGAATCAACTGAAACATCATACACACACACACTGCTAACTCACTCTTTACAGTGGTGGTGAGTCCAGTGTCCACTGAGGATGACCAGCCGTACATTTCATTTAGAAAATTGATTGATGATGATTTGCCGAAATGTATACAAACTGGCTCAAAAATATCTATTTTTAGAAGAGAAATGATGGGAAATGAGGGGGAGACGGGCAACAAAGGTTCCAGGTTGAAAACAGTGATGCTGTGGTTCATGGTTGGGGACCTAACCCCTCAGCCACAGGGGCACCTCGTGTCGAGAGTTTGAAGTTTGACATTCAGAGAGGTTCGTCCTCACTTTTTGTCAGCTTCCGCTGGACCAGCATAGCAGAGCAGGAAAAAGCCTGAAGATGATGCTCTACAGGTGTTGTTTTGAACTTATGAATCCTGACACCTGGAAGATTCGACAGTACACAAGACTGTTGAGCTGAGGTTAGAGGCCGTCTCAAAAGTGTGTGCAGGTGGTTCAGTTTTTCAGATTCTTGTCACAGGCTTTCTCTTTTTTTTTGCATAGATGTTGCATAGAAAAACAAAAAACAAAAAACACCTGTAATGTTTCTACTTTTCCATCTGAACGTATGAAAGTATTATGTGATAAATGTCCTTTTATACATTCTGAGGGCAGCTACACACTCTGTGTGCATATGAGGTGTATAAATGTAGCAAAAAACTGGTGAACAGAGAAGATGAGTCAGTGTAGGTGAGTTCTAACATCCTCCTCTATGAGTCCACTTCCTGTTCAAATCCACAAACTGATGTCTGTTACATAAAAACAGAGGTAGCTTTGCACTAGAGCCCTGTGTGTGTGTGTGTGTGTGTGTGTTAATTTCAAAATAAAACCCCCTGAGCAGACTCCTGATCGCACATCAACAATAAACGCAATTAAAACAGACAGAAAAGAAGCCATTTAACTACCGAGCCGACTTACCCACGGCAGAAGCACAACAATCCAAAAACCAAAATAACCAAATATACACGATCTGAGCAAGTCAACACAGCGCGGAAGGCAGAACACTCTGCTTTTGAAACGCAAAATTGGAGATTGGAGACACGTGGAGGATGGAGCAAATCCGCCCTGTGCATGTGACGTCATGAACACACGCCCAGTGGAGCTCTCAGGTGACTCAACACAATGTCATGCAGTTTAACCATCTAGACAAGGATAGCAGTTTTTAGCCATGCTACCTGCACGGCTCCAGAGGTGGACTCTTGTCCACTCTGAAATTAATGACATTCTTAGCAGTGTTAGCATGCTAACAATCCAAACTAAGACGGTACCCACTATACCCACTGTTATTGTGAGCGTGTTAGCATGTAGCTTATAGCTCTGCTGCTCAGCCTCACAGAGCATGGCATGGCTGTAGATTTGCTTAATCCTGTCTTTTTTTCAAAAGGACAGTAGAAACAGTTCGACGCGACATGAAACACTATTTTTGGGAACAAGTAACGGCAGCAGTACTTTCTGTTAGCCTTGTATTTATGCTGTTTACTGATACTCAGGCAGTGTTTCTGTTTTCAATTATCTCCAAATGCCTCTCCTGATTTTTGCCTGTAATGGCTTTTACCCAGCAAACACACTGAGGCTTGCCGTAGGTCAGACATTAAACTCCATTATCGTAGCGCTATTGATGACAATAATTGTGTTTGTCTCGAACGCTTCTGCCCATTTCATATGCAAATGTTGTATATGCAAGCTGCGTCAGAAATAAGGAAAGCATGTAAAATGCAGCCCACAGTATCCCAAGTTGTTCTATTGAGATTAAATGATGGACTCTTCACCTAATTGTTGGCCCAGGACCCAGGTTAGATATTGGACCACAAGATAAAGACCAGCACCTATAATATATCAGGCTTCTGTGAACAGGAGTGCTGTCTGAGCAGAAAATCTTCCGTCCTCATCCTTATGAATGAATTACTAAGTAATGCAGGATCAGCAATCCTATTCTGGGCGGTTTAGTACATACTGGCCCAGATTTACTGTCAATTATTTGACTATCTTGCACAAAGTTAGGATTTGGGGTTAGAGACACCATACCTTATTACTGTAACTAATCTGCAATACTGAAAAAGAGGAAGCTGGCATAAATTTGGTTCTCATTTCAAGTATGCGAAGCCTATTTTCTGGGATAAATTGGGTCCGTTCAAATGAAAAGGTAGAGCACGTACTAGATTGTTAAGTGGGCTGTTATGTTTTATTAGATGTGAGGAGGTATTCGTACAAGGTCACAAAGAGTGGCCATGGATGATTGGAATCCCCTAATTGAAGATCAGAGAAAAACAGGTTGGAAGAAAGAGAAAGAAAAATAATTGAACCAAGAGTTGGCAGGAGTGAATGACGGTCAAGACGGAGCATTTCAGAGAAAGCGTCGTTTGTGCTGGGACGATGATGAGACAGAATGAAATAACACAATAAGCAAAACAAGGAGGGCAGTGGAAAGGAAGCAGAGCGCGGGACAGAGACAGAGGGACAGGCGGGGACGGATCTGTATACAGCGGACACATGGTCCCTATTGATCACTGAGCCATGTGACTGTCCCCAGGGTGTGTTACGGCCCTCTGTAAGACTCTTTCTGCCCGCGAGCGCGCTCGTCTGTCTGTGTGGGTGTCGTCATGCCGTCTGCGTGTCTCAGCGTGTTAAGTATATGTGGATTGGAAGTGGCGTCTGTGTCTGCACTTGGCCTTCACTGTGTTTAGCATTTCTCTAGGCAAACGAGCTCAGATGTAAAATGACAATCAGACGGAAACGGGGGGGGGCAGGGCAGAATATCCAGCAGCAGATGCATGTTTTTGTGTCTCCTTCGGGTCCCAGATTGAAAGTGTAACACCTCTTGACACTGACTTTAACACAGCCTGGGTTTGTGCTTCCATTGCAGCTACAAGTGTGTGCAATCAGACACAACAGTGTTCACCAAATCATGTCGCATTATCATCAACGCTGTCAGCAGTCTGTCAGCGATGTTCCTTTTCCCGTGTGGTGCTCTTCATACGAGCCAGTTGTGCCTGAGTGAAACAGCTCACAGTGCTGTGGTGGAGGGTGACGTAGTTAACAACGTGGTGCTGGGGCTGGGCAGCTAGATGGCCGTTATACAATACTCACAAGACTGAAGGTGTCTGTCGGAATGCGTCCTGTGTCATTCGCCAAAAGTTTGCCGTTTGAGTTTACGCGTCCCCAAACAGCCAATTTACCGATTGTACTTCAGCTGTATAGCAAGCTAGCGGTGGACGCACAGGCCGTGTCTGTGGGAGTGTGTCTGTGTGTGTCTTTGTTCAGCTCATTGTCCGACCAAACTCAGAACACACCATCTTCACATCGATTCCCGTCACCTCAGGGAATATTCGTCTTTACTTTGACTTTGTGTGCGCTGCTTGCTTTCTGTCTGAGTACACAGCGAGAGTCTACAGCCGTGCTAGCAGCTCTACTGGCACAGTAGCGCCTTAAGCTAAATGCTAATGTTACAGTGCTAAGATGCTGACATGTACACTGTTGTAGATTAGCATACTTACATTTGCTGATTATCACTAAACAGGAAGTACAGACATGTGGAGGATTTGAAGATGGCGTCTGTTAGTCTCACCCATCAAAAACAAAAGATATTTTAACAAGCATTGCTCAAATTTCCATGAAATTTCCTTTGGATGTTAAAGGATGATTAGCAACCTTTTCTCTATGGTCGGGCCAAAATTTCAACTTGGCGAGAAGGCCGTGAAAAGTCAGGGCTCTACACTAACTTTTCCACTGGTAGCACTGGTGCGACCAACTTTCTCAGTTGGTCGCACCAGCACATGATTTTCCTATGAACTGAGCGCATGCCTTGTCATTGGCATAGGTTGGGTTCACATTCAGCCCGTTTTTTTTCATCAGTGCGATCTGGGATTTGAATTGTGTGAACGGGAGTTCCTCTTTTGCTATGTTATAGGCAGTGTTAAACTTAATGACCATTTCGTTCTCTTCTGTTGAGCCATTACTCTCATCCATCCGCTGAAAAAAGTCGGGAGGGGCTCAGTGTTTCGGGTGATGCATTGGTCCCGACAGGTTTTGTGTTTTATGCTGTCGTTGTGTAACTTCAGTTTCCAGCTTAAATTGTGTTGACCCCATAACAAATTTAGTGTTTCCTGCAAGAGATGGGCCACACTGTCGACACCAGACACACAACGTAGTTCCCCCTTCGTACCGCAACCACGGGTACTGTGTCAACCATTGTGGTTGAAAGCAGTACTTTTTTTTTTTTTTTCACCTGCTGCTCGGCCGGTCTCTCCCTGTCCTCCTCATCAACAGTAGGCCGCTCTTTTGCTGGCTCTACCTAACCACCAGTCTCCTCCTCTCTCTCCTTATTTAGTTTTTTGGAAAAAATCAGCAATAGACCGCTTCATTTTTGAGAATAGCGAAACGCTAGTCTTGGTGTCTTGAAGTTCTGTGCACTGCGCATGTACGCGATGGCTTACGTGCACGCGACGGCGCTGTCTCAACAGGACAGAGTGCAGGTGGAGGCGTGAAAAAAACGACTTTCAACCACAATGTCTAACACGGAACCATAAAACTGATGTGCTCGCACGAACGCGACCAGATGAAAATCTTCCTCGCAAACTCTGAAAAAAAGGTCGCATATGCGACCATTTTGGTCGCAGTCTCGAGCCCTGAAAGTATTGATCACGTTGATGCTCCCAAGAGGATGAAACCTTCAGGTTTTGGACATGGCTGTGGGCCCTCTGGAGCCATCCAGAGCATCTAATGACGCCTCTGATGCTTCAGAATTTAATGGACCAATGGATTGGCATCTGACATCATCCTTAAAAACAGCTTCAGTATCAGATAAAGCAGTGACAGCAACACATAGAAAAACACATTACAGTTAGATAATGTCATATATTTTTCCTCTTGCGCTGTACATTCACTAACAAGGAGCAGGAGAGGGCAGATGCTTGCTTGTCAGGAATGTGCGTGGCATTCAAACATGTATCTCTGTGAGTGTGTGTGTGTGTGTGTGTGTGTGTGTGTGTGTGTGTGTGTGTGCCTCTGACAAACGTGTGCCTTCCGAGAGATAACCTTGATAGCGGGTGAGAACGCTGTTGCTAGGTAACTATGGAGTGCCAGTCTACCTCCAACTGTGGCAGCTGTGAGGCTTCCAGTCCGAGGTCTTACGGGCAGTGATGATCAATATTTAAAACTCATAAAACAGTGGGTTTTTTTTTCTTACTTCAGGTGGCAGCTGGGTCCTGCTTAAAGGGACTCTCCTTGTCCGGCGTACTTTCACTGGTTCTGTTGGAGCTCTGTGAAGCAGAGACCCTAATCATGAAGCTCTTGATGTGAATTTTGCTGGGATGTGAGTAGTTTGAGGGAAAATGATGAAGAAGTAGAAAGCCAGTCCTAGACAGATGGAGCCTTAAGCACTTTAGATGTGCTTGATGCTCATTTCTACTAATAGAAGTTGTGATTAAAACAACATGTCTCTCGTTTCCTCGTCTGTGCGCGGCTTCTGTTCTGCTGGGGCTGACACCCAGACATCTCACGTCACTGCCGCTTTTAGCAGAAGGATTTGTTGTTATCCAGTGAAAAGGCCCATTTTTTTTAAGACGTTTTCAGCGCACCCTGTTGGATAATATCAACCACATACTGTATATATTTTAAAAAGTGACCTGACACATGGAGATGCTGGATATTACACGACAGGCAATTCATGTCCTCACCAAGTGATGACATTTCATATTTTGATTCTTTTGATCTTATCCTGAAGACATCTGAGGAGTTCAGGGGAAACTCGATACCCCCCATGCTCCCTTGTCCCTCCCCCCGGTTGCTCACATGTACGTTAGTCCGAACACATCGAGGTCAGTAAGATGCCATGTTTGACCTTTCAGCTGTGCGCTGTGTGTTCGGCTCGGCTTATCTCTGTTGCGCCGCTTCTTCATCCTGCGTCCCAGAGATAGCGAGCCAAGGCGTCACCCACTCTGATTGGTTTCAGCGGGCCCCGGCCTGTTAGAAACAATGCTGGTTAGATAATAAGAGTCGTTTCAGCAGGAGTTCAATCGAGGAGCGCGCTTGTATCCATGGAGACTGCCTCCCATGGTAAGCTGAGTGTGTGTGTGTGAGTGTGAGTGTGTGGTCAAAGCAGGGGTTAGAGTTTCACTGTGTGTATAAATAGCAAGTTATAATGGAAAGAAAGCCATCATCCTGGTAAAAGCCTGCAGTGTACAGTGCAGCGCACCACATGCTGCTACTACTACTACCACACGCTTTTCCAGCAAACTCGTCCTACGACACAGTGCTCTGAATGAAAGACGTGCATTAGAAATGACAATACTGACAACTGCAGTTGCAAGAAACCGCAAAGTTACAGGTGAGGATGACTGAAGCTGAGATACGGCTGAATTTTCACTGATCTCCTGAGTTGCTGCCGTCGTGCTTGTTAAGGTGATGGTGACACATTTGCCAATGAAATTCTTCCTAGCTTTTGAAAGAAAGGCTCTCAGACAGAGGAAGGGAAAAGCAGGCTTCTCATCTCTCACCAGGGAGCGTCGACTTTGGCTAAAATGAGAACTGTTGCTCTCAGATTTTAGCAGTTGTCGCTAGCTGGCTAATTAAGCCCACGTTGGCTCGTAAGCTGGTTTGAAATGCTGGCCCTGGCTGACTTTTCCATGTTTCCATCTGGCTCATTTTATAACCAGACCTATGTTAAGGGGACTTAAATATGCTCCTGATAGCAACATACGTGACACTGCTCAAAGACTGAGGCTTGTTTTGCAGGGTGGAGCTCGTCATTCCTGGCACTGCGATAAGGAAAAATGTACGATCAGGCTGGTATTTTGTTCCAACATGATCTTAGCTATGTAACTTGCATACATGCTCCAATTTTCGGTGTGACGTGCCTTTCGGCATTACGAGAGGAAAGGCTTAGAGGATGGAGACTGACTGACTGACCGACTAACGACTACTAGTCGACCAGGAAAGTCGGGGTCAGGCCTATTAAGGATACGAACACCTGGAACCATTCAAACCCAGATTTTAACAGACCTGCCGTGCCGAGTTAAAGCTAAACTATGACCCGTCAGTCACTGTTCAGAGGCATAATTTAAAAGCACTCTTTCACTTTCTTTTGATTGCAGTTAGGTTTATTGACTTACAGCGTGTTGCTAAATTGTGTGGAAATAAGATTCCTGAGCGACTGTGAACGCACACTCATCAATGGCAAATGCCACTAACAGCTCCTGATGAAACTTCATACATCAAGCTGTCAGCGTGCATTAGCCACACATCGGTCCAAATTCATAATATTAAACAACAGTGCAACATTACTGCTTATTACAGTCTGCCTGTATTGATCTGTTTGTCTTATAATCACTTCCTGTACCAGTGCTTCCTGTCCCTCCTACCGTCTTCACGCTCTCTCTTTATCCATCTTTTTCTCCTGCTCCTGTGTCCATTTAGAAAGTCTCTCCTCTCTAATTCAATCAGACCACTTCCTGTTTACCTGGCAGTGTGTGTGTGCGTGTGTGTGTGTGTGTGTGTGTGCACAGCTGAGCAAATACGGATGGGTAGCTCGGAACTAATCACCACTTGTCATCCTGTCCTGTGCACTTTGCCAACTGTTGTGCACACAAACAGAAACACGCTCGTGCACATTGAAGCTGCAGGCTGTTGCACCAGCGACGTCTGAGTTCCAGCCTGGCTCTGTTTGAACGTAGCGGGTCAAGATGTAACTTAACATGTAAATGTACCCGAGCCTGCGAAAGTCATTCCTTATTCACTGTCGGCAGAAAGGGTCAGCTAAAAGATACAAACAGTGTCATGCTAGCAGCTCTCTGAGGCTGTACTTAGGCTTAAAGCTATTGTCCACATGCTAATGATGCTCACAATGACTATGCTAACTTTGAGTATAATGTTGACCATATGTGCATGTTGTCTTTGGGTAATTAACACAAAGTATAGCCGAGGTTGTTGGGAACATCACTACTTTTTGCAGGTATTTTGTCACAAACCTCAGATGGTAAAGATCAGGAGGATTAATCCTCTGGGGACCATGAATATGTGTACAAATATTCTCATGTCAGCCTGTCCAGTAGTTGGTGAGATATTTCTGGACACATCAAAGTGCAGCAGAGGCGATCCATGAATTATGGTTGGCTTATTCATGAGGTATGGACATAAATGTGTTGTGTCATATACGAGCTTACCATGTTGAGTAATAACAATAACAATAATGTAATTTATATGACAAACGTATGTGGAAAGACATTAGACCTGTTTGTTCAACTGTAAGGCTCAATGCTTTTTGCCATGCAAGTGAAAGATGGGAAGGGAGGAATAAAGATGTAATGTTGTGATTCAGCAGTCAAAATGAAGAATAAAGGAGAAGAGAGTTGGGGGGGGGGCAGAAAAAGGAATGAACGGATAGGAGGAAAGATGGAAGGAGGGAGGAGAGGAAGAAGAAACCAGAGAGAAAAGAGGGCAGATACAGAGGGGAAGATGAGAGAGGAGACGGGAGTAATTGATCAGGTAATAGAATCAGAAAGATGGGTTGGTCTGTGGGCTTCATCTGGGAGTTTGTTCATCTCTCTCTCTCTCTCTCTCACACACACACACACACACACACACACACACACACACACACTCCCTCTTCCTCCATCCTGTGTTTTTTTTCCTTTCACTCTCACCCTCCCTCTTCTGTCGGAGGCCTCAGAAACAGATGTGTCAGGATCACACGTGTGTGAGGGAGCACACAGAAGAGTGTTTGTGCGCTCGTAGTGCCGTGTGCATGTGGCCCTGTGTGTGTGTGTGTGTGTGTGTGTGTGTGTGTGTGTGTGTGTGTGTGTGTGTGTGTGTGTGTGTGTGGAGAGAGTCAGCAAGGATGTGATGTATGTATGATGTGTGTATTTATAGTAAATGAATTCAGCTGGCTACACCTCAGACTTCCTCTGGCACACTCCAAACAATGCTCATCTGTGTGTGTGTATGTGTATCTGTGTGTGTGTGTGTGTGTGTGTGTTTTGGCTGCCTGCATTGTTTGCGTGCGATGTTGTTGTGTTTACACGGTCAATGCTGCATGCACGTGTGGCTCCACGTCTGTGTTCATGTGTTGCGTTGCATCCATCACGTGACGCCGTCCAGTCTGACAGCATGCAATTATTGACTGCTGCCATCCCATAATGCAGCTGTCAATCAATGAAGTCGTCCCATGGCGGCACTCTGAGCGACAGAGATGGTCAGGGTCAATTAGAGAGAGAGAGAGAGAGAGAGAGAGAGAGAGAGAGTTCTAATCTATTTTAGTCTAGTTCTAATTTCTAGTTTATTCATTCTTATTAATTCATACAGCTCCTATGACTCTATGAGAGGAGGGATTATATAATCCAAAATGCTTTTTTTAAACAAAATGAAAATGAAATGAATACAGTGCCACAGGATAAAACTTGGAAAATGTGTTGATTTTTAAGGGAGTCTGATATTTATGTTCACAAAAAGTCCAATTACCTTGTTATAAAATCTTAAAATTACTTCTACTCCTTCTCTCTGTTCAAAAAAATCTAGAATCTATAAATAGACAAATACTGCTTATTTCAAAGCTGCTCGACTTAAGGTGTCTCCTACTTCACTGAAAAGTCTAAAAACACAAGCTCTGAATGACAATGTGATGTTCCCACATCCATTTCTGTGTATAAATGTCAGTAATCAATGAAAAATAGCTTCATAATGAAGATATATGAAGATAATAAGATCCAAATCCTGACATTTGAGAGGCCGGAATCTGCGAATGTTTGTCTTTTTTGCTGGAAAAACTGATCCACAATGAAGATAAGTGGAGGTGCACTTTCCGTCAATCAAATGATCAAATAATCAATTTATCATCACAGCTCTAAGTGAATCTTGAGTCAAATGAATTAAAAAATGAACGTTAATGCTCAAAATAGTCATTTTTAAGGGACAGTTTCTTAACACATGACACATACACGTCGTGCAGCATGTCAGTCTGTTTATGTGTCCCAGACAAATTGAATTTATGATGCATATTATATTCCAAGTCCTGTCTGAGCCAATTTGTCACTGCTGTGTTTGATAAATGAGATCTATAGAACTGTGCACTGCAGCACTCCATTACAGATCAACCAATTACTCCACACAGTTCCAGGAGGGCCGAGTTTGCAACACTCCACAAATCAATGCCCAATTATGAGAATGAGCTTTTTTTTTCTTTTTTTTTTTAAGCAACATGTGAATAAAATAATCCACAGCAGAAACCTAAATTAGAATCACTCATTTCTAACATGAATGCTGCTGTTTGTCCCTGGTGCCTCGGCGGTTTGTGTTAATGTGTTTGTTTTGTTTTCCTGTCTATGATTATAACGGCGCTGCCTTCTGTTTTAATGGCTTAGTGCTCCATTTTGCTTCGCTTTGATATGCGCAGAGCTCCCTGGAAAATGAGAATCATGGCTGTTTGAGACGTTAAATACACAATTAGTGTGTTTACTACCCGCTGCCCGCATGGGTTGGCGGCGAGGAGAGATGGTCTATACTTACAGTAATTAATGAGTTAACTGTGGTAATGAACTGAAGCTATTCCACTGCAGTGAGCTCAGCTGATCTGGGTGTCAGCTGAATGACTGGAGGAGTCTCCATGAAGTCGCATTTGTTCACTCAGAGGAAGCAGATAGACAGTCTGGAATTAAGGACGTCACACTTTCGCCACTCTCTATATGAATGTCTATATGTGTGTGTGTGTGTGAGTCATAGATGGTATGAAATAGTGGATGTCACCCATATGTGGATGAGAGGGTGGAGCTGGGAACTGAAAACACACGGTGAAAGGATCAAAGTTCAAAGATGAAGACACGGGCAACACCCAAAAACAAGTTCACGGCTTTTTAAACGCGCGTACTGCCACGGATGCGCATGGCTACGCCTCCGTCCTGATTGACGGGGTGCTGTGGCAGCAGCCTGTCAATCACATGGTACCCACGTCCTAGAGCGTTCCCTGCTTTATCGTCTAATTTGCTCGAAATGGGAGCATAATTTACAACGTGAACGTCATGCTGTATTGAAGAAGACTTGAAGCTATCGATTGAGACCATAAACTCATTAGGAAACTGTTTAAAGAGGTGATAAATCAAGTGTGATGTACGGCCATTTTCCATTCGCCTCTATACAATCTGCTTTTTGCAACCAGAGAAGTTGCCATTAGAAACAATGCAGGTTTAAGGCTTCCAAATTAGCGTCACTTTTCAGACCCAGAAGCTACGTCCACTACTTTTAAATAGCCTATGGTGTGTGTGCGTGTGTGCATGCGTGTGTGTGTGTGTGCGTGTGTGTGTATGTGTGTGGGTGGGTGCATGTTTTTTCTGAATCCTTGTGCTTCGGGTGCGTGCAGCTACAGCACACTTCTCCATGTACAGGGAGAGCGAGAGGATGCCTGTTGCCTAGCAACCACCTCTATGTACCCAGTGCTCCCTAGTTGCGTGTGTGTGTATGTGTGTGTGTGTGTGTGTGTGTGTGTGTGTGTGTGTGTGTAGGGATGGAAACAGAGGCTGCAGGCTGAGGTGTTGCAGCAACATTAGGAAATCAGTATTTTCCCAGAGTTCTGCTGCGGCAGGATACAAAATAATGAAGTTATTCAGTTTGTGTGTGTGTGTTGTGTTTGTGCTGTGTGTGTGTGAGTGTGTGGTGTGTGGTGTGTGCATGTGCAGGACGTAGTATGCATGCATGTGTGTTTGCAGCAGCACATAACAAGCTAAGCAGAAGGTACAGAGCTATGTCTGTGTGGGGTTCACTTTCTTTAAAATGAGTTTTATTGTTATGTTGCATGTAAAATGTGTGTACAACCATAGTCGACCCACACCGGTGTTTTCACTTGAGTTGCGAGATTACAGGACTGTGTGGGTGTGCGTGGACTGGCCTTGATTGATGGCTCACCTGTTGCATCTGTTAGAGCAGGACAAAGTCCTGATGTCATATTATCATTCATATTGATCCATAGAGTTCTGGGACAACTAATTCCCAGCATAGCTGCACCCACCTTCAACCTGACCAGAGGTCTAATTAACCAGAGGAACTGAAAACACCTGTGTTAGTGTGCAGGGCCTTTAACAGCAACACGCTGCACATCCCATCCAGAGGAGCGTGACCTGTTTCCATCAGAGCGGTGGATGCTCGGATGGAAAAAGCAACAGATGTGGGACTAACACCAAAATTACCACCAATTCCCACCACTACGCCATTCCTGGCTGGACGGGCTCTTTGGCGGGACACTGAGTTCCAGCAACGCTGCACATTTGATCTGTCAACCCACTTTTTGAGTCTCTACATGTTTTATGATCGTTGGCCCTCATCTACCCTTGAAAATAGAGTTCTTGATGTTTGCTCCAGTGTTTGCTCATTGGTTGGCTTTGTTTATGAAGTTACACTACCAAACCCTAAAAGAAAACAAGGAAGTGTGTACGTCAGTGATACATGTCTCTGATTTTAAGGATTGCATTCAAATTTGTGTCTGTGTGTTGGTGTTTTGGTGTGTGTGTGTGTGTGTGTGTGTGTGTGTGTGTGTGTGTGAGCTGTGAGCAGATGGTGTGTGTGTAGTACCTGCTCAGGAAGCTCCGACCAGGAAGGGTTGATGAGGCGGGAGGAAGCAAAGAGGGTCAATGAGGATCAAACAGCTCCTGCAGTTACCATGCTGACACACACACACACACACACACACACACAAACACAAACACACACACACACACACACACACACACACACACACACACACATACAGTTTATTTGGCTGGTAGTATTTATATTCAGATAAATAATTAATGCTAATTATTTAGACTGAGACACCTGAGTTATGTGCTTGTTAACAAATCAGTGTAATGTGTGTATTTTTGGTTTGGATGTGAAGTCGCCTGTCACTGTGTGTGTATAAATCCATGATACAGCACTTTGTGATTGCGTGTGTAGGCCGATTTACTGTGTGTGTACATCTGGCAGTCAGAGGATGATGTTGGCGGAGCTCCCACTCTTACCCACTCTGTCCTTATATGATGTCTCGTACAAAGATTCTGTCCTTATTTGATGACACGGGGGCGGCCGTGTCCTTTTATGATGTCAGAAAATGAAGAGGGAGGTCGCCGAGTGCACCGAGTCCAGAGCAAAACAAGCATTCAACGCACGCACGCGAGCACACAGGCCCGAAGGAGAGCATGGCTGGCTTTCTGACTGGATCCAGAGCAGCTGATGGTGTGCGTGTCTGTGTGTATTTCATGTGTGTTTAGAGAGTTGTGAAGCAGGAGGGGTTATTTTGGGAACCCGGGCCACATCTCCATAGTCCACCTCATCAGCACATAAAAATGAATAACCAAACAAGTAATGTCAGTAACAAAATAATCAGTGAAAAATGTGAACATCAGCAGAGTTTCAGCAAACGTTTTGTACGTAGAGGCAGGCTGCACATGCAAACCACATACATACAATACATTCTTGGATTATATCTATTTACACAACCAACAGAGCAATGCAGCTGACTTAGATAAAGCACTTTTCTTCAGATGCATCTTTCACACGCAACATTTTTTCTAAAAGTCTGATATTGGTTGACTCATTTTGCAGCTGCCTCGGTTTCTAAGTTACTGTCTGCTTGTTGCGTTCACTAGAGCCAAATTAGGTCAGGCAGGCTAGTTCACCACATGATGCACAATTTTTTCTAATCACTGTATGAGACCACTGGACCCTTCAGGGGGCTGTTAAACCCACCATAGCTGATTTTTGGCAACTAACATATTGCCTATCACCTTTTAAGTTGATACAGCGAAGGTGTTAGCAAACAGTTTCCTGTTTAGACACCTGCGATTGGAGTGGAGCTTCTGGTCAGCTGATGACTGTTTTCACTCTCTTTTAGCTCAGTCTTTACCAATTTCAGGCTCTTTAGATGCTAATTGCTCCACTGTGTTATGAGCTAGCTGAGGTTTGCCTACAGGGCACATGTGCAGTGAGTTTGTAGAGGCCGCCTGCTGCCGAAAACACGAAAAAGAGCGATGAGACTGAACTAAAACTGAGTTAAAAATGCTGAAAGGTTCCGTAGAGCTGAGGGGAGCTGCAGGTTCAGGTGATCGTCTTTAGCTTCATCACTCAGTTACAGTTAGAGTCACCGCTTTGACCCTGTGTCTCTTTCATTATGTTTCTATTCTTTCAATATGGCCACCCCACCATTATTATATCTTAGTGGGTGCTCACAATTGCCCAAGGGTGTCCAAGTCCTGTAATAGCACTCGTGTTACAGGTTAAAAGATGAAGTAGAAAGTCAGTTAAGGGACTTTTATTCGGTATGGAGTTTAAACCACAGTCAGAGAAGGTTAAAGCAACATGAGAGCTTTACAACATCCCTGATTCGATTCTGCTGCGTACCGTTCAAGAACAAAGAGTGTGCCTTAATAATGCAGGACAAATGCATGAAGACCGACCCTGCTACTGCGTCTGCAGTGTGAGTTTAGTGCTTCAGTCGGGGAACAGAGGGGAAAACGATTGCATGAGAGGGAAGAGGGACGCTATCGCTTCTGTCCTCTTGCAGACCTGGAGGGAAGGATGACACAAGAGGAGACGAGAAAGTGGAGAAAGAAGGGAGGAGAGGTGAAGGAAATAGTCAGAGGAGGGGAAATGGGGACAGATCGATCGGGGCCAAGACAACAGGTCTACTTTCAGAGAGCAGTCCAGAGTCGGCGCACTATTTTCCATCCTCACTGCCAGGGAGTGAGACGGAGAGAGGAAGGGAAAATAAATTTGGAGAGACAGGAGAAAGGCAGAGAGCTAAGGCTATAAGCTAACAGGGATAAGGAGTCGTGCTTTGCTTTGCTTTCCTTTCCTTTCCTTTCCTTTCCCCTCTCTCTGTAATGTAGTCGTAATTTCATGTGATAGAGCAAAATAAACCCCCTTGCTTAAAAGTACAACAGACTCAGTCTTCCCCAGGATATATATTATATAAGAGCACAGCATATTAAGAATAGTAGTGACACTGTTCCCCTTTCCTCTCCCATGAGGATAACATCAGTCCGTTTTAGCTGGGGGTTAGAAAGCAGAGGATCAGCAGGCTGCAAATAATCCCCCTGAAAAAAAAAAAACAAAAAACATGTGTAGACTCCTCTCTTACCCTCCTGCCTCTGTCTCATATTCGGATATATCTAACCTTTTCAAACATGCGCGCTTGCTCATGCATAGACACTACAATTTAAAACTCATCATGCCTTTCAGCTCTCCCCGACCTTTGACCTTTACTGGGGCATGTTAACGCGGAGCGATCGATACCCCATCAGGACGCACATGAAAAGCAGAGCAGAATGGGCAAAGTGGGCCGTGGTGTTAACTCAGCTTTAGTTTGGTGGATTGGTTGTTTCTACAAGGGAATCAGTGTTTAGCCTTGCTAGCTGCGTGGTTCCAGAGGTGGCAGTATTGGTTGCTTCATCACTTTGGTCCAGATTGAAATATATCTGAATATGATTGGATGGATAGCTGTGAAAATTGGGACAAACATTCATACTCCCCTAAGGATGAATTGTAATACCTTTGGGTATCGCTTAACATTTAAATCTGTCCAACATTTAATAAAAATACAGAGTAAACTAATATTGGTTGTACTTTGCGCTAAATGCTAATTAGCAGTTGTTGCTAACATGTTAAAATAAGATGGTGATTATGGTAAACATTAAACCTGCTGAACATCAGCTTGTTAGCATTGCCACAGCTGACGTTAGCATTTAGCATCCACTGCACAGCCTCACAGAACCACTAGCATGGCTGCAAACTCTTATTTGAAAACTAGACTAAAGAAGATTCATACATTCCTTACTCTTATTTATGCTGATATTAAACATGTGAATGTGTTTGCTTATTGTGTCTAATTGTGTATTTCCATAGATGATTTCTTCATATTTTAATTTTATGCATTCCATTCCATTTAAAGCCATTTCCTACTTAACATGCTGCATATTTCAACGTGTATTTCAGTTGCTATTTAATGAGACTGGTGCCTCCATCCATTGCAGCTGTATTTGGTAGATACGTATATTTACTGCTGCTCAGTTTTAACTCACTTGCTTATGTTTTTCAGTTTGTAGACTATATATATATTTGCATTTTCTTATTACCAAAGGCACTATGCCAACATCATGACATTGAAAACAACGTCCCAATATCCCTAAGGGTTCAACATTTTTAATTGACTTTATAAAACCAGATTTCTATGTCTCAGTTTTTGAAAGATGGCTCGCCTGCAGCATTTTCAGAGAAGTTTTGCTTCTGTCACAATGTTTATTTTCAGCTTTTCCACAAAACTGTTTTGAATATGGAAATGTCTGCTTGTGAACGCGATGAGGATTTTTTGTTTTGCACTGTCTGAGGCAGGTCTATGCTGGTAGAACACAGGAAGTTCATACAGTGTGGGTGACAGCAGCTCCAACAGGCCTGCAGCCTGCTGTGTTACTGGTTTATGTGTTTTCTAAACTTTTTATATGTGTATTTAAGTGTATGTGTAATTTTTTGTTTGGTAATGTCTGTGTGTGTGTGTGTGTGTGTGTGTGTGTGTGTGTGTGTGTGTCCATTCATTGTGACTGCAGCTTTGTGGGTGTGGAGTGCTGCAGTGTTTTAAAGAAATGTGTGTTCTTCAGCTGGCTGGCTTCTCCATAACCATGGTTTCACTGTTTGTTATGACTGTCTACTGCTGTGTGCTGTCCAGCATCTCTGAGCAACACACACACACACACACACACACACACACAAGCGTGGTTACACTTATGCAACAGCAAAATCTTTGACAGGAGGTAGTTATCACACAGTTTGCCCGTATACCAGGCGCGTATATGTGTGTTCAGCCAATTGTCTCCTGAGAATGATTAATATGTTCACGTTACGCTGCACACGCTGCTCACAGGACTGGATTGTTATGCTGTTGTGAACAAATGAACCTCTGGTCATACATTTTAACTGGAATATTGCATGTTACAGTATATAAATGTTGGTCCCATTAAGGGTCATTCTTCTTATGTAGTCTCTGTCTGAAAGAAATAACAGTAAATTATTCATAACCCATTATGTGTTTTACTAATTCCAATGTGCTTATACTGCATTAAACTGTCTGCTCATGAGAAATTGAGCTTGTTTTTCTTCAAACATTCTTAAATCCTCCCGTCAGTGATGCTTTTATTAATGTTGTGCAAATGTTTGTGTTCAGTTTTTTCTTCTCTGGTGTGACGGATTTCATTTTAACTACACAACTTCTGCAGCAATCCTGAACATCAGAGGGCGATCCACTTACCACTTAGCCCGATGGTCGACAGGAAACATCTATTACAGAGCAGGCAGAGAGGCCAGTTTGCTCAATGAATGCTGCATGTGTGCAGCCGTGATACATGTCTCCTTGTTGAGTGAGATGCATGTTGGCATGTTTTCTTCTCACCTTTACAGGTGAATTGACCCTTCATTGTCCAATCATAGCTTAGCCGTCATAACTAGACATGGCAGGTCTGTCAAGTTTTGGATGTCGCCCTCTCCAAAACCACATGAGAGCATTAAACAGTGTGTTAATCTGCTTCAGTGTAACCTGCGGTCGTTAGCATGTCCAGCTAAACGGCTGACAACCCACTGTAGTAATCGAGCATTACTTTCAAGGCAGTTAGCGTTCACGCCTAACGACACTTTGTGTAGTGTTTTACACTGTGTCGAAGCCAAACCTGGTTTGCTATCACAGTTTAAGCTAATGTTAGCAGCTATATGTTTTCTGCATGGATCATCATCAGGTGAGGATGCTGATTTTTTTTTGTCAGGAGCATTTAGCTTTAGCCTCAGTCTTTTAGCATGATCTCTGTTTTTATGTTTTAACAGAGTTCTCATGTTAAAATGGTCCGACTGAAAAACATTAAAAAGTCAGCTTGAAACAACATTTTCAACCCTCTCATGAAGCTAATGTTAGCTTCATTAGCTTATTAGCTATAGCTGACACACTTCTTAGCAACAGTTGTCAAGTTGTTGTTGAAAAGTTTGGGGTATTTTGGGAAATGTGGGAAATCACAAGATAACTCAGATGTGGCAGCTCAAGGCAAAGAGCATCGACTGAAAATGAAAAAGAAAGTGGTTTCCGAGGTGGACACCAGAGACTCGTTGGAAAGTTCTTCTCACAAAGGTCTGTCGTAAAAGACACCGTTAGATTGAACACGGGGACATTCGTCGTGTTTGGTCGGGTGTGTCTGTTTTCCTGTCACATAGCAGAGCTCCAGGTCAGCTCTGATGGTCTGATCACAGCATGGGGTCAAAAGGTCACGATTTACGGCTGCTGGACAGATGTGGACGACCGTGTGTGTGCTCCTTTCTTAGACTCTCTGTCTCTCTTTCCTTTCTCTTAAAATCTTTCAGGTCAGTTTCTCTGAACCTTTTTCCCCACTGCTTCACCACACCTTTGTATTAATGCATGTTAGTGGATGCATATCAGGTGTTATACCCCTCACACACACACACACACACACACACAGGCCGAGAGCTTTCAATGGCACTATCTGCATCCTCTGTGTGTTGTGTGTGTGAGTGAATCCCTGCATTTAGCGGCCAGAAATAGCCTGTTAGGAAATCAATGTCCCTCTGCCAGTGGCGCTGGGAGCTGTCTCCTCCACAATAGAGGGACTGTCCTGTTTCCTGCACCCTGGGGGGAGTGTGTGTGTGTGTGTGTGTGTGTGTGTGTGTGTGTGTGTGTGTGTGTGTGTGTGTGTGTGTGTGTGTGTGCATGAGTGTGTGGAAAGAGTCAAAGAGAAAAAGCAGAAAAAGAGAGCACAGACTCATCTGGGCTGTGCCTCAGTTCACAGAGGACAGTATGTCTGCATGTCATAAACATGTATGTGAGTGTGTGCGTTCATGTGTGTTTATGTGTGTAATGGACAAGACCTAAACTGAATACTTCATCTGCCCATAAAGAAGTCACTGTAGCTGCGCTGGAGTCATTTAGCAGTGCAATATCATGAGAGAGGTCACTGACCCTGCCAGTGGCTTCCTCACCTGTGACATCGCTCTGGCAGTGAGCCAATCAGCGGGCCTGCTGAGCTGTGATTGATAGAATGAGTGAGTGAGTCTGTGATATCATCACTGTGAGACAAAGCAAACTGATTCCTCTCCACTAGCTGCATGAAGTCACACATTTAAGCTGAACAAACTGACTGGAAACGAGGAAGCAGCTCGCTTGGCTCTGTCCGCCCAAGCAGCACCTGTGAAGCTCGCTAATTATATTTAGATTTTGTTTGTGAAGTGTAAAAACAGCGTGCTTTTACAGAGTCAAGGTAGCTGTTTCCAGTATTTGCACAGCTAAGCTAACTAGCCGCTGTGCTTAAGAGCAGCTAGCATATCTGTAGACGCTTTAATGTTACTACATGTTTAAACCCGACTTAAGAAATGTGGTCGAAGTTTGTGCTCGAAATTAATATCTGACAAAGGAGCAAAACACAACTTGAATTTATATGTTTCCTCTTTTCTCTGGCATGCGGGCTTTTGTTTAGAGTCGCAGAGTTTGGTCATGATTTGCAGTCAGATGGTTTTATTCTTCAGTTTCACCACATGCTAACTGGCTTGGGACAGGAATGAGATTAAGTCCAGCTCAGTGGAGGAGACCAAGAGTCCCTGGCCCTAAACCAGGCTCTTTGAGTCGAGCATCACATGTCATTTTTGTAACACTATTTGATAACTTTCAAAACATTTTGCTGATTTGATCTGGGAAAACGTGTCTCAGGATGCTGTTTGGATAATCTCCATGCTCTAAAAATGGTTACATGTTCAAGCGAGTTGCACATTTTGTCTTTGCATTGACAGGTTTTGATTGTGAGTTCTGCATTCATGTTAGCTCCCCCCCATGCATCACCACGCCAAGCAGCAAGCATGCTCTGAATGATGAGGAAATGACTGAATTCTTTCCTGCAAACAGCAGGCAAGGAAATATGATGACAGTATGACTCGTAATAAATGACATTTTCACGTTCCAGAAGTCTCATTGTGGAGAAATGGATGAGGAAATAGGAAAAGAAATGTTGCTTCTTTGACTTGGTATTGCTGTGTTATATCATAAAAAGGCATGAAGTGGCTGTTATTATCGTTTACTGGATGCAATGTATCAATAAATGTTCCCCTTTATTTGTGTTTCAGAGCTCCTCGGGTCTACAAAAAAAGTGAATGTCAACTTCCAGGATACAGATGGGTGAGTTACCCCTCCTCTGTACATCTCATCCATTCCCATCGTCGTGCACTCTTTTTTCTCACCCTCGCTCTCTCTGTTCCCTCCTCCGTTCTTGCTCACTCCCCTCCGCCTCTCCCTCCCCTTTTTAATATCCATCCTCACCCACTTCCCCCTCCCGCTCTTCCCCTGGTCCCATTCATGCAAAAGCTGCATTATCCTGGTAGTTTTACTTGTGTCTCTATAGTATTAAAAGCTGGAGGATTAGCCCTGATACCACTCAGCTAAAGTTCAGACTAGAATGCCGTGTTTATGTGTGTGCGCGACGCAGAGAGTATTAATGTCAATAAAAGCCTTGCATGTGTGCAATATGCAGCTGCGTGCCTATGTGAGCACTGCTTCATGAGTTACTGCTTCAAACAAACAGTGAACTGCACCTCGCTATCTCACAGCCCCTCAGCCATTTGATCACTTGCTAAAATCCCAATCAATCACTGCAGATCACTTTTCCAAGGCAGAGACCAGATTTAAGACCCCGCAGACAAACTTGTCCATTAAGTTCAGACCGAATGCAGAAACAAGACAGGATCACAGCGTAAAATCAGGTCGTTCGTGAGGACGTAGTCTGCTGCTGATGGGATTTCACAGTGACAATCAGCCAATACAAATGAAAAAGAAAAGACAGAGGAGGCGAGGGAAGATGCTTCCACACGGGACACAAGAGGTCACTGAATGCTTTGGCGAGTATGAAAACGATGTGAATCAGCAGATCTCGACGCAGCTGAACCCCCAAACAGTTCCAGAAAAGATGCAACCAGAGGAGCCGCACTGAGCAACTAAAATAGGAGCTAAAAGTCCTTTGAGAGCATTCCTTTCCAACGCATCTAAGGAACCATGCAAATCACAGATGACGGATGAAAAAACAATGTTTGAAATAAAATGTTCGTACACATGGAAACACTCACAGAGTCATCACGTTATTTGTTTGTACTGTTGCCTGATTGAGGTTTTGAGTTGGATTTAATAAATGAAAAGGAGACGTGCAGAGGTGGAAAGGGAGACTGAAGGGTTGGTGATTATTTATTTCATGCTTTAGAAGGTGACAGCAGCCAAACTATCAACAAATCAAGTTTTATTTCCCTCATTCGCTCGCGCTCTGAATGAGGCTTGTGTGCTGTAAGCTGTAGTTGAGGAACAAATCAGCGAAGTTCAGCCCTAAAAAAGTGACTTTTTACACCAGAAACTAAAGTTCACAAGCTAATTTGCTTCTGAGCTCTTCAAAAGGTTCTTGGTCCCCTGGGAAAGTTCTTGTCCACGCCATGCTGAGCGTCTTTAAGCAGCCACATTTCCACTACACAGCAGCTTAGAGTTTCTTCGCTGGCAGTGTTTGCATTTTACAAGCGTAATGCAGCTCATTTATGATCGATGCTGTAACAGACACTTACTGGCTGCGCTTCCCTCATTTTAATTACTGTGCACAGCACGCTGCCTCGTCTGTATTTCCTGAGTCGTGTGTATTAGTAGAAGAAAAATTGCTTTGCAGACTTTGGAGAAGACACACTTTTGCAATATGTCTTTATAGACATTCACGAGTGAATTCCAAGATGGGAGTTGTTGCACATTCTCATGGTGGCCGTCTCTTTTTCCATTAACTTGGCGCTTGCAGCACCTGTTCATCCATGATACATGACGGTGTGCACAGTGCAGCAGGAAATGATGTGAGGTAGATATGCCTCCAACCGTGAGTCATGCCAGCTTCAGCCCTTGTGAGAGTCATTTGAACAGAGCTGAAGGACTGCAAACTGCACTGAATAAAGTGCTTTCTGTAAAGATAAAGATCAAAAGCGATCCTCGCAGCGCTGCTTCGCCACTCTAAGTGAAACTGAACAGTGCAATCTAATTAGTATGTTTACTGTTATTGCCTCTTTGCTTTCCTCCCACAGTATTAAGCGCTTCCTGTTGGCTGATGCTAACGTGTGCGCGCTTGTCTGCTGCATGGATAAGTCATAAATAAAGTTGACGATAGAAAAGCATGGATCAAGTTAAATTTCATTTTGTAATGAGCACACATGGCTAATGAGTCCGCACAAGCGTGTTCGTTTTAGATTCATTTACTCTTCTTCGCAATCGCTTGGAGACTCGTAATGAGGAAAAAAGCTCTTAATTGGGATCTTTCACCACAGATTTTACTCATCTGCTTTGTGTGTAGATATAATAAAGCCCCTTGAGGCAATTTGTGATCTGTGATTCTGAGCTATGTACATAAAATGGACTTGATTGTGTCCTAAGTGATGCCGTTCAGCTGGTGTTACACCGTCATTAAAAAAAACCAACAAATGCTGGTCCGTATTTCAGTGATATTAAGATAATTAGAGTAGGAGCAAAGCGGCGAGAGTGGTGATGGAGTGACATGAACAGAAAGAGAGAGGGTTTGTACAGTGGGGACACAGTGTGGCTCACAGGAGACTGCAGATGTGACAACAATGAAGCACTTAGATGGCTCTTTATAAAGCCTGACGAGGAGATCCCCACTGAGACCTGAGAGAGAGCTCCAGTACAATTATATATGCACTGTACGTGAGTGTGTTTGTCGAGGTGTACAGGTTTACTACAGCATAGTGGAATTGGTAGCGTCGCGCTCCTTTTTTGTGTTGGAATGAGGAAATGCTTTATTGGTACAATACAGTTTCTTGGTCCTCCAAATGGCCACTTCACCGCTCTTTCCATCAAAGTGCAGACGGAACATTACACAGACAGGAAACATTTTACAGACAGTAGAGTGTTATCGACAAATGGGTAATTAATGTTGTTGGTTGGGTGGTTTCTGTCCTCATTGATTCTCCAAAGCTTCTTTAGCTAAAGAGGAAATAATGAGACTCCAAACAGCCATTCTTAGATAAAAAATGCTACTATGCTAACCGATTGCCGCCTTAAAGAGAAATATGACTAGGAGATAAGTATGTGAGTCATCTTAACACTTACAAAATAGCTTTTTGACAGTATAGCCACGAGGTCTTCGATGTGAGAGAACGTTTTACTAGACTAAAGCCTTGTTAAGCAGAGGCTGAATGAATCCTTGTCTGCATTAGCACGCCTCCAGGCCACTGCCAGAGACCCCATCTCCGAACAGAAAGACATCAAATACATAACTCCTTTATGAGATGATCTGGAATCTGTGGAGTACATGACAGCCTGTGTGCTTTATGGCCAGATCAATCCAGAGGACACACACGTCACATGCAGGCAGAGTGACAGACTGATTAGCAAAGAACAGACACAGCTGACATATGAGCCTGCTTCCTTCCTTCCTCCTCTCCATCGGCTGTGTCCCTGCATGTATACGAACCTGTGCTCCCACTTGACCCTGAACCCCCTTCAGTGTATGATATTGGTTTCATCACTGTGAGACAGTTTTATCTTTCTGATAAACTTTGATGCTTTGGTGTCATTGCATCATCTTTGTATATGTATATATATCAACAGAGAGCCACTCTTATGTCTGTATGGTAAATATTAAACTACCGCCAGCAGCCGGTTAGCTTAGCTTAGTGCAAAGACAGGAAACATCTGTCTGAAAATCAAGGTCTAACAACGACTTTTCCTGGAGTCTCCACTGGTAACCTCGTGTTGCAACAAAACTCCAGGAAGTCATGGCGCATGTCCAAGAAACAGCCAGTAACAAAACCTCATGTAAATCCACGATGTGTTGTTTCTACAGTTCTGTTGTTTGTACAAAGAAGATAGAACGTGTTCATTAGTGAGCCGTAAAGGTGCTGTTACCATGCGTTAACTGTGTTACCTTTGGACAAAAGGAGTCTGTTTCTCCATTCTTCCCATCTTTGTGCTAAGCTAACCAGCTGCTGGCTATAACCTTCAGTATTTGGTGGAAGTAGCTGGTGAGCTAGCTTTTAACTGAATGTGTCAGATATATTTATTGAACATTTCATATATGCTGCTGCTCAGCTCATTTACAGGTTGTAGCTCCAGGTTATTTTAGCCTATTTTAGCCTTTAGCTACTTGCAAATTTTGAAAAGACCTGTTCAGGGACTGAGGCTGTAGACCACAGATTAGATGAAGGATTGTAAAATGAGTGACTGCAGCTTTCCTCTGCAAGATGGACAATGTTAAGTAGGTAAACAGCTAAAATGACCCCCCCCCCCCCCCCCAGAAAGTACAGGAAGAGAAAGGATGGAGCTGTAGAGGTGGGAGGAGAAGAGAGCAAGAGAGAGATCTGGAGGAAGATGGATAGAGAGAGGAAGAGAGAGGCGGATTTGTGGAGGAGAAGTGGGGTATAAATATTGCATGGCAGGTTTTACTACTTGGCAAAAGCAAGGGCTTCCCTCCCCCTCCCCCTTCCCCATACATGTACCTCCCTGACACACTGCATGGCTGCTCACACACACACAGAGCGCTGTTTTACTTAGCCTCGTGCAGCATTGTCTAAGTGTATCCCTGTTTAACCCTGAAGCGGAGAGCGAGGGGAAGAGGACGCGGTCGCTGCTGAGATGAAGAAGTGGGTGATGACACATGCGTAGTCCTCTGTCCGCTCAGTGTCCGCTGTCATTCAACATGCTGCTGTCCAATTTAGAGCTGCAGGAAGGGCCAGTGGATGCTCACCTCGCCACTTCATATTTTATGTTAAGGTTTAATCGCAATCATGTTTTTTAAAATGTAGACTCCAACACTGCACAGGTATCAGGCTTCCATAGGAATGCCTCTCTTTGACCCATTTTACTGTGAAGTGACATGTTTTTTCTCATAAAAGGTTAAAATAATGGTTAATGACTATCAGCATCAGTGTTACTGTCAGTATCAGGCATGATATCAGGGCCTGATTATTTAATTCAGCAGCGCATTGACAAGTAGATTCAATGTGCTTTACATTGAAATATATACAGAAACAAGTGTCCACCTGAGGGAAACAAGTGAACTGGACGGTGTCAGTCGCAGAATACGAAGGGTTTGCACTCAACAGTGGGTTGATTCCAGACTCATGGAAGAAATTCCTGGTCCTCTGATCTCTGACCTCTGCTCTTACCTCTGTCCTTATGAAATGCTTGGAGAAAGTCATTAAAACACATCCTCTCTCACCCCACGTGTCACCCCTGCTGGACCCATACCAGTTCACATATGAAGCCTCCAGAGGACTCGAGGACGTGCTGCTGGTCATGTTAAATAACATCTACGAACACTTGGAACAAGCACGGTCTTGAGAAAATGTGAATAATGTGCAGTTCTGCCATTTCCATGCACAGAACAGTGAGCATGGTCAAGACTCTGTGACCAAGTTGACCAATCCTCTGCACGCTGTACACCAACGCCTGCCGAGCCTTGAACCCATCGTGTTTACGAGTACACCTCAACAGTGGGCGTCCTGCACTCCAACCAGGCATCTCTCTGTGCTTTTGAGGAAGCGACGGCGACTTTTACATCGTGGTGTCTGGGCGATTCCCGCAATTAAACTTCAAGAGACTGTGAGATAAGACTAAAGAGATTGAAATTGATTTCATAAAGAACAAAACTGCCTGCGACAAGAAATCCATGGTGGAACAGTGGAAACGGTCCCAACATACAAAGACCACAGAATTGAAACAGACAATAAACTTCGCTGAGCCTCTTCAAAAATCAGGAAATTGCAGCCGAGGACAAACGGTTTTATCCGTGGCTCGTACCCATCGCATTCACTCCAAATTCAGTCGCCGTAGCAGCCTGAGAAATCTGGAAAAGAGACTAAAAAACTTACTTAGCTGTTCTTTTCTGCACTTTTACATCATATTCATTTTTTTGTGTTGACTTCATTGTTTTATCCTGTCTCAGTGTGATCTAATGCGTCTGGGAGAGTACATTTCATCTAAATCTGAATCTGAGCAGGTGGTGAAATGTCAGGCTCTCCTAACAAGCGGGCCGCTTCATCCTCTGTGTATTCATCTGTGAAAACACCAGCTGTGGAAAAGTACTGTACTTAGGTCCTGCACTTCAACAGCTATAGGTAAAAATTTCTTTGCTGATAACGATTTTACACACAAAACATATTTAACAGAGGTAAAACTATTAGTTTATGTAATATTTAAAGTCTCCAGCTGACCAGCTGCAACAGTGAAATGGTGCATGTATGTTAATGCATCAGATTTTATAGCTCAATGATATAATATCATATCATGTATCTGCATAACTTTCTAATAATATCTATTAGCCTTTGTAAGATTTCTGTTACTTCCATTTTCAATGCCGGAATTACTGTGACATGATGTGTATATAGTGCATATAATACTCCAAAATAAAGGAAAAAGTATAAAAAATGATCCATTAGTGTGTATCAGTATATGTTATCAGTAGATTATATTAGTATTAGTCTTCATAGTGAAGTGAGAATAAAAGAAGAAGTGAATGAGACAGAATAGATGAAGAAAAGGATATAGGGAAGGTGGTAAGGAGAGGAGGAATAGAAGAGGAGAGGAAAATAAGAAGACCAAGAGCACAGCAGAAGGAGTGCGGGCAGAGAGACGGAGGAGACGGAGAGCGGAGACACAGGGGTGATCTGTAGTGAATGAACGGGAGCAGGTCACTGTGGGAGCGCAGCACTCTTTAGTATGCTGCTCCGCACTCGCTCAAACACACACAGTGAGTGTGACTCTGGCTACATTCGGCCGTGTCTTCCAGCATAACTAGCTTTCTCCCAACATAATTCACACATACAGATTCAGTAGCTTGCGAGCTGACACGCACACATGCCACTTGCCAGTGGTAAAGCGGGCGCTGTCTCCATGGTTACAGGACATTCAGAGTCCGATCACAAAAGAGCAAAGCTGAGTTGAGCTCACCAGAAACTAGACTTCACCAAAAACACACATCTGTCCCCTTCATTTGCCGATAGCTCCAGTGGCTGTTCGCTCAACCACAGTCCTCTGCTGGCTGCTGCTGTGTCGAGCTTTTCTCTCACGCCACATGTGCACAGTACAATGACGCTGACAGATGAACCACTTGAAACTCATTTTGGAAACAATGGGTCCTTGAATTCAGGCAAAGGCAGACAAAAGCAGGCTTTCTCAATTCGAGTCAGCTGCTGTTGACTGTTGCTGTTTGTTGGCGTTACGTGACAAATGTGGTTAGTGGATTTAATCAGCTGCGCTGTAGCTAACTAGGACGTAGTAGCTGCCAGGCTGTTAGCTTGGTTAAAAACACTGCCTCTGCCTGGATGCTAACATTTGTAGTTAACGGAACATAGATCAATGCATTCCTCATGGTTTTGCTCTTATGTTTTTAGTTTGAGAAGATTTAAAAAAAAAAGAAAGACACCATGAGCACACGGTCAAAGCAAAGATAACTTGCGTATTGTTCTTTAAGTTGCTGTCTCCAGGTATACTTTGTCTCACTTTGTTTATCCACATGCTTTGTGTCTCAGTCTTTTAGCCTGCTGGCTCTTATATCCGCTCTTGGGTTCGTTATTTCGATGCTCACAACAGTCTAATCCACTATTACTCGTCACCCCCACAATCTTTGTTTAGATTACATATTTCAGTAGGATGATACAGGATGAATAAGGCAATACAATTAATTTGAAACCTCCTCATCTATATGGCCTGGTGTGGAGCTTCACACTTGAAGTCAGAGAAAATGTATAGCAATGACTTTTATTTTCTTTGGTTTCTCTCTCTTCACTTGTATCTCGTCAACAAAAAAGCAGAGACACAATGAAGTAAGTTCCCAAATATGGATCATTGAGACAAGTGACAATCTGCAGTTTAGCCACCAGAGCGTGATGTGACAGCACTTTGGAATCCAGCTTGTCTTCTGTCGACAAAAATGCACTCATTTAAATCAGGTTTAGAAGACATTTACCAGATGAGAGGATGTACACCCCTCTCATGTCTGTACATTTAATATATAGCTGGAACCAAAACTGGCAACACGGGAAAAGAGCTAGCCAGCTAACAGCTAACAGGTAGAACCGGACACTTGAAGACAAGATAAGGTCCATAAAGTACATTTATTTTTTTAATCCGTGCAAGTGTCTTGAGTGTTCAGGCCTACTCACTGCACAGCCTAAGTCAGATGGACTATTGGCAAATATCATTAGAACAGTTACACTATTTATTAATTCTGGAATCGTATTACTGCACATATAACGAGATGACTCAGTTACCTGTGTGGACACGAAGCCTATTCATATGCAAATATTAGAACAGCACCAAACAATCAGCATTGTGCGAGGGAATTTGCAGGTTGAGCTGGATTTATGTTGACCTTGGCCTTCTGTGTGCTCACGAAATACAGTACCTTCAGAGTGAGAGCATAACAGTATGGAAATTCAGTCTAAGTGGTGTGCGTGAGGCCACAGTGGCAGGCAGAGACAGCAGGCTGAGACCTTGAATTCCTGGTCAGTGTGCTCAAGTTTCCTCATGGAGGCTCAATTTGTATCAAATAAACATGATGTCAGTTGTTATCTCTTCAGTGGCGTCCTCTGTCATAACATGGCACTGCAGCAAATGTTGATAACCGCCCCATTTATTGCACTTCTGACTATTTATGTGCCACCTTAGTTTCATGGTCGTCACTCCAAGGTCGCAGCCCTCGTAAAGCTTTCTGCGGGTGTTGTCAGGAGACAGGTGTCGCGCTTGACATGAGTGAGATACAAGATGTGTGTGAGGAAGACAAAGAAAGGTATTTTATTGTGTGTTTTTATGTGTATTTATGTTTGCCTATCTGTCCTCGGGTTGCAGTATGCGATGCTTTCTCCTGCTTATACCCTCTGTCACGCTTATCCATCAAGGCTGACATATCAATCTCATCTACTCAGCATACAGCCTCTGGCCCCACACACACACACACACACACACACACACACACACACACACACTGTATCCTTTACATAATATAATGCCTTTCCCCTTGTGCATACTTTTTCATCTCCCACCATCCCATCTCAGATATTCGGTCCTAATCCTCTGCTATTAAATCTATTTGTCATGCCAGGCTTTACCATTATGTGTGTGTATGTGTGTGCGCTCTTGTTTTTACATGGTCCTTAATACCTTAAGAGCAGCGAAACTGGAGGTGTCTGTCATTCAGAAAACATCCAAATAAAGGATGTGGTAATGAGCTGGGAAAATATCTATAATTCACAAATGATGAATATAACCATGACATATATGTGTATGTGTGTTTGTGTGTGTGTGTGTGTATGTGTGTGCGTGGGTGTTTGTACAATAGGTTTTCTCCGCTGCATCATGCAGCACTCAATGGGAACCTGGAGCTCATCACTCTGCTGCTGGAGTCACAGGCTGCTGTCGACATCAGAGACCAGAAAGGTGAGGGGGGAATGTGCGCACACACACACACACACACACACACACACACACACACACACACACACACACACACACGTAAGCAGAGAAAAACATGAATACATGCAAAAAATCAGAGGGAAAAGTGAGCTTTACACATACAAAAAAATTGTACATGTCAACCTCTTTCCCATAAATCCTCTCTGATCACTGATATTCAGTGTCTCAGTGTGTGATAGATGTGTGTGTTTCTGTGTGTGCAGGCATGCGGCCGCTGCACTACGCAGCCTGGCAGGGGAAGGCAGAGCCGATGAAGATGCTGCTGAAATCCGGTTCATCTGTCAACGGCCAATCAGATGAAGGACAGATTCCTCTCCACCTGGCGGCGCAGCACGGCCACTATGACGTGGTGAGCGATAGCAGTTCTTCCAAAAGTGGAGAAAGAAGTGTAGCATCAAGCAGGCTGTACTTACGACACATGATTCACGTAACAGAGCCATCTATCATAATTCATATGCAATCAAGCATCCCTAATTCTGAAATAGCAGAATGGGCTGCCAGCAGACTGAAAGCATGTATGTCATGCAATTGTGTAGTTGTCACGTTCGAAATGAACGCAGTGCCCATTTTTCAGTGTCACAAATGTAAAAAAAAAGAAAAGAAAAGAAAAGAAATTTAAGAAAGACATTTAAGAAACAAAACAAAACAGAGACTGAAGAAATTTCCATCTTGGAGGCTTTTCCAGCTAAGAAACAGTGCACCGCCGCTGCAGGCCTGCCAAAGCAACAACAATGGAAGAGAGCAGACTCACCACAGCAGCTAACATACCCTAGAGGAGAGCCACGCTCAGTATTCACAGACTCGGAAACTGAACATCCACCGCTTCTATTTGATTAAATAACCATGATTTATACAGGGTAACAAACTGGGGCTGAAGCTGTAATCCACAGCTGCTCCCAGTGTGCAAGGACAAATGAATAAAAAATTGCAGACACTGAAACAGACCGCAGATTAAAAAAATGAATCATTCATCACCCGGCAAGGAAAAAGCAAAAGGCACAGATCTGAGAGACATTTGCTTTAAAAACAAGGGTGGGGAGGCAGTGTTTTTATCTGAGATGAGGGAATATAATTTGTCACTTACCGCTTTAACCAAGCGTCTCTCCGAGGTCATTTAACAGGAACAAGCTGCCAAGCCGATGGGGACGGGTTCTCCTTAACTCACTCGGGGACAAAAAGTGACAAATCAGCTCTTTGTAATAGATACTGTAAACACAAGCAAAAGTACATCTTTAACATGACAGCAGGCCTAGAAAACAGTGAGTTTATGTATAAAAGGTACTTATAGAAGGAAATGTACAAGCTTCTTAATGAGTCCCCTGCTCATTTGTTTGTCACTTAGTCGCTGTTGGGACTGCAGTTTCCTGTGATAAGGGTGGGTAACTGCTGTTCATACTGTGGCAAGTTTACATACATAAGTCAATTATAACTGACCACACCATCAGATGTTAGGTTGACTGCATGCGTAGTTTCATTATGTTGAGCATATTACGCAGCAGTCAGCCAAAGATGTTGCTAAGCAGTGTTTGGTGGTAACAGTGGATGTAGCAGGTCGAAGTTGGCGTTTTGAATGATTTCGTTTACTTACCTTCGCCGAGCAAATGAAGCTGCATTCGAAACATCCGCTCTGGGGAAAAAGCTGCAGTGCAGGCAGACGTCAAGCTCATCTAACAGGCTATGAAAACGTAGCTCAGCAAACTTTGATTTCCTGCAAGCTTTGTGATGCAGCACAAGCTGCCCAACTTTAACAGGCTGGCTTTGGAATGCTTCTTTGAAATGCATCACACACAGAGTGACCGCCAGAAGAGTGGATGATGAATGAAAGGATGTTTTCATGCCATTTCATTTTTACTAGTTAATGTTAGCTAGCTATAGACCAAAATGAATTCACTGCCACTCAAAAGGCTTAACAGTGACTGTAGGTGTGAGTGTGAATGGTCGACTGTACGGTTAGCCTTGTGATAGACAACCTGCTGACCTCTGCAGGGCATGCCCTGCCTCAATAACGCATGACTGGATTGTTTTTAGTATCTGCTTATTTTTTTCTCATGTGTCAGTGTGTGTTTGCTTGTGTTTGTGTTTCCAGTCGGAAATGCTGCTGCAGCACCAGTCCAACCCGTGCATTGTGGACAATGCAGGAAAAACCCCTCTGGACCTGGCCTGTGAGTTCGGCAGAGTTGGGGTAAGAACCTACAGCGTCAGTGTTTCATCAGAAACAACAGCAGCTGAACACAGTCTGCAGAAATGATCAAAGGTGTTGCTTGTCTCCTGTGTGTGTGTGTGTGTGTGTGTGTGTGTGTGTGTGTATGTGTGTGTGTTTGTGCGTGCGTGCGCGTAGGTGGTCCAGTTGTTGTTGTCCAGTAACATGTGTGCTGCTTTGCTGGAGCCCAAAAAAGGAGACACCACTGACCCCAACGGGACGTCTCCTCTCCACCTGGCTGCCAAGAACGGGCACATAGATATCATCAGGTACACACACACACACACACACACACACACACACACACACACACACACACACACACACACACACACACACACGCACACACTCATCTCTCTCTCTCTCTCTCTCTCTCTCTCTCTCTCTCTCTCTCTCTCTCTCTGTGTCACACACACACACACACTGCTTTTAATGAAACAGTGGGTTTAGATGTCCTCCTGAGCTTGCTGAGAAAACAGATACATAACACAACGGGAACAATATGATCCAATTAACTGAAGGAATAATGGAACAATTGTGTTGCCTTACAGTGAGAGTTGATGCATCAGTCAAACACAAATACATTTTGGAGGCTGGAAACGCTGCAGAGCTGCCTGGCACTCCAAATGTCAAGTCATTATAATGTCATCTCGACGGGGATGTGCGTCTGATTTTTGTTTATGTTTTTGCAAAAGAGCATCATGGCAAAGTGACTTTTGTTGCCGTGGTGATGTCAGCGCTCGGCACAAAGCTTCGCGATGAAAGATCCCGGCAGAACGGTGCACCACAGCAAATAAACACACACCGCAAAGTCTACTTGTCCTCTCATCACTCTCAACCACTTTTAAGTAACTCAGGGCTATAGATATATATATATATATACTGTGTGTGTGTGTGTGTCGGCGCAGAAGTTTGCTTGCCTGGCAGACACAGACAGAGAGGCGAAGGGAGAGAGAGACAAGAGAGAGGAGCAGAAAATAAAGAGGGAGAGAAAGAGAGCTAAGCCTGTCATAGTTGATAGAGCAGAGTGTGCCTGTGCAGAAATGACACTGATAAATGATGCTCCTGAGGCCTGACCAGCAGTCTGTGAAGACACACACTCACAGAAACATGCACACACACAAACTCTGACTCTAAGTCAGTAGAAATTAGAGGAAAATTAAATGTGTGTTTGGCCCCAATGAACTACAATTTATCTTTCGACCTTAATTCCTTCTCTCTGACCTTCTCATTTAAAGTGGAAAGCTGGTGATATTCTGTTTGTAATGTCAACAAATCCCATGAAAAGACCAACAACAATGATCCTACAATCACGGATGGCCAGAGTAGCCAAAGACTCAAATACTGTCATTTCTTCCTCTGCAGTGGTGCTAGTAGCCCCGATGAGCTGTACTTAGTATGCGCTTTGACTTTAAGGCTAACGTCAGCATGCTAGCATGCTGAAAATGACAATGTGGGCATGCTGATTTTAGCAGGTGTAATGTTAGCCTTGGTCATCATCTTAGTTTAGTGTGTTAGCATGCTAAGTTCGGGCCCAAACGGTTACATTTTTGTCTCATCACATCAGGGAATCTGTCACTGTCATGTCCTTTAAGTGCCTTTAGGCAAACTTGGCTGTCATGTGCTTTTTACCCAGGAGTTAGCTTCCATAGCCACTGACTGATGGAGTGCTTGCGAGATGGTTGTCCTTTTGCAGCTTCTCCAGTGTCTGCAGTGCTGTTAAAATGACCACTGGGCTCTTGGCCCCCTCCCTGTTTGGGCGGGTGGAGCATCTCACACACTTTCTGTTTCTGTTGTCAGACAAAGGAACAAGTATGAAATATGATCGCAGCTCATAAAACGCTTGCAGCCGTTTCCAAGCTGATTTTATGATCAGCAAGACGTTTCGGTGTTCATCCAAACGGCGTCATCCATCCTATCCAGTGATTTTAATAAACCCCCCTTCAATACTTTACAACTAGGATGTTTTAGAAAATGAATGCACATCGACATAATCTGCAGCACGATAATTCTAATTTAATTCGTAGTCTTATTGAGATCAAAACCTCTTCTGTAAAACTGACCTAAGTGCCGCAGAAGAGAAACATTTCTCTTCATTAGGATGAAGACTGTGAGTCCATCTTACATGCACCAAACTCACCAAATGTCTGCAAATCTGCAGCTGAAAATAGTCCCCAACAAACGCACTATTTATACCTGTTTGCTAAAAATCTCTTTTTCCTGTCTGCTCTTCATGTCTCCTACTCGGTTCCCTCTTATTCACCTCCCCTTCTCCGTGCATCATCGCACGTCTACATCTGTTTCTTTTAACACGTCTTGACTCTCTCACCCTCTCACCTCTTCATTCACTCCCCTTTGCAATCCTTCGCCCTGTTTTTCCTCTGAATTTCACTCCCTCCTTGCTCTGTCATCTCTTACTACTTCCAATATCCTCCCCTCCCCTCTGCCCCTGCTGTCAGACTGCTGATCCAGGCAGGTATCGACATCAACAGACAGACCAAAGCGGGCACTGCCCTGCATGAAGCTGCCCTGTGTGGAAAGACCGAGGCAGTGAGACTCCTGCTGGACGTAAGTGGAACTTTACTGAAAACTTTCTAGCACTGTCACCAGGGCTTGAGTTCACTTACATGTCAATTACAGCGAAATTGTGGCTTTTCCAGCATAAAATGAAAGAACACTTCAAGCCCAAAGAGCTGTCTCCACGACTGTAAGACATCATAGCTTTGACAGTAATGCTTGCAAGGTGACAAAAAAAAAGAGGACGCATTCTCTATTTCCATAAAATTGCAATAAAACAAACCGACTTCTTGTCAAAAATTAAGACCGCCTGTTTTCTGTGATGGCTGATGAGACTGTGGAAGATGTTTTCCACATAAAAGAGAATATAAAGAGCTATTTAAATGACAGCTGCAACCTAAATCCTTAAATGAGGAGCTATTATCGCAAGGAGTCCCTGCAGTGCGTGAGGGTTATCCAGCTAAAGGAAGAAACTGTCCTTGTTATTCCTGATTTATTATTTTAATCAAAAAAGGTTCGTAGATGCATCAATGGCACAAAGTAGTTAAGCACTTTTACTCATGCCCTGTACTTACATACAATTTCGAGGTACAGTTACTTTACTCCACTACATGTCAGATGAAAATGTTCTACTTTTTACTTCACTAAGTGTGTCGTTATTTGTTACCTTTCATACATGATGATCTTCTTAAATACATGTGTGTTAATAACTTAAAGACCTGCAGGTTAAAGCAGTGGTTCGTGTCTCATCAGGGCTTCTCATCATGTTTCGGATGCTTGTGAGCTGTCAGCAGGTCGACCATGTCCCCTTTAAACTCACATTGTTGAATTTAGATAACTGCTCAAGGCTCAAAGAGTCTCTAATGGCTCACAAAAAAGCAAAGAAGAGCAAATGTTCCAAGAAATGATGCAGGTTTACACAGCAGAGCTTTAGTTTTTCTTTCATGGTTCTTGATCAGTTAAAACTCGCACCGCCTTGACCAGCTACAGCAGTTAATGCTGCTCACACAATGTTGCATCATTAACAAACGAATCAGAAAAATGAAACACTGCATTTTACAGCAGAACCAGTACTTTTTAAGACCAAATTTGGTATGTTGTGGTAAAAAAAAAAATGTCTGCCAGTTTTCAAATTGTGTGGGTTTGTTCTTTATTTTTTCATAATGGTGAGAGATTATAAAAGGGATAAAAGAAGTATTTGGAACAGAGGTTCGTGGCTCTTTGTCATATTAAACAGGCAAAGTCCCAGCTAAATGAATGGCACAGGATGAATCTCTGTTTAGAGTTCCTCCTTTCGAAAATGCGTTTCTTCACTTGGATGTTTGAGCTCCACTGTGCAGAATGATGTCTGTGCAGAGTTTGACACCAGGAGGCTGTTTGCACATTCATCTGCTGAGGGAGGAAACTTTCTCTGTATGCATGGAGCTGACAGCACAACTAGTTTGAAAGCCAGTCATGGTCCAATATGCAACTTACACAAGTATGGTGTGGAAGCCTGAAGCCTCCAGTGCATGTCATTTAAACTAATTTTAACTCATAATTGAACTTTTTTGTGGAAAAACCATATCAGATACAAATATTTATTCAAAAGCAGAGTCTTTTTATACATCTTAAAAATGTCTGGGGGGGGGGGGGGGCACAAAAATGGCTGCAGGCAAACCTGACTGTAATTGTCAGTGAAATAAATGTTACATTGATTATACAGGAGAATAATATGTAATATACAGGACAAAATGCAGTGAGGGTCTGAGACCTAGTTAAAATCCTGACATCTCCATGTAATAAAATTAAGGCACAGGCAAGAGAGCGATGATGCAAATTATGCATTTGTGCTGGTGACTTGAAAATACCACAGGGTGCATGAAAACAAGAGAGGCAATATGTTTTAATGACCATGTTCCAGCATGAGAAACTAACTTTGTCATTTAGACCCCCGGCTGTGGAGGGTTACGAGTCTTTACGAGTCCTGAAGCGCCTTTGGTCTGAATTCATCTTTGTCATCTTTGGCCCACATTTGATTCAGCAGACCTGAATGTGATATTGCTCTTCAGCTTTCGGCTTTGTGAATTAGAAGAGGTGACGGTAATTCGGCAGGCATGGGATATTTTCTGTCGACATCATGTGGTGGATTATGACATCCCTGACGTGCTCCCATGAAGAGACTAATTTATGAGTTTCAACTAACAGCATCCTTTGTGTTTTGGTTACTCTTGCAAAAGAACAAAAGTCTTAGAAGTCTCCTTTTTTGTCTGCATGGAACAAACAGACATAAATTGAAAAGTCGACATGCCGACCTCATCTTCCTCTCTCTTCTGCAGAGTGGTATCAATGCCACCGTGAGAAACACCTACAGCCAGACTGCACTGGACATCGTCTACCAGTTCACTGCAACGCAAGCCAGCCGCGAGATCAAACAGCTGCTGAGGGGTAGGATGGATGGGTGGATGGATGGATGGATGAGGGGGCTCCACCTCTTTGCCCAATTTCCCCCTCTTCCCAGCCTTTGTGCTAAGCTATGCTAACTGTCATATTTACAATACAGACTTCAAAGTGTTATCAATCATCCAATAAGGGTGTCTCCTTAAACTATTCCTGTAACTGATGCTTCCCCAGTGCAGAGTATGTGGAATGTGTGCATTATGTTAGATAGATTTAGAAAAGATTTAAGAAGATTCTCCCTATTCTCCTTTGCTATTGCGTGTGGTATGGACACAGTAATGTGAATGATAGAATAATGCAGATTTATTGTAAAGTACAGCATGAATTGTTGTCCCTCTTTGTCTCTCAGATGCATCAGCGGCCCTTCAGGTTCGGGCTCTGAAGGATTACTGCAACAACTACGACCTGACCAGCCTCAACATCAAAGCAGGAGACGTCATTACGGTAAACCACACACACACACACACACACACACACACACACACACACACACACACACACACACACACACAACACTCAATATCAACAGCAACGAAAAGGTGTCATTATGCACACACTGAACATTTCTGACATCAAAGCTGAAAAGCGATGTTAGCCGAGCGTTGCTTGTTGACTGTGATGAGGTTTGATGCTTTCACATTTTCTTTTAGTTCATTAGTTCATCTCATTAGTTTAGAGTTTGCTGTATCATTACTGTAGTACAAAATAATTAAAACTAAATTTGCCACACAAATTAATGGCTGTTTTTTTGCATATGCCTTCATTTATTTCTCCACAGTGGTGCTAGCAGCTGCGGTGGGCTGCACTTAGTCTGTGCTTTGAGTTAAATGCTAACGACACCACATTAACATGCAACCTGTGCTGAGGGTTTACAGGTAGACATAACTTCATATTACAGGGGTCACACGCAGTTAAGGTTGGAAACAGCCCCTCTCCCTGCAAGTCATCGTTCTGATCACGACAGGGAGTGACAGGTCGTGCCTCACTGGTGCAGATAAAGATTGGGGGGTTACTGTAGCAGTTGTTTGTGTGTGAGTTTCAAATGTGTGTGGGAAGTTGTGAAACAGTATCTCAATCTGCAGGTGCATACTTAGACAAATTTCACAATCTCAGGCACGGCAGGGGTGCAGCAAATCTCAAACTTCAGGTGGAGCTGAAGAAAATTTCCTAGTGCAGACAAAAAGACACGACCCTCACGTGTGGCGGTGTCCTGCTGCGGCTTGCAAGTCAGAAACGGTTAGCAAGCAACCTCATGAGCCCTCAAGTGCTCAGAAGCTGCCAAAACAGCTGGAAAAATGTCAAGAACAGACTGAGACAGGAGCGTGCATGGTCAGGATTGCAGGCTCAAATCTACAAATCCGTGCCCGTGTGCTCTCAAATGTTGATTTGTTTTGTGCAAATCTTTTGTCATCAACATGCTTCCATCCTTCCTGTTGGTGCCCTTGACCAAAGCGCCGGCTTGGAGCTGGTGCTGATCCCCAGGCACCGCACAGTGGCTGCCCTCTGCTCCTGGGTTAAATGCAGAGAGCAAATTTCACTACTACGAGTATGATTGTATGTGACAATAAAGAATCCTCTGCTTGCAGTTTGGAAAGATCACTAATGAATATGCAAGAATGAGTAGTTTCAGCATTCCTCATTTACTATGAATATGTTTTACAGAAACATTCACTTGCTACATTGCAGTCTGCCTACCATTCATGAATATTAATGAGTATTTATGCAGCCTTGGGGTACTTATTACAGTAATAAGGAAGCCAAGCGGTGTCTATGCTTCCTCCCTCAGGGTCTGAATGAACAATTTGTCTTCGCTGCTGTCTGACACAGGGAATTTTAGCCAGCTCCAAATGCAGTTTTGCATTTCTGTTTGACAGAGATGAATAATTTCACTTTCACTTCAGTACAGATGGCTCCCTGGGATTTCTTTAGGCTTTTCAGTAACTTCTGGAAAGCTAACAGTAGCTCTAAATATCAAATTCACATAAATGCACAGAACCATAAAATTATGCTATTGGTTTTTATGGAAAACAACTAATGTCATTTATGTGTTCATGAAACCTGACAGGTTTTGGAGCAGCACCCTGACGGACGCTGGAAAGGCTGTATCCATGACAACCGAACAGGAAATGACCGGGTGGGCTACTTCCCATCCACCATGGTAGAGGTCATCAGCAAGCGCACAGGTGTGTGTGTACTCTTATGCGTGTGCATGTGAGCGTGTGAAGCTGACTGTCTGGATAAAAGGTCAGCCAAGTGTCCTGGGAATGTGTTACACATATTTGGACTAAACACAGAAGAAGAACTTGGAGAAAGATAGAAAAAGAAGATGGAGAAAAGTGCAGCTAAGTGAATGAATAATGTTCTGTGTTCCCTTGAGGAAGGCACTTAACCTCACCGTGTCATTAGTTAACCTCTCCTGGCTGAATAAAGTTAGAATGAAAACCGTATCAGAGAAGCTCATCAAGACCTCTGTGAGTCGGCCAGCTGCAGCACAGTGCTACCAAACACCCAGCTGTCATCCCTGCTTTACTGAAGGTGTAATCCAAGCTTAATGATTATCACGACCAGAAGTTTATACTAAGGCTCTGCCTGAGTGAAAACACAAAGTTTTCAGGACTTCAGCCTGGTGATGAAAGTTGCCTGTTAAGTAATGAGAATATTGACACCAAAATCATCCACATGTCCCTGTCTGATGATCTGTTTCAGTTCCCCTTGCTGACACTTTGCCTGCTGAATGAGAGCATTTTGATATTTTGGAAAATAGGCATTTTCTTGCTTGGAATTAGATGAGAAGATTGATGCCATTTTTCAGTGTGAAGCTGTACTGCCAGCAGCCAGTTAGCTTATCTTAGCATGTGCAGCTAAACAAATCATGTCAATAGGTCATAATATGTGGTCTGCAGGTGCATACGTGTTAATCAGGTTACGTGAGAAGATTGACACCACTTTCATGTCTGTTCAGTCAATATGAAGCTACCACCGGCAGCCATTTAGCTGCCAGTTAGCTTAACTTAACTAGCACAAAGACTGGAAACAGCTAAGCAAGCTGTGTCCAAAGGTCTCAAAATCCACCAAGGTCACAGATTAACATCTTGTTTGTTCAATCTATACGAAAACTGAAGTGTAAAAACATACACTGTGGAGCCAGAGGAGCTATTTCCATCTGTTTCCAGTGTGTGCGCTAAGAAAAGATAGCCAGCAGCTAGCCAGCATCGTATTTACTGTACAGATGTGAGAGTAGTATTAATTTTCTCACCTAACGTGCGATAGGAAAGCTAATAAGCAATGAGGTATAAGCTGATCATGTCCTGTCAGGGTTAGCAGTGTAATTGTGGTGTCATCTCATGACTTAACAGGCATGTTGATCAGCTAATGTGTCAGTCCCTCAAAAACCTGTTAACCTCCTTTTTCCATTCGATATCGCCGTAATGAGCTTTTAACCTCTCTGGTGAGATCTATAGAGCACATTCACAGCCATCCTGCCATCCCAAATTGTCATTGCGCTGTCATGAAGAGGCTCAGATGTTTTTAACTGTGTATTGGTGTCTGTCTGTAGGTCTGGTTTCTCTGTTTGTCCATCTGTCTGTGTCTCTGTTGTCTCATGTCTTCTTGGTCTGTATATCAATCTCTCTATTATTGTCTGCCTCCATCACCTCTCACCTCTGTCACATGATCACGCCTGGCTCACCTTGGCCTCGTCACATTTTCTGGTGATCATTCTCTTCTTTGATCGCTTGTATATACTGTGTAGTCCATTTACCAAGTCAAGAAAAATGCCATTGTGGCTGCATCTGTCATCATCCACATCACATTATAGAACAGCTGTGGATACAGTCCAAAACAGCTGAAACACCCCCCACTCGGCTCGCACAGCCACTCTCACACTTGGGACTACAGCAGATGTTTTAGCAAGAGGTTTCATTCACTCAACTTCATCCATTTTTAATTCTTCTTTTTTTTCCACACCATTCCTCCCGAGTCAGTTTTTTGTACATGTGCTCGACTCTCATCTGCTGCTTGTTCCTCCTCTAAAAGGGATGCTACATTTTGCACGTCCTTGTGCAGAACTGCAGCTAGCTAGCTTGCAATGCTAGCTTTGCTAGCCTGAAACAGAAATGACAGAGTAACAAACATGTTATTCAAAGCTCAGCAGAGCACAGGGTGGGGAGCGATGATAATACAGCAGTGGCAGCAGAAAGGACAGCTAGCTTTCATGTGGTCAGAGTGTACAGAGCACTGACAACTAAAGTACACTGCTATGATGGAAAAGGTGCGTTGGATGAATGTTGAGTACAGCATGTGAGCGAGCTGACTGTCTGCTCTAGCTCGCAGGCTTCATTTACAAATTTACAGTGTCGTTGTTGCAACTACAAACACACTAAATGATGCTGCACAGCACAGCATTGTGCAGAAAAAGTGTTGCATTGGGGGAGGAATGAAGGACGGGAGGCTTGTCTCTATTTCTGCTCTGCTGTTTATGTCAGATAGAACAGAATATAATATATACTTCTCAGTTATACAGTTGGCTCACCATGGTCAGTTCAGACACAACACACTATGCAAGTTATTAGCACAACTGCTAGCTAGCTAGTTTGCGTTGTGCACTATTTCATGTTGACCAATTTAGCATTTTAGGTAACATTTTGATAAGTTGCAATGCTAGCCTGTGCATACAGAGGACATACTGATGGGGGCATATGCTGTATCTGATGAGTTATACAACCACCAGTGGCATACTGAGAGCCGGTAAACACCGGTGGATTTATGGCAGGTGGCATCAGACACTGTGCAAACTCTGTGTGCCTTTTGTTGGATGCTCATAGCTAATGACATGCAATAGAACAGCAATATTTTTTTGCCCAAGACTGTTTAACCTAGTCCTGCCCAACTGTGCTGTGATTGGCTAGTGCTTATTGTTCTGCCAGAAATAGTTTACTTGGTTGGGGGTTAAATTATACCCTGTCATGCTCACATCGAGGCAGTGAGTTCTAGCCAATCACAGCAGAGGAGGGCGGGACCAGGTGAAGAAATAATGCAATATAGAATACTGACTGGATGTAATTTGCCACAACATAGGAGTGAAAGAGTCAAAAGGTCACTCCTGATGATCAGCTGACGCTCATCAGTCCCTGGGACCATCCCCACTGTCACCATCCATCACGTCACCTTTCACCTCTCCACGTGTTTCATCGACATGATGCTCACATTTATTTGTTCTCACGCTCTCTTCACCCCTCTCACATCAGCCGTGTCCCACCACCTTTGAGTTCTTTGTTTGATTTTGGAACTTCAGCCTTTGCTTTTAATTTTCTTTTTTCCCCCTTTTTCTTATGTGTAATTCTCTGTTTTGTCGTTTGTTTGTTCCGTGGCGGTGGTTCACTGTTGGCTGGTTGTGTGTGTGTCGTCACGGTGGGTGTTATCTAGGTTTGGCCAGCACAGTCATTTGCACTCAACAGTTTCAAAAGATACCGCTGGTTCCTCCGGCGACGGTTGCCCCTGCCAACGCGGTAGTCAACGGCAACGACACCACGTTCCATCAGATCCATATCCTGCCTCCACCGCCTCCTCCTCCACCACATTCCCATCAGCCACTGCTTCCACTTTTCACTTCCTTTGGCTATAACAAGTCGCCCGTGACAACTCCACAGGGAGACACACCCACTGCCCCAGGTACACAGCCCCTTTTTCATTCTTCTTATTATTCTTATTCTTATTATTATTCTTCTTATTCTTCTTCTTCTTATTATTAAAGCTTCGAAAGATGCCTTCCTCTTATGTTTCCTTAAGTACCCGTAAAAAACACCCTATTTGTGATTGGTCATGTAAGATTCTAATTGGTGTTTGAAGTGTTCTCAGAAGGCATCCCTTGAAGTTTTCTCTTATGGATCATTATTTATGTAATTTTATGTAATTGTGTTGCTCATACTGTATAACTTTTGTTTTTCTGTTTTGGCTGTTGTCATCTCCATTACTGAGAGTTAGCTTTTAGACAGGAGTCCAAAGCCAAATGTGATGAAAGATTTAAAAAATATATAAAAATAGAAGTATCTCATTACACTTAAAATATGGAAGACGGGCATGTAAGCAGAAATCTGTCCCACAGAAGGTCACTTGAATAACCTTTTTTGTTTTAAAACTCCAATGACACATTTGAAATGTTTCATATTTGGATACATTCCAGATGTGACTTTCATTTGCACTCTACTGTCAATGTGTCTGCAGTCAAGAGGATGGCAGTAATAGAGACGTGCCAGTGCACCCATTTTACTATTAACTTTGGTGAAACAACACCGCCAACAATTCATATGACTTCACCGTAACTGCTGTCAGTTCCATAGAGAGCGAGCGCAGCACAGAGCAGCTTTCATGATCGGTGTCATTAGTCACGAGCCAGCATATTTCTCCTGGTCAAAGAGAGGCGGAGTGGCCACAGCAGGATCAGAGTGGCCACGGCCTGCTGTGTTAATGTTAGTTAGTCGACCTGCTGGAGCTAGTTGGTGGGTGCTGGGTTGGAAACTCGCTGTATCAACATCGCCCACATTTGGTCCTTCCTCACGGGTCGAGGAAAGAGTACGTGTGATAGATAGAAAATTTGCTTATGCTAGTGTTATTTCTTTGCTTGGCTGTAAGGAGCTACATCCACAGACCGCTGCCTGACGGAGCTACACATGTCTTAGATGGATGCCTTTACACCTTTCAGCATCAGGCGACAATGTGTGTCATTGATAATCCACCTCTGAAGTGGACTGTAATTGAAATCTTGTGTAGCTAAGTGTAGATGAGATATTACAGCTATAATCGTAAAGATTTTCATAAAATCAAACCCCACTTGATATTATTTTGATGCTTTTTTCAATGCAGTACACATTCAGTGTATTTACATTCTGTCCCCTCTCTGTACAGTCATTTTCTTAGATTCTTGGATTCAAATTATCTGCATGTAATGCAGCATAACAGTTAGCAATTTAAGGCTGAACCACAAGTTTGGCCTTTCCAACCCTTGAAAGCAGTTGCTTCATTTTTTAATGAAGCTCCATAGGGCCAAAGTCAAACACAGAAACACCTAAAGCACTTTATTTGAATAATGTATTCGCTGCTCGCTCTTCAATAAGACGTGTCTCTGTGTAGATAATGCAAAGTCATGTCCCTTGCGTACTTGTTTGGTCACTGTATTAGCATTTCTCTCAAAAGGAAAACAGCTTTGTAGGAACATCTAAATAGCAGATGAAGTAATGCTGATGCAGTGTTGTGAATTTTCAGGTTGTGGTTGTAACACTCCTTTAATTTGGACTAAAGTTTTTTGCTATAGAGAGGAAGAGTAGACGTCAGGTGGGAGGAAAGCTCACCTTTTTACCTGAGTTGGTTTGTGCTTCAGTCTTGGTTCCTTGTGTTTTGCCGTTCTTTTTTTCCCTTCCTTTATTCCTCTTCTTTCCTCCTCCTCCTCCGTTTATCAGTGTCCCAACCTCCAAGACAACCCTGCTCGTATCCTAAACATGCACACATCATACACGACTCTCTCCCGACCACACTGTGTGTACCACCGTGTTTTTCTGTTCTGTCCTCGTCCTGAGCGTTACTGTTTGCATCCGATCATTTTAACACCACTTTTACCCACCTTGCACTTATAACCTCAGTGTGTGTGTGAGTGTGTGCGGTGGTGATGAAGGATGGGAATGCTTAAGTCAAAACTGAGCGTCTGCACCAGGCTTTGGTGGAGTGAAAAATGTACTTTTTCTCTGGAAAGATTATTGCTTAATGACAGTTAAGTTTGTCAGAGATGTTGCTGATGTGACATTAATGGGTGATATTTTCTATACATCTGGAATCTAGCAGTCTCGAGCTTCTGTGCATCCTTGGTATTAAAAATAGATGCTGAAATTATGTGTTACATGCAAATATTTGCAAGTTACAAAATGTCAAGTGTTACGTAAGAGACCCAAATACATTGTTGGAAAATGTCACCCAGGATGTTTAGCAGGTAAGGTATTCACTGACTGTAAACTCTGCACTGTGTGAATGGGAGCCTTCACTGGACACCATTTTGTTACCTCCAGGAGAATAAATCCCTTTCGACTAATTTTCCTGTCACACGGCTCCAAAAATGGAGCAGCACCCAAATAAAAAACATATAACGCCTTCACTCATACGTACATCAGGTCAGTACATTTCCCCTAAGCCTTGATCATACTGGTCGAAAATTGCTCGAGATTGAAGTCAAATCAAAGGCTGTCGGAAGCCTTTGAAAACACCCCGTTCAGTCCTTTGTCTGAGGTCACTTGGAGGAATGCAAAATGGCCACAAGAAGGAGCTGCAGCATTACATGAAAGCAAATGGAACTTTTTAATGTGTGTGTTTCTCTGGAGCACTGTTGGCTGACACATATAAACCATTTATAAACCCTTATTAAGATGGTTATAATGGTTTATCCCACTCTCCAAATGCACTACAGCAGCCCCATTCTGACAAGGCCTGCATATATAATCACACACGTACGGCTGCATTATATATGTATGTGTATGTACATTATGGCATGTATGTGTATATACACAGATATACATGTTATAGATTTATTTATGTACTATGGGTATATAAATGTTTTCATATATCTATATATATGCTGTATTTTTTCTGTGTATGTGTGTGTGAGAATGAGAGTGTGGTGTGTGAGTGAGCGTGAATCTTCTATATCCTTTTAAAAAAAAAACTCCCTTATCCGCCTTTAGCCCATCACCCTGCTCTCCTGCTGGCCCCTCTGTAATTTGTGTCTTTCTTCGCGGATAATTTTGGAATTTATTTAATTAACCACGCCTCACCCTTCTTTTTCTAAAACTATCAAGCAGATTAGGACGCCTGTAATCTGCAAAATGAACTCGTAGTGTCGGTGAAGTGAGGTGCTTTGCTCACAAGTACTGTGTGTAGCGCTGACAGTTAGAGTAGGAAGGTCCAATACTCCACGTCTTTAATACCAAATTAATTATTTACAGCAATGGTTTTATCATAGTATCAAATTCAGGTTTAGGGATATATTAGAGCTAATAATGGTTTGAGCCTACTATTAAAGCTGAACTCAGCAACATTTCTATGTGAGCAATGGATCAAATGACTGTAATGTGAACGGAGATGCTTGTGGAGATGAACCCACAGAGAATTACTGAGGTTCCCCTCAGCTCTACAGAGCTTTTTATCGTCTTTTGGTGAATTGTTTTGGCTTTACAGCCCACAATTTTACATAGCACCAAACAATTAGACAAAATTATGACTTGCTGATAAGCATAGTGGAACATTTAGCAGCTAAAGTGTTAATACTTTTCTCATGACATGACCAAAACAGAGCTAAAGAAACTTACATTCATCAGAAAGAAACACAACTTAATGCCAATGTGGCACCATGTCTGCCAAAACAGGCGACTGTTTGATAACACGTTAGCCAACTCAATAAGCCGCTAATTTGTCAGTGTTGTATTTTCAGCTTGTTCTGCTGCTGCAACGTTGACAAAAGTGCAAAAATAAAGGGGAGAAAAGCTTCCGAGACGAGGCTAGGGTCGGTTAGCGGCTAACAGTGGTGTTCTGTGTTAAAGGTTGTCGCGGCTCAGAGGCAAGTCCTCACAGCTCTCCCACCCCATCCAGCGGGCCCCATGGAGGCTCCAACGAAGAGATCTGGGTACTGCGCAAGCCCGTGGCAGGTAACTAAGCCGCGCTGCGCTGAGCCCTCAACCCCTGACTCCTTAAACTTTGACCAGGGGTCAAACAGTATCTGATGTCCATTCAAAAAAAAAGGCTTTTCTGCCAGGCGCCGCCTTGCAAGTGTCCCCGAGAGCAGAATCCATCCCTCCATTCATTTCTTAGGGTGAAACTGATGTTGTCTGAGGGCTTTCAGATACTCTTTGACCCGCTCCTGACGGTCCCCCATGTCCTGCATACACCCCTCCATCTAAAGCTTATCTGAACTCAGTGGCCTTATGTTTAGGACTGCAGCCATCTGCATTGGTCTACAGTCTGTGTGTCTTTCCAAATGGATGTATGGAGATGTTTTCATGTGAGAGAGAACAAGAGAAGTTAGGAAAGAAAGAGAGGAAGAGTGAGAGAAAAGATGTGTGTGTGTGTGTGAAAGCAAAAGGTGTGTCTTGTTTCCTCCACACTGTCTGTCGCTCAGTCTTCCGTCCGCCCGTCTGTCCCTCTGTCTCCGTCCTGTCCATTCAACCACATGCTGCCCAGTGCATTTCAATGGAGAGTCACACCTGTTGCCACGTTGCTTTGGATATCAGCTAAACCACTCAATGTGTGTGTGCCTGTGTGTGCGTGCGCGTGTGCCTGTGTGACTGTGTGCATCCATCTGTTTGTTGCATGTGTGCATTTGAATGCACAAACTCTCTACATGTCGTTTGGGCGGCTGCATGCGTGTGTGAATGCATGTATGTGCGGGTGTGCTTGTGTGTGTGTGTGTGTGTGTGTGTGTGTGTATGTGTTGCAGGTGGAGACCGCAGCAGTGTGGGTAGTTCAGGCAGTGTGACCAGTGTGAGGTCATCAGGCAGCGGTCAGAGTGCCGGCAGTGCAGCACACATCCTCCATGCACAGGCTGAGGGGGTAAAGGTACGACACACACACACACACACACACACACACACAGTACAATAATGAGGTACTTTTACTTTACTTGGGTATTTACATTTTGTGCTACTATATGATTCTACTCCATGTTTCAGAGATAAATATTGTACTTTATCCCCCACTAAATACATCTGGCAGCTACAATCAATGGTTACTTTTACATCTGAAAAAGAAAAACCCTTTAAATCTTAAATAGCTGCAGATACAAGGTACCTAGAATAAACTGATTAAAGGTTGATTTTACTTTTAATCCTCTAAAGGTTTCAGTGTGTAGGATTTAGGAGGATCTATTTGAAGAAATGTAAAATAATAATCATAGTTATGTTTTCATTAGTGTATAATCAGCTGATAAGAATCGCACAGAGGCAGTGGGTCCTCCTCCATGGGGTCTGCCATGTTTCTACAGTAGCCCAGAAGAGACAAACCAAACACTGACTGCGGAGAGGGCGAGGGTGAGGCGAGGGGTGTTCAGCTGGTTGCCAATCTGCAACCTCACCACAGGATGCCACTGCATCCTACACACTGGACCTTAAGTACATTTTGATGATCATACTTGTGTACTTTTACTTAAATCAAGGTTTGCTTGTAGTTTTGTAGTTTTTGCATCCAACTTTGACACATACCGATAGTTTAGCTTTGGGTATTGACCCATAGTGATACCAGTGTTTAATTAATAAGCTGACTGTGTGGAAGAGACTGAGATCATTCTTCTACGTGTAAGGCAACATCAGGCTTGACTTGAACATTGATTTTCTAACTTTGTAAAATAAAATGGAACAAATAGATAGATATAAAGGTGCTGAATTCTTATTTATTGAAATAATGATGCCAGATCAGCCCGTTGTCACCGATACCGATCCAGCTATTTCAGTCAGCATCAGGCCAATATCAGATATCAGGATGGGTCCGACATCTCTGCTCTAAACTCAGCTAATCTGCTTCATCAGGACTGTGTGGGTGTGTTTGGATCAGATTTGGCTGACAGTGAGTTGGCAGCATAAGTGAACTTGCCCACAGCTGTCATCACATTTTCATGAAAATGCTGTTAAATTCTGATTGGTTTACAGAAGAATGTTGCATCATGTTTTGCCAGTTGAGTCCCGCCCCTTCAAATTAGTGAGAAAACCAAAACAGACAAAACACACAAAAAAAATACAGAAATCACTGGTGAAATAATCAAAGTTGTTCTCACTTTGCTGCAGTATTTAATCTTAGTAAGAAACCGAATGAGAAAAAAGGTTCTCAGGGCATTAAAGTAAGTAAATAAACCGAATACCACTGATGAATAATGAATGAATATAGACTTGGGTTTTAATGAAGCTGTGCTTTCAAGGAAATTCATGTTTACCCTATAATTAGTACAAAATTACATACAGTCCTTTTTTTCCCGGAAACTTCCTCGCCATAATGATTTCCTCGGAAATTCACCGGAAAGAGCTGTGTAATTATTGGAAAATGATGCACCTGTTAAATAAAGCCTCACTGATGTAAACAAAGGCACCAAATCACAAAAAGAAATTAGAAACGAGAGTGTAAACGTTCAAACAAGCACAGACAGGAGACAAACGAAAAGCCTTTTTGAGTTAATTAATTAACTGAATGGAGAAACATAAATTCAGATGCTTTCATACAGAACCTGGTCGGTCACTGGATGATGGAAATGACGTCAATCATATGCTGCGGCCTTTGCGGTTGCCATATTTCATAGTACAGACTTGAGGAATCTACACCAAGGAGCATTAAAGCTGTTCTGGAGGCTCATCACTCATCCCGACACTTGAACACACTCTCTGAGACTCACTTTTACAGTGCAACCATAGAAACGTAGTACTGTTGGTGTTCTTCGTCTGAAGCTGTCTTTCAACGTGGTTATTTACTCATAAACACAGCCAGCTGCACATCCAGCGAGCATCCTGTTAAGAAACTGCGAGCGAGACACTTTTTAGACCTACAAAAACATCCACACCGCAAAATGAGACCCAATTGCAGCAGAGTCTGAGTGGTGGCATCTGTTTTCTGTGCGTCTCACTCCGTTCACTCCTCATCAACGCTGCTCAGACTTTTATTGCAGTGCTTGTGTGGGAAGCTTCAGAAGAAAGGTTTAAATGTGATTAATGCAGCAATAGTCCACATAAATCATACATTGATCAATCGTATTTGAGATGGTAAGGTTTTACTGGCATTTACTGTTTCTTAATGAGAACGTATAAAAGAGCCCAACATATTTACTTAAAGGCATCACTGCGCCCTGAGAGCCACGGCAGGTGATGATGCCTTCAATACAAATGACTCAAGAAACTTTTTGGAGATCAAGGGAATTTCAACCGACATGATAAACCTACAGAGAATTATGACCCATCTCTGCATTTTAGCATCTTTCAGCTCATTGTTTTGGTTTTACAACTCAAAAGTTTACTGTTTTGATGCACTCTCACCAGTCACATCACTTCTGTCACCAGCAGCCGCAGGCAGCTGCTTTCAGTGATAAACCTCTGGTAAACACTCTGCTCAATACCTGTCCAGCACCAAACAGCAGACAAAGTTAGCACCTAGCTGGTGAACATAATGGAGCATTTAGCAGCTACAGGGCCAGATATTTTTCTCAGGAGTTGGTGGGAGACAAAAAAAAAGCCTCGAGGAGAGTTACTATTGGATTTGTGGTCAGATATACGTCAAATGAACACGTCTGCTGCATGTGTGAATAGGCCACGAGAACATATCCCAGCAGGTTAGCATAATTCACTATACATATATTTTTTTGTTTTTGTGTATTTGCAGCTTCTAGCTACAGTCTTGTCCCAGTCTGCAAAAGCCAAGGAGCATCTACTGGAGCAGTCCAAGTCTGTGGACCAGCCTGCAGGTACAGAGGGTGATCCTCGTTCAACCCGCTCACTGTGTTTACCTCTTACACATCTTCTTGGCATGAACTCACAGTAACACAGTCACTGTACCTGTGAAACTGGTGAGAATGAGGGGAGGGGAAATGTTTAAGATCGAAAGAAGAAGATTGAAACTGGGGAGAAAAAGAGTCGGGTTAGAGAATGAAGTCATAATCCACTGCTCTTTTACAAAAATGACATTGTACCACTCACTACACACACACACACACACACACACACACGCACACAAACATTTATGCACACACAGATCTTGGCTCATTTAACAGACAGATGGCGAAGGCAGGGGATGTAGGAGGAAGTGTAGAAGGGTGTGATTGGCTAAGTAGGCTTGTTATATCTTGGACAGCTAGAATCTGATTGGTTCAAAAGCGACAGAGGAGACTGACCAGAAATCAGTTGGTGGATGGGTCAGGTTGAAAGACAAGGGAACTCACATGTGGATTAATTGTAAGTTTACAGTGACAGACAACGGGCCAATGGTATTTCTCCCAGCAGGCTCTGCCAGCTCCTCTCGGACATCAAGCCAATCAGGCTGTCCACTCCATGAAGCACCGCCTTACGACACCACGGCAACCAGGAAGGGGGAGGGGCCAGGCGAGGGGAAGGTAGGACAGTCCCAAACTCCCACAGATTCAGTCCTCTCTCCCTCTTTCATGCAAACATACAGTCACCACTATCAACATCGAACTGCAGCATGATGAGAATGTAGCTCGTCAGTCACCTTAAACACCAGCCTCTCACGTTTATACCCCCACACACACACACCCAGACTATATACATTCATACATACACACACACCAAGATGTCCCAGCGGTTTCTCTCACAACTGGCCTCGTCCGTGCTGCGAGTGTTCGGATGCAGCCACGACACGGTGAGTGTGTGAATGAAGATCTGCGGCTTGATCTTGAACGAGTCTGTGAACGAGAAATCTTGTGTGTGAGTGTGTGTATGAGAGAGAGAATCCTGTGCTTTTGTTTATCTGCTACCTGCTGTCCATCGTTCTTCACTCCTTTTAGTTGCAGCTTCTCTTCTTCCATTGCAGTTGTTTTTCTTCTGTTGCAGAGATAATTGTCTCTCAGTTGATGGTTGGTAGGTGCACCTCAGGCAAGCATAACTCTAGTTGAGATATCGCTCTGTGTGTGTGTGTGTGTGTGTGTGTGTGTGTGTGCGCGTGCTGGCAGGTGCCCAGCAGTGTGCATGTCGTGGGCGGACTAGCTCGGCACAAGAAGTGTGAAATCTGAGCTTACACCATTTACAGTAAGCTGTTATTTACTGTAAAGTGTCTGTGTGTGTGTGCGTGTGTGCGTGTGCGTGTGTATGTTTGTATACGTGTGTGGGCCCACATTTAAGTTCATGTCTCATTGTATAATAATTCCAAGCTTGATAAAACAATGAGCATATTTAAATAGCGGGGGGTCGTGGTGGTTGTGTGTGCATCGCTTGCCTACAGTGTGTGTATGTGTGTGTGTGTGTGTGTGTGTGTGTGTGTGTGTGTGTGTGTGTGTGTGCTGTCATGTTCTCACAGCCATCTGTTAGCTAAAGTCCTGATTCCTCAGAACCCAACGTCCTAATATTTCCCTCGGCAGGGAAAGGAGGAGGAAAGATAGGAGGGAAAACCAATCAGCTTTGAGGGCAGCGTGGAGGAGGAGGGTCTCGGGGAGAGATGAAGAGGAGAAGAAGAAGAGGAGGAGGAGGAGACAGGCATAATAGAGGAAGGCAGGAGGGATGTGGGACTTTAAAGAGAAACAGAGTCATACATGGGGTTTTACAGTTACACTCAACCCTGTAGCTCTGCTCCCTGCAGACGCTGCAGCAAATCAATCAGGGTTCAAAGCAGGCTGTAGTCCTGTGCTCACTGACAGCTGATCAGGGGTGAGCTGCACCAGGTCGACATGAACACATTTCTAATTTGGCACGTTAAGTCCTTCCTAAGAGATCTCAGTAACTACTAGCTAGTTTCAAACTAGTGATTTTAAAAGTCACGCTACAGCATTAAAACTTAGTGTGTAGCATGCACACTGCAGTGTGTGTGTGTGTGTGTGTGTGTGTGTGTGTGTGTGTGTGTGTGTGTGTGTGTGTGTGTGTGTTCTGCTGCACACAAACTGTGAGAAATCTGTTGAAAGGAACCCTTCTGCCATGTCGTGACTCTTCTTTTTTTGTTTTTGAGTCGAACTGTTTGTTTGAAAGAAGTTATTGTTAATACATTTGAAGTGAATTATTTAAATCTGACAACATACGGCCTTAATGTGGTACATAAAAAAAGAAATATAGTAGTTTTGTCACACTTGATACCATGTCTGACAGTGTGAATGACGGTTGTCAGAGCATAAAGCCAATCATCTGATGATCTTTACAAAACTCAGTCGTCTAAATCATCAATCAAGACTCATCAGTCCAACAATGGCGGATTGTGACACCCCGACTACGTAGTAATAACCAGTCTCTACAGAAGAACTGGCTTGTGTGGGGCAACTCTTTTTAATGTAGAGATGTGTGAATCTCCATTAAACGCTTCCTACAACAACACCAGGTTTCAACTCAGCAGCAGGTGCAGCCAGCTCCAGGCAAACTGGAGCTATAGCCGTGATATATGAGAAGCAGCTATAAGATAATTCAAGACACACAGGAAGTAGGATCAACCAGGTTAACACTGAAGACTCTACACACACATTTTCAAAGCTCAGCTGCAGTCTTAGAAGATGAAACCAGTGTAAGAGTAATTAGGTAAGTGTAGTTCACAGTGCAGCATATAGTCCTGACTGTTTTTATGCACTTTATAGACAAAATAAATGGTATTTTATACACTTATATTTAAAACATTCAGGTACATTTTTAGCATCAACAGTTCAGGTGTCATAGCAATAACAGTTTGGAGCAACATTTAATGAACAGAGAATCATCTGTGAGAATATTTGAGGGAAGAGTTAAGCACGAGCTATTAAGTGTTTGCACTTCTATGATAGATTTTTGTTAGATTTGTCACCACAGTTTGTCTTTACTTTCCAGCTTCGTAGTGTCAAATGTAGATTGTCCTGCTGATCTGAATCTCCTGCTGTAGCATTTGAGATATTGTAGGCAGGGCCTTTCTCCTTCCTGCTTTAGCCTGGTTTTCCCTTCAGGGCCAAGCAGGGCTAACCTGGGCTAATTCGTTGAGTTGAAATCGTGTGATGAGCATAAATAGATTTGTCTGTGTGATAGTAGTGATACACTGACAGACATGTTGAACTGCTACACAATCTAAATGGTGGCTCCTGTTTGGCCCTGCTGAGGAAAAAGTGGCTGTTGAAGAAGCAGACATGGAGCCAGTGACAGCATGCCCCCTGTCTTCTCTCCCGTAGAGCTCAGAGGCCGTTGTCCAATGGCTGAGCGACTTTCAGCTGCAGGTCTACGCTCCAAACTTCCTGGGCGCTGGGTATGACTTGCCCACCATTAGCCGAATGACCCCGGAGGTAAGGCAACAGAACCCTGAACCCCTGAACCCCAGAGAGGTCACAGGCACCTCCAAGGACCGCAATGGAAACAAGTCTGCACGACTTTGATTTGTGCTGTCCTTGATGTTTCCGAGATGCATGTGTATCATTTCCTTTAGAAATCCTCAGACGAGCACAACTAAAGCACTCAGCTAAAGTGATCTCAGCTGTCCTTCCCCCGCCTCCCGCTCAACCCGTCCTGACTGAGCCTTTCACTTCTCACCCATGACCTGATACTGACTGTTCCAGGTCCAACTGCAGGTCTATGGTCACGATGCATTTTTTACTTGTTAATGAAGAAGATTCAAAATGTTTAAAAGGCTGATGGATACATAGAGCAGAAGTAGAGCATGCCACTGGAATTCTGGATTGGTTGGCTGAAAAGGTTTAAATTTTTGATAATGTAGTTTGGAAAACATGCCTTTTCACCGTGTTGTCAAAAGCTGGTTAGCTTAGCTTAGCACAAAGACTGTGAGTTAATAGTCTGTATGTACGAAGCTAAGCTACTGGAACGAAAGAAAATCACTTTCATTTCCAAATTTTTTCCTTCAAAAAAATGCTACATTTCCCGTTACCTTGAGAAAGGTGACAGATGAAATCCTAATAACTTAATTTGCATAATATTAGTACGAAATATAGTGTAAAAGCAACGCACAGAAGAAATACAGCCCTGATTCCAAAAAATAGAGATTACAGTCATTTCCAAACAAAGTGTTTACTCACAACAGGTCACAAAGTGTTCCTGAGCTCATGTAGTAACATCCTTACACAATCATGTGTTCACAAAGTGGTGACCCTCTCTCCATCCTCGCTTGTGAACGACTGAGTCTTTCCAGGATGCCCCTTTCATACCCAATCATGATACTATCACCTGTTACCAATCAACCTGTTTACCTGTGGAATGTTCCAAACAGGTGTTTTTGGATCATTCCACATCTTTCCCAGTCTTTAGTTACTCCTGCCCAACTTGTTTGAAACATGTTGCTGCATCAAATTCAGAATAAGCAGATATTTACAAAAATCAATGAAGCTGATGAGGTCAAACATTAAATATATTGTCTATTGTCAAATTGAGTATGTGTCATAAAGAATCAGCAAATTCACTTATTCTGTTTTTATTTATGTTTTACACAAATGCTCAACTGTTTTGGAATCAGGGTTTGGATAAAATTGACATCTCAAGTTATTCACATAAAATTAAACGTAACAAGATGAAATCATTCCACTTTTATTGAAGTGTTTTGGTTAATCAGGCTGCGCATCCAATGTACAGTCGAGTCTCATGGCTCCTGCATTTGTTAACATGTTGTCCATAACAACTAGATGTTTGTTGCATTACTGTGTGTTACAATGAGCCTCCCTGCCCCCTTGTGGGTTTTTGTGGACCTTGATCAGGCATGGAGCTGTAATGAAAAATGCTATTGAGTTGCCTTCTGACAATTGTAGAATCCACTGTTTTTATAGCTACGGGCTAAAAGTCAGGCTGCTTTGAGCTCGGCTGTTCTTTTTAAAATCTGTCTCTTGTGAGTCTCCAAACTTATTGAAAAAAAAACAATGCTGAAGTGCCCCTTCAAACTAAATATTTAGAAGAGTAAATAGATGTCGTTACCTTGCATGTTACTCCCAGTGATACTCTTTCACAGAACTGCATCATATGTGCAAATAGCAGCAGGCAAGCCCTTGCTCTGACTTGCACACTGGAACTAAATCAGGAAATATTAAAATAAAAAATCAAATCAAATCAAATCAGAGATGAAAAATGAGCTCAGTATATCCGCACAACCTCCCGACCCTCCCATCACCTTCAACACTGCCGCTGCTGCCGCCTGCTCAGAGGGACGAGGCAGATGCTCTCCTCCACGCTCACCTGCATACAAATCATTGATAGCATCTATAAATGATTTGTATACACACATACACTCCTGTGCTGTGCATGCAGAGCTGAGCCGATTTTAAAAGGGTTTTGTTACCAGAGGTGCGTCGCAGAACCGAGACTTCTTCTCCTGTACGTTTGTGCGTGTGTCTGTGTGTGTTTGTAAAAGTGTGTTCTTGTGTGTCCACCACTAATTCCACTGAAATACACAGAAGCAGCAGTAAACAGTGACAGGATGATGCACTGTCCTTATCGATTAATTACAGCTCCAAACAAATCTGCACAATAGAATTAGTTTATTTCACTTAGTTTGTATCCAAGTGTCAGCTTGATTACTTATGACAGATTACAAAAAGCTGAAGTTAAATGACGTGGAGTGTCGAGCTGATCCTTTCTTGCAGATGCTTCCTTTTCACTGCAGACATTTGCTTTTGCTTTCTTTGCTTTTCTTATGATTTTGAGACATTTAACATTTCTGCTCTATTCTCTTCAACTGGCAGAAGCTTTCATCAGATGTCACGCTGTCACTTGTTCTTTGTGTTGCAAGTTTTCCTCTGTGTGTGTGTGTGTGTGTGTGTGTGTGTGTGTGTGAGAGAGAGAGAGAGAGAGAGTGAGGATGACAGAGTTTGACTTTAGTTCACTTAGAGACAAGGTCTGAATGTACCATGACTGTATCTTACTTGTGTTTGTCTATGTGTGTGTGTGTGTGTTGTCAGGATCTGACAGCCATTGGAATAACTAAACCAGGTCACAGAAAGAAGATGACATCAGAGATTAACAAGCTAAGTGTCAGCGAGTGGCTGCCTGAGCACAAACCTGTGAGTACCATTCAACACACACACCATCCCCTGTGGTTTAGCGACCAGTTAGACGCTCAGCCTGTTTTCAGAGGCAAGCTACCAGCATCACTGTGGTGTTTCTGGTGTTCCTATAGGCCAGTCTAGGAGAGTGGCTGTCTGCTATCGGCCTAAGCCAGTACCACCAGGTCTTAGTGCAGAACGGTTACGAGAATATCGAGTTCATCACCGACATCACCTGGGAGGACCTGCAGGAAATAGGCATCACCAAACTGGGTAAGACATACAGATATATTCTGTGTTTTTGCATCAGAACGTGACCCCCATGATAACTCCAGCATCCCCTTCAGAGCACTCCAGTCTGCATGTCTGCCATGAAGATTCAGCACCATGGACAGCAATATATGCAAGGTCTTTGCTAGCTTGCTGAGCTAAACCTAAAACTACAGAGGTCAGCCCATGTCATTTGTGGTGAGGATTTATATGTGCTGAGTTGAGACAGCTACCCTGTAACACATTAACACTGAATGTGATGCAAATAATCTAGTAGGACAACATATACATGTTGCACAAGCAGCCCTAGAAACTGACTGAATGTAGTAAAAGGTTCATCAGACAAGTCAAAAATATAATGGAATGAAGGTGGATGCTTTTCCTTCAACATTCAGTCAACAAAATGAATTAAGACTCCAGTAATTCTGCTTTTATATTTATCTTTTAAAAGCTCATTTATCTATTCTGTCATATTTTACCCGAGAGAGATGCGCAGTGAAAGATGGAGATAATGTTCTGACTTTCTTTAGCACTAGCATGCTTCAGCTACTTTTACAGTTTACACAGTGATGCTACAGCAGCATGCAGTGCAGCATGAGGATGATTAACATTTCATGCTCTGGGCTCGTAGCTTTATGAGGACATTAAGCGTAAGTTAGGTAGCTCGCTGAAAAAGTGTTGTCAGTTAAGGGAGCTAGCCTCAAAGTCCTCCCGGTTGCTGATGGTGAAAAGGGAAATGTTAAATGTTACATTAAATGTGTGCCAAGACCAAAGAATAGGGAACTGCAAGAGTTGAAAAATTAAAGGAGCAAGTGAAAGATAATTAGAAGAGTGAAAGGTATCAATTACTCAACTGATCAAAATAAAAGCTTGATTTCTTAGGTTTCATATTTCTTTTTACACTCCAAATCTTTAAACACTGTAGGCCACCAGAAGAAGCTGATGCTGGCGGTGAAGCGACTCGCTGAAATGCAGCGCAGCTCAGATGGGCGGGGCTCCCTCAGAAAGAAGCCCCCACCAATCACCCAGCAGCAGGATGTCATGTCTATGGACAGCCCTCCCCCAGACGGTGAGCTAACGGATAGAACTCTGATAATGATCAAATAGCGATCAAATATTTTTCCCTCAACGATTCATTTCTCTAACAGTACAGTCGACCTTGTGTCCTTAAGATTACTGTTGAAATTCGTTTTAAAGGTTTCTTTCTCTTTCTGCAGAGGTCATGTCTCCAAAGATGAGCACCTTCCAGGACAGCGAGTTGAGCACAGAGTTGCAGACTGCCATGACTCAGCCAGGGCAGGAGGTCAGCAAAGCCCAACGGACCCGCAGCCTCAGCAAAGACCACGATGAGGTGATGACAGGAGGAGGAGGAGGAGGAGGAGGAGGAGGAGGAGGCGGAGGTGGTGCTGGGCCACCAAAGAAGGAGGCGCGGACTATGAGGCAGCAGAGCAGCCAGGGAAGCACCTCCTCTCACAGAGGCAGTGCGTCCTCTCAAGGCAAACACCGTCACTCCCACTCCCATTCCCAGCCTGCGCCGCCCTACACGCCCCCTCACACTCCCACCAAGACGAGAACCTCATCGTCTTCCTCCGCCTCCTCCGTCCAGAGCACAGCTTCCCCGCAGGCCAAACACAAGCCGTCCCCCCAGTTCATCCAGGGCGAGAGACCTCAGTCGCCGCGCTCCCACCCCCCTCAATCTCCAACCCACCGTGGAGCTCCGTGTACCCAGCCTCAGCCCCAGCCTCAGCCCCAGCAACAACAGCAGCCTCAAGTCCAGCCGCAGCATCAGGCACATCCTCAGCACCATCCGCAGACGCAGGTGATGGAGGTTAGGGAGAGCCAACAACCACAAGTCCCACTCCTCTGCCTCCCGCCAGAGGCTGAGCCAGCTGAGGGAGAAGGAGCAGAGCCCTCGGCGCTCCAGAAGAAACGTGCCCACAGCCTCAACAGGTACGCCGTCTCAGATGGCGAGTGTGACGAGAAGGCAGGTGGAGGTGGTGGTGGAGGTGGAGGTGGAGGAGGAGAAGGAGAAGCAGAGGTAGCGGGAGGTCAGGGCTCTGCTGTCATCAGAGGGGACGGAGGCAAATATGCCACAGTGACCCACCGCGTCAGCCGCAGCCACTCCGTCCGCAACCAGGACAAGAACGTCAGCCGCAACCAGGCGCAGTCCTTTGCTTTGCGTCAGAAGAAAAAAGGGCCGCCGCCACCGCCCCCCAAACGCTCCAGCTCTGCCATCTCCAGCTCCAACTCCAACCTGACAGAGGCCAACGCGCAGCCGCCCACGCTCACCACCACAGGAGGGATGCTGGATGTGCCTTACCACCAACAGCGACGGGCCAGCGACCTGGGGGTGTCCGTGGAGGCGGGTGCTGTGGAGACAAGCAGTGTGGGTAGTGTGAGGAGCATTGCCGCCATGTTGGAGATGTCCTCTATAGGGGGTGGACCCAAAGGCATGGCCCTGCAGAAGAATTTCCTGCAGGTATTGTTGATAACACTTTGTACGAGTCATTATAGAAAAATTGGCCACATTTATTTATGTAGCTAATGAACTGAGGCATGATCAAGCCATTGTGCACTTGTGTTTTTACCAGGTGGGGAAAACACGTGATGCCATTGGTCTGGACGGTGAAGTGGTGAACCGACGGCGGACCATTAGTGGTCCTGTCACCGAGCTGGTGGCGGCTGCCAGGCGTGACCAGCCAGCCCCTTCTGCTTTCCCTCCTCTGTCCGCCCAACCTGAAACCCCCCCTGTCCCTGTAAATTCCTCCCCACCCCACCCTCCGTCCTCCCCACACCCCAGCTCTGGAGGCAGTGGCAGCTCATCAGAGAACCTGCCATTTGCAGAGGAGGGGAGCCTGACCATCCGCCGCCAGGGTCGAGGAGAAGGAGAAGGACAGGTAGCTATCTATATATATGTTTGTCTATCTGTCTATCTATCTATCTATCTATCATCTATTTATCTATCAATCTATCTATTGTTTTGACATTATCTATGTAATTTATGTGCTAAGATTAAGTGTGCTCTAACATATTACAAATCCATAATCAGCTTCTGTGTACTGTAAGCTATATCTGTGCTACCATTTATCTTTGTCAATGTTCTTGACTGTTTGTGCAAAAATAACCTCTTGTCATGAATGTATGAATTTTCCGTTAGTGTGTATTTTGTGTTTGTCTGCAGGGTGACGGGGAGGGTCCCCAGGGAGATGTGGGATACACGCAGGAGGACATCTCCAGGGTTGAAGGCACAGGCACCTTAAAGCGACGTCCGCGCAGCTCCAAGCCCCACCCCAACGGCTCCGACTTCACCCTCCAAGAGTCGTCCACCGTCAAACGACGGCCAAAGAGCCGCGACAAGGAGCCCGAGGGCTTCACAGACCTGGCCGCAGCTAATGGAGAGCCTGTGGGGGCTGGGCCGCAGAACACCGCGCAGCCAATACCCTACCAGAACGGCACAGCCACCGTGAAACGCCGCCCGGTGTCTGATGCTGGAGTGACGGAGCAGCCGCAACCTCAACCTCAACCCCAATATCAACCTCAACCGCAACCACAAGTGACTGCTGCTCCTCGCAGGGACAGCGCGGACCAAGGAGCTCCAGTGAGCAATGAAGGAGGTCCGGTGAGAAAACCAAAGCCTCCTGTCTCCCCGAAGCCTGTTGTGGCACAGATAAAGAGACAGGGAGGCCCGCAGACCCCCCCACACCCTGTCTCCAACAAGAGAGTGCCCCTGCCTGGCCCTGGGACTCCTGGAAGCCCAGGTACTCACATTGTATGTGTGTGTGTGTGTGTTTGTGTCACGAAGGCGTCATAATTGTCAGTTATGCAAAGTTACACAGGCCTCAATTCGCATTGAGATCAGAGAAATTTTGTCACAGAGTTAATATTTCAGGGTGTTCTTTTGTCCCTCTCTTCCTTTCTGTAGTGGAAGGAAAGAAGATCCCTCCACCCGTCTCGCCAAAACCGGTCCCCCCGCCCACGGCGCCCAAACCGGCCAAGCTCATCCACTCCATGACCAGCCCGCCCTCCCCGACCCCCGCCCCTGCCCCGGTCAAGCAACACTCCGTGGTGACCCGACAGACCAGCTCACCCCCGTCCTTCCCTCCTTCCAACATCCCCAGCCCGCCGAACGCCAAGCCCCTGAGCCCGTCTCCTCAGAGCCCCCACACCCCGCAGACCCCAACTACGCCGCAGACGCCCCAGACCCCCGCCACCCCGAGCCCGACCCCGCCACCTGTCAAGCCCCCTCGCTCCTCCATTGGGGGCGTGTCGGTGGACAGCGGGATGACGGGAGGCGGGGTCACGGTGCCGGCCCCTGTTACAGCGGACTTTGGTGTGGATTCTTTGGTGCATCAGAAGCTGGAGGAGACGAGTGCGTCGCTGGCCGCAGCTCTGCAGGCCGTGGAGGATAAGATACTGCGGCAGGAGGAGTAAGCAGCACGCGCACACACACACACACACTCATGCAAATAAACACACTTCACACACTCAAACATACACCAACCCTTCTATTTTCATGGTGGTGAACTGGTGGTAAAGGCCTGTAGTGCTGTTCATCATCTTAGTTTAGTACGTTAGCATGCAAACATCTGCTAATTTACATTAAACGCACCTGATGCAGGCGCCATGATCGCTCAGAGAATCACAAAGTTGATCCCTTTTCGTCTAGCGCCATCATCAGGTCAAAATTTGTACTTCTCCAATACTTTAAGACCAAATACCAACAAGTTCATGTTTCATTTTCTGGTTTCTTGCTGCAGCTGATGGTCATCAGTTAGCAATGAGAAGCTGGGTTTCTTTCTGCCTCTGTCTCAAATCAGGGATCCATTGTTTCAATATTTCTGAGGGTAAATCTGCCCCCATCATATGTGCTGTGCAAGGGGCACATACCACTATGAAAACTAGAGGCCCAGATCTCTTAATTGAAGGATCTGAAGTCCCCATCAGTTGGTTTAATGCTGTGCTTCTGTATGTGTGTGTGTGTGTGTGTGTGTGTGTGTGTGTGTGTGTGTGTGTGTGTGTGATGTACTGTAGCTCTGTGGCTGAGCAGAAGACCACAGTTAGCATCCTCGATGACATCGGCAGCATGTTTGATGACCTGGCTGACCAGTTGGACGCCATGTTGGAGTAACCATAGAAACCAGTCGGCATGTCTCCACGGCAACGCTGCTTCAGGAGTGACTCAGATGGCACAATGGGCAATATGCCTCCCTCTCTCTCTCTCTCTCTCTCTCTCTCTCTCTCTCTCTCTCTCTCTCTCTCCTCGTCCTTCCCTCTCTGTCGTGCACAGCCCCCCCCCCCCCCTCAGCTCTTCCTGTCGTCCACCCACCGCTGCTCTGGAAAACCTCGTCTCTCCTCCTCTTCCTCTCATCTCCTGCCGCTGATGATGAAAATGATGATGGAGCGGTGCCACGGGCCTGGACAGACATGTGGCAGAGAGAGCGCAAGAATGAAGACTGGATAAAGAGAGAGACACTTAAAGAGAGGGGGTTTAAAAAAAAAAAAAAGGACCAAACAGGAGTGATGTGGAGAAGAATTAAAAAAAAAAGAAAAAAGATGGAGAAATGCAACAAAATGGAGGAGACTGCAATCAAAACGTGGGTCTTTTCAGAACTCCACACGGACTCTTGAAGCTATCACGGCGAACAAATAAACTAAACTAGTACTGATTGAAAAACCAACTGTGTAATGACTCATAGTCTGGTATGTGTACATTCTAAGCATGGAGAGTTTATATCTAATGAAAAAGTCCTGCATTAGCACAGTAATATATAATATACGGATAAATATGAATCTCTAGCTCTTTGGTTTGATGTCTTGGTTCTGTGTAGAATGGTGACCTCTGGTGTTGTGACTTGGTGGAAAGATTTTTATCTGTGACCAAAACGAGACTATTTAGCTCCTGAGGTGTGTGCGTGCCTGCGTGCGTGCGTGTGAGACAGAGGCAGTGTGACAGATGTGCGTACGCGAGCTTGCGGATTGTCGGGATTTCAGGCTCAAATTCAGTTTCCTGCCCTGGTTGTATCCACACACTCTGCTGCATCCTCATCATCGCCCTCAGCACACACCACACACACACACACACACACACACACCCTTAGGAGAAGCACAATGACCCATGCAGCCAGCTTGCACTCACACGCACACGGGAGCCTGCACAAGAGAAGGGGAGGGAGGAAGTAAATTGCAGGCTGTCTGAAAGGAGACGTTAGGTCTGAGGATGAAGGTTTGGAAAGTTCTGAGAAGGATATCAGGATGTTGTTGAAGGGTTCTGGAGTGCAAGGCAAGGTGGAGGAAATCCGATAAAAACAGAGGTAATAGCAACAAACTTCAGGTTTCCCACACTCACCCAGAAAACAGAACAAAGCTTTGATTGAAATTCAGATCAGTTTGTTATTGGAGAAACCTTTTGATTCATGATTTTGTTCAGTTGTGGAAAAAAATTTCAAGTTTCAAACCCGTGAACTGTCATGATCATCAATTCATCTTCAAACGCTCCAAAGCAGGTCACATTGAGCCAGTGTTGACAGATCGCTCATACAGTATTTATATATTCTTTAATCCAACATTTAAAACCCCTTAAAATTACGTCTGTTTCTTCTCCGTCGTGGAAAAATCCAGAATGTATGAACATGCTCGTATTTACATCCTCACCACTAGTTTAAGACGTTTCCTGCTTCACCCCTTTTTGATTTTGAGACATGCATGGAATGGTTTTTGTGTAAGGTAACAGGAGGCCTGGCATGGCGGTGGTGCTAACACTCCGCCTGTCAGTCAGCAGCCGCCTCGAGTGAACGAATGTAAGTGCAAACACTGAATTTTGGAATAACATCGATGAAACATCTACCTAGCGTGGATTGGTCACATCTGGTCGATACCGGATCCAGTTAATTGGCTGGTGCGTCCCTGCTTCTCAGACCCTGTGTTCATTTTTCCTTTTAAAATCCAGAACTGAATCTCTGTGTGGGATCCCTGAACTTTTTTCCACCAATAAAAAGTCTCGTACGCTGGGACCGAACCCCCTCCTGACCCCTCGGTGGACAGCCGTCCTCTTTCCATCTCTCTCGTCCCACACTCTCCTAACCACCCACCCCGTGTTGCCATGACAATCTACATCGTCCACCTAACCGTCCTCACTGGCATCACCATGGTTACTACACAGTGTGTTGCCATGACAGTGCGTTCATGGGATTTAAAAAAAAAGTGTGAAGATGGAGCGAGCGGCGGCAGAGATCTGTGAGGCTGGATGGTTTGTTTCAGTTTAAAGGGGCACTCCACTTAGATTAACCCGGGGGTCTGGGAGGGGGTCAAGCTCCAAAAGCACTACACTTCCCATAATGCAACTGAAACAAGTCTTTCATCAGACCCTTTCTGTCCGGTGAAGTCTTTCAAACTCCATCACCCCAGTTTGTAACGAAGGCGTTCAGTTAGAGATTTACACTCTTCAAGCCCTGATGACATCACCATGACGTCATCGGGGGGGGGGGGGTTATTTTTAAAATCTGACAAACCTCCTCCAGAGCCGCAGAGAACATTATGCAAGTGTTTGGATGGAGTGCCCATTCAAGCTGCTCAAACCAACCACAAACTGCAGTCCAGTGAGGTACAACACTGACGCTCCACTGAGGAGGTGGAGCTTTCACAGCCCCATCGCAGCCACACTCCTTATAGACATGAATAAGACTTCAAAGAATAGTTGTGGTATTTAAATTATGATCACATAGAGATTATATATATGGATATTTGCAAAAAACAAAAAAAAAAGAGAAATGTATTTATGATGTGTGTGTCATCCTGAAGACTATTTTTCAAAGTAAACAGGTCTGAACAGTGTTGAATCAGTTTGCTTCTCCATGCTTCAGTGGTCTGAGCTGATCAATCATTGTAGGATACCATGTTGGGATATTTCCAGGAGGCGTTTTTTTTTTTTCTTTTTTTCCCCCTTCTTCTTTTTTTGTGTACATGTGTCCAAGTGTGGCGATGTGTATAATACAAGCAATTCTTGTTGTTCTGTTTTATTATTTTTGTATTATTTCCAATGCAATGTTCTTTTTCTTTGAAACATGTGCCTTGCTTTGTGATTTTGGTCTGACTACAATACAGTAGATGGGTATGTACAATATATGGGGATCTCTCTTGTTCTGTTTTTGCTTTATTTGATATGCCATTAGAAAAAAGTACACTGCCCTCCCACCCCACCCCTCACCTACACAAAACCCAGGTTACCACATGTGATATCTTGCTGTTTTCTTATTCGCAGCACACACAGGCTTAATTTGTCCCTTTAATATTGACTCCTCTCCATCTGAGGGGACAATTAGAAACAAACTGTTCCAATGAGACGCTTGTGTGCAACATCTGGGTCTCCAAAGTTAGCTGCCACATTCGGGGAAATCTGCTTATTTGCTGAGAATCTGATGAAAAGATTGACGCAACTCTCGTGTTTGTAGAGCAAATGTGAGGCTACAGTCAGGCGCTGGTTAGCTTAGCTTAACCCAGAGACTGGAAGGGGGAGATTGGGATGATTCTTGTTGCTATGCTAAGCTAAACAGCTGCTAGCAGTAGCTTCATATGTAGCACACAGATATGAGTGGAATCAATCTGATGCTCTGCAAGAAAGCAAATTAGCAGATTAAGCATAGATTTACTAAAAGCATGCCTGCACTGATCACTAATCAGTGCAGTGCCAGTGATGATGGTTGGTCCAGCTGTTACCAGATGTGTGATAAACTCTTCCACCCGGAGCGGAGGTCGGATTTCACCGTTTTGTTCAAAAAACAGGCACCAAACTGTTCTCTGATTGTTTATGTGAATTTCCAAGCAGGAGTTTTTTTTTTTGTTTTTTTTTTAAATCTATTTGGCAGCACGTGAATGCATGGTCACGTGACTTCCATGGCAAACTCCCCTAATCACACTGTTGAGGCTGCACAGGGGGGTCAAAGGTCAACTCTAGTGCTCTCACCCGCTTCAACACCAGGTTCCTGCTTTAGCATCTCAGCCCGTTCGAGCGGCGTTTGGCCTTCTCTCCTCCTTCCTTTGGTCTCATTTTGGTCATCTCATGTTGTAGGCATTACTTTAAAGTGTGGGGATTGGGGTCAGGCTACAAAGGTGAAATACTGCAGATGGTGGGAAGACAAAAAAAAAACAAAAAAAAACACACAGATGGTCCAATATGTAGTGGAGCAAAAGTACTGTTGATTTTCTTTCTTAACAGAAGAACAAACCAAGCTGTTTCTATTTGATTTTCCGCCTGTGCTTATCTGAACAGGCGCCGGGCCGGCGTCTCCTCAGCTCTGCAGCGACTGTATGTGAATGCTTGAGAGAGGCCGCGTGTGTTACGTGTTGCTCTGCTATTGACTGTATGAGACCTGTGTGTGTGAGAGTGTGTGTGTGTGTGCGTGTGTGTGTTGTAGTGACTGGACAGTGGTGTGCTTGCAGTGACTGCATCTTATGGCCATCTGCTCTGAATAAATAAATGTTCGACACAAACTGCTCCGTCCTCAGCCTGCCTTTGTGTGACGAACTCTGCATTTTCAAGCTTCTCCTCCAGGGGGCAGCACATGACTGCAACACGGGAGTTTATGTGAGGCCTTTTACAGCTTGTGACATGTTCAGCGTGTGCTCGATTAAAAGAAAAGTGTGACATTTTTGGGTGATTCACCTATTTTGAGCAAATAAGCCGCAAGGTTTAAAAAACATCAGCATGAGTTCAGATAGCAGCAAAAGGTTTCCTTGTTGAAATAAATCAGATCCAGAGTTCTCAAAGTGTACAACAGTTTTATTGATCAATGATCAACTTAGGCTTACATGATTACAAGTATACAAGAAATCACTGAAAGTGTGACCAGTGAAGACACCTCCTCTCTTCCCCAGCGCCTTCCTCACCGTGGCCAGAGTAAGCAGTGACCAGATCTGCACTGAAATGAAGGCAAAATGCTTCTGAACATCTGTGAAAATCTAATTTTGGTCTGGATGTGCATGACCTCATGAAATTAAAACTCCCCTCCCAGGCATATTTAGTCATTGTTTCACATTTTCAACCCAATATGGGTCCTGAAAGCGAGGCTTCACTTTAGCTCAGTGGCACTTACTCTGCGTTTGGGAATTTAAAAAGGTTAATTACACACAATCAACTGCTTGCCTTCACTGCAAGTCCCTCGAGTGTTACAGTCCATAAACAACAATCAGTATTAATCTGTAGTTATGTTCCTTCTAACCAGCTGAGGTTAGAGATCAGAGGGGGGAGGAGGGAGGGGGGGGGCAGGAAGAGGGGAGACAAAGACACGTCATTCCAGTCTTTCCTCACTGTTCTTCCACACATATGGCACTCATTGAAACACAATAACAGACACCTGCATGCACACACGGCGTCTTCCCTCTGCCTGTCCCGCTCTGTTTCGTGTGAGGCCGTCTCATGTCCACGTGTCCAGGCTCGGCACTGTCTGTTACTTTACACATCTGTACAGCTGCTGAGTGGCTCTGAATACAGCTCTATCATGGCACTAATATAAAACTCAGTAAATCTATAGATTTCTCTTAAAAGTCTTCACTTATTAAAAGGTGTTTTGTAAAGGCTGGTTTCACAGAGCTCAGCCGGGTGACTCCGCAATGAACGAGCAGGGAGGGAATGTGTCATTACACCCGCGTCCGTCCATGGAGATCTGACACAGGGCGTTGAGAGACAGGCCGTCTCCGTCTGGACATCCTCTGCTAAGACCTGGAAATGTCTTCAGTTGATATCAACACGCGGGCTGGTCTGAGAGTGCGGGAACATTTCATTTTCAGGGTGCTCACTGAAATACGAGGGGGTCCGTGCTTTGATCTTTCGTGTTTCTCCTTCGTGCTACTGGATGTAAAACTGACCTCCATGTTTCTACGTGCAGATTGAGCAGACGGTCGGGAACAAACCTCGGCTATGAAAAATTCTGCAATCACGTGCTGACCTGCTCACGTGCCACCGTGGTTTCTACAGTCTGACAATGGATTTTTGAAGCCAATATCAAAGTCGATTTAAAAGAATCAGTACAGCTGATGTGTGGACTGAGTTTAAGCGTGAAAGCATGTGTCAGGCTGTCACTGTCGCCGCTCAAATCTGAGCACAAACAGCAGGTCACTTGCTGATACGTCTATATGAAACACATCAGAAGCCCGACAGCTGCAGGGCGGCTGATTTTTGACCTCAGACCAACCTGAATGTCTTATTGTCCTGGTGCATTTTGGGGTAACGTATACATTTGCAGTGAGTGTGGTGTCACTCCACCTTTGTGAAACCAGCCCTTAGACTAATTTCAAACAGTATGCATGAGGCATCGTCAGTCAGTTCTTAAATGGCAGGTGTATCCGCAGGAAGCAGGCAGGACCGTCGAGAGCTTGAAAAAACTCTCTGCTTCCTGCTCTGATAACGGGGATGCAGCGTCCGGTTGCTCGGTTTTGGCGCAGTGCGGTGCAACTGTAAGGCAGCTTGTCTTAATTTGCCCCATAATGCACTGGTGATGAGGTCACAAAAGAGCGTGACCCCCGCCGGCCATCGACCCTAACGCTCAGGTCCGGGTGTCGGACTGTTTGAAGTTTTAAAAGCAACACTTAGTAAAATAGTTCTGATGCAGCTTGATTGTGAGGTGGCGGTTATTATTGGTCTGTGGCCGTTAAATCACAATCAATGAAACGGGTGTGGAGGAGGAAATCACGTGGAAAGGTTACCGTTCATTACGTCATATGAAATCGACTGGATTCCTGCAGAGCAAACGGTCTGCTTAGCATGTCCACACCTGAGAGAGACAGAGAGAAATTACCAAGAAGATCAAACAAAGCTGCAGTATATATATAAAGACATTCTGCAGCAGATACAGATGTACAGAAGGTGGAGCAGCTGATGGAGAGGTGGTCTGTCCTACCTTGACGGTGCTGTCCACAGCTCCAGAGAAGAGGCGTCCTCTGGAGACGGCTAGTGCTGTCACGCTGCCCTGGTGTCTCAGCAGGGTCTGGGTACAGATCATGTTGTCCATGCTCCACACCTAGACACCAGGGACACTGCTTTTACCTGTGTCTAAGTATTCATCTTTAAATGTTTATTGTAAACACACAACATGGTGTGTGAGTGGATGTATTCTGTTTTTCCATGCACGCACACACACACACACACACACACACACACACACACACACACACACACACACACACACACACACACGCAGTCCGTCCTCACCCTGAGCGAGCGGTCGTAGGAGGCGCTGAACACTTTGGTCTGGTCAGGGGTGGAGATGACAGCAAGAGCGTACACTGTTCCCACATGACCTGTCAGGGTCCGCACCTGCTCTTTAGACTCAATGTCCCACACCTGGAGAGAAGACACAACACCTTCATCATCTCACTCGTCATCAGTGCAACACCAATATCGCATAGTTTGTGTGTGAGAAAGCATTTTGGCTGAATCGTGGTCTGGAGTGCATTCTGGTCCAGATCAGGTCTTAGTCTGCTGTTAATATGTGTGTGTGTGTGCCTTTAACCCTGAGACGAGCTCTGTGTGAGTATCATCTGAACACCAACAGGGGCAATGAAGAGAATAAAAAAGCAAAAAAACAGCCAAGTCTGAACGGATCCAGAGACGACCTCATGCCTTGCGAGAGAGGGCGAGACGCATTCTAGTTTTGCTCATGAGGCAGGAATGAAGGACAGGGAAAGGGAATCAAAGACGACATAAATGTACTCTGTCCTCTGTGTGTGTGTGTGTGTGTGTGTGTGTGTGTGTGTGTGTCCCTTACGTGGATGAGGTTTTCATAAGTGCCACACACGATGTGGTGGTTGGTGACGGCGATGGAGTAGACGCTGCCCCCGCTGGTCTGCAGGACGTGGACACACTCCAGAGACCGGATGTCCCAAATCTGACACACGGGGAGAGAGAAGGAGTCAGAGAGAGCCGGCGGGTAATTAAAAAAAAAAAGAAAAAAAAGAGGAAGACGAGGGTGGTGAGGGTGTCTTTGGAAGGGATAGATAAACACACACACACACACACACACACACACACAGGATATCAGCACTGGAAAAAGTGAGTTTCTCAACAGCTGCAACTCGTCAATTCTCATCTCCACAGCAACACACAGTGGCGCAATCGCTAGCACGTGAAGCTAAACGGCTACTTCTATTTCAGTGAGAGGAGCGTTTAAAAGGAGGCAGGAGGAGGAATTTCTCTGGTCCATCTTCTTTTTGATGCTACGGTTGATACTGGGACAAAGAGCGAGCTCAATGGGAGACAAGGAGAGAGGACAGCGACAGAGCGTGAGAGAGAAAACGTGAGTCAGCCTGGGTCGACATTCAACAGATGGAGAGAAGAAAGGACTCCAAGTGATCCTGAGTTAACCCTGCTCCTCCCAGACACGCATGTCACATGGACAACGCTCATACATCCAGTTTCATCGTAATAACGTCGTCGTCTGATCCTCTGCTAGTATAATAACACTGATGAGAGGAGCTTTAATCCATATTACATGAACCTTTATTAAAGGCCATTCCTGGCTCCACTTTGGCAGGTTTGTCCTTCTCTCTGCTCTGAACGTCCTGTCTCTCTGTTTTTAAATTATCCAACAAAGGCTGAAAAAAAAACAAACGATGATCCCACAGTCTGATTAATTACAGGGGAAACGATTCATCAGCCCAAACTCACAGAAAGTATTTGTATGCAGTGCACAGATTTCATGAAAGCTAATGAGCCAACATCAAAAACACAAAGTAAAAGAAACGAATTTCTTGCGTTTTCCAAAAGGACTCAGTGCAGAAAGAGTTTGGTGTTGAAACTCTCTTCTCAGTACTTTCTCCGTGTCAAACTTATTTAATTGCCAAAATGTTCAAAGGCGTGTTTTTCACCGAATAGGGCAACATTTGTCATGGCAATTTCTGCAGCAAAACATTTTAGAAACGACTTTTGTGGCTAAGTACTGGCTGGAGACCGACTCCCCTGCTCATGAGCGCCATTAAAAAGGAGCCGAGTCGACTTTATCTGTCCTTTCATCTCCTCCTTCGTTCTTCCACAGCCGTCCCTCATTCCCAAAACCAGTCCCTCTGCCTTTTGCTTTCTTTTCGGTCCTTCTCTTTATCTCTCCACGGCGTCCCTGAGGTATTCATTAGTGACCATCTCCAGCGCGACAGCAGGACACACACACAGACAGAGATGAATGTGCAGGCACACAGCGTACTTTCAGCAGTGAGGCGGTGGATGGCGATGACAGCCACAGACACACACTCCTTTTATATATAGAGGACAGAATCCAATTACTGACCACAATACATCCAAACAGCTTTCACTACACACACACACACACACACCACTCCACAGTTACAGCAGCAACATTTCTGCACTCCAACTAATTAACACCCATACTGTGCTCAGGGGTGACAACAACATGGGCATGCAGAGGCACATACTGGCTACAAACATGGCTGAAAAACACAAGAAAGGCTTGACCTCGCTTTACAGAGTAACAGATAGTCACACACACTGCAGGGCATGTATCAACCAGCCCTTCTCGTCAACCAGGAGGACCCTTTTGTACGCTGATCATTTCCATAAACCATGTGGAGGTTTATTTTTGGCTGCTCCACACGACCACGGGGCCTGTATGAACCTTTTTCCTCCCTCCGCCGGCATTTTATTTTAACGCTCCGACTCCAAAATTAACACCAGCCGCCATTCAAATCCCACTCAGATCTGTCACTGGCAGATAGAGCTGCAGCACCTGCCAAACACAACACTTTCAAATCTTCACTCCGCTGCGCCTCACGACAAAGCTGAGGCTTGATTGACTGCATCCGAGTGGAAAGATTCACATCGCGACAGCCACAGTCATTCTATACAGAAGACACAGACACGAGACAGAGCGCCCCACAAACTCTTTATATATGGAGCACCTCGCTTACTGCAGCCCCGTGCACAGTGCCTAATTATGCTTGCTAACCTCCGACTGGACAATGAAAACATGAATTTGAAGTGGTGTGTGTGTGTGTGTGGATGTTGCTGACATCTCCTCACCGCTCCACCTACCTTGATGGTCTGATATGAGCCGCTGTACAGGTGGTTCTGGGAGGCCACCAGCGCTCTAACCCAGTGATTCAGGCCGGTCAGCTCCTTCTTCAGCTTCAGCTCTGTACCCACGATGTCCCAAACCTACACACATACACACACACACACATATATACAGCTTATGGAGATGGTGAAAACTGAAACTAAGGGGAAAAGAAAGTACTTCAAACTTTAAACTAAACAAGAGAACAGCGTTGAGAAAATGGATAAAAACAAACAACACTGACATCTATCACAAAAATCTTTTTACATTTAACACACACACACACACACACACACACACACACACACACACACACATACAGACACACGCTGTCCCTTGAGCTGAGCTGCAGGCCAACACACAGTGGTGAAACAGTAAAGTGCATGATGTCACTGAGCTGAAACAGGGAGATGCTGGTTGGCGGGAGAAGGAGGCAGAGTTGAGTGGGGTAAGAAAGGAAAGTCCCTGTGTGAGGGGACTGACATCACACACACACACACACACACACACACACACACAGACACAGTCATCCCCGTCCCTTCTCTCGCTGGCTTGTAAGCACGGTAACAAAGAAAGCTACAGCCATCGCTCCTCACTGTCTGCCTCTCCTCCTCTCCCCACTGAGCCCCATCTTTACACTCCTCTTTATTACACATCTGAGCTGTGAAGTTGGCCCAAGCATTATGAAACCACCTCTGAAGAAATCAAACCTTTTTTTTTTTTTTTTTTTTAAATTACTTTTTCCAAATTTCTGCTTCTTCATAGTGACAGCTGGACAGACAGGAAAGGCAGGGGAGAGAGAGAGGGGGTGACATGCAGCAAAGGGCCCAGGCTAGAATCCAAGGTAAGGACTCTGCCTCGTTACATGATACGAGCTACTGAGGCCCTAAAGAAATCAAATCTTGACTGTGACGTCTTCAGCAATTACAGACCAATTTAACCTTTCACACATCTCAAACACAGCTCACCACTGCACAGTAGTATATAGATTCCATGCACTCCATTCCATCAAAACAGTTTCTATTGATCAATCAGCTTTAATTTCACTGCTTGATCTCACTGCTTTGACATGATTTCATTCTTATTTCTGACACAACTCATTGTATAGTTGATAACAGCAAACTGTTGGACTCTTCCAGTTAGATTTTGTGTACCTCAAGGCTCTGTTCTAGGTCCTCTTCACTTCTGTATGTGCTACATTAAGGTGATATTATTCATAAACATAGAGTCCATTTTTGCTGCTATGCTGATGATTATACTTGCCAAAATTTAATCCAGTCTATCAGATGTCATGGTCAATGTTGGCCCAGCCAAACACATAGATTTATTAAAATGCTAGCATGCGTGCTATGGTCTTCTGCCTCAGGTCCCTTAGCAGTCCCAAGAACTCACAACAAACAGTGCTAATTTTTATCTGTTACCTTTCCATTAATGATCTATCAGTCGTTCTGTGTGATCTTTCTTTTGTTGTTCTCTTTGTTGTTGAGTGTGTTGAAGCACTTTCATATGACAATGCACTTTAAATAAACATTGATTTGACTTACGTGGAAAAACACGCTGATGCCTGTGCAGAACGTTTTTTTTAAACACTGATATGACACGACACACACTAGATGATACATCATGCACATAACTGTACCTTAATGGCCTTGAGGGAGCCGCTGAACAACATGTTGTGGGAGGAGACCAGTGTGCATACAGGGTTGTCATGGGCACGAATAGTATTGACTTTCTGTAGGGTCTGGATGTCCCACACCTACACAACGTTAACAGCAACGTTACACAACAGAGAGACAAAAACACAACTTTTAGAGCATGTGCTAACAAGTGCAAGTTCACCCTGAAATACAGGAAGCAGGAAGGTGAACGTTACTCACGATGATGGTGCAGTCTGCAGAGCCGCTGTATAGCCTGTTTCTATGGAGACAAAAAAAAGAAATCACCGAGTCATGCTCTGGGGGGAAGGCTGGCCATTAAGCTGACATGCATCCTATGATCATAGTGTGTGTTGTTTATGAGCACGTGTGGATTTTCTTACCCCTGGATACACAGCGCCAGCACGATGCCATCGTGACCTTCGAGGGTTTTCTGACACTTGTAGGTGGTGCAGGTGTCCCATACCTGAGGGGAGGAGAGGAGACGGGTTGAGATACTGCTAAAAGGCAAAAGATGAATCTCAATTTGTAGAAATCGCATGTTCATTGATGTCCACATGCATATTTATGCCATTTTTCAGTCCACGTCCTCTTCTAACTTTTATTCTAGATTTCCAGATTTTCAAAACAAGGTTGTGGGCAGAAGTTATCAGAATCTCTCAGGAAGTAGGTGGGTGAAGGCCAAAAATAGTACTGCGTCAAAAAGTAGAAAAAAAGGAAACATATGGGGTTGCTTTGGTGTGGGCGTGTTGCTACAGGTACTCGGGAGAAAATGAAATTCAGGTCCAGTTTGAGTGATGCATCCAAGAGTTTGAAGGCCCTCTGCTGCATCAGTGGGTGTGAAAAAAATCAAACTGGGAGGACGTGTTTTTGTTGTCTTTCATTTGTTTGGTGTGTGTGTGTGTGTGTGTGTGGATGTTACCTTGATGGTCTTATCTGAGGATCCAGAGAAGAGCAGGTCTCCAGTGGAGTAGACACACAGACACCAAACGGGACCCTGGTGGCCAACAAATGTCCCCTTACACTTGAAGATCTGCTGAGGGTCGTACGCTGCACACAGGCACAGAGACGGGTAAGACCGGATATGTGCTTTTCATCGGAAACTTAACAAGAGAGGAGTGCAACTGAAGCTGAAAGAGGAGGATTGAAAGGGGTCAGGGAGGTAGACGAGGAAAGGAGGAAGGAAAAGACAGACAGAGGTTGGTGAAAGGAATGAGTGGGAGTGAGGGAGAGGAGGAGGGAGGCCAAGGAAAGTGGCCAAAGAAGGCAGTCAGAGCTACAATTTGAACTCTAATGATTAAATCATTCAAAACTTGACATGTTCCAGGTCCTGGCAAAGGTTTAACCAATGCTATCCTCCACTGAGAGAGATGAAGAATAATGAAGAGAAAAAGGATTTTTAAAAAGACGACAGACGGACAGACACTTACAGCCCAGGATTCCCATGTTGAGCCTGGCGTTGATGTGGGACAACTCATCCTGCGCAGACAGATGAGAGACAGGGCGGTTACTTTTCCTCTCACACACACACTTTTCTCTGTCTCTCTGTTAGGTGCACACACACTTACGTTAAGCATGGAGGCATCTCTACGAAATTCCATCAGGTCCTCACTCAGTTTACTCTGGTTCTCGTCCAGCACATCTGAAATACACACACACACACACACACACACACACACACACACACAAAACAACAACATCATGTTTGATGATCTGTCCATGGAAAGTTTCTAAATCTGCTCCAGGCAAAAAGTGCAGAAAATGTTTGGATCTACATTTTAATATATAACCAATTAAAATGGCGTCGCAGTTCTTTGACAGCCACCTCTGTGCTGCCCTCGAAGGAGAGTGTGTAAACACGCAAACTCCTCCAAATGTTAGGACCAGCAGTGTATTCTCTTGGCTGAATAAGCAGGTCAAACTGGGGAACTTTCTCATCTGTATCTTACCAAATTTGAGCTCCAGGTTTTTCTCTAGCTGATCTAACTTCTCGGACAGTTTGCCCAACATGGAGCGCAGGAAAGCAATGTCTTGGTCCTTCTGGGCCAGAGTCAGCTGCATCTCATGGAACCTAAAAAGGGTCAGAGGTCAGAGGCTTAATACAGAGAGATCAGAGATGGAGACAATTATGAATTCATTATATTTAAGAGGAGTTTAATCAGGTTTTAAAATTCACAGTATGTCAGCTCACCGGTCATCAGTCTGCTGCAGAAACTCCTTCAGACCCTCAAATTTACACACCTCCAGGTGTGTTTCATATGTGTCCTGGTTACCAATGAATGTGCAGCTGTTGGGGAGGAGAGGAGAGGCAGATCAGTAGAAGACAGAGGAATGTGTTATAGATGAGATGAAGAACGTGACTGGCTTTATGAGACAGAACGTGAAAAAAATGGCACTCACCCGTATTTGGAGTGTGGACATTTAATGTGCTCACATTCTTTGAGGTGAGCCTCCAGGTTCATGGTGAGCAACGGGGGGCAGGAGGGGTTGTTGGGGCAGCGGACTGGCCTGTAGTCACAACTGGCCTCGTGTTCTCTGCGGAGGTACAGGGTGAGGAGAGGAGAAGAATACGTCAGTAACAGTTTCACAATGTGTTGCTGCTTTGGTGTCTTACATTACATTCATAAGGACGCAGTGGAAATACAACATCCTCTCTCTGTGGTTCTTACTTGCGTGCAGAGAGTTTGATGGTGAACGGGCAGCCGAGTGGATCCACCTCGTACGCCCCAGGTTTCCCGGCCACTGTGGAGGTGGAGGCTGCAGCCCCGCCTGCACTGCTGGCCGTTGCCCTGCAGCCGTATTTACAGTGAATGAAGAGCTCTCCGATCTGCTCGGCGACCGCAATGTTGTTCACTACAACCGTTAGCTTAGCTGCATCCACTGGGCACTTGTCTGTGAAGAGAACAAACATGAATGCAGGGTTATAATAAACTGAAAACACTTTCAACTACAGCCTACCACTGATACATCTAAATGGAATAAAGCCATTATTAATGTTATTAGTGCCACCTGTTTGAAAAGAAAAGTGTCCATCATGACACAAACTACTACATAGTTGCTACTCTCACAAGGCATTTTAAGTCTCACCTGAAGTCAAGGCACATCGTCTGCAGAAGGTGTGCTGAGGAAGGACAAAAACAGGCATGATTAAATTTTAGTCCTTGTTTTCTTGTTCTTTTTATTTGTTTTTAGAAGACATTTCGCCTCCCTTGGTTGTTGGCCTGTCAAGCTTTAGAAGATTCTTTGTCACACACAATCATACTCTACACAATACAGCGAACTTTGATCTTTGAGCATTCAACCCATCCCTGAGGAGCAGTGGGCAGCCACCTCCATACAGAAAGGCCCTGTCCCAGCCGGGGATCAAAGCCATGAGCACCAGTGCTAACCACTGGACCACCATGCTGCCCCTCATTTCATCCCTTCTGTTCTCATGTGGCAGATATAGAGTTTACAGTGACGATGGTGGCAGATTCACATGTCAAAATTCTTACGAGACTTTTGAAACAATGGCTGTATGATTTAAGACAGACATGGACAAAAGCTAGCAACTCATTTCTAGCTGTCAACCATTGATATCCTCAGCTGGAATGACAACTGTTGCAGGCAGATTTAATCATACACGGCTACATACATGATACCTCATCAGCTCATGGTCCATGGTTTACTATTATGGAAAGTAAGATAGTTAGCCAAACATGTTAATGGCTGTAGCTAAAGTTAGAATGGACAAACACAGGTCCTGAACATGCTTGCTACAGTATAGAAACCACCATCCAAACACCTCATATACAGAGAATCTCTCTTTCTACAGCCCCACTGGACTCAGCCTCGGACTGCTGAGAAATCCAAAGCTTGACAGACCTGCTGTTCCCTGTTACATTGTTTAGCAATGATTGGAAAATCGCTGTGCTTTTGTTGCACCATCAAACACAGCCTTTCACAGGGAAAACGTCACATAAACGTAAACTCACGCCACATGTGGTAATGACGGGGTCCTTGAAGACGTTACAGCACAACTGGCAGCAAAGCTTCACTGATGGCTGTTCAGCAAAAACCTGGGGCTCCTGAACACAGAAACACTCATTTGTTATTTTGCTCAATTTGTTGTGTGGTTTCAGTTCCAAAACTAACTCGTCGCTGTATTTGTGAGCATGTGTTTATGCTCGCTGACAGCTGTGTTGTATGTTCGTGCTTTGCATCCTACCGCGTCCTCCTCCTCTTCGTGCAGAGAGAAAGTGGAGCGAAGAGACATGTTGGACTCGGAATGGAGAGATCGCACCGAGATGGCTGAATCTGACCTTCGAGGAGTACCAATAGGAGGCTGAGGGGATGAGGGGAGGCAGTGGAGAGAGGAGTCTTAGTCATTATTATTAGTAGTAGTGTGGGATCTTGCATCATTATAGTTACACACAACTGATGAGATGAAATGTGGGGTTTGACACTGGGGAGTGAAAGAACTGCCCCTTTCACCCATATCCAGGTGATTTCTAAACCCAAGTCCCTAAAAATGATCAGTTTCATGAAGCTTCATGATAAATGTTAATGTCTTTGAGCTTTTGAATTTCTCAGACTGGGTTGGAAAGTGACAGAGAATGTGTACCATTCCATCGTCGTCATCCCGGGGAGAGTACGTTAGAGTGCTGGAGGAGGAGGGAGTTCTTCTGTGCTGCTTGTACGTGCTGGACCCTTCTGCTGAAATATGAACACACATTCACAATAAAAAAGCCTGAATAATGGAGTATTTTAGTGACTATCGTGCAAAAAAAGAGAAACAGTAACGCAAAAAAAAGAACAAGTATTTCCAGAGAAGAACAGTCTTTGTGTATCACCTTTACTTCCAGCAGCCACGGCTGAGAAGGTAGGGCCAAATGAGGCCTCCATCTTGCTCTGCAGAGGAGTAAAGGAAGGTTGAATGGACAGATAGACAAGTAAAAGGACAGCATGGAGTTAAACTATAAGATTATTTAAACAAAATGAGTAATTGCACATCATATAATTTGGGTATTTAATTAAAAACTCTCTGCAATTCACTCCAGTGTCTCTTACCCCGCTGCTGGAGTCGGCTGGGGGGGTGGAGGGACTGCTGGGGATGGATGCTGTGGCTGCTGCTGCTGCTGCTGCTCCTCCGGAGTATCTGTTGTAGCGCGGCACCTTACCGCTGCTCATAACCCAAAGCACACACAAATGCACGGGGAAACACTAGCGGCTAACTGGACTGCTAGGCCTGAGAAGAGGAAAGAGGTGCAGAGAGGTGAGGAGAAAAGGACGGCATTAATGAGGAGGAGAGTGAAAGACAGATGTTGTGACACGCAGTGTAAAAATAATACAATTACTAATAATAAGTCTGGTGATTTGCCTCCAAGGAGCACTGCAGAAGCCTGGCTGAAATCTGGACAAATACATAATGCTAACCATACGTTGGCTTCATGTTTAAACAGAGATGGAGAAAAAACACACACCCACACTTGGCACAGTATATGTTGGTGACTGCCAGCGACTACAGCACAGCTTCAAACTACTTAACACGAGAGGCAGTGCAGAGAGAAATAAGTGCATCACGGAGCTGTACGGTGGAGTTAATGGTTGTAGAGATGTTTGACCTACTTTCTGGCTTCGGCTACAACAACACACTCAAACATAACGATTTCACGTTAATTGTCAGAGCTAACAAAGCTGTATCTTGGCTTAGCTTGTTCGACTGGATCGTCTCTCATAGCTTACGGAAGCGTTAAAAAGACAATGAGGCTCCCAAACACATATTCAGTCAGCACTGACTGGATACAGGAAGTTCAAAGCTCAGTCAGTCAGTGATTTACCAGATAGGATCAAACATGTTCATTGGATCTGCGCAATATTTCCATCAAATACAGATGGTGTCAAGAGACTAGACGTTGTCTGTCCAGGATTTTGTCGAGGGATATCTTATTTCAACATCATACCATTGCTTCTATTATGGTTTTGCTCAATTTGATAAGTTTCCAAAGGCAACTGAAAGTGAGACAAATGTGAATGACTAACACAAGTTTTGTCTCCCACAAATCCTGTCAGCAGCAACAGCTGGACAGAGGAAGTTCAAATTTGCAGAAGTAAACGGGTTTCTTTTAATATCCTCCATTGTACAAATGTACATATCTGTGCATGACACAGTCATTTTTGCTCTCTCCTTGAAGCTACTTATCCTCGCCCCGAGACATACACATAACAGCTGTGTGACTGGAGGCAGCACTGACACAAGTCTTATCAACAATTCGATGAGGGAAACTGTGACCAGCACCTGCAAACCCTCAAACATACAGGGCTGAGAGGCCGAGAGGGAGGGAGCAACACAGAGACAAAGGGAAGAGGGAGAGGTGACAGCCAAAATCCAGTGACCGGGACAACTAGATACTGATGTAAACAGAAAGGTATGCGGGCTGTCAGCTCATATGGTAACAGGCTGCAGAATCTGCGGCTGAAACTATCCAGGAACTCTAACCCGCTCCGATCAGCGTCACTGTCTTTTTTCACATGCCAGGAGATTCCCGTAAAGACGAGCCTCGACACAGACAGGGGGGCGGAACACACACACAACAACGGACCAAAGTTGAAGGCTGACAACTAGCTAGCTAGCTAAATGTTCAAAGGCCCAAAGTATGGGAATTTAACAGTTTAACGTGTGATAGCTACTTAAACGACAGCTCGTGATGCAGTTTCTTATCAGCCGTCACCTTGTCAGCAACCATTTATACTGCGATAATTAGCTAGCTAGCTAGCTATAGTGGCTTGTTTGCTAGCTTAAGTTAGCTAATGTTACATTTTCTACAGCGTCAAGCAATCACTGCTGCTAACTGTCTTTGGCAAACTCTGCTAACAAACAATGGGAAATCTGCGTTATTTGTCAGTTACTACGACAATAATTTAAAACCAGATTGGTTTAGTTTGTAGACTTACCATTATTTTGTAACAGCGCAGCCTCAAGTCTGCAGACGAATTCCTAAATCTTCTCTCTCTCCCTCTGCCTCACATACATAGAACTCAAGTGCCGCAGAGTGTTCTGGGACATGTAGTAGCTGGCGTGCCGCTGTCTCTTCATGAGTGCCCTTCTCTCAGCTGTCGGACTACGCTGCCCACAATCCACTTCGTGGAGCTGCCATTGGACTCGGCGCTGTCAGTAAATTCCGCAAACCAACTGCAGGCACACTATCCCCAAATATATCCACATCTGCTCCGGTTCCGCGCAGTTATTGGTTCTTGCAGCGACCGAACCATCATGCGACAACCACCATCACGTTTCACGGTGAACGCACGTGCACGGTGGTGTGATGTAGGAAGATACTGACCATCATAAATGAGAAACTGTGGAACAGCCTACTGTGTCATGCAGCTGCATACATGAATAAAATATATCAGTATTATGCCAGAAGAGAAAGGGAAATTCAGAGGGATGCTTCACTATAGACACACTGTTATTCTATACAGGAAGGTGATAGTCATTACAGAGAGCATAAAATGTGCCTACAATTGTTATATGTGACCACTTCCACAATAAATACGTTGAATATATTGCACCGTTTTCCTGAAGATAAAACATTATAAAGACTGGGCAACACAGGAGAAATCCAAAAACTATACTTGGCATGTAACATTTTTTAAATCTGTAGAGCAAATGATAATATATAATGTAGGCTCGGAGAAATGATGAAAGTCGGAAGAGAGTGGTGCAATGGAAGATATGTCAGTGTTTTCACAGTCAGGGCAGCTGAGTGTAGTTTGAACCCACTGCACGTTGAAGCAGTCAGCATGTGCATGTATAATGGTTTGCTGTCCACTGGCAAAAGCTACATGTCAGCCTTCAGGTCATGACTGAGCACACACCCATGCAGTGAGAGATTAGGCCAAACAGTGTCTGCTTCATTCTGCTTTCACAGGATTGTTGAATTTTTATTGTGCTTATAGTCTGTGAAAGTTTCTTTCTGTCATGTCCTTTGTGTAAAACAAAACAAATACCAAAAATAATATGTATCACTGATAAGTGAATTTATAACATAAGGCCTGCTATAATAGTAATGCCAAACTCTGAAAGTAAAATGATGTGGTCATATGTCATTACTATGATTGTTTTACTCTAAAGTCACCGTTGAGAACCATGGACAGGTGATATAGAAATATTATTGATAACATTTATGCACCAATGCATTTAGCAAATGCAGTCATTCTGTTATTGAGAGTGCTTATGTTCCCCATACTGGGAGCTGTCTATGGGGCGCTTTATGGAGAACGAACTACAAGACATATAATAAAACCTTAACAAGTGAAAATCCCTTCAATCCTTGAATTATAATAGCGCATGACAAGAAATGTGTGTGAGTATGCCTGGGTGTGTTTGTGTCTCGGGTTCCAGCATGAAGCATGAAGGATCAAAAGGTTATGTAAAGGGTAGGAGAATAACTTTTATTGAAAACCACGTATCACCAGATTTGGTGATTTTGAATGTTTCCGATGAACTGAAGGATTAAGTGTTCCTTTGTGGGTTGAGAAATGGGTTCTCCCACTTGTAAAGTTAGACAAACTATTAAAAAAAAAACCTCACTAGGATTAGCTGGTACATGTGTTGTCACGAAGCTGAAAGCAGGATAGTTTTTCTGAGCTCATGAAAGTTACCTTGTTAGTGTTTTCACAGTGTGGTGGACTTTTATTTAACAAATGATCTAAATATTCTTCCAGTACTGATTTTATGCTACTTTATTTTCACCAGAAGAGGGCGCTGCTTGCTTACCTAGATTTAATCGCTCAGCTAAAATACCCACTTCCTACTTACATAGAGTACATGGAGTTCAAATGGAGTACAAAAATCTGTGCCAAAAGAAGAACTCCAATCTTTTACTTATGCAAAGAAAAATATTAATGTAAAAATACTCCATTACAAACAAAAGTCCTGCAAGTAAAACATTCTTCTCAGCAAAATGTACTTCATGCAGAAAAATGACTCTTGTGAATCTTGTATCATTATTTGCATATTATAGTGCTGGATGATAATTAGTTTTGCTTGAATGTGTAAGACTTGTTTTGCGTTGCGGCTGCTTGAAGTAGAGCTAATTACTCAGAAAAGCTATCCAGAAATTGCTCTTGCACTTGATATATAAGATTGTTGCATAAGCATTTTACTGTTATAGCTGGTGGGTGAGCTAGATCCAACTACTTTATATACTGTAGGTAGTTTAGGCAGGGCCCTCCAAAGGGTCACCAGTTAAATCTGAGGGGCATGAGATGATTAATGGGAGAGGAAAGAAGAATTTCAGACAGACACAGTCATATGTGTTTTTGGAATGTTTTATAATCATGACCTTTTGTGTCTCACTGGCCCCAAACAGTTATTTAAATGAATCTGAGAGATTTAGAGGTGAAATGTGTCTTTGGTGGAAGTACAAGCAACTCATAGACTTCTAAAACATGATTTTTTTTTGCCTTTTTTTTTAAGATCTTGCAAAGAAAAAAGGTTGGAATCTACTACTACAAAAGTAGCATATAATGGAGACACACAAGTAAAGTAAAGCACCACAGAAGTGTACCGTAGGGCAGTACTTGAGTAACATTGTAACAGTGTCAATGAGTTCTTTTTTATGCAATTAAATTTGTCCATCTTGATACAAAACGTTTCATGACCTTGACCTCAGTGTGGCACGCTGTGACGTGAATGTCAGGGCATTAACAGAAAGACATGGCAGCTCACCTCCACAGCAGTGTGATGTGATGTGATATATGTGGGATGTGGCGCAGGCAAGAGAGAATCACCACACATGGGGCCGATCCGTGCGGCTCTGCAGCCTGGAAACAGTGGGTGCATGTGAATAGATGCCCACATGTACACAGAGCGAAGGAGGGAGCTGTAAATAGACTGAGAGAAAGACCAGGCCTGAATGCTGTAATGCAGCCACGAACAAGAGACGTTTTGAATGCAGCTTTGTTGATGTGCGCACACACACATGCACAGCGTTCCATTAGAGGAAGCCCAGGCCATTAGTACTTTTATCTTGCTTGTGTGGGACAGCACTGACAAGACTCCCATCTCCACCCCCCTCAGCACACTCTCATAATCACACACATGCAGCCAGCCATCTCTGCCTCTGTGATGCAGATGTTGCTACACTGTGTTTTAATGGCAGTCATAACGGCAGAGCAGGCTCTCTGCATACAGAGGGATTCAGCTTCATTTTCAAAAGGCTGTCTCTCCCTTCATGCTGATAAGTTGCCTCAAACAGCTGACTGTGTGTGCTAAATTTCTTTGCCAGTCTCTCTGAATGCGCAATTACAAAACATTTCTCTGTGTCCCGTCGGTTCAGTCTTCATTCACAAAACACTTGTCTCCTTCTGTGCAGATAACCACGTCTGTAACAGCTGACAGTGTGCACAAAGCTCTGTCTTCTTCTTCCTCTCGCACATTAAACATGCCCTGGATGTGACACTGAAATACTGAGTCATAGGAACTGTGTCGTCTGTCTACACGCTAACAAGAAACAGCTGACGGCATACAATGTGTTTCACACATAAACCAAGTGAACCAGTCAGTGTCTATAACTGTAGAGTGCTTTAATGTATCATATAAAATAGTTCTTATATATAGTGGTAACAACCTTTTTTTCATGTGCATTTGGAGGAGAAAACTGTGCTTTTTTCAGCTGTTTATCCTGACGAAGGCTGGAAGAAAAAGTTTAGCACTGGATGCTCCACCATGTTCACCAGCTATTGCTAACTGGTGAACATGGTGGAGCATTTAGCAGCTCAAGAGGAGTTGGCAGAGACCAAAAACCAAAAGAAGAGTCAGCACTGGACTTTTATTAATCAGCCGGCAAGAAACTCAACTTTAACTGAATGCCAATGCTCTGTGTTTGTTATCTAACAAATTTGCCTTATCATCATTATCATTACAGGATGCCACTGCCGTGTTTTGTTTCCGTTGCCCCCAATGGGCCAAATAAATCTGTTAGAGCTTGTTTAAATTTAACATATTGGCAGTGAAGGCCATATTAATGGTCACACAATGTAAAAAGTACAAGAAGCATATCAGAGTATATTGGGAAGCACATATTTAGCCTGACCTGCATCAAAACTTGCTGCATTCTGAGATTTGCAGACAGGAAACACAAACCCCAAACCAAAAACAGGCAAGATTCAAGGCAGCTGTATTTACATTTAAGTCACAGGGAGTGGTCAGACGTGACTCCTGCAGCTTCATTTTGTGATTCATTTTACATAACCGTCAATCAAATCTGAATAAACCACACTCACACAGTCCTAACAATGAAAATTAGCTGGGTTTTTGATTGTTAAACACCTCATAAACAATATGGGGGGATGTTTTTTTCTGATCTTTAACTTTGGCTGTTGCTTATTTAAACATGTAGTTAATGTAATCAAGACCTAACTTACATTCAAAACCGACCAATGGCCAGTTTCTCTTTATTTTTAACTATGCTAACTGTTTTATAACCGAATATCTGAAAAACCGAAGACATTTTGTGCTGATGGTGTGGTGATGATTAGGAAGGTGGTGAATATGGTAAACATGGCTGTTAAAAATCAACCTGGTAGCATTGTCATTGATAGCATGCTGATGTTAGCATTTATCTCAAAGCACTGCTGTACCAATGAGCTGTCTCACACAGCTGCTGGCCCGCCTTGACTCTGGTTGTGTCTGGCTTGTTTCACTCTGAAAATGGAGAACAAGGTGCCAGATCAAACACACTGCACACACTCTAATGTGCACACACTCAAAAATCTCTGACGATACAGACTTAAAAGCAAACACACACACACACACACACACACACACACACACATACACACACACACACACACACACACATCCTCGGTGTGTGCAGGTGTGGCTCAGTTTGTGCTCAGCTCATACTGTATGTACACATGGATTTTATTAGGATTCATAACATAATACACACAATAGATACAGTTTGAGTGTGACCTCCACGTTCAAACAAGTCAAGCAAAAAGTATAGTTTCATACTGTAACAGAAGGCTACACAAACACAGCAATGCACCAAGTCATTGTAAAACAAATAAAAGCACAGCTGAACCAGAGCTGACGGTTAAATACAACTAATATTAGTTGCACCCTTACATGAATACTTATCTTTCCACACACAGTCATGACTCTGCCAGCGAGCACGTATGCAAACAGAGAATACACACAATCCACAAAGCCGCCCGGCTGCCCACGAAACACACGCGCTCATGTGCACACACTTGACCTTGATAGAGACAACAGGGTGGCAATTCTCCACATTGACTGGGTCCATTAGGGGCCAAAGTGCAGCTGAGCCACATGCTGCACAGCCACAAAGAGACGCACTGGATTACAGAGAGACAGCCAGGCCAGGCACACAATGGAGGAGGGGTGGGGGTTGGTGGCGGTGAGGCTGGGTGGCTGAGAGGAGTGGCATGATGGAAGCAGCAGGAGGGAGAGAGGGACAGAGGATGGTGAAAGGAAAGAGTGGGATTTAATTTACTTTCATGCAGGTTCCATTTTCTTATTATAAACACGTTAACAGCTGGCAATTCTGTGAAACTGCCATTTAAATCAATTGGTTGTTCAAAGATGGCGCAAAAGTACAACCTCCGCCCAGCTCCGCTCATCAAAGTAGGGCATTATTTATTGAGATGAAAACTTTTTGGAGCGTTTTGTCAGATATGGCGTGAGGTCAGGGGAGTTCACAGTTTGAGTGCAGAGAGGAATGGAATATTCCCGTTACGTGATATGATGTGGAAGAGTGGATGTTTTTAGAAACACACAGGCGCTCTCTTCTAGTCATTCAGTGGTCCACATGAACCTTTCTCTCCTCTCTCTCTTTCCTTTTCTCTTCTCCACCCTGTACCCCATCTATCTCTCCATGTATTCTTGAGATTCTTGTTCAGTTTGACAGGTTTTTTTCTGTAATGTAAGTCTGGGGTTTCTGATGTGAGGTTCCATCTGAGATGTGCGTCATGAATTAATGATCAGTGCTGAGTAAGACCCTGTCTCTAAGTGCTGCGGGTGCTCACATCACCACTGCTGCCCCAGATGTGTGTGTGTGTGTGTGTGTGTGTGTGTGTGTGTGTGTGTGTGTGTGTGTGTGTGTGTGTGTGTAATTCAGTTTTTGGATGTGCTTCACCTCTCTGCACACAAGCAAAGGCAGTTAACTCAGTCTAGGTGATTGAAGGTGCACCAATATTGGGAAGCTGAAGTGAAAAACACTGATTTGATCAAAGCAAATGAATTTTTCTTAGTGAATATTCTAAATGCTGCAGATTTATACAACCAGGATTCATGTCATTTCCGCAGTTCATGACCTGCTCATTAAGGTGAGTTTAAGGTGCGGTCAGTTTCACATTCTGGAAAATACAAAAGGTAATACTTACGTGAAGCAACCGCCGGCAGCCAATCAGCTTGCCTTAGTTTAGCATGATGACTGGAAACAGTCAGCCTGGCTTCTTAACAAAAAATGAGAATGAATTTGTTCATCAGTGAGCTTTAGAGGTGCTGGTAGGCAGATTTTGTTTCCCTCGGACAGAGCCAGGCTAGCTGTTTCTCCCTGTTTCCAGTTTTTGTGCTAAGATAAGCTAACTGGCTGCTGGCAGTAGCCTCATATTTACCGCACAAACATGAGAGTGGTATTGATTTTGTCACCTAACTCTTGGCAAGAAAGCGAATGAGTGAAAATGTTGCCAAAATGTTGAACAATTCATTTTAGCCCATTTTCTGTAGCACTGTAACAACTCTTAAAACATTAAGTGAAATCACATCTTGTCTCCTTTGTCATGGAGCGTGTCTGTGTTAGTGTGTGGTCATGTATTACTCATGTTGTGGGGATATAAATCTGTTTACGCAGTCACACTGTGGGGACTTGCCCCCATAATGTAAATAATTGAATTATGGGGTGAAGACTTGGGTTATAGGTTAAGTGAAGGGTTAGGGTTAGGTTAAGGTTATGGTAAGGCTTAGGGTCAGGCAAGTAGTGGTTATGGTTATGGTTAGGGTAAGTCTCTGGGAACGTGTGTGTGTGTGTGTGTGTGTGTGTGTGTGTGTGTGCGTGCGTGTGTGTGCGTGTGTGTGTGTGTGTGTGTGTGTTGTGTTACAGTGTGTAAAGATCCTGATGACCAGTGTGTTTGTTCAACTGGTAACATTAAACCAGCAGACTTTCTCTAATGGAGCATCAGTAATCTTCTGAAGGATGTCTAATCCCAACACACACACACACACACACACACACACACACACACACACACACACACACACACACATACACACACACAGAGAACATAGCATGCAATCCAACAGCAGCATGCCCATTTACAGAAAGAGATGTAATCTAATTTAATATAATCCAGACCATCTTCACTGGCTGTGACTGTTCATCAAACATGTCATAACATAAATGACATCAGATTAATGGGAAAGCGTGAAAGCATGGAGACTTCCTGGATTAGAAACAGCTCGTCAAAGGCTAAAGCCAGGAGGTGTTTCCAGAGCCTTCTCTGTGGAAAGAGACACTGCAGGTTCAGATGGTTGTTATAAAGAACCATAACTAGTTTTACCTGTGCTTTACCCTCAATGTCATGTTAAAATCTCTGCCATAAATAATGTGTTTACAGGTTCATTGAGATTTAAATCTTAAAATTTTAAGATTTAAAAGATTTTTCCCTTTTATATCCATTAAGTAAGGGCAGAATGTCATAGAACCTCTGTGACTAAATTCAGACAAAATCTTTTATTGCTATCTGTGCTAATAATACACAATATACCTTTTTAATAACAGAACTGCATGTTTTATGACAAAGTAAATCGAGTGGCAATGAGTCAATCACCATGGCCAAGAGGTCGAACTAGTGCAGACAAACCTTAAAGATGCACTAATCAATATTTTTCGCTATGCTAGCTGCATGGCTCCAGGGATGGCCAACACATGCTCATCCCAGGTTGTCAAATACTGACTTTTTCATGCTCCTGGCGTCTCATATACAGACAGACAAGGAACCCTTTACTGTATGTGTGTGACATGCAAAGCCTTCCTACCAGAAAAACTAATGACCATCGCCCTCAGCTGTACTTTGTGTTTAGTGCTAATGTTAGCATACTAACATGCTAAACTAAGGTGGCGAGCATGCTAAACATCCTCTACACATCTACATACTTGTATTGTCACTGTGACCATGTTAGCATGCTGATGTTAACATTTAGCTCAAAGCATCACTGTGCATAAGTTTAGCCTTGTCACACAGTCAAATGACTGTGTAAAATAAAATGTGTCGCTCTTGGTGACAAGTGTGCAGATAATTATGAGCTGTCTCTGCAGTTCCCCTCAGCTCTATGAAGCGTTTTAGCATCTTTCTGCTCATTGTTTTTGTTGTCACCATTTGGATTCACTCCTACAGCTCTCATCTTTCAGCTGAAACCTCCTGATAAACCCATTGTATACAGCACCTTCCCAGCTCCAAACAAAAGACAATGTCAGCAACAAGTTGATGAACATATCTAAAGTACATCTCCACTGCTAAAAGCGACAGCATAGCTACAGCATAAAACAGGCTGTCAACATAAACTAGGCAAACAAATCTGAGAGATCTGAGCAATTGAAATGATTATTTTGCAAAAGCCGTGTTACTTTGCTCATCTCCTTGATCCTCCAGATTTTTTTTACTGTAATTTGTCAGTATGTGTGTGTGTATGTGAGTGAACGCTTCCAAGTCTTACCAACAGTACATCTTCCTGCTTTTCCCATTCTGCTGACATGGCATGAATGTAGCATAAGTACATCTGAGGCTCAGCAGCGCAGCTCTCAAGCTGACCTTCTGCCTTCTGCTTTTGGGAATCAATAGTGTCAAGGGAAAAAAAAAACTCCTCAAGGTTTTTCTAGGACAGAGAGACAGCCAATTTCCTGCCCATTTCACACCTTCTGTGTAAGTGGTTGACCGCCTCTGCTCCCAGTGTGCGCTCTGGCTCCAGCAGCACAGCGACAGCAGGTACAGGAAATCATCTGCTGTTGAATGGAAATGGATTTTTTTTTTTTTTTTTCCAGGGGGACTTGAAAGAGTGGCGGGCCATGACCCTGTGAGGTGACAGGACTAATTTCATCTGTCCAGCATCCTGGTATCTCTGCTCTCTGAGATGGTCACAGTTCTTAGTGGAGCCTGTAAAGTGTCATATCTGTCTCTCCTCTTCATCTCTCTCACTCCTGTCCTGCAGCTCCTGTCCTTTACTTTCCTCAACATAAATGAATTAGTTACATGAGAACTTCATGTCATGAAAGGATAAATAAAACAATGTGGGGTCTGGTTTAAAAAAGGCACAGTTAATCATGGTGTATTTTGGTACTTTGCTGATTCTAGTGCAGTCAGGTTACAGGTCAGGGTCAGCTTTCACCTGCAAGCACAGCAGCCTAAACTCACATCCTCGAGCTGGAGTACGGACTGACTGTCAGACTTGGAGCTGCAAGCTCCTGACACTGCTAGCTTTAAACCATTAGCATGGGGGGTGGGGGAGGGACTCTTGAATTCCTTAGAGGGGTAAGAAATTGATGGACTGAAACCAGATCAGCGTCTTGGGACGACATCTTACATCGCGAGTGTGAACATGAGCGCGGTGCAGCACAGGTGACAGGCTCTCTCCTGTCGTACAGACTGAAACACGCTGAGATTCGAGTGAACTAGGTCACCTGCTGCATTTCTGAAACAGTAATCTTGGTAAATACATGTTTGGTTAGAGCTTACAGGGATGCGATCAATCAATGTGAGTGAGTATGCGTTACATTTAAACTCAAAACCATGACCTCTGTTTCACAGAGAAATCTACGTCACCTTCATTATAAAGCAGCAGGAATCAGTATTTTTGCATTAACAATGGATCACATGACTACTTGTATGTGAGAGGAGTTGCCATAGCGATGAAACCATTACATATTATCAGCTGACTCTCCTGTCAGCTCTACAGACCTTTATAGTGTCTTTCAGTGTATTGTTTTCGGGCCCGTAACTTTACTGTTTTAGTTCCTCCCTTTAAATATTAGTGTGTGTGTGTGTGTGTGTGTGTGTGTGTGTGTGTGTTGTTCACTCATTCACATTCTTGCTAAGAGTTAGATGAGAAGATTCATAGCACTCTCAGACACGTGGTTGCACAGCTCACACTGTATTGCCCACTTCATTGAGGAGAGCAACTTATTTCCTAAAATGACAAACTGTTCCATTAAAACATGCCATCATGTAAATGTTGAGTGTATTAAGAGACTTTAAATGAGAAAGCCCAGAGTCCCATCTCATATTAGGCTACAAGACATCTTCTGACAGCTGCTGCCAACTTACTCAACTCTGCTGATTCAGCGCAGACCAGATTTTGAGATGGTCAGGTTAGGCGCAGCACGGGGCTGAAAGTCATTTAGTGTGATGTTATCAGAGCAGGAATGAAGCGCTGCTCAGGACAGCTGTCTGGACAGGACTCCTATCTGAAGAACGCTGTGCTGATAGCCAGGAGTGGATATCAGCACTGACAGTATACCAGGAAGGACTGCTGCACCGCTCCGAATGGAAGTCTGAAGACAGGGTACATGCAGCCACCACTCTGGTCTCACTTTTGACTGGTTTTCACTATTAGAATAGACAGCAGGGTTGAAAATATACATGATGATTAAATCAGCTCCTTTTTTCAAGTTGGAGAACTCATCCATGAAACTCTTGTTTATATTATTTGTGCTTACATCTACTCTGCAGTGATATACAGTAATGATGTGCTGTATGTTTTTGCATTTTGTCTCTTCAAGGCACTGCTACATATTTTAAAAAGGGTTTCATGTTTCAGTTTCTGTTAGTGGCAAATCAAGCGCACCACATCTACTTTCCATTCGTCCACGCATATTGTTGCTGAATCAAGCATTTTCCCCCTGAATGGGACACCTGAACACATGGAAATGAATGAACTGTGTGCTGCTGCACTGATGAATTGTGCACGTGCATGGATTGAGATTTCTATTGAAAATGTAAGTCATTATGCACCAAGCGGACTGGAAGGGTAAACATATGAAATTCTATTAACCCTTTAATGGCCTTGATCATGAAACAGCCATGGAAATTTGTATTTTTTGCATTTCATAGTTACTTTGGGGTCCAATTTGCAGTGAAAGCAAGCATTCAATGATCTACATACAGTTTATCTTTCTCCATTAAAGTGAGACAGACAAGTTGAGTTGAATTACACACCTGGGTCATATAAAAACAACAGGAAGTCACACAGTTATGCAGTGTACACTTTGTATGTTTGGGTGCAACAGTACAACCGTTTATTGATCCAAGTGTTTTCTTCACAGTTCTTGTCTTTTGTCTTTTGATTGAGAACATTTTAATTGCAATTAGTTTCTTAACAAGACATCAGACTCAAAATGTCCTCTACTGAATGCTTGAGGAGCCCATTAAAGGCTTAATGTCATTCAAAGGTCAAACTGAACTGTTGAACACAAAAATATAATCACTGAACGTGGACACAGCAGCCAAACGAGCCCCAGCTCTTCTTCTGTGGTCTCTCGGCTAAAATGCAGTATTTTTCATATGTGAGTTCAAACAAAGCCAGATATGTTTCCCTCCTCTCAGCAAGAACCTAAATCTGCCTTTTACAGATGGAGCTATAAGTGGCCATATTAGGGCAGAAATCCAGAGCCTGGCAATGGGGGCAAAAAAAAAAAAAAGGCCACACACACACACACACACACACACACACACACACACACACACACACACACAGTGAAGACAGTTGGCAGTCTTTCCATCCTTGACTGTGGTACCTGCTTTCACACCCCTCCTCCTCCTCCTCCTCCTCCTCCTCCTCTGCCTCGCCTGGGCAACTCTCTAAACGCATCCTCAGGGAACTCTCGCTCTCTCTCTGTCACACACACACACACATACACGCTCACACGTGCGCGCGCACACACGCACGGGCGCTCATATAGGAGGATCCCAGCAGAGGAGCGGGCAGTGAACGGCGGAGCGCGCACCGGACCGGCTCGTTAACTTGACCGCTTCCTATTTTTTTCACCCCTCTCATTCTCGGGCAGCTCCAGCAGCTGGGGGAACAAATCGGACTACCGGGCAGACTACCGGGTGAGAAGAGACTCCTCCAGCACTCCAGACAGCCTCAGACTGGTCGTCATCGTTTGTTTTACTCCGGAGACTGCGGATTTTTTTTTTATCCCCGATCGTTTCCAGTGGATACTGAGAGCGCGCACCGCCTGAGATAAACAAAGTCTCCGGACATCAAGTCTGCTGTTATTTGTGTCATAGCTGGGGCATAAAACCCTCTATCCGCGGGTCGGTCCAGCTGTCTCCTCTGCCCTCCCTCCGTTTCAACTGCACCGGTCAGACTTGGATAGAGCAACAGCCTCCACCGGCGCATCAGTGAGGTAAGAGATGCGACTGTCTCTTTCGCCTGCTGTGCCATCACATCGGGGTCTCCTGTAATATCTTTGATACAGGCCTTGCTGAAGCAACAAATCATTTCGCTTAAAATATATGCAAGTTGGCCATCGGATTGGCTCCAAAACGAATCCCGAATGGTATTCATTACAGGCGGAAATAATCATTAACATGCAGAGGTGTCATCAGAAGCTTATTCGAGGTGTATTTCACAAAGTGCAACAACCTGGGAGGACGATTTCACACTTTGCGCTGTCCGCCTCCACCCTCCCATCACACATCTCAGTACTGGGCCATATGGAACCCACGAATATTACATAAAACTTTCATTTCTCCTCTGCACTTCCTCCTCCTCCTCAGCCTCACTCTCCCTTTCTCCCTCTCTTCCTCTGCCCTCACCTGACCCTGTTTTGAGGAGAGAAGATCATCTCACACCTTTGGCTCTGAGCAGGGGCGGGTTTAGAAACTTTTGAGCAGAGGCCCTTGACTGCAGCACCGTGTTAAAGAAGGAAGGGAGACACATCTTTCAAATGAAAAATGTGTGAAGAGTCAGATTTAAAGCCCTGGCTCTTGCCAATGACAAATGGCATAACTACTGATAATAGTTGTATTGGTTAATTGAAGCCAAATGAACGACTTAAAACATTCAAATATGATAATAATACAAGTAAATAGCTGCTGTAACTCCACATAACCTACAGCCATGGACAGATCATGAAACAAAGGGCCCCTGGACACAGTAACATGTCCCCCCAACATAGGAGCAAGACACCCAGCCTGAAAGAGACAGAAAACAGCTACATTGATTGTGTTGTTTTGCATCTCTTTGTAGTCATTTTGTGTCTAAGATAAGATATAATTTTATTAATCAGAGAGCAAGCAATAATAGCAGGAATAAAAACGAGACGTAAAAAGAACAAATATGTGTAAGTGTAATCATTTTGCCGGTCTTTGTGGTTGTTTTGCATCTCTTTGTCGTTGGGTTGCGTTTCTTTACGGTCATTTTTGTGTCTCTTTATTGGGGGAATCAGATTCCTGGAGGCGTTGCCATATCCACAGCTCCTGCTTCTGCCTCTTTTTCAATCTCTGGGGGCCACACACACACACAGACACAGACACACTCAGAGACAAACACACCCAGATTAGAGAACTCTGATTGGGCTCGTTACAAAAAGGGCACGTACGTAACAGATGACCTTAGCGTGTCCTGTCACACATGAAAACATTTATTCCATCCCGTCCGGTTCAGGCATGTATTGATCAGATCTGATCGACTGGATGCTTCCCCATGCAGGCAGGGCTGTGCTGGTGTGATAGCAGCTGGACTGGTCCCAGTCGCTTCAGAGCTCATTGAAGTGCAGAGCAGATCAGCTGGTTGTAAAAGCTCAAACATCGTCTGTCAGCGCCTGGCATTTATTATCCTCAGCAGCATCTCGTCCTCAGTTTAATGGCAAGGAGCCTCGCCTTTCTTTCTTAGTCTCCACTCTCAGCTGGTCAGAGGAGCTCTTCCTGTTCCTTTCTATTTTTAGTCTCTATTTACAATGCAGTAGCTATAGAGGCAAGAAGAGTCTCTCACTCTGTTTCCCTTCATGTGTCTCTCCGCCTCGAATCTCTCCCTCTCTGTCTTAGCCTCTTCTTTTTTTGTCCTTACGTCTGTCTCTCCCTCACTTTCTTTTCACGCCCCCTTCACCTTTGGTTTTCCCAGTTTCTCCTTCAAGCCGCTATCATCATAGATCATCGAGTCAGACAGAGTGATTCAACACATTAAGCATTGGTAGCAGCTCACCTCAAACTGCCACCTGCTCCACTAACACGAACACATGCACACAGACGGTATGTGGCTGCGGGAGGCTGGGAAGACAGCGGAGAAGACAGGGGGTAGAGGTTAATCTCTGGATGCTTTTGACCCAAATCACCATGTGACCTACATACCCTCCCCTAAACAACCACCCCACAGTCCCTGTCACACATCCACCCAAACATATCTTTAAAAAGCAGCAAACACGCACACACGCGCGTGTACACACACAAATGCACAACAGCCTTTTGGATGTCGAGCCACACTACGACTGAACAACACACTTTCAAGGCCCGGTGAGTTATTAATTACTAGTGACAAAACACGCCGCAGCGGCTGGATTTGGCCTAAATTGCCTTCAAGTAGAGAATAAGAAAAAGTTTGATTAGAAGATCTCAAAGAATCATTTTTTTAATAAAGAAAATGTAATTAACTCGCTCTGCCATCTTCCGTAATACCTGAGCATAATCTTGAGGCAAACCTGACCTCCCCTCATGGTGAAGTGTTCCAGTTTAGACTTTCGCCTCCATATCCGCTGCAGTAACCGCTGCATACACACCCAAACCTCGACCAAACAGCACACACTGCTTCTCTGAGCTCTCCACCAACCTTTATTACACTGACAGTGGAGTGCTTGAAAATTGGGCCTAAATTAGATTCATATTGAATTACAGTCGTCGTTTAGTCGGTCCACCACTTTGCTCCACACTCAAATATCTCAACAGCTGTTGATCGCTGTGAGGTTTTGCACAGACATTGATGATCCCCAGAGGATGAATCCTACTGGCTGAATTGATCCTTTGACTTTTCCTCCAGTGCCACCACGATGCTGACATTTCTGGTTGCGAGTGAAATGCCCATACAGCTATTAGATGACTTGCCCCTTGGTGTACACATTCAGGTCTCCCTCGGGATGGACCTCTCCTGGCATTTGCAGTAATTCCTTGTCTAGCGGTTATCATAGAAAACATCCTGGATATGCAAACTGTACTTGCACTTAAATTGAAGCACAACTGACAATTATGAGTCAAAAATTGAGTCAGTTGCAATCTGCCATCGTTGTTCAGGTCAATGCCACCTTGCATTGTGGGATATGCGTGCTGGTGTAGCGTTCAGTGTTTGCATACTGAAATAAACATACTTCAAATATTTCACATAGTGTATTAGCATACTCAATAGTATGCTAGTATGGAATACTTATGGAATACGGGCCTTAACATGATGAACATGGCTAACATTAGACTCATTGCATCAACATGTTAGCATTTCCATTGTGAACATGTTAGCATGCTGATGTTAGCACGTAGCTCAAAGCACTGCACCCTGTTTAAGTGCAGCCTCACAGAGCTGCTGGCCTGGCTGCAGAGCTTCAGCCTTGTTTTAGTGTTGCTGACATTAAGACAATGCTGACAGTTGATTGTATTATTCCACAAAAACAATATGGCCAGCCTCCATACATGTTTATCATTCCGCAGTGCCCCTCTCATTATTAAAATGTACAATCCAGTGAGTCGGCCTAAGCACAAATCTCTCTGCAAATTTTGTTATCTGCTTATTCAGCATATACAAACACCCAGTGCTGTATGTACAGAACTGCGTCTGTTGACTGCCCTGAAGCAACACCCATTATTATTACGACCATTTGCAGAGTATGTTCACTGTATATCTCTGTAAAACACACGTCCGGAGAACATGTCAGCATTGAAGTGAAAAGCCAGCGGGCTGCGAACTACACAAGCACCTTTGAGTGCTGGTTTATGTTATAATCAGTAACCAGCATGACAATATCCTGACAGACTGTTAATGTGTGGAGTAATTGATTAAGTGTTTGAACTTTGTGAAAATGAACAAGGGACTCTTACTAAGGAGGCATCTGTGGAGGACAGCAGGAGACAGATGGAAAACAGATCAGAGAGCCATGAAAGGAAGAAACTTCTCTTTTTGATTTAAACCTCGCAGTGTGAGACAACAGCGGCAGCACTTCCCGTTCTTTAGATTTTTACCAGTGAGATGTTTGCATCGCGTGCTGTCTAAGGCGTAAAGTTTGTTTGGGTTTTAATGAGCTGGTGGCAGAGATACAGAAGGTAAACATAGACATATATACATAGGTGGCTACTGAGTGACTGACAGGCAGAGCTATTGGAGAAGGAGAGGGAGACTGGAAAATGGAGAAGGTAAAGGATGGAGAGAGAGGAGAATGGAGAGAATATAACGGATGCAGGCAGGCAGGTAGATAGACGAGTGAGAGGGGAAAAAGGATGGACAACATTGTATAAAAACTTTGCTTTGATTTAATATATTCATTCTTTTTATAGCTGAAGGCAAATTGTTCCCTGACAACATGTTTCATTCATTTTCCCCCAACATCCGCTTGCTGCACTGGAAACATGACCAAACTCATTTATGGTTATTTGTAAGCACTTGATCAAAGAGGGAAGGATCGTGGTCTTGGTTCAAATCTGACAAAGTTGGGACGATGTGTAAAACATAGATTTTTTAATCCTTTCTGACTCTGTATGTCAGCTGTTGAGTTGAGTGCTGCACAGAAATGTAAAGAAACAAGGTTGCCTGTGAACATAATCTGGACAGCAATTGCACAATGATAGCCCTCGAAAAACAATCTAATATTGTTGTTTATTCAATTAATCAATTCATGTTTTTATAAGTAAATGTTTGAATTTGTGCTATCACAAATTTAATATGGCATTTAATAGTACAAATTGTACTATTAGTTTCTATTAGTACAGTAAGTGCTGTAGTCAGTTTATTGGAAAGTAAACCCCAGGAAGAGACTGATGGAAGAAACACTAAATGAGAGACTGTATTGAGTTACAGAAGCTAATGTTAGTGGAACAGAGCCGAGACCGGACTCGAGGCTGGCTCTCTATGTGCAAAGCGAAGATGGCAGATTTACCACTCAAAATTCAGGATTTTTGAAACATTAGGTCTCTGGATTTGAGAGATTTTGAGTCTAGCTATTAAGCTAACATTAGCTTCACGACTAGGTTGAAATTGCTGCCTCCAGCTGACTTTTTGTTGTTTAAAGTGGGCTCGCTTTAACATGATAACCCTGCAGAGGGGTCTTAAATGTTCATGACATCATGCTAAACGACTCTGTCCAAAGCTGCAGTTGCATTATATTAAATCTAAAGCTGATTCAAACACTTGGCCGTATGCATTGTGTACACAGGTTGCCATCACCCACCACCTTTATGTCCCAAGGCCAGTCTACCTCAAAATTAGGTGCATCGCTCTTTCAGACAACGACAGAGACAAATTGGTAGAAGAAAAATGAAAAAGGCAGCAGACAAACAGAGACGCTGCAAGAGATGAAACAAGAAACAAAAAGAGGGAGAAAAGAAGCAGGGGCTGGGAAACAGATGGATAGAGCAGACAAACAGAAGTGAAAGTGGGGAGGAGGGAGAGAGGGGAAAAAAGGGATGAAGGAGATGGTGAGTGATAGAGTTAGAAAGAGGAAAGCATCCAATCCTCCTGTCGTCTCTGGAGGATGCTGCTGAAACCTGATCTCAGCCAGGAAGCGGCCATCGCTCTGCCTCGCTCTGTCTCTCTAATATTGGTAAGACACACACACTTTGTCATGTAATATTGCACCTGGTGTTTTCCTCAAACTCACAAAAGGACACACACACACACACACACACACACACACACACCTCACTAAGTCATTATAAATGTCTGTCGGTCTTTCTCACTGCCCGTCTCAGACTTTTCTCATCACTCCTCTTGAATCACTTCATATGATGTAGTAATTATTGTCACATGGGACCAAAATGGGACCATTTACATGTGTATCAAAGGTTTTTAGGCAGATGAGTGATTAGTTCTGTTCCAATGTCCAATATCCATCATTAACTGCCAGTTATCATTTAATGCTGCTAAAATATTAATGATCTATGTATGAATGATTATTCTTTGAAACAAGGGGAAACAGGAACCATTATCAGCTATATAATGTGTTAATCAGTGAGCTCCAGAGGTGCTGGTTGGCTAATACAGCTGTCCTTCAGAGAGCTAGCTGTTTCCAGTCTTCATGCTAAGCTAGGCTCGCCTTCAGCTGGCTGAAGTCTTACAGCTTCAAGTTTACCATACAGACATAAGAGTGCATGGTATTCATATAACTCTTTGCAAGATGGCAAATCTACCAAACTCTTTAGTTAACTGACAAAATTTACACTTTTCTGGTTTGGAACATTACTTTCTAACATGTGACGACAGTAGAGACGTACGTAGACTAAAAGCATGTACGTTTTTTTATTATTAGATTCTTATTTTCTCTGTAAATATCTCCAAAGACCAATCAAACTCCAGTGTAAAAGGAGCAGTAGAGTTTCAGATCCATCTAACTAAAAATACAACAAATGTCTATTTTGTTGTTACAGTTTACGTACATCATTAGCATCCTGACCGTGCTGTGAAGTACGTGTTAAATTCACATCTGCTATTTCCTGCTTCACAATGCCCCCTCACTCACTAAACTGTCATAAAGGACAATTGCATAATATCAGGTATTTAAAAAAAATACCATTGTTGTTTCTGTGTTGAAGCACCTCAGTGAGATCGATTCTGAGTGCAGACTAGACAAGCACTCGGCTCACCCGAATCCTCAAATGACTCACACTCACACACACGCACACACGCACACATGCACACGCACACACATTCTCTCAAGGGTACACAAACACAAGTGCACACACAAGAGGGGAAGAGTATTGTTGAGAGGGTATAGTGGACACAGAGCGTGGGTGGGGAGTGAGAGTGAGAGGGAGGGAGAACAGACACAGAAAAAGACGCAGTGGATGAGAATGAAGACAATATTGCTGTAGAGAGTTGACCACTGGCGTGTTTGACTGCCTTGGCTGCAGTATCCTGAGTAAAATAAAATGAAGTCCTATAATTAATTATTTGTAAAGAAAAACTGTTTTCGTGATCTTAACTTATGAGAAAGAGGTACAAACGAGAGGTACGCAAAAGCCACTGTAGCCCATCACAGTCAAATGTGTGTGCGTGCCTCAGTGGGTTATGTAAAGTGTTAAATATTGTATACGGAAATACGCCTATTCACTTTTTTAGGGGGAGTGAAAAGAGAGGATCGACAGCACCCTCATATCTGTGGGTTAAGTAGCTAGAGTCAGCTTAGCATAAAGACTGGAAACAGCTAGCCTAGCTCTGTCCCAAGTCCTAAAATATAGCTACCAACACCTCCAAAGCTCACTAATATACTCAACATATCCTCAACATGTCATTACTGTTACTTTTTTCACCATCTATCCATGTGTTTAGTTTACTATGTGAACCATTCTTAGAACCATTTCAGGCACTTTCAGTCACAACAAATAGAGTTCTGGTGTATCAGCTGACTGAATATGTGGATTTAAAAAAACAAACTGTACTCTTTTTGATTCACACAGCCCTTAATGCAGCAGGGTGTGGAGGTGAGGGGGAGGGACTCATCGCACAGAGTGAAGTCTTGCATTGGGACACACCACTATATTTCAGAAGTACATACAATGGGGTGGGGGAGGGGGGATTGGAGGGTGAATGGGTAGAAAAGGGGCGCAGCTTATTCATGTTGTCCTTTTTCTTCTTTTTGGGCACAGAAGCAGAAAATGTTCTCTTTTCCCTCCCTTCAGATATGTAACTCTTGTCTGGCCTCCAGTCATGAATCTTGCAATGAAATGATCAAAACTACAGCTGGTGATACACAAGAAATGAACTAAAATCTTCAGAAAATTGAAAAGCTCTGTTGAACTGCTGTCATGTCGGTTGCAAACATAATTACATTTGGCAAAACTGTGGAACTTTTCCTTAAGTGGAAATCTGCAGTCCCAAGGACGCAGTAGAGGGCAAGCTTATGCATCCTGTGGTGTTAAGTGGGTCTGCCAGTTTTGGCAGCACTTATTTGTACTCTATGAATTTTACAGCCACTACTCTCCCTTCCAGTAGGTGGAATCACTAAGCAGCGGTTATAAATCAGATGTACTTTGTAGTGTTCTTGCTGCAGGGCACAGTTGTATTGAGTGTGTCTACCTACTATTTAACAGTGTTATGTACTGTATAAATATAACTCTAGCCTCCCTGTTGTGCACAGGTAGAGAAGCCCTACATCAAGCTGCAGCCATGGATGAGATGGACCTGCCCCAGATGAAGAAGGAGGTGGAGAGCCTCAAGTACCAGCTGGCTTTCAAACGAGAGAAATCCTCCAAAACAGTGACTGAGTGAGTAGTTAGTCCACAATTAGCTCTACAAGCATCTGCATAAGCAGAGTTCTGGCCCCAAAAAACAACTGTGATAAGTAGCTCTGAGGTCGAAAATAGTTTTGTTTTTGCTAAATACTGAGCACACCAAAAAACCTCAAAAAATGTAATAGACACAGTGTTAGAAAAATTGTGTGTGAAGCTATAGCCAGCAGTGTTTAGCACAATAATAGGAACCTGGGAAACAGAGAGCCTGGCTATGTCCAAAAATAACTTTAAAAAAAAAAAGATATTTTGTTAAAAGTCAGTTTTAGAGGTGTTGGTAGGACATTCTCACCTCTGGATGGAGCCAGGATAGATGTTTTCCCCTAGCTTTAGGCTAAACTGAGCTAAACGGATGGAGGTAGCTTCATATTTACTGTACAGACACAAGAGTGGTATTGATCTACTCACTGAAACCCTGACAAGAGAGCAAATGAGTGTATTTCGCAAAACTATTCCTTTAACAGATACTCACACTGTGTTGTGAAATAGAACATTACTTTCAAATATGTGATTATGTGACAGCATCCAATATGTGTGTGTGTATTTTTTTTAGAATTATTGGGTTGCGTAGTTTTTTATTTTTGGCTGCACTGCAGCAAAGCAGGAGCCAGCCTTGTAATTTCTTAGTGAGTTAGTGAGTGATGATGTTACACCATTGGTTGGTTGAATGTTAGAGTTTCCCCATTGGTTGTTGCTCTTTTAAAATCAGTAGTCGTGAATGTTAGTTACGTGCTGTAACTCTAGATTCTATGAGTATAGGTTTAGTCCTCTCAGGCCATCATCAGTGGGTTTATCCCTCACTTGCACTCACACAGGACTGAAGACTTCTAGTCTATACCCACTTACCACACTTACCACTTGGGCACCACCTCTGTCTTGCCTTGTGTACACAGTAAGTTGAGCTGAGACCGGACAATTGGTTCCCAAAAACAGCTTTGTCGTCAGCAAGTTGAAGGAACCAGAACGGCCCACAGCTTAGAGGGCTGTGCCTATACTCATAGAATCTGGAGTTACGGTAACTAATGTTCTATTTTGCGCAGGCTTTACCCTCTAAGGCTATTGCTAGTGTGATAAGGGCAAAGCAGGTAGTGGGACCATTCCCCACTGGGTCCACACCCATGAGAAATCAATAACCAGTCTACACCACACCAATGCATCACAGCGCATCACACAGATGGGACAGACAGCACAATAACTGATATTCACCATGAGGCAGTGAAACAGGAAAACAACATAAAACCTACTGCTGTGAGAGGCAGAGATGATGGTTACGCACTGTAACAGTCTAGCAGAGAACAGAGTCAGAGAGAAAATGGCCCTCCATGTGCTGAGAGGCATGAGGGAGAGCGCACACTTAAAGTACCCCAAATAACAATCACTCTGACAAAACAATACAGAGTGAGTCATAGAAAAACAAGACGCCCCACAGACAGAAGCGAATGAAAGCGCAGGGGGAGTTAATACATAATTAGAATAGTCATAACTAAAATTAGAATAAGTTCTCTTTCAAATCAAACATCTTAAAGGTTCACTGTGTAACATTTAGGACAATCTATTTCCAGAAAGGAAATATGACAGTCATAGCTATTATTTATCACCTGAAAATAACAATTGTTGTGTTTTCATTAGAATGAGGCCTTTATATCTACAGGGGGAGTGGGCCCCACCATGTTGCACTGCCCTGTTTCTACCGTACGTCAGAATGGACAAACCAGACAGAGGCTCAAGAGAGCACCTTTTTGTGTGTTTGTGTTTAGTGACCCCCATAAAGGAGGGTGAGGTGAAGGGTATTCAGTTGATTACAATCTGCAACCTCATCGCTAGATGCCAATAAATCCTACGCACCGTTCCTTTAAGATGCGGGTAGAAAATATTGTTCTTGCAACTGCATTTGTAACATTTTACACCAAAAAAAAAGGCAGGGTGACCTGGCCAAAAAGCTCCAGAACAAGTGAGAAAGTTGACCTCGAGTCGTCTAACCGACTGCTGTTTTCAAAATAACTCAATTATTCAGCGGTTTGTGCAAGTATACACCAATTTAATAAATGCTAAATCTCACAGTAGTCAACAAAGCTATTATTAATGGTAAGATATACAATTTTGATTGAGTCATTCCACCTCAATAACATATTGATTATATGACTTCATTAAATAAAAAGCTGCCTTGAAGGCCATCGTCACAGCCGCGGCACACATCGAAACACTGAGCAAAGCTGCAGCCGTCATTAGCTTCTGCAGCACTCTCTTTGTCTGTCTCGTGCTCCTCCTGCAGCACCAGCAGATGAAGGGCCAATCACAGAAACTGAGAAAAAACACTTCATCTGAGGCTTCATCAGCGCTTCTTGAGAGGACTGTTTTCGATCTAATGCTGTTTTTCATGCATGAGTACAAAAGTAGTCAGGGTCAGTCTTTTGAAACCTTGCATAAAACTCATGAATATAAAGAAATATTGAAAAATAGCAACAGCAGTGTTGTTTTTCTCAGCTGAAGTGCTGCTACTTTATGGATAATTAACTGAATTGAAAGTGAGACTATGTAACCTTTGAGAGGTGAAATGACATATTTTCCTTTTTATATGACTATATGTGACTTCAAAACATACTTTGGCCAGTTTCAGTACACTTTCTACCACAGCTTTACTTGGCATGACAGGTTAGCTAATGTTAGTTAACATGAGACATTGCTGACATTACTGAGACATAATAATTCTTTACTTGGGCTACTTTCACATTCTTCTTCTGGTGTTTTTGCCCAGTAATCAAACAGCTTCAGGTGCGTTGCCACCACCTTCTGGTCTGGAGTCGATGACGGATTGTCATTGGTGCACGCTGTGCTATTAATAACCTTCATTTAATTCTAAATCATTATAGGCTTTACTTTTTAGGGTGCGTATGAATTCAACTGTTCAATTGTAAGAGGAAGAATGTGTTATTCCTTCTCTCAAATGTTACGTAATGTCACTTTAAGGAATAGTCTGACTTTGCCATTGAGAGTTAGAGCCAATAACATTTGTCGTCTTTAACGGGTGTGATTTAAAGTACACTGCTTTGTTAAATAAACAGGCTTAAAACTCTGTCCAAAAAGTAAAAGCATGTAAAGAGCTACAGTTGCAGAACATAATTAGTTACTTCTGGCCTCTGGTCGCGCAGATTCGTCCTCTCTTTCTTGCCTTGTATGGAAAAGAGGAAAAGTGCATAGAGGATGGATTGTGGTAATAAACTTCCTCTGGAATTTCAAAAATGTCTCTGTCTCTTCCCAAAGCTTGGTAAAGTGGATAGAGGACGGCGTCCCAGAGGATCCCTTCCTGAACCCGGAGCTGATGAAGAATAACCCGTGGGTGGAGAAAGGAAAGTGCATCCTTCTCTAGAAGAAACCATCCACCCTGCCACGACCTTTCAACTTTAACCGCCCCTACCAACACACACCTACAGAGGACCCCCGAACCTGACCCTCCTGACCCGGCCTGAGAAGGCCAGCGCCTCCTAACCTCTCACCGTGAATGTACAAGATCTGATATCCCCCCATTCTCCCCGAACACACACCCCAACAAGGGCACAGAAAAACACACTGACAGAGACACACACTCACACACCATCACTCCAAACTTTGGGGGTTTCCCTGACTGCCACACCTTCACTGCAAGTTTATTCCTGCCACGGCAATGCATCATTACTATGATATATGACGATGATGATCAATACTCTTATTACATGTCTCTATATGGATATGATGACTTATTTATGCAGCTGCTAGTCACAAGCTTTCTATCTTCATTTACAATCTCTACACTTCATTGTGAGCACAGCAGTTCTTTTTATCTTCCATTTTTGATGAGTTGTAATAAACTGTAGAGTCACATTCTCAGACTGACTGTAGATCTGCTGGGGTAATTTTGTTCCATGTTCAGATATAAGATAAAAGTTTATGGATCCCACACTGGGGAAATTTGCTTGTTACAGTGGCTCAAGAGTCAAAAGTAGAGGAAAAGAGTGATTGATAAATAAAAGTGAAATAAAACCAAATAAAAGTAAAAAATATGCACCTGTGAAGCACTGAATCACTCAAATATGGTTGACAAAAATAACATCACTGAAGTTGTTCACACCTCTTTAAAAGTAATTGAACGATCCATAACAGCCTATAATGATTTAGAATTAAATGAAGATTATTGATAGCACAGCGTGCACCAATGACAATCTGTCTTTGACTCCAGACCAGAAGGTGGTGGCAACGCACCTGAGGCTGTTACTGGGCAAAAACACCAGAAGAAGAATAGCTTGAGCGCTGTAGCCGTTTGGTTACAACTACGAGTGAGCTAGCTTGTTAACAGCTACTCAGAAATCATGGATGCATCATATTTAGCTGTCTGAGAAACTGGACTTCAGTCCATCTCCAGTGCTTCTTGATTGTATTTCCCATTATCTCTTTGATGCATGAAGCGTCAGTGTAAATGGTGTCTTTGTCTGTATTCGAGGCATTTCCATCCGACATGGATGCAGCTGTAACATATTATATGCCCATAGTGCAAGCCACTGTAACAGTATGATAATCCTTATTACTAATTTTAAGTTTTTATAGGCTCTTATGGTGCTACTGTTAACGAATTACACTTCACTTTTAATGCTAACCACAAACTTACTTAACAACCTACGCCACTGTTTTTTAAAGATTGATGAATTCAAGCTTATTAATTGGCCAAAGCCTTGAGTGTGGTTGAAACAAAGAACTTCGTACGTAGCGTTGTCAGAGTGTTCGTAGCTGTTCTGAACTCACAGATACAACTGAGGCCTTCACACAGAAGAAAGAACACGCGCGAATCAAGAAAGGTTCAACACTGCAGCGAGATTAGCTTTCATAACTCTCCCTCCAGTGTGACTCACACAGTTTTCGTACCTAACGTTTGATTTCGCACAGCTCGTAAAAGCATGATTATCACATTTCCATTCTGGAGACTTGATCTGCAGCCTGTGTTGTTTTGCTTCTGTGTCATGAGGTCAGAAGATGTCATAGCAGCTCTGTTTGTGTTGTCAGAGCAGAATGAAGCTGTGGGCTCATGGGAGGGTTTTGGGTTTACTGCTCCCTCTCCTCCTTAGCTACGGCCCCTAAGGACAACACACACATTCACTCACACGCCCATGCACACATGCACTCAACATACAAATGAATCATACACACACACACACATACACACACACACACAGTATCTGTTTCCACACATGTACAGACAGACCCCTTTAACTTATTAACTTATTGATCACTAGGTAGTTTATTTATTTATTTATTTATTGATGAGACCTTTCTCTCACCTTAGTTTTTGTTTCCCATGTGTGCACTCCCTCCTCCTTATGCCCCGCCTCGAACGAAAAACAGGAAAACAACCAAAAAATCGACTACACCTTGCCAGATCACCATCTACTACTGCCTTGTACACAGTTTCCTTAAAACGAGAATGTAAATATGTGGCATGATCACCGCTGACCTCAGAACCGGCCTGCGTGTGCGTGCATGCGACTGTAATCGTGTGTTTATGTGTGCGTATTCAAACAAAAAAAAAAGAAAAAAAAGAAAAAGTGCATCAGTTTGGATGTTAGGCTCCCTTGCAGATTGTGAAGCACACACACTGTACATGCACACACATGCAGCTATGTCACACACACACGGGCAAGCCTGAGGCCGAGCAGACCGACAAAACACACACACACACACACTGCTCAGTGAGAATGTGTATGAGAGGAGGAGTGGCAAGGATGTGGGATTCTCTAAATGACTTGGGACAGGGGAGCCTCACATCATCTCAGTACTGTAATGAGTCTCATTATATACATTTTCTTCAAGTTGACCCAGTTCCCTAAAGGCCACTCAGTGCTTGGAAGACCTCGGTCCTATTATGTGTAACTGCAAATATTTCATTTCCCTCCTTTTTTTTGAACCAAATTTGAACAATTAAATGGTCAATGATGTGCTAATAAATGCTTTATGCTTTTTATCGAACATGCTTGCATCTATCTTACACTGTACTTCTTATTTACTTACCATGAAAAATTGTGCCGCTGTACCTGAAGTGAGGTCAGTGAACTTGGAGATGTCCACGGCAACAATAAGCATATATGCAACATGACGACTCCAAATGGAGCCATTTTAGAAGTCCCGCAGTTGACAGGGAGGCATGTGTAGTATGCACCCCTCTTATTTTGGACATAGCATTTTTTTATTTTAATAGTTTGGATGTTGGATTTGTGTTAACTAGTTGGCAGAATGATGCTAAAGCTCTGTGTTATAATATAGCCTTGTAATTTCATAATAAATGCATGAAGGGGGACTTTTAAAATGGCTTCCACAGTACAAAGAACTGAAGGTCTGAGCTTCAGGTTTGTAGCTTTTCCAGTGTTAAGCTTAAGTTCAGTGGTTTAAGTCGTTTTGTTTGCTCTTGTAACACCACCAGAAAAGCAACAAATGCTGTCCGCTGCAGTCTCAGTACCACCTAGCTCCAAAAGTACATGAGAGGATTCCTGTGTCTGCCTGTCCCTTGTCTGTTTTCTGTTCAGCAGCTGTAACTTTACTTGTTTGGTTTGTTTTTATATAATCTGAACGTGCGTACGTATGTATGTTATTACTATTATAATGACAGCATAAAATCTTGTCTAAATATCTAGCAACATATTCCCTGTGAGAGTGCTTTGGAAAAATTATTATGCATCAGATCAAGTCCTAGTGTAAAGATGACGATGAGCAATAAATTAAAGATCATTTTTTATTGAATGTTTTACAAAAACATTTATCTTATTGAATAAAGTAGAAGATTTTTAGACAACTTGCTCGTCTCTGGGTTTTTTTTTTTCATTTCATATTGTATTTACGTCCGTGAGTGCAAGACGTATGTTTTCAACTGCAAATCACGAGTGGCCCCTGGCTCCAGACCTTTGAATCAATGCCTGCATCATTGATTTTGTTGGTGATTTAAATACTGTAGTTCTGCTGGTGTTGTGTTCACTGATAGTTTTCTCCTTCATAGCTCCTTCCTACAGCAGCAAACTGGTCATCTGGCTGACCACCTATCTAGATTTCATATATTAAACCAGCCTTTACAAAAATGATTTTCACCCCAGACAGTTGCAAGAGTGTTAGCCTTCAAATTTTTAGCGTCTTGTTGTACAGCTTTGCTGAGCTTTAGTCAAACCTTAGCCCAAGAAACTACAGTTAGATCTTTCACCTTCTCAGAGGAGCTCTGCTTCCAGGTTAAAGGTATAGACCACAGGACTTGGCTAAGCAGGCTACGCACCCAGAAATTCCCCAACAAAAACAGCAACAACAAAAAAAAGAAACTTTTATCAAGATATAACTGTTATTCAAGACCATATTAGCATCCGTGGTCATGAAAATACCATATTTAACTTACCAGCTTACTATCATGACTTTCGCCTTTTTGTGAGGCTACAATCGGATGTTTCTCAGCCAGAGAAAGTTCTTTGGCTCTAACCGAGTTTTTCAGCCTGCTAGTGCAAAACTACTGTATGCTAACCCCCTGCAGGTTAGAAAGGTGGCGGGTTTCTCTTTCATAGCTCTTTCCTACAAAGAAAGATAAAGAAATCTGCCTATCCAGTTCAGCAGCTCACTATCATTGTAGGCTGGTGTTTTTTTTTTTTGTTTGTTTTTTTTTTGCATCAGTACAATGTTTCCCGCAGAAACTGCAGTTCTTTGGCTCTGACCATTAGGTTTTCATTTCATTACCTGTACTTTATGTTTTTCAGCCTCCTGGAGCATCTACTCCTCCAGGACATGGATGCAGAATTCTAAAGCTCAAACCTGCAAGAGAAGACAGAAATGAGTGATACAGAAAGACACCTGGAGGGAAAATAAGAGAGTGAAAGATAGAGACAGAGGAGGCAGATGGTCCTATAGAAGGATACACTTAAGGGAAAGACAGAAGGCTACAATCTCTTCTACTCCCTCTCCTCCGCTGCTTCTTGTAACTCATGAATAATCGAAAAAAGGAGCTATCCGAGGGCTCTCTCTTCTTTCACACTGTCACTGCCTCTTGGTCTTGCACTTTCTCTTCCCCTCTCTCTCTATTCGTGCCCACCTTTTTCTCATTTTCACCATCTCATCCCTCTTCCTTCTCCTCTTCTGCTGTGAGGAAAATGTGTATAGGAACATAAACAAGTGTACACAATCAAAAATATATCACCTGAACTGCTTGGGAGTACATATAACCCATTAAACACAGTTACTAAAGAAATAACCCATTACTCAAGTTGAATTCATGTGCAATAAAATGCACCTTTGCTTCATTCATTCAATTCAGTTGCCAGGAGAAATGCCGGCATTGTATGTTTCTGTAAACTGGATAGGTTTAGGCACAAAAAAACACTTGGTTAAGGCTCGGAAAAGATCATATTTTGGCTTAGCATACCTGGTGTAATCGCCACAAGTATGGCTGGAAAATATCCCGACCTCTCGTCAAAAACTTCCTTATCATTATACTCTCAGAGTGACTTGTGGCTGCAGTGGCTGCTGTAGGCAAAAGTCACATAGTCTCACTTTAAAGCGCCGCCGCTGAAACGCTGAGCTGCACATTGAACAATGAGGTTATTCTTTTTCCTGTCTCACACAGTGTGAACTCCCTCTACATGTATATTTTAATGACTTAAAACTCATTAGTTGCAGAAAATCTAGCACCTGGCAAATTTATCCTGTGAAGAACTGAAGAACTCATGGGCCACAGTCACAAGACAAACTAAGCAAGCTTCCGTTTCCACAGTCAACATATTTACTTTCATACTCACCTTTAAAACCTACAGTATATTTAATGCTAATTACTCAGCCAAGTGAATTTGTGAATTCTCTCTCAATATCTGTATGTGTGCTGTTGTTCTTCCATGGCAGTTTTCTGTTAAGTTGGCTGGTAAATTGAAAGAGTCAGAGCTTAATTTACTTTCTCCAATACGCAAACACTTTCTTCTTCTTTGAACTTCCTCTTTCCCCATCCCTCCTCTCCCTTGCAATGCTTCACACTCTCTGTGTTAAAGCTGGTGTTGGTGATGTTGGAGAAACCAGCAAGAGTAAGCCAGATTCATACAACCAACAAATTCCCTCTCTTCACAGCTGTTGAACCAAGTACTGGGAAATTTTGGCTTGCCTTGTGGAAGACTCCAGTCCTACCTTGCACTGCCTACTTTATCTTTAAGCGAGGCAACATCATGTGACATCTTATCTCATGAAGACAAGTGCAGCCTCGATAATCTAAGACATCTCACAGAAAATCTTGAAAACTGTGAACTGTGATAGCAGCACAGCGGCACTGCAGAGCAAAATGCAACAACGCTCCAGTCTTTCCTAAATTAATGGCTTAAATGACGCTTCAAACTGTGGCATGTGATTTGTTTGGGGAGCTTCAGAGTGAGGAGCAGAGCCCCAAAGTCCCTTGTTCATAAAGTGATGCAGATCCCCTCTGGCGACTCCGGGTGACATCAACACTTGTGTGTTTAATCACTGTCGCGTTGCTTGTTAGATATATTTTGAGTAAAAATAAGTGAAGACGATGGGACAGCTGACTCTTGCTCAGGGTGTGTCCGTCTGCTTTTTATGGGTCACCTCCCCTCAATCCCTTCGACACACACTGACACACACACGTACTCACTAATGCACTCAATCCCCCTCACCCTCGCTGCTAAATCCTCACCCCCATTGTCCCTTTCCCCCTGAAATCCTCAAACCATCAGCCCTCCTCCACACACACACACACACACACACACACCGCCCTTCGCCTCGCTCAGTTTCCCCAGTCTGTCTGCAGTCAGGGCTAATGCACTGGTTAATGGCCCTCTAACCCGCTATTCACTCTCAGATTACACTCTCGTGCACACAGGAATGCACAAAAACATGCATACCAGTACATCTCTGCATGCATGTACACATCCATGCATGGACTTAAACACATGTTCATTTCCTTATACTTGCACACACACACACACACACACACACACACACACACACACATACACATATACACACACGCTCACAGATGCACATACACAAACACAAAACAGGCACTAATGGCCTCAGCATGTACATTCACGAGTGGATTAGGATTAACAATCCACCCGCAACACCACTACACACACACACACGCGCGCGCGTGCACACACAGTGTATACAAAGAGAACCAGAACCAATCTCTAATGCACATTCTGCTGGTGGTGATAATCTCTCTCTCTCCCTCACACCCACCACATACACCAGGCTGACTGCTCTCTGTGCTGCTGAGGTCACCAGATGCCATCTAATCTAAGAGCTTTAATCCACTCTTTCGGGGACCTTCTCTCTCTCCCCCACTCTCTCATGAGTGCACCGTTCTGTGTTGAAATGGGTAAAGCACTGGGGGCAGAAACTGCATTTAATAGAACATATTGTTTTACTAGCTGGTTTCAGACATGCAAAACCTCCCGTAAGCCGACTGAGATGCTGCAGCAAACAAACAAGCCATGAAGGTTGAAGACAAAAAAGCTTAATTGTTCACATTTGGGCTTCACAAGAAGTAGTTTGTGAGAACGTATCTAAAAAAAAAAAGGTTTTATAAATGTTGTGAATGACCATGTTTGAAGGCAGGGGGGAAAAATGTGGTAGAGAAACGAAGAATTGGACAAATGAGAACACTTTCAGACGGTCTCTGCTCGAAGGCATTTACAGTGTTGCACACATGACTGAAGTAATTGTGTGAAAAATGAAAGAAACAGATTGAGAGAAAACGTTTTCACCTCTGCCTGCCTGGCCACTGGTGATATGATTTTGATAACCTTTTCATGTCTAACATCTTTACATCACGTTGGTGTGGTGACGCCTGGCAGGTGTCATAGGTAATAAATGTTGTTGTCTGCATGCAAATGACTAAACTGCACTGAAATGAAAAAATCGAGAGAACAAATCACTTCATTTTAGTACATTCAAAATTCAAAAAGCTCATTCAGATAAGATTTTCCATGACCTGACAAATTTGACTGTTTGTGTTGTACTGCATGAGTCTCCATAGTGGTATATGTGCACCTAAAGCAGGACAAATGTGATGAATGTGATAACCTGGTAATATGAACAAATGAAACTGATATCACTGTATCATTTAATCTTCTGTTAATTTACATACACAAATAATACAAGTAAGTCCCAAATTCACATTCATTTTAATCATGTTTGACTGCGTTGAACATTTTATTTTTAAAACATCAGCAAAGACCTTGAATTCACTTCTCATAATCACTCTGAACACCTCTATGTTTGCCTGGCACACAGTCGTGCGATAGCATGATATCCCATTACATTCTCCCCAGCTTGGAGCAAACTGAGTGGTGGTAACAGCAGTAATGCTCGTGAAATGAGCCTCTAAATTATCTTTTTTTTTTCTTCTTTTTTTATAATTTTCATTTGAATTCTTTCACAGCACACACAGGCAGCTTGGAAGGCAACCTCGTGTGTCACTGCTTTACAGAAAGATCTGTTTGTTTTTCTCTCTTACATCTTGGCTATTTTTGGCATTCAAAAACATTCTGTCTCTGCTTCACTCTAACTCCCCTCGCTCAAAATGTTTACTGTCTCTTTCTGCCTTCGATTTCTCTACAGATATGGCCCCTGTGTCTCTATCTGCCTAACCTCCCCACCTGCTCCTGCAGATTACTGATCTGATCCGCTGATCGGTGCGGTGGATTCCCTCGTCTTTAGGTTACCTTCCACGCTCATTATCGCAGCAAGGGTTAATCCACCAGAGCTGCAGCTCAGACACTCACATAACACTCTGCTACATCCAGATGGAGCTGTCAAGAAACTCACTTTTTTTTCTCTTTTTTTTTTTTACAAGTCTGTACCAGCTCTGGGCAGCTTTCAGTGGCACATGCTGCATGCAGCAGTGAGTTACTGCTGAACATTTCTTCTGCCGCAGAGACGTGTCTGACTTCCTTTCAGCTGACATAAAATGAAAAATCTTTGGTATTACTAAAGGTGATTTGAATGACTTTTAAGGTTTGCATGATTTCTGCAGAAGGGACTGCTTGTAGTGATGAGCCTGCAGAGAATTATCACCTGAGTCTGCAGCTCCACTTACACCAACTTAAATGATGTCTCTGTCTGTCAGGTACAACATAAAACACTCATACATTGTTGCAGATACCAAAGTATGTGAAAACCTGAAAATACATCAATTTGATATTCTTGCAAACATAAACCAAAGCTGATCCGGTGGAAGCAGAGTGTTCTGTTTCCTGGTAGTTTACTTAAAAATCATGGGAGAAAAATATCAGGCAGTTCAGATAATCACAGCTTAACAAAGACCCTGAAAATCCGACGACCTCTCAGCAATATGCATGTGTAGATGCTGTCTGGCAACGTTAAAGATCATCATATTGCAAACTCCATCAACATCACACCCATTAACCCAGCAATAATCCAAGCTCAGCTCGACTGGATCAATAATAACCCAGCTAACAGCTCAATCCAGCCAGATCAAATATGCAGGGAGATGGTGGGGGAGGAGCAACCACAATATATTTTGCATGGCGGGTGGGGTGTTTGGTGCATTCAAGTGATAGGGAGAAGCTGTTGATAAAGAAGAATGAGAATGTCCAGTGCATACGTTATGTGGAAGGCAGAGACGGAGCAGGTGGATCATGAGCCTTTCCTGCGTGTGTGTGTGAGTTGTGTGTAATGTGTTCAATGTATCATGTAAGCATTTTCAGTAAAATGTACTTAAAGCATCAAAGTAAAAGTAGTTGTTATTCAGACATTTGCGACCCTGTGAGTGATATATGATTATATGTCATTATAATGGATTGTTAATACTTACGCATTAATGTGTTACCTACTTCATACAGTGTTAATATGGACACACACATTAGTTTTCTAAGCTCACAATGTGTTCTGCATGTGAGGTCTTAATCTGCAAAGTAACTTGTAACTCTAGCTGTCAGATAAATGTAGTGGAGTAAAAATACATTAGAACACTCAAATATATCTCTAATATACAGTATATTAGAGATATTTTAGTGGTTGTATGAGGTTGCACAAAGAGATACTCAACTGAAATACAAATTGTAATATTTAGGTAACCATACTTTCCACCACTGTCTATGCACAGAAACATACAGTGCACAGCAGGGGACACAGGATGACTTAATGGACACAGCAGGTGTGACAGGGGTCAAATCTGTCACCTTTTGACCACAGGATCACAGCCACAGTGTCCACACACAGCCTTTACAGCACTATTTAACAAACTCCACAGATTCTGAAAGGCTGACACCAGTATCAGGACATTGGATCTAGCAAATGTGCAGCCTGGTGCTTGATCATGGCCTTCGTGAAACCAGAAAATGATGAGTTGATGCTGTATTCGATATGTAAAACTTCTGAGAAAAATCCATCCCATGAGCTCTCTTTATGCCGTTGACCCGGGTCAAAATGCTGTCGCTGAGCCCGGATAATCCTGATAGATTTCCACAGTCATTCCTTATCTGCCTTTTACCAAGTATGATCATCTTTATACTTCAGAGGAAAGTCCAGAGGAATTACTGCAGCTTGCGTAACAATAGCAGTGGTGTAGTTTGCAAATACAATACTGTGCAGTAGTGATAAAACTAGGCTACACCAGATGGCTACCGTGGCATTTGGACAGGCGTTTTCAGACTTTCCTTCACGCAGAATATAATACAGGTCATCTGAGGCTTTTCTCCTTCTTTTGTTTTAACCGGCGAGCCTCATTTTCTCTGGAATGACATCTTTTCACTGAAGATGTCAAATCAGACAACCTGCTAACATGCTGTAAAAAGTCTACACACAGCCTATGTGCAGGCAGACTGTGGGTTTTTTACAGCAGCGTCTGTACAGTCGTGGTGGTGTGTCAAACTCTTTAAATGCTGATGAAATGTTTTTGAATGTACTGGAGATGATCAGGATTTTTTCAAGCCATTTTCAGCCACCACTCTCATTGTTTACAACCCAACTGGCAGGAACCATGCACAGCCCAGTGTACTGAATGATGTGCCAGGCTGAGGCCAAAACAAACTTACACGTAGAGTTACCACCATGAACGCTTGGTGTCTTATCCTTACTGACTAATGAGGGTGAAGCTCCATATTTACAGAAGACACAACGACGAAATGTGTTCGACCGTGCTGCCTTAGCCAAGTGTCGTCAGCAGCATCACATCCCCAAGCACTCTCTCTCCTTCATCTGTTGTGTTATACCGTACATTTTGTTTGTTAACACATTAATAATTGATTCCTTTGGCCACTCGGGGGCAGCAGAACAAGCTAAAAACACAACAGTGACATATTTGTAAGTTGATGCATGTTGGCAAAAAAGTCGTTTATTTCACATCCAGCAGATAAGGAGCTACATTAGCTTTGATTTGGAGCCGGGTTTGTTGCCAACTGGTGAGTGTAAGTCCAATATTCACTCTTCTGTTGAGTTCTGTTTTGGTCTCCACCAACTCCTGAGGGAAATCACTGAGTCTTTAGCTGTTCACCAGCTAGCCGCGAACCTTTTCCTGCTGCAGTTTGGTGCTGTAGGTAGTGTAGAGTGGTGATTATCAGAGCTTTCTCACTGAAAGAGCTGCCTGCTGTGCCTGGAAACAGGACTGATGATAGCTGACTTAACAAAGTTAGAGGCCGTAACACCTGAACAGCTAAAGGAGGCACAGAGTAGAACAGAAATGGTCATAATTAGCTGTGGGTTTGTCACAAAGAGTGGCCCCTTTCATACTGCAGGCCATTTGATCATCCACCCTTATTCTTCCCTCTCCCTGGCACTCACTCAGCACCAAGCCTGTACATTCTTACTGAAGATAATATATCATTAAAAACTGGTTACATGCACAGAGTTTAACAAATGTTACCTAAACATACTGCATTTGCTGGGGACAACTTTTACACATTTTGTGCAGTGGTATACATTCATGGCTTCATATCTGGGTATGTATGACGGACTCAGAATAAACAACACTGCCCATGTTTATGCCAACGAACGAACAAGCAACTCCGTGCAGCTATACTTCATTTTTGAGTGTGTTTTTGAATAACACAGGAGGTCTATGGGGATGGTCACACGAGATGCTAAAATAGGAAAGGATTCAAAGGATGGCTACTGCCGTACCACAAAGCTGTCTAGGAAATCCAGCTGTATTATGTCCATGGCTGTATATGGAGAAGGGATCAAGGAGCTGGTTCATTAAGACGTATGCACTGAGCCATGCACCATCTGACTGCCGCTTTTGGCTTCATCTCTTTGCCTTACAAGGAAAAGTCCAATTCTAACTGGTACAGTTTAGTTATCACTCCTCTATCTCACTTCTCTCTCTGCCCTCCTGTCCATCCACATGCCTCTGACTCCAGTCCTTGCCTCGCTTTGTTGCAATCCTTCCGCCGCCCATTTGATGTCTCCCCATGTACATTATAAATGAAAAGATATGGTTCATAAATGTTCCATCCCTCCCTCCCTCCGTCCTCTCTCTTGCCTCCCAGTGTCGGGAGATATGGGTCACTCAGGGGGTGAACTTCATTTCCGTAAATGAGGACAGAAAAAGAAATCCTGACACACTAGTTAGTTAACAGCACACTGCCCCTCTGTCACCCCTGCACGCACACACACACGTAGAGCAAGCTGAGACCTGTTTGTAGAGCTAATTAGCATTGACTCTCTCCGTGCCAGTATGAGTGTGTGCATAGCTGGGATAGGGTTGTGCTCTGTGGCCCAGTTTTGTCTGAATAAGGGAGAATACTGTACGCCTCATAAAGAGACAGGGGTTAGAAAGGACAGATATAGATAGAAATGAGGAAAGGAGCGGGAGGGAGGGAGAGTTGTTAACAACTAAAGCACCCAGTCCCCCGTGAGCTTCCTGTGTGTGATCATGCGGGTGTGTTGCGCGCCAGAGTCTGTGTTTTTTCCTCTGTGGTGTCATTAGCGGTTGTCCCACTCTCAGGGGAGTCCATGTTTACCCAGCATGCTCTCTGAGCTGTCACTGCAGGAGTCGTGCATCCGTCATCACCACGGCAACCAACAGACGCACCGAGCCTGCCTCCATGTCACCTTCAAATGCAGCCTGTTCAGCATATGACACATCAGTCAGGTGACGGCTGAATGGAAGCTGAGCAGAAATGTTGACTCCTTTAAGGCAGAATCCAATGAAAATCAAGTTTTTAACCACGTCAACATGCCCATATGTTTTTTTTTTATATGTATGCTACAAGATATCATAAGCCAAATAAGCTGCCAATGCCATGGCTGCACATTTTCACCTTGGAACTGCAGTGGACCAATGGCAGTCTCACAAACATGGATTCAGACCATCAGGCTCTCATACATGACCAATGGAATGGATCCTGTCAACTTGTGGGGTTTCAGAGGAGAAACTAAGTATTGGTATTTTACAAGCTAACTTTCGCTTTCTGCAAAACAATGGCAGAGACATGTTCTTTTCTTGGTTGCAAAGTTGCAGAAGGGGAAACGGTGATCTTTCATGTATGTACCAAAGGATGTGAAAACCTAAGACAGAAATCTTTGCAGTTTGTAGCCATTTGCCAGAGCTCTGCTTTGGAAATCTTACTTAAAAACAGATGGCTTCTGCACAAAACAAAACTTGTACTGAAGTTTGACGCTGTTCCATCCAGCAAATCTGCAGTTTGCTGGATAATATTAGCCAACATTGGTCTGCCAAGTCACATGATGATTCATGGGAAATGCTGACTGGACATTTTCTAAGGTTCCGATGAAGAAAGTGATGGCAAATGTTTCTCAGATAACTGAGCTGGAGAATAAGATGATTCATTACAATGATTCTGACGGAAAATTCAAAAGCCTCAAAAGCTGCTAGTAAAGCGTTAGCAAGATAATTCAAGCACAGATGGAGCATGAGAGAAGTTTTCTGTACCAGAAAGCACTGTTTGTGTGTTTGTAGTCGTAGGTGAGCAGGAGGTGTGGGTGGAGACAGAGGCGGAGACTGTTCATTAATTGATCCATGCATGCTAAATTAAGCAAAGGTGTAGTTACCTCTGAGCTATTATAAGGCTGAAGGGATTTTTTTTCATGGAAATAACTTATGTCATTCTGATGAACAGAGATCAGTTATTCAGGGGTTTAATCAAAGCCAGACGAGGAACAACTCAAACTAAGTTATTGAAACCGTGTCTTCCAAAGAGTTCAGACGAGAAAACAAGAAACACTGACAGATTTAAAATGAACTGTGAAAGCTCCAGTGTTCAGGATTATTTCTTGGTTACATTTTCTAATTGCATTCAGAACTCCTCTTCTGCACACTAGCAATGAAAAGCTTGATTAGAAACTTCAAAGATGCAATCCCAAATTTATGGGCTGCTCACACAGACTCCTTCTTTTGTAGAAGTGAACAAACAGCCATCTGTAACTATTATGCAGATAAATGAACCTTCTAATATAACTAGCTTGCTAAGATATGAGCTGTACACAACTAAGATTAAAACAGATAAAATGGAATATGGTTGACTTGACAGGGAACTTTTTTTTAGATTACATTTCACCTGGAGGGAGAAGAGAGAGAACTCCTGCACGCTGTCCTTGTACTAAATTTTATTGGAGATGCAGTGTTTCAGTCCTCAGACCATCTCCAGTAAAGTCTATTGTAAGCAAAAAGACAGTGTGATGGAGTTCTTTCACTTCTCTCTCTCTGTCCAATGACTAAATGGCCAGTTCATGTCTGTTAGGTCGCATAATCCCACTCACACTGACCTGCATGAACCCTCATTCTGAAGTGTTTTTCTAAATGCTAACGTCAACATGCTAACGTGCTCCCAATGACAATATTAACATGCTGATGTGTTGCAGGAATAGTGTTTCACCCTCTTAGTTTTTGCATGCTCATACCTAGCACCTAACACCAAGTACAGCTAATTCTGAGGTGAATGTCATTCATTTTACAGGATTTTGGTCATAAACACAAGAATTGAACACATTTTGATCTAATGATGGCACTAGATGGAAAGTCGTCACTAAAAGTCGTTAAGCTTTTTAAGCTTTCGTGAATGTCACACAAAACTTCATGGCAGCCCATTAAGTAGTTTTTGAGGTGTTTCAGTCTCGAGTCATTTAGTCATATATGCCTTTACTAAGGATTGACAGGTGAGATTAATATACTGCTTGAGATGCTACAGCGACATCCTGTTCACATAGTTGATACAAGGTCTTTATTAAAGAGGGTCTTCACTGAGACATTCCTTCAGCTTTAATGGTGATTTACACACTGATGTAACACAGCCCAGGACTCTAAATTGGAGTGACTAGCGTTTAATCTAACCAAGTTTCACACGAAGGGACAGAAGAACTGCAGATGTACAATAAATGCTGTTGTTGGAGATTCATCATATTTGTGTTTTCACATAGTTTACTGGTGGAGAGAAGAGGATCATATGGGTGCATCTTAATGCCGTCTCTCCTCCCGTAATTCCCTCTGAAACAGGATGTGGGGACAATACGACACATGTGAGTTTTGAACCATCACAAATTTGAAGTTCTTGAAAATGAATAACTTCCAGATGTTATGCAAAGGAAGCACATATTGTAGTGCAACAATGCACCACTGTTGAATTTCACTGTGTAGGACTGCACTGCACAGGCAGAATGGAAGAACTGTTCAAACAACACAGTGCTATTATTAGTTGGAGTTGGAGTGCAGTGCAAAATACCAAAGAAATACACCCTTTACCAGGAAGTGACAGTAATATACAAAAGCAATATAAACACATCAGAATTGTGTAACAGATCATGAGCATGTGCCTGTGTATGGAGTGAAGGCCTTATGGGTCTCAAAAGCCTCATATTAACAAGAATCCCTGTGGGTTGCATACATGACTCACTCGTTGCACTGGTGACAGCACCGTCACACACACACACACACACAGCAGTGTGACATATCATGGCTATGCAGATGATACAGTGCTGTGGGGGTGTTCGTGTAGAAGAATAGAAGGATTTCTCTCAGAGGACAGAGAGACAACAGAGAGGAGGAGGAGGAGTGACACAATCGGTAGTTCCTCTGCCAGCTACACCCCAATTAAAAACTATTTTGGATACTTTTTTGCCCATGAAGCGATTTATTGTGTCTGTGCAGATCGCATTCGGTGATATATGAAAGCCTTAAAGTTCCAACATGGATCTGGCATCATCGTGAGTCTCTGGTGGAGAATCAGGGTTTGTTCACAGTTCCCAGCTACCACTGTTATTTTTAAACAGACAAACAATTGGGAGATGCTCAGAAAATGGCAATGGGAAAAAAAAGTAGCAGTTCTCAGAAGTGGAAATCATTCCCGAAGGTTTAGCTTCTCCAATACGAGCCAAAGCGTGTCAGCTCTTTTTTTTTTTTCCTAAGGATTAACTAAGGACTAACTACTCACACAACAACAACAATGAAGAAGGTGCCACTGAAGGATGTTCTTCTGGTGGTCAGAGGTGGAAATTATAAATCACTTTGCTTATCAGAACTGCTTCATTTGGTTTAGTTCAAAGATTTATAATCACTCATCTTTTTTTCCTAAGCTAGGCGATCACATCACCATTCAGAGCCACTGCAGCATGTACACTGTGATCAGACGCATCACTGTTTAAAACGGTCTGTCACATAATCCTGTGTAAAACCACCACCTGTCATTTTTACACTGGTTAGCTTAGCTTAGCATAAGGAGTAGAAGCAGGGCCTGGAATCACTTTGCATGGAGAGGAGTCTCCGCTAGAGTCTCATGACGAGACTCTGGGAAATACTCTGGCATATAACCCCTGCAGAACCACAGCATGCTGTTTTCATACTTTGGTTTTTGTACAGATTAAAGAAACAAACGCGGATGGAAAGAGTTTAACACATAAGGATGGACATAAGTGTAAGTATTGTCAGTTTAGAGGAAGTCAGTAAAAACGTACTCTGAGTCAACTTCGCTGTAATATACAACAACTTTCCTCTGTAGCCTTCTTATAGGGTAATATACAAGGCAGACACACACACACACACACACACACACACACACACACACACACACACACACACAATGTAGCTAGGCAGCACTGTTTGTTGATGTTCTCTGGAGGGTGAGTTCAGGAGTTCAGTGAGTAAAGGTGAAAAAGAACTGACTTTATTACAGTAACGAGAGTAGGTGGGGCGGCTGTGGCTCAGGTGGTACAGCGGGTTATTTAGTGATCAGAGGGTGGGTGGGTTGGTGGTTCGACCCCCACCTCCTCTTGTCCACACATCGAAGAGTCCTTGGCTAAACCAATGCATTCCTGAGCCAGATAAATGAGAGGAGGGGTGGTAAATAAGGGCATCCTGTGCAAAATCAAATATGCATCCCTGCTGGGCTGGGTAGAGCCTGGTCTCGCAGATAATCCACTGTGGCGACCCCCAACGGGGAGCAGCTGAAAGAAAATCTAAAAGGCGCTGGTAGGTGAGAGCCAGGCTAGCTGCGTCCGCATGTTTCCAGTTTCTATACAAAGCTAGGCTAATCGGCAGCTGGCTGAAGCTTCATATTCACTGTAGGGACGAGAGAGTTTTATCAATCTTCTCATCTGACTCTGAGCAAGAACGTGAACAGGAGGATTTTCAGAATGTCAGACTTTAACAGCTCAGCAGCCACCAATTTGCAGCAGAATCATCACATCATGATTTTTATGTGGCTTTTGGCTTCTCTTCTGCTAAAAGCTACTGATTCTGTCAATATGAGTGGTGATTTAGTACCGTTCAGCTTGAAGACCCAGTGCACTTAACACCTCTTGTAATAAATGAATATTGCTAGATAATCCACTATCTGTGGCAAAGTGCTGGGATCAGACACATAACTAAGCAACAGGTAAGCTAAAATGTCCCAGCACGTTTTTTTTTCTTTCTTTTTTTCTTTTTTTAATTTTCCCACACTCCAAATCTGTCATTTGATACTGAGTGTGTGCACAGCAACATCATAGCCGTGCAGTCAAATGTGGACATGCATTAGATAGGGCCTTAAGTGAGGCCAACGTAAATGAGGTACGACTGCAGCATTGCAGTACTGCAGCAAAAAGCCATGCCTACAGTCACGACATGGCTTTTCAGAAAAGGTGGTCTTTTTGTCTGGACAAAATAAAAGCCCGCAGACAAACACAGACAGTGTAAGTAGGTCTGTGTTCAGAGCCATATGCCCATGAATACAGCTTGTCTCAATAAAACATGGTGGTTCGTTGTTAATCTTTAATAGTTCTGTCCTGGAGAATTAACCCAGATGAACACACATTTAGGGCACCGTCCCCTCTCTCTCTCTCTCTCTCTCTCTCTCTCTCTCTCTCTCTCTCTCACACACGCACACACACACACACACACACGCACATACACACACACACAGATGCCCTGTCTCTCGTTCCTCTTCCGCAATCTCTTCCTATTTCCCCGCCTCCCTTCATTCCCTTCCACTTTCTGACAATCTTCCATTAGCATTCCCTCCTCTCTGTCTCCCATCTCTTCTTCACTTTCTTTTTGGCCTTTTGCTACCTCTTCTCCCATGTGCCCCTCTCCCCTTTTACCAGATTTCACACCAATTTACAAAACAGGATGGTCCACCGAATAAAAAAAAAAAAAAGACAATATCGGGCGGTGAAGAAAATGAGGAAGAAACAAAAATGACCAAGTGGAGGTGTGGAAGAAAAAAATCTGGAGGAGAGGAAAGGCGGGGAGGAGAAAGGAAGAGAAAAGAGGTCGAGAAATGAGAAAGAGACCCTGCCAAACTTGGCACTGAGCGATGGATCAGGGGGTGCTCTGGTAAAATATTTATGTTGCAATGCTTGCTGGGAGGTTTGACTGGTGGTCAGAACTGGTGCAGTGCATGTGCATATGAATGTGTGTGTATGTGTGTGTGTGTGTGTGTGTGTGTGCACGTGTAATTTGAGGATTTTCTCAAACATAAAATGGCAAAAATAAATCACACAGGCTATTATTTTGATGGGTTAAATCAGATCACTGCACACTCACACAGCTCCTGCCACAGTGCACATGTATGGATATGAGGATTTCAACGATAAGCATGTATGTGCAACATGTAAAGGACCAGAGCTTCATTTCATTCCCTGTCTGTGTCTCTCAACCGGAGCAGCTGCATAAATTTGAGCGAGTGAACTCATTCACCTATCCATCCACCCGTCTCTGTTTTAATACCACCGTTTGCCTGTTGCCAGTGCTCGCCGCTCTCCTGACAGATATAGTTAAACAAATAAAGCGCCATCCCAAACAAACACAACCAGTGACATATTGGTTTTCATTATTTTCAAAATGTCTCATTTGTTCTTTCTGGCTGTCTCCTCTCCCTCTCTCTCAGTCATGCTCTGTGCTGCTCTCTGCAGTGCTGTCTGTCCGTGAGTAGTCAAACTCTGCCCCCTGCTGGCTGCTTTGGGGAACTGCACACATCATGTGCATGTGACAGCAGGATGCTACGAGGACAGATTCCTTCCAGATGTGCATGTTTTCTTGGTAACACCCACAAAGAACCCTGAATTTCAAGAGCCAGTTAAAAATGTCCATTACATATTGGTGGAGAGTAACGAAGTACATTTGCTGAAGTACAGTGTATTATAGGTAAAGCTACTTGGCAGTATAAACTACTCAAAACAAGCCCCGCATTTAAGCAGCTGTGACATTAAAATGAGGTACACATTAATGCATAATATTATATTCCAGCAATATAATGTAGTTGATTCTGAAATGGACCATCCTGTAAAATAATTACTTTTATTTTTTGTACTTTAAGCACATTTTGATAATGATTTTGAATGCAGGACTTTTACTCGCAATACAGCACCTGTACACTGTAGTATTGCTACTTCTACTTCAGTAAAAGGTCTGAGTACTTTCTTCACCACTCAGTAAGGATGATGAAGCATAATGACGATGCAGATGTTTGCAGGGCTGCTGATCAATACAGGTAATCTAACAATGTCTTCTCTCCATCCTCTGCTGAAATTTTCCTGCACACGATGTTACACGCATGGCAAAAGAGGACTCAGTTTTAGATTTCTGTTCGGGACATATTGAAATAGATTGTTTGTTTTATTCTGAGAACTTTCTTTCCATTACAAGATCCCATAAATTTTGCAGGAGATCTGCTGCTGTCATTCAATTGAAGACAGGTAAGAATCACAGCGACTGTGTTGAAGCTGACAGTTCAGAGTTAAAAACAAACAGGATTTGGGACAGTGGAACAATGTGATTCTCTCTCCTAACACGCCGAATCATCCTAACACATCATTAAACAAACAACATGTTGTGACCTTTGAAACACAGCCTGTCTAGACGTTTCCCTGTCTCCACTCTTTGTGCTCAGCTAAGCTAACCGGCTGCAGGCATATATTTACCGGACAGGTATGAGAGTGGCATTGATCTTCTTCACCCCTCTCAGCAAGAAAGCAAATAACGTTGAGCTATTCTTTTAGTATGTGCCGCCTGAATCCAGACATCTGTGAAGGAGTAGGTTGTGGTCATCATACTGCAGCTCTTCCTCCCTCAGGGGTCTGAAATCGCTCCTTCAGGCGCTAAATGTACATTCCTTTACTTTATTTAAGGGTCTGAATCTGAAGTGCACATGTTTGTACTATGTTGTGCCCTCAGAAAATCCCGCAATGGAGCAAAAGAAATGCCATATCCATAGTCAGTGCACTACTTTTTGCAACAAATACAGCGCAGTGCTTCACCATTAAGAGGTGTGTAAGTCACAGGTGTGAGATATGACACCTGCCTGTAATAACACAGCATGATGACATTTTATACGTCTGAAATCTCAACACAGTGCTCACTTGATTACGGATGGTTTTGGAATGGTGGATACGTGACTAACATCCTGCATCATTATGTAATATCAAAGCAGCCCCTAAAATGCACTGAAATTTACATTTATATTTATTCAGTTGGCAGACGAGTTTTATCCAGAATGATGTACAAATGAGGTACCATCCAAGTTACAGTGGATCAAGGAGAGGTCTTTCTAGCAGTTTATGAGGTGCAACTACTTGCTTTGTCAAAGTTAGAAAATGAAATGATTTGTAGATCAGTTATATGAAAAACCTTTGTAAACAAAAAACTGATTTAAACTGTTACACACCTTAAGTACACATTGGGCTCCTTCAGTGTACCGTTAGTTGTGCTGTACCTGTTTGGGCGGGACAGCTTACCTTGTCAATCCTATTGGTCCATAGCGTTTTGTGACATCATGTCATAGCTCCACCCAGCCTTAACCTGCAATTGAAAACACCTGTTGCAGGACCTTTACTACCAAAGAAAACAACAGATCATATATAATTTAAGGTGTTAGGACACAGCCTTGAATTGATTTGCTCTATTTTCTGCTGTGAATATTCGATTAATGTGCAAACAAGAATAGACAGCACTGCTGCTCTGTCCATGACAGACAGCTCTGAGGCCATATGCGGAACAAGGTTGTTTGAGTCATTCCAGTTCATCATGTTATTCCTTTGGCAGAAAGACAGTATGGATTTTGATCATAATGTGAGACATATTGTCAATGCAACTTAATGGTTTATTCTTTAAAAATGTCTTTGTAAAGGTCAAAATGCATCCAGATTCATGAAATGGCTGCTCTAACTCGTGATAAATGAAGTATATATAGCCTATATAGGATGGAATATTTCTTAAAAAAAAAATCTAAATGATCTTAAAAAGATATTTGATTGTAGATATTTGGAGATCTGCTGAATCATTATTCTTATCGCTAAAATTCTTATCAAGCTGTCACTACAGATACCTTGAACTATTAGCCTTATTGTTAGCCTTGTTGGATGTTGAGAATATTCAAAGTGAATTTGTAGATATTTTAAATCAGATCAGTCTCGTGAAACACCTCGCGTGTCACTGCCACAGCCGCGCAGCGCAGCACGAGATCTCGTCCCTTCCACTGGAGCTTTTCTCGCCGCTACACAAACTGGTCACCAAAGATGGCGATTTGCTGAGTGCTCATGGATACACACATTTCTCGGCTAGTTGTTATCTTACCAGAAACGCTAACTTTAAGAACAAATTAAGTGCTTTAGCGAGCAACTATTTCTCCATTTGAAGCACATCTGACACGACGTCAGCCGCCGCTACCATGCAAATCACGCTTAAAACACTGCAACAGCAGACTATTCAGATTGAGATAGACCCCGAGCAAACGGTGAGTGGCTATTAGCTAACTTGCTAACTTTAGCTAACATTACTAGCTGCGGTACATATGTTTAAACTTTACGCGTAGACCCAACAGTTAATTGATAATTCCAATTAAAGAACATGTGTAGTTTTGGCAAAGGGTCTCCGTTAACAACAAGCGCTACGAGTTTGGTCAACCTGCATGAAACGGTTGCTAAACAACCCGAAACCTCACTAGTAAACGTTAGCCAGTTAGCTAGCTGAACAGCCCGACAGTAAGTCATCGGGACGCGACTGCGAACGAATTTGTCATCGTTTCAAGTTTGTGTCGTGGTTGCTTTGCTGCTACTGCTTTACAGTAATACCTGATGTGATCTAGTATGTAAGGCCGTAACTTCTGTGATGAACCTCAGCTGCCTACTATGATTGCTAATGCTAACGCTTATGACACTGCCAATTACGATTAGCGGTATTTGTAACGGTCCCACAGGCTGGCTAAGTTTGTTAGCATGTTCACATTTTTAACATGCAACGAGCAAGGCCAGAGTTTAGCGGACGTTAGATTGTGTTGCTCAGTTTGCTTCTGACATATCAGTAAGATAACTTTTCACTTTTAGCTTTTTTTATAGTAAGCACTGTCATGCTGTGTGATACTCTGAATATCAATGAAAAACTCCCTACTTTTGCAAGTCAGCTAGGATGCACCCCTGCCTGTAATGGCATTGATATTGGTCCATCTAGTTTTATTTCAGTTAATAGAGGCTTGGTAGAATACCGAGGTCCTCTGATTGGAAGGGCAGAGATCATCTGATACCACAATATTAATGTGTAGAAATGAAATCGTTGTTAATTGTCTGCATGCCGATGGTTGTGGATAATGTTTTGTCTCTTATCAGGTGAAGGCCTTGAAAGAGAAGATAGAAGCAGAAAGAGGAAAAGACAACTTTCCTGTATCGGGGCAGAAGCTGATATACGCTGGAAAAATCCTGCAAGATGACACACCTATTAAAGACTACAAAATTGATGAGAAGAATTTTGTTGTAGTGATGGTGTCCAAGGTGAGATCTTATTGTGATACTTAATGGTGATGTGGGGTTTTATAGTGTTGTGGTGTTTTAATTAAACTTTCTGATCTAATCTATTGTCAACAATTGGATTAGTGAATTTTAGTGTTTAACTATTAAGTTGCTGGTCTGACAGTACTTTCTTTTGAACTGGCAAAGGCTAAGCCTGCAGCTGCCGCCTCGCCTCCAGCCTCAGAAGCCCCCAAGCCCCCTGTACAGGACTCCGGCTCCACGTCAACAGCTGTCCCAGCCACAACCCCAGCCTCAGCCCCAGCCCCAACCCCAGCAGCTACCCCCATCCCCTCCGAGGAGGCCAAAGAGGAGCCAAGTGCCGCAGCCACAGAACCACAGCAACCAGCCAGGTAGAACCTGTCAATTATACACGTTACGTTATGAAAATCCTTCTTGACATAGTGCAGAGACTTGGGAAGTAGCACTGGAAAAGCTGTCACAATTGACATTTAGATGAGTATGTAGGGTTTGTACCCCATTACAGTTCTGATATGGTTGTCTAAGTTGTCTTAAAGTAGTGTTTTTTTCATGTTAATATATAAAGGACACCAACAGCGTGATATGTCTGTCTGTCTGTCTGTCTGTAGATGAATGAGCTATTACGCATGTAGTTTTCAACCCTTAATTGTTAAAAGTGACTTTTGAATAGTTGGTCATTAACATAACTGGAAATCTACATAGCAGTTAACACTAAATACAAGAATAAGTTTCAATAAAAAAGTAGTAATTTAGTTTCTTCTTTTTTTTAACTTTACATTTTAAATTAGTTATTAAATAATTTTAGATATTCCATTAATTAGGATGTTCACGTTAAATGGCCTGGTTTACTAGCTACATCATGAAGATCTTTAAGGTTGAGACTGTGTAAAATGTTTGTTTTTTGATAGTTTTCAGTGAAGTAGAGTTAAGTGCTGGAAGCTCAACGTGTTTGATGTTATTGGGAAGAGCAGTCTAATATGTCTAATATCATTATCATATCCTTTTTCTTTGCTTCTGTAGTAGAGTTTGCAGTTTTTCCAATTTCCAAAGTCCGACCTGCCGATTCCTATTTTCTGTTTAAAAACTATAATTGACATCATATTCAAACATTTTAGTAATTTTTTGTTAATGCCAAATACAATTGTATGTTCATAATAAAACACTGATCATTAAATAACTTAAATATTTTCTCCCAAACTGCACCAGGTTTCTCAAACAAATCTCAAAATGATGTGATCCGAGTTACTGGACGCACCTTTTTGTACAAATGAAATCCAATTGTAAATTAATTGCCGTATATCTCACTTTATCCAACACGTTTTCTTCTCCCAAAGTAAAACGGGTGCAACAGATCTATATACCTACACATAAAAAAATGATTCGCTCGTTTCAACTTGCCCAACATTTCCTGTTCAATCAACAAAAGTAACGTTGTGTGCGGTGCAGAGTTTCCAATTGGTGCCGGACCACGCATCCTGGAAAGATTCAATGTTTTGTCCAAACGAGAGAATTTCCGGTAGCGTATTGTCTGATTATGAGCCTATTTTCCATGTTTTTGTGTCCAAGTGAGTAATGGAGACAACTTTTTTCAGCGTCGAGCGAGAGTGCTGCAGATTTTCCTGGTAGTATTAAGCTAATTACTAGACTTGTAAGTTTGATCGGCTCAGAATCAGATATATATATATCAGACTGATCACGGCCAGTTGATCAGTGCATCTCTGCTTTGTAGCACAGGTGTGCAGTTTGCACAGCAATACATATTGTAGATGTTGGGGCTGGCTCCCTCACCCAGATGCATTCTGACAGAGTGGAGCAACATTGGAGAAAAACAGTCTGTCGACCTTTATGCTGAATATATGGAACATGAGTTTTACAGTGGTTAGGATTCAGTTGTAACCTCCGGTCTGTAATGTAGCATATTATTTATTGAACTGCTTGGAATGGACGCAGTTGTCAACATTGTCTGCTGCTTTGCTTTTCACCTTGCAGTCACAGAAATGGTTGTGTAGGTTGTCTGATTTTCCTCTTCACCTTTATGTTTTGCAGCTCCAGTGGCGGGGGTCAGGGCTTGGATGCGTCCTCAGCACTTGGTAGGTAACAGATGGCTTCCTGCCAGACTTGTATTACATGCTGTACAAAAGCCTGTGCAGCTGTAGCACTCTCAATGCAGTAGTTTGGGGATTTACTCACTTTCAGTTGTAAATTGTACAATTTCAGATGATTGACAGTGTTATTAGTTGGCTAATTTTACATCAGTACATTACTTTCGTATAACTTAGACTGTACTTGCTGTGCCAGTTGCGGTTGCTGCTGTTAGTCAGGGACTTTACAGGCTGCAGTGCAATACTTACTGTTCCTATATTTAGGCTGTCACAAAAGTAAGCCTTCCCTTATTGTGGTGCTGCAAAGAGCAAAGGGGATTCCCATTTAGTCCATTCATAGATTGTGTACATGCTCTGTGAATTTAAGAGCGGGAGTCATGCTGCTTTTAAAGCCCATATTGTATGTGTGCCTATTACCCAGCTGTTGTATACTTTGTGTGATTTAACATTTAGATTTAGTTCTTTCTTTTTTTTTTTTTTATTGGTTATTAATGTTTTGCAAAGAGACAGGCATCCCTCAGTGGTGATTTAAGGCTTAGTTCTCTTTCTGTAATTATACAAACCCTGAAAATGAAAACTAATAAGTTGTTTAGCTTGGGAGATTTTTGCAGCATGTTGCATGATTAAAGAAGCACTCCACTGAAAATCTACTATGAATATTGAATTCCATAAATCTGCAACTTGCTCCTTCATAGGAGACCTCAGGTACAGTCAGGCTCACATGGCTACAGTGTCAACCCATAGTCACTGTGAAAGGATTGTTCAAATTATTAATGAAAACTACTGCGTCAACATATGCCTCTTCTCTCCGCTGACACTGCCTGACCTCCACAAAGGAGCAAGCTACAATAGCTTCTCACTGAGGACAAAAGTGCCGAATCAATAAATGTAAATACGCAGTGCAAAGTATTCACCACGCGAGCAGGAGGAGATCAAATGACCACTTTCTTTGAGGATTTAATGTCTTAATTTTTCAAATTTGTAAACTAAATGTTTTATTTAAGAAAGCATTTTGGGGACTTGCAAGGTCAGTACTTCTTACAGGAGAAATAAGTAGAAAAGCAGCTTCTGGCAATGTTTTTTCTTTCCTGTTGGACTTCATGCATGAAGGTGTAAATTTGCAAATACACAACGTATGTAGAGTTAATAACTTGGTCGTCTGTATGTGTGTGTTGTCAGTGACTGGAGCCGAATATGAGACCATGTTGACAGAGATCATGTCTATGGGCTATGAAAGGGAGAGAGTGGTGGCTGCACTACGGGCCAGTTTCAACAACCCCCACAGAGCTGTGGAGTACCTTCTCACTGTGAGTCTCTCTCACACACTCACACACACACATCATCTGAAAAGCACATGGTATGACTATCAGTCATCCATTATTGACCTCAGACTAACAGGTTTTTCCCTTCTTGGCTTTTTATTTATTCTAGTATTTTACTAGTTTTTATTGTTGTTGTTTTCTACAAGTATGGTTCAGCTCTTTGGTATGGTACAGCAATTTATTATTTTTCAAAAATGCTCTATAAATTACGACTGTTCCTACTGCCCATCATATCAATCTGTCCACCTGTAATTCCCTCCATAGAAGTACTAGACATAAGCTAAGTTCTTCTCTCTCCAACACATTTTATCTTTAATTTCCCCAAGCGCCAGCTGCCACTACTCAGCTTTGTCTGCCCACTGATTTCACTGTGGAAAAGTCACATTGTGGGAATAAGATTGCTAACTTGGCTGAACAAACTGCTGAACATGATGCTGATCAGTGTGAGCCACTCTGCTTCCTGATGTAGTTTTAGTGTAACTAATGAGTGGTAACACATGCTGCGTGTGAGATGACATCAAGCACACCTCATTCTTCCTGCTGACAAAAATTCATATACTGCGAGGTGTTTCTAATATGCCTGTCTACTCTCAATGATAAGGCTGATAATGCTTGTTAGGTGGCTTTAGTTTGGCTGGTTCATCTAACAAACTGGCAATTGGAGTGCATGTTATGTCGAGAATACTGAACTCTTTTTGAGGCAGTTGTCCATTATGATGGACAGTCCTTGAAGGGTCACACCAAATAAAATGTCAAGTTTATTCAAAGTAAATGTATTGAGTTGGAATGGTCGTAATTACCAAAAGATGAGTTACCTAACTTTCATGGCCCTCTCAGCAGCATGGAAATGTGTGTTAGCGTGTGTGACTGACAGTCATATTGTTGTGTTTCCAGCGTATTCCCAGCAGCCCAGTCCAGGAGAGTCATCCCCCAGCGCAGGCCCCCCAATCTGGACCCACAGAAGCCCCGGCATCTCTAGCAGAGGGTGAGGCATGCAACTCACTTTGGTCCAAAAATACATGCAGTTAACTTTTATGTGCCTGCCTCTCCCTGCTGTGTAAATAACTGTACTGGTGGAGTATTAATCATGGTGGAGTTAGTATCCATGTATCAAAATGAACACTGAGAGATGACTCATATAACCGTTGTCAAAAATCCGGATTGTCCTGTCAAGCTTATTTTTGGGAGGCCCTTCGACACAAGACACATTAACAAGTAATTAGAATTAAAAAAAATGTCATTGCTTCACTGGCAGGCAATGACTCATATGACTCATTACTCACTGAATGTTTTTCTACCGCGGCCATGTGCAAATTGTTGTTAGGCCTGTTAGTTGCCTCCATCTTCCTTGAAATTTCATCACTCTGTGAAGACTTGTGGCCTCTTATGAAGTGGACAAAGGCATTTTATTTATGAGGACTAGAGCTGCAACGACGAGTCGATTGATTCGTCAATCCAAAGAAAACGATTTTTTGATTGAGATATTTTGATATGAGTGAATCATTTGAGTCATTTTTCAAGCAGAAATGCTGAAAGTTTTTGTGGTTCCAGGATCCAAAATGTAGGAATTTGCTACTCTCTACATATTTTAATGTTAATAAATTACATTTTTCCTCAAATGGAAATATAAAACTACCACATTGCGTTCTTACCAGCTTGTTTCAAATAGTCGAGTAATATAAAATTGGTAGTTTGGTTCACTTGCTGAAGCTGATGTTCTTGCTAGCTTGTTTTGCATGCAGAGGTTTATGGTTTGTGATTTGACTCTGGCCTGGAGCAATGGTTTCAAATGTGTGTCAGGCATTGTGGTGAGAGCTAAATAATTTTGAATAGGAAGCTGGGATGAAAACGATTAACAGGTGCCCAACTGCATGTGAGTCAAACACTGGCTAAATCCAGGCAAACAGCACTTTTTTACTTTGTTAGCATTGTCTCTTTAAACACAATGCTGCGTCTTTGTGGGCTTTCCAAATAAAATACAATGACGGAATACTATAGAAATAATAAATATATAAAATATAAATAAAAATAATAATATTCAACAAGCCAAGAACTGAAAAAATAACATCAAGAAGAGGAGATTGTAGTAAACGTAGTGACATTGAAACATTTAAAGGTTTAACCAGATTTCCACAGAGGAACATATGGGTGTAAGGTGCAATCCCTGACCGTCCTATCAGCTAGATCTTCATTGAAAATGTCCACGTATATACAAATATTTGCTCTGTAGACATTAATGTCTTGTTTTGGATAAAAAAAAAACAAAATCACTTGGACTTGTAATCATCAGTGTCAGCAGTCTGTTTGATAAAAGTATTTGCTTGTGGGAAATCGGCAGTGATTAGTGTTTGAACTGACATGCTGATGATGTTCGCCATCCCTGCTTAAGACACTTGCAGGGTTATGATGCCAACTAACACCACAGGCCGTCTTAAAAATGAGCATTTTCTGTTATTCAGCATTGAGGACGATGGTCTTGTTTGCTGTCTTAGTGGGAGTTGGGTGGGAGGACCAACATCAGTTTTGTTCAGGCCAGGTCTCATAATTCCTAAATGTTCTTGATTGCGTGTTATGTCTTCTTAATTGGCTAGCGGGTCCCTGGTTGATCCAGAGGCTTCACTGTATGGTATTCTGGAGCGCTACATGTGGTTTCTGGGGCTAATGTGAAGCTAACTGCTGATATTCAGTAAATGCGTCCACACAGTCGGCTGGCAGCTTGTTTAAGGTGCAGTGTGGACTTTCCTTGTAAACAAAATTTATTCTTACATATAGAATGATCACATACAACAAAATGCATCGTGTGCATCCTTGAGGACTAACAAACAATATTGGTTACATTTCCTTCCTCATAAAACATTTGCAAGAGTGATGTTTTCGAGTATTTTAAATCCAGCGTTGTTTACATGTATGTTTACATGTTTATCCATGTTTGCTGTGTTTCCTGAGGCATCACTGCTGCGTCTAGGTGAAACCACTGGCAGGACTTATGTGTGTGCACCAGACAAGCAAAAAGGGGCCCCGCAAAAACTGATCGAATGTAGCAAGCAGGGCTGGGCAGTATGACGGTAAATACGATGCGGCGGTAGAAATGTGTCCACTGGTAGAGATTTGGCAGCACCGCTTCCACTGCAGGAGCTATCCCTTTCGCTGTATTTACACACTGTCATCCACAGTGTGTGTGCTGCCGCCCTGCTGCACAGCGAGCAAGTGGGCGTGTTGATGACATTGCAGAGTGTAACTGCTTCATACTCTTTTCTGATTGCCTGTATGTTGCTTTCCACTGTTTCGCAGACATTGTGGACACGTCCAAATACATACAATACTGATATCAACGCAAAAACAGTCCTCTTTATGGATGGATCCTCCTCCTCGTCTTCCTCCTGCACGCTCTACTCGGGGGCTGCCCCTTGCCTATACCAAACGGACTATTTCCAGTCAGTGACAACATGTCTCACATGGACTACATTGTCCAGAGTTCATGAGAGAAAACTGCTTTAGTGTTGCCATATATTCACGGCGGGCAGCGTGATGTAGCAGTCCAGCTGCCTCGCAAGGTCACATGATTTGGGCAGCAGGACTGCTTAGGACAGCGACAGTGGGTAGTGATCGTGTGTCTTTAGTGCATTTTGGTTCTCATTTAGAACCTTAGAGTGTAAATAAAGTAACTATTAACTTTTACTGTTACCTAATTAGGAAATTTGTGTTATTGCTTATTCTGATTGAGTAAGTGATGACATTTTCCAGGTAAGTTGTTTACTGCTGGTGGGAACACATGTCCTCTATAGATAGCACGAGTGAAACCACAAGGCAGGCGAGGATGAACTGGAAACACACATTTAGCTCAGTCTGTTCATGGATCCTCAGTGTGAAATGGCAGAAAATATAATTAAGTCTGCCTTCTTGGTCATGGTTGTCATTGTTGGATGTCATCAGGAGAGAACCCACTTGCATTCCTGCGGACCCAGCCCCAGTTTCTGCACATGAGACAGGCCATCCAGCAGAACCCTGCTCTGCTACCAGCTCTCCTCCAGCAGCTAGGCAGGGAGAATCCTCAGCTTCTACAGGTAAGAGTCTGCACTCACTCACACACTGAGAACGCAAGAGAGAAACTCACAGATGAGTTGTAGTGTTTCGTTTTCATTAACAGTCCTGTTGGTCTTCTCTGTGTAATGCCTTTGTAGCCACAAGGCAAGCCAGGAGTCTGCATTTGGATTTAGTTTTCATTGCCTGACTAATCATTTTTCCCCATTGGCCCACACTCTTGTTGTTGTTAAAGCTGTTGTTTATGCGTCCGAGCCTGATGCAAACATTACGGTGGGGCAGCCCTTAAATTTGGAGAGGAGAAGAACAATAAATCAGGCACTCTGTGTGTTCAGTCACAGCCCATGAAGTCACATCTCTTGTCACGTTCTAGTCCTCTTGACATTGATCTGACCTCTCTTTTTCAAAATGTTTTTCAGTTATCAAGGACTGGATGTCTGATAATGTCAGCACTCCACATGAGGCAGGCAGCTGCAGTAGTGGTTGGCGTCAGCTAGCAATAGCCTTAGCTCAATTCAGTTACTGAGCAGTGAGCAACTAAAACAGATGTGGTAGATGTGTTTTCTTGCTGAAAACAAATTTCAGACAAAAAACAGCCGAGTGCCACGGCAGCAGTCGCTACAGGGAGAAAGAACAGGTTTATAGTCATGTTGGCATTATCAGGGGCCATGGGTTATGTCAGACCCCGGTTTTGCTTGCAAGTTCACATTTTTTGTTCACTTAAACTCTTTGACCGATGGATCTGAGCACCGTTACATGTCTGATAATCATGACCCCTTCCTTCACGTCTGTGTCTCGTCCCCCCAGCAAATCAGTCTGCATCAGGAGCTGTTCATCCAGATGTTGAACGAGCCAGTGGGAGAGGGGGGAGAGGCGTCAGATGTTGGAGAGATGGGGGCAGCAGGGGAGGAGGGCGCACCTGTCAACTATATCCAGGTTACACCTCAGGAGAAGGAAGCCATCGAAAGGGTGAGTGGCGAATGGAGAGTGAATGATGCAAACTTGGTTTTTCTGTTGAATTCAGAGTGAAAAGCTAAGTGAACTGTCTATTTACTCGTCTTCACAGTTAAAAGCGTTGGGTTTCCCTGAGGCTCTGGTGATCCAGGCCTACTTTGCCTGCGAGAAGAACGAGAACCTGGCAGCCAACTTTCTCCTCAACCAGGGACTGGAAGATGACTGAACAGCAGAGATCACTGCCTTCCTGCTCCTCCCTCCTACCCCTCCCCTCTTCAGCTCAGCATAAAGACTGCACCCCCCAATTTACTGTACAGCTACCAACCTCAGCTCAACCCAACAGGAGGGGAGGAGAGGGGAGAGCCAGCAGGGGGGTGTGGGCGGGGGTGGTGGTGGGAAGGGGAGGGCAGGGGAGGAGAGGGGAGACGGGGTGGGTTAGGTTACGGCGGGGTTAAACACAAAAAGTACACAAAGTCGAGGTTGTGTGCAGGAAGGTCAGACTTGGCTTATCGGCGGTCGGGGTGGAAAAGTGTGGAAGAATGATGAAATCCACGTGAATTCCAATGGAATGTGTGGGGTTTGTCTAGGGGAGATCTATAATTTGATTTTAGACGCGCTTTGTGAACATTAGGGAGGTGGAGGGGGGGAGGGGGCAGGGCTGAAGGGTTTGCAATGAAGAGTGAGTGCTTGTGTGTGAGTACATGTCTGTGTGCCTGTGCAGATGGATGCAGTTAAGTTACAGTTAAGCTGAAAAAGTAATCAATTTGCATTCTCTAAGTTCGTTAATGCTGTAGTGGGATTGTATGGAAGCACATTCTCCTCACTGCACTTCAACATTATCAGTGTGTGTAACTGCTTGTATGTACCTCTGTAAGCCTCATGTACGTACATCCAAGAATGAAACTTGCAGAGATAGACTGGACTGTGCTGCCCTTTGTATGTGTCTGACATGATGTTTCTGGGGTCTGTCAGTCTGTTTGGGGCGGGGGGGAGGGAGAATGGGAACTAAACTGACAAATAAGTACCTGGTTATTCTGTTCACTTTGTACCACCCTCACCTGTCCTTCCACAGAGGCCGCGCAGACGGCAGCCAATCAGAGTCCCTGCAAATGCTGTGCCTGCCTGTTTAAGTTACTCAAATGTGTAACTATCTTGTCTATGCTGATAGCTTCTGGTGCTAATTAACACTACCCATAAAAAGCTACCGTGCAACATAACATCTGCTATTAGGATTTAAAAACACACCAGTAGAGGGAGGAAGTGGAGCAGCCACTGGTCAAGTAGTTTGACAGTCTCACTCAGTAAAAATCAGTCAGTCAGTCAGTGTTTAGGAGAAGCGGCTGATAAGCATATATGGAAAATATTTCCATCTAAAAAGAGGGACCTGTTCATCAACACAGCCCACGCTCTTGTATGTCTCTGTAGTTTGCCAGGATTTGACCCACAGTATGTGGGAAGACAAGTTAAACGCATAACCAAAATGATTAAATGCCCTCACTCTTCTGTTCTTAGGTGTTATATGCAAATGAATTTGCACATCAATCTGTGTACTGCCTGGGGTTTTAACAGTGTCACGTGTGATTGAGTCATCAGGATCATGCACCAACTTCTGTTTTCTTTACGTCGATTCTTAACAGGTCCAGATGCATTACGAATAAATGACCTTACACAGTTATATGGTGACTACCATCATACATTGTACTAACATGTCAAGGATGTCGAGAAAAGCTCTCTTTTTTTTGTTTTTTGCCTTCTAATATTGCTTTCAGACATCCAAAAAAACTTCAGGGAACTAACTGGGAAGCAGATCCATCTCCAGTTTCTTGTAGAATAAACATACTGTTCTTAATCTTCTCCAGCAGGGGAAACTGCAGTCAGAAACTTAAACCATTCGATTTGATTGAATCTGAGTTCTAATGAAGCTAAAATTAAATTCTGAATAAAAGAAAATTACGCAAAGTTAATTTCCCTGTTGTCTAAATCTTCTGGCACTCTGCCCTCCACTGTGCGGCTGGTGCTGCAGTCAGTCTAGCAGAGGTGGGACCAGGGGGGCTGATTTTTAAGTCATGTATTTACTCTGCTGACTGAACACTGGCTCTGTTTACGTGCACACTAATATTCCAGCATCATTTTAAATATTCTGTTTGGAGATTCCAAATCAGGCCTTATTCCTAATGGAATATTTTCCAATCAAGACATGAGATGTGCTGGTATTCTTCAGGTTTTGGGAGCATTCTTTGAGCTCAGAATGTGTCTCAGTTGAGGTTTTTACTGCAGTTTGTGAACGGCGGCCTCTCGCCTGGTCAGCTCTGTGCGATGTACACAAACCAAATAACCAAGTTTGCAAGGCTGAGGTAGAAACACATGCACGACAAAACCCACATTTCTAGGTGGAAGGAGAAACACACCGACTTTTAAACACCAGAAAGGTTTGGATACTAACAAGTTTTTGGTGTGCGTGTAAACAGGAAGAATGGTGGAATCTTCATTTTCATCAGCCATTAAAACAGCCTGGGAATATTGGAATAAGAATTAGAATTAAAGAATGAGTCTATAATGTGCCCCTCTTCTTTAAAACAGCCACAGTGCCCCCACCCCAAAGCTTTCTAAACCCACCCCTGACTGACGGCAAGGAAACGCTCGTTTTAGTGTACATAGTTGAAGCTACGTTGCGCATATTGAGGCTCAACTACACACAAAACAGCCAATGAGAGCAGATTGTTGTTGGGGAGCAGATGCACTCCATCCTCACCATCGCAGTGTGTGCGTATGTGTGCACACGGGCTGATGGTCCACTACGGATCACTGCGTTCTGAAGCTTCTTAAGCGGCCTGGTTTTGGTGTGTCCATGTGTGGAAACTGTTGGGACTGCAGAGGTTCTTCAGCTCAGTGTGCGTCTGTGAGCAGACATTAGGTGTAAAAAAACAACGTTTCCAGTCTCTTTCTGTTTGTGTGGAGGCTGCTTTCACTGATAACCGTCAACATCAACATGACCTTAGACTATGCTGTGCTATATTAAATATCAGCAGTCTTTCAGGCCTTTGACTGTTTGTGCCTCATTAGCAGCAGCATCCTGCATCTTACGCACAGTCTGAATCAGTGGCGCCCCCAAGAAATTCGCCATAGGGGTGGATTGAGGGGGCCACTGAGGATCTTGGGGAGGCACACCAACACCAAAAGCCAGAACTGAATTTCAGGAATTCTATTGTGCTGTTGCAGTATATAGACTGAGCTCTGCAGGCAGCTGCCAGCTAGGTTAGCTTCTGATGAAGGCACCAGAGACGAGGCTGAGCTCAGCTGCTGTCCACGAGGCAGACCGTCATCTGGCAGTGCTGTGCAGCAGCAGGCCGGGGGAGGGGTTGGACTGTGGCGCGGTGACGGACGCTCAAAAGCAGCTGCATATGTTATTTTCATTTACACAGACTAATCTGAAATATTTACAGCGTTGATTTAAATGAATAGCACCTAATGAGTCACCAGAAGGAGATAATGCACAGTCAGAAGCACACATGAGAGCAGGTATGTGTCACTTCCTGTTACAACAATCATGTGCCTCTTTTGGGTGAAAACAAGCATGATGATAATGATGTAACTGAGAAAATGATGGGCTGATTGTGCCTGTAGATCAAAGCGAATCAGAAAAGACTCTTAGTGATGGTTTGAGTAAATTTTTACCGAGAAAAAAGATGATCCTACCATAAAACACCTGCTGTTAGAGTGGAGTTTGGCCTAACAGTCTGTTCACTCATATGACTGAAACTGCCTCATTCTGGGGGTTAGGCTCTTCAGATTGTAATACATGCACAGCACCTTCCATACTTACTATCAATGAACAGTAATGAGGAGGTGATTGAGAGGAGTTTATTGTCCTCGTAGCTGTAGAATACATCATGCACAATAAGGCATTAATAAGTGCTTTACAATGACTGAAGAGCCAATATGCTGCTAATAAGCAACTAGTTCAAGATGAATATGTGTACCTTAATATAAAGTGTTTCCACTGTTTCTGTCTGTAACAACGGCAACAACATAATTGTTTGCCTGGCTGGCCATAGGATTTGGGCTCCTTACAGCTAGAAAGCAATGTGGTTTTTCTTATTTTTATGTTATCAAGCTGGCACAAACCCCAGAATGAACATTTACCAGTGAAATTAGAGTGGCTGCTTCTATCCAAAAATGGCTGAGGGAATGACGCAAGGCCAGCCAGCCATTATATCCACACATAAAGGCCAAAATCCATCAATTAATACATCAAGTCAAAGGATTTGTACAACAAAATCATAACACCTAAATACTGAAAAAGTGGAAACAGGGAAGCAGAGTTTGCAAGTGTGAGAAGTCCAGCTTCAAATCCGCCATGCAGCTGTTCCTATTGGCTGTCAAATGGAGGTAGTGTGTGCCTGTGTGCTCAGCTTTGCAGCCTTGAAATGGTCAGAAATGAACTGTGTTTGGAACAGTGTTTAATTTATGCTAATTTACCCTCATAAAACACACAGAGCAGTGCACAATACCCCCCCACCCCAGACAGCTATACAGCACATCCAACAACAACAACAACAACAACAACAACAATACAGAGAGACAGTTGAATAAAATTGAATAATTACAAAAAAGGTCACAGAATTAAACCTGCTGTGAATAGACATCAAACAAGTTTAATTAATCATGTGAAATGAAGTAAAACATGGCAGCTGTATCATGTGTGTCTCATGATTGGGGTCTTCTACTCTGAAAAGTGTTTACCTCTTAGAAAGAAGATTTTCTGGTCTGCAGGTGAATAATCCATCGAGTCTGGAGCCACCTGACAGTCATCATTGTTTTGGACTGAAGGAGACAGCCAGGATTTCACATATTTTTTAACCCAGATAGTTATAAAACACCAAATTAGACATAGACAGGTCACATATATCTGGAGGTAGCTGTTTTTTTTTCGCCATGACAAATGAATTTAGAAAATGCCTTGTCTAAGTCCTGGTTGATTTTCCTGGATAAGTACAGAGGAAGCATCTGCAGCACATATAGAAGTGGAGGGAGGACATTCATCTTAGCGAGGCTGATTCGTCCACTCTCAGCGGGGGCAAGTTTCCACAGATCCTTCACTTCAGGGGGCGCTTTTATTCCCAGATATGTGAAACTGGAAATTGACCATTTAAAAGGAAAATTGTCCAAAACATGTGCGTCATTCGGGGTATCAGGGATATTGTTGTAAAGTCACTGAAAGCTGTCAGGATAGCAGGAATTGATAACTTGGGCGTTACCAATTAAACGTATGTCTCGTTGAGTTACACAGTTACACATTTAGAGTTACACAGTGAGATTACCACTTCAAAGTTCCTTTAATTGATTTTTCAAGCTATAAACAGACCACTGTCACTTCATAAAGCTGTTGCAGTGATTGCATTAGCAAACAGTTGCTTCTTTATACATTTGGAGTCGTGTTTCTGGCCACCTGATGAATGTAACTCCGCTATTCCCACCTGTGACGTCACCCAGTGGTTTGTGGACGACTATTTTGAAGCCTCGAGTTCGGAATGGCTGTTTATCATTGTTTTTTGGATCCAGAAGTGACATATTTGGAAGAGAGGATGGAGCTCGGGAGGATGCTGAGGTAATAAATCAAGTGAGAAGTAGGGTCATTTTCTCATAAGCTTACATACAAACACACTTCTTTTTGCAACCAGTGGAGACACCCCCTGCTGGTAATTAGAAAGAATGCAGGTTTAAGGTTTCAGACCTGGACCTACAGTCTATGGTCTCTACCAACTGCTGAGGGAAATATCTGACTCTTTAGCCGCTAAATGCTCGACTATCTTCAATCAGTAATTAACGCAGCTTTAAAGGTGAGTTTATGAGCAGAGCTGCTGCTTAATCCAAGTATTGAGCTAAACGCAGCTCACACTGCACACACATATAAAAGAGGTATCTATGAGTGAAATCATAAACTAGGGAAAAAAGACAGTCGTTTTAATCATCAGATATTTGCATGCAGTTATTTACTGTTTACTATGTTTACTGTTGGAAATACACACTGAGTGACAATTTGCTTGAGACCTCCAGCCATTTCATTTGAACTGAATTAAGAAATAGGAAAACAGACTTGTGTGACTGTGGGAGGTTAAGATTTTTAGGTCAGTCCTGAGGTTGTTAGCATTAACACTGAGCTTCCATGGAATATTAAACACATCCATGTTCCTGACAGGTGTTTTCTGCATATATAACAAAGACACACAGTGTAATATTGGAGGTAATGCAGGAATGCATCATGGACAAGCTGTACAGGCTGAGAAGTACTGGACTAAAGCCAACTGTACATAGAGTCGTTCAAACTAGCTCCAACTTAACCATCTGTAACAGCAAAGTGCATTGATGCATCAGTGTTAACAAGTTAATAATGCAACAAATGAAAAATCCACCACTGAAATGACGCAGTAATAATCACACCTGAGATACTGGATACAGTCAAGAACATCCTTTTATTCAATCAAGTAAAGGGGTTGCTCTTTTCAAACTGTTTTTTATTATTATTATGGAAAAGAAACTGTAATTAACACATGCATTTCACCATGGGCTCTGGGGGGGTGTGTCTGAGGATGGGACGCTGCTCTGAGGGAGGAAGAGGAGGAGGAGGAGGAGAAGGAGGAGGAGGAGGAGGAGCACTCACAGCGAGAGGTGTGTTACAGGCCAGAGGCGAGCGTTAGGCCGGCCAGGGGGCTCAGTCTACACGTCACTAAACATGGCCCAGCATCCTACAAAACGTGTTAAAAACAGAGTAAAATAATAAAAAGAGATCTGCGGACGGTTCGGCCACAGGGTCCGACTGGGCTCTTTGAAAGGTGCAGGGGCAGACACTGGAGACACCCTCCCACACACACACACACACACACACACACACACACACGCACACACATGCACACACACTGCTCCCTGCAACCTGTTCCGTCTCTGATATGGCTTCTCAACTGTGGCGCTTTCACTTGTCAAGGCTTGATTGTTAATACTGCTGCTGGCGTCAAAATAGAAAGTTGCATATATATATATGTATGTATATATATAACTTTGTATTTTTTTTTTTTTTCAGGACAAGAATCTGTAATCACTTGATTTTGCTGGTGGAATTTCGAGGTGCTTTCTCAATCAGTGGCCAAAGTCTTGGGGTTTTGTACAGCTTTTGGAAGCATATCACTTTGGTCAATCACTGTGATTTAGAAAGGTGGTGGATCAATACAATATTGTGAGGCAATGTGTAACATCTCTTAATGATTGTGCTAAATCGGAGCCTTTCAGTCACCGTGCTGTGGAACCAGTCCGCTTATAAGGTGCTTCGAGTCATTTTCAGTTTCATTTTTTCCTGTTTTTCTTTAAATAGCTGGTCTCATACAACCACTAGAAAGGTGCATAATTGAAGGTCTCGCCGCAGCATCTTCCTGCTGCCAAAGATACGCAGTAACAATGACAAAAAAAAAAAAAAAAAAAAAAGAATCAAAAAGCAAATCCAAATTCAATTATAAAAAAATAAATAGATAGAAACAAGGATTACAAACAAACCCGCCTATACTAGCAGTCCTACTGGTCATCTCCCTCGCCTGAGCCCAACACAGAGGTCCCCATGAGCGCTCCTCTGCCTCCACCAGGGGTTGATTTGTCATTGACTTCTCCCGGGGAGGGGGGCAAAGGTCTCTGCCCCGACCCGGCCCCTGTCCTCAGCACAGCCCAGAGCCCCGTGGTGTAACTTGTTCACTTACATTAGCTGTTGAATGGAGAAGCTGAAGAAGATGGGTATGGTAATACAATGTGAAGCGTACAGACAAGAATAACATGTGAGCTAACTGCATTCTGCTCAGACAAAAAAATCTTTGCGTATTCTTTTTTTTTTGTTTTTTTTTGTTTTTTTTTTTGAAACCCCGCCGTTCAGAGAAAGGGAGAAAGGAGAAAAGGAGGGTGGGTGGGTGGTTTGGGGGTGGAGGGGAGGGTTACGCGGCTACAGACTACTCCAGTGTCCAAGATAGACAGAAGACAAGATACAGAGGAAGAGAAGCAAGACAGAAAATATCTTTTTTTTTTTTTTTTTTTGGGCTTTTTTATGCTTTTCTTAATTATTCAACAATAAAAAGAGGAACTAAATCACACCAATTTCCTTTAGTACTATGTATACTGCTTTAAAAAGCTCGAAGAAGAGGAAGAGAAAGATATAGAAGGATGAAGGAGGGGACTTTTTTTTTCTTTTGAGATGGGCACTCAGGATTACAAGATGGAATCTGTGAACAAAAGGCACTTTTTAGGGACAACCTTTAAGATGCTCTGAGTCTATAACACTACATCACCAAACAAATATTTATAATCATTTACAGTGGGAGATGGGGATTCGGGGGTGGGGTGGGGGTAGGGGGGGGGGGGGGGGGGCAGGGGGGGGGGTTCACTTGAATTGATGACAGCAGACCAGCTGAGCAGACAGAGGCTGCTAATTCCCTCTCGCTGAACCAACAAGACATTTACACCAAATCAAAATCATCACTCACGGTCTTTTTTTTTTTTTTTTTGTCTTTCTTTGAAAGGGGAATCCATACTTGTGCATCTCCCAAATCGGGGAAGATCTTGTCTTTGTCCCACATTAGGATCACTTGTGTTGGATACATGATGATACAGTCTGGAAAAAGCTTTTTACAAGGTGGTTTTTTTTTCCCGCACGACTGCTCCTCTGCTATGGTGTAAAGGTTGGGGGGAAAAATGCCTTTTGTCACGACAACCTTTTCATAGAATGAACCCCTCCCCCCTCGGTAAATACAAAAAGAGAAATAGAATAATGCATGTTTTCCTAAAATTTGCTTTTATGATAACACTTAATTTCGTTTATTATTATTTATGTATAATAGAGATTGAATGTACTTTATTCTTTACGAAAGCACCAGTTTTCATAGTGATATATATTTTATGAGTTGAAAAATTGTTCCTTCAGCCCTCCCACATTCTGAAAACAAATGGTTAGAAATGAAGTTTGTTTTTCTTAAAAAAGTGATAAAAGGAAAAAAAAAAAAAAAAAAAAAGCACAAAAAGGAACTTAAAAACAATTTCCCCAAACTTACTTACAAAGACTGGGATTTTTTTTTTTTATCGCCGCCCTCGTATTTAGAGTCCCAGAGCATTTGGACTTCGAAAACAAACAAAAAAAAAAAACTTAGAGGGTCTTCCCTCTTTTCTCGTGACACCCTCAAACAATCGCTAACAAACAAACAATTCCTCTACCAAGGCATTGCACATGGCTCAATCAACATACATCATTTAGTTTCAAGAACAATACTTCCCATCAAAACAAGAAAGAAAACAACAAAACCTAATCTGTTCTTTTTTTTTTGTTTTTTGTTTTACCCTTGACAACATTATCATCACTGTCTATGTATCTATTGTTGTTTGCCATGGATTTTCCTTTATGTCATTTAACGCGAGAGTGGGTTTAGAGACTGGTACTTGAGCTCTAATCAGCGGTTTTTGAGATGCATCCTATGACTGTGCGATGTACGCCATGCTTCAAAAAATAACTAGACTGCCACAGAGCTTATCTTGCAAATAAAAAAATGTATATATCTATAAATATATATGTGTATTATATATAAAGATGCTTGCGATTATCTAGTGAGCTGTCGCTGTTTTTTTTTTTTCCTCTCCTGACATAAATTTTTCACCATTCACTATAGCTTATATGTGAGAAAAAGAACCTGAATTCATGTTTGACAAATTGCATAATGGGAATACAGAGGCACTTCCATAGATTAGAAAAGAAATCACCTTAGCCATCGTTAACGTCTCGCTCAGCAGAGCTAGTTCTCTCTACGAAGCTGATGAGATGGTCGCCAGTCGGTTGGCCAACTATGTTGTGTTTCCCTGCAGTGAAGAACGTGGCCAGGCAGTCCAGTTATTTTGTGAGGTTTGGATGGGTGGATTGAATTTGAACAGGAAATAACTGAATCGGTCAGAATATGTGTGGGCGAATGATTAAAAGCATAAAAGGCCTCCTCAGATTGTCTATTTTTAAGACTTCCCTTTGAATTCAGTCGGGCACAGGGGATGTGTACTTAATGGTGAGTGGTCTTCAGAAGTCCGTGTGTTTGAGAAGTGGCGATCTGTGCTCTACGAGTGTGTCTCCGTCCCAGCGACACATCCACTGATCTGAAACACTACGTGGTGGTCAATCAACTGTAGTCCTTACCAAAAAGAAATTCTCAAGGTTGGCTGGCATGATTGTTTTAGTGCAGTTTTGATCATTAAGGGCTCATCCATTCACAATAGCTAGAGGGGAGTGCTGGTGTGTGTGTGTGTATGTTTGTGTGTGTGTTGGGGGAGATTACCATAGCAACCGGGTGACGGGTGATCCTCCTACCGCTAGCCTTAGAGGCCCTCGCTCCCTCACTGAAACCAGCCCGATATGTCACATATTCATTTTTGCTCCACAGTGTGGCTCCCTCTGCTCTTGGAGCAGCAGCCCGTCTGGGAGTGTAAACAACAGGGTAAACTTTAGGGAGACAGAAAGAAGAGCTACTCTCTCTTTTACTCTGGGTCCCATCTTCAGCAACCTTCCCTCCTTGGTTTTGATTTTCTATCACTCATATATCACCACCGGTTCACCAGCTGTACCCGGGTCAAATGGTAGATGCGGTTAGTTTTTTTTTTTTTTTTTTAAGCTTTTTGTTGACCTGTGTGGTTCAGCAGGTGAGTTCCCAGAAAAAAAGCTTTTCGTGATTGTCAAAACTCTGCACTGTGCGGTCTTAAAGTACAGCATGTGGCAAACAAACCATGTTGGAAAATACGCACTTTGGCTTTCTAGCCAAAAGACTGGTGCCACTCTCATGTCTCTGTGGTTAACACGAAGCTCAAGCCAACAGCCGGTTAGCTTAGTTTAGCACGAAAGCAGAAAACAGGAGGAAGCAGCTCGCCTGGCTCTCTCCAAAGGTAACAAAACTCAGGACAGCCCAACAATGCAGCCCCTCGTGTTGTTTGCCAGGTCTGAACGCACCGTAAAAACCATGATTTGTACAGATCAAACAATCAGGATTAACATGAGCTTTAGAGGTGCTGGTTTGCAAACTGTGCTACCTTTGGACAGTCCAGGCTCACCATTTCCCCGTTTCTAGCCTTAATGCTAAGCTAAGCCAACCGGCATGCTTGTGGCAGTTTCGTCTTTGACGCACAAGCATGAGAGTGGTGTCCATCTTCTCGATCTGACCCAACAAATAAGCATATTTCCCGAACCATCAAATGTTCTCCTCAAGTTTTGGCATGTACTATTTGATCCAGGTCAGCTAACCACCCTGTCTACGCTGCTTCAACATCCTACTTCTTACTGTGTTTCTCTATAAGGTGCTGTCATTCAAATACAAAACAATTATAAAATAGTACAAATCCAAAAGGAATAAATTCAAATAAGAGAATACACAAGAGATAACAAAATCATTCATCTAAATTACAAGAGGGCAAAGGGGGAACCAATAGCTGCTGTCTATAGTTGTGAAAGCTGTCAGTGATGATGTACTCACACTGTGATTTTCAGTGTGTGTGTGTGATGTTTTGATCTCTAATCGCATAGGTTCTCTGGGCTTACTGCATATAAAATGAAAATATGATAACACCACCACCACCTATGAATACTACAATCTAAAAGGTCTGACTGGGCAACTGTGTGTGTTCTTAATTGTACATACGTGCTGTGGTCATGGCACAGATTGTGTGATCTTTCCGAGCGTGTTGTGGGGGGGGAGATGTGAGAATGCGCGGAGGCCAATGATTTGTCAAACTGAACGATGCGGGTCGAGGACACGTGAAGGCTTCTTGGACCTTGGTTTTTCCTCTTTAAAACTCTTAATAGGCAAGTCTGGTTTACCTCCCATGCCTTGTAGGTAAATAGTGCACATTGTTAAGATTAGTGTTAACTGATTCAGCTTCTAGTGCAACCCTTAATCAAGATATGTTTTGGCATGGTCTCTCTCTGGTTAGTAGTAGGGTAAAAAGGGACTTTGTAGAGTCAATGGTCATTCAGAGCAAGAGAAACATTGGACAATTTGATTATGTTTTGGGTGACGACAGACATCACAGGAGCGTGGACTGCAGCTTTCATTGGAAATCAAAATGGTGTCTTTGCTTTGATCAGGCTGTGGATTCACTGTGGGTGAAGCTTTGTAGCTTAAGTGTTAAATCTGTGTTGTGGACACCTGATTTGGTTGGGCAGCTGATTTTCTTAGCCATTCATGACGCAGTGCGTCCTCACGAAGTAGGAGAAGTTGACCGCTTTTTTTTTTTTCATCCTCAGGTTCCTCTTGCCTTGCTGCTGTGTTGTGCTGGTTCTGTGGTTTCAGGAGAGATGCCTGCTCGCTGCTGTTTGTCCCCTTGCCCCTTCTTTATCCTGGCATCCTCTTGTCCATCCATTTATCTTTCCATCTATCCATCTTTGCTTGGAACGGGTGCTCCCTCTGACTGGGTAAATGAGTCCAGAGTTCCTCTAAAAGCATAGTGCTGCTGTAATTTCCTGCGTTGCTTGGTTATATTTAGTATCAGGTGAGACGTACTGTCAGGGCCGGTCGGTGGGTTGGTTGGAGGACAGTTATTATCCTGCGGGTTGTTTCTCTGTTTTTCTATTTCCGATTGTAAAGAAAGAACTCTAGTTGCTGGTTTGTGCACAGATCTTGTCAGAGGAACCAAGACTGCAAAAGAAAAAGGGGAAGGCAGGGTGGGGAATGAGATCATGTTAGTGTCAAAACTAGTAACGTGTGTACATGTGCATACACGAGCAGTGGACAAAATAACAAAAACACCTTAGGATATAATTGAATGCACTCAAGTGTGAGCACTTCAACCATACAAGGCGACCCAGTGAGATACAAAACACATCTGTACACTCTAATGCAATCCAATACAAGTTTGCTAACACTAGGATTGTCATTCATTTAATGTATTGAATACTTGCTGAGATAGTTCAGTCTGGACCAAAGTGATGGACTGACCGACCCTCTCAAATGCTACGCTGCTGGGACGGCGACTAAAAAGATGTAATGTGGCAACAAAGAAATATATCAGAAATCACTATGACAGAAGCAAACTACCAAAGCTGTTGTTAAGTGTCTTTGTTATTTTGTCCCGGAAAGGGACTGAACTGTGACTGTGTTGACTTTTTGGCCTCTTGATGTTCCTACAGTTCTTAAAACCAGTGAGTGACAGAACAGTCATCTGGGCCACCAGCCCAGCTATGACCGCTTCTGTCCATTTCTGGAGTCAAATATGGTATGTCTTGAATTTGGCCGAGCAGTGAGCGGCTACTAACGGCCAAGCAGCAGCAGGGGGATAGCAGTCTGGCGCTCCCTGTCACTTACACCGTCTTCACGTTGGGTTTCTCCCACTCAGCGTGAGCAGGGAGCAGAAATGGGTCACCGCTGCTGCTGTTGGCTGCCCTGCTTGGCCTACAGGATCTGGCACTGTGGACTAGTGCGCCAACATTCTAGAAGTCAAGCCTTGGAAACTACTCTGAGCCTCCAGGGAAGCAGCCTTTTGTTTTGTTTGACTCTAACAGGTCGCATGAATACCCCCCTTCTGCCTCCTGCACTTCTCGGCTACCCTACTCCCCTGGGCACTGTCCCAGCAGGCATTGAGCATTGTGACTTCTCTCTTCTTACTTACTCTCTCTCTCTCTCTCTCTCTCTCCCTCTCTCTCTCTCCTTGTGTATGCTCTTACAAATACACACACACACACACAGACACGCACACACACACACATACAATCCATCTATCTCCCTTGAACACTCCCACTAAATCCTTGGCAGCAGACAGTGACCACCCTATTTTCTTTCCTGCCCCCCCACCCCCACCAACTCTCGCCCCCTCTCGAGCAACCCCTTCTCAAATTCAAGATCAACTCGCTATGACATCATGTCTGGTTGCCGGGGGTAACGAGACGGCCGGGACGTGACTTCTATAAGGTTTGCTCCCTTCCCTCCATCTCCCCTCTTTTCCTGCCCCGTTGGTATCTTGTTTCCCTTCTCCCCTGCTTGCAGTGTCTCATGTTTGCCACTAGAGGGCACTTGGAGCCCGCTGTTGTCAGTGTGAGAGGCTCTCCAGCCTGTCCTGTGGTTACCACATGCACACTTCTCATACACACATCCCCTTTGTATTGCAATCTATCTTTTTTTTGTAGTGGATCATTTATCTTTTTGTGTCATTTTCTGAGTGGCAGATGCCGACAGTTCGTACTGTGTGTTTTGGTTCTGCCATGAAAAGTAAAACAATACTTCAGACATCATGTCCGACTCACAATTGAACACCAATGAGCTGTTTAAGAAAAGCACATGAAGACACGCTCCATGGCCAAAAGTATGTAGATACCCCTGACCATATGCTTTTGTCACTTTTGGCATAGTGCTTTCATGGTTTGGTTGAAGTCTCTTTGCTCCAATGAAAAGACGTAATGCTGCAGCATTCAGTGACATTTTAGACAATGGTGTGCTTTGTGGCAACAGTTTGGGGAAGAGCCTTTCTTGCTTCAACATGACAGTGCCCCGATGTACAAAGTTCATGGAAAAATGGTTTTCCCAGTTTGATGTGGAAGAACTTTGATTGGCCTGCACAGAGCCCTGACCTCAACCTCATCCAACACCTTTGAATGCCAGCAGTGAATCAGTGAATTAGTGTCAGACCTCACTATAATGCTCTTGTGGCTGAATGGGAGCAAATCCTTGGTCAGGTTCAGAAATCTGGTGAAAATCCTGAAACCAGAGGAGGGGAGGCTGGTACAGCAGTACGCTGCCTATGACCATGCCCATGAATTTGGCACGAGATATTCAGAAATCACATATAACATAACATAACAGGGTGAAAAAGGAATCATTCAAAGATAAGGTATTATTTGGAGTATACATTAGTAACAAAGAAGACATTGGTAAGAAGAATTAGAAGAAAAACTGACGGTGTGGAAAGCGTTGGAGCTGAAACAGATAAAAATTGGAGTGAGATTGAGAGAGGAAGGGGAATAAAGGAGTTTAGTATAATGAGCAGAGAGGCAGAAAGGATCACGAATGGGGGAAATGGAAAGCGAGGAAAAGTAAGTGAACAGAGGGCAAGGAAACAAGGGAGGGGATCAGCCGAGCAGTTTCAGATGGTTTCCATGTGTCGAGGAGCAGAGCTGAGCTGGCTCCAGGTGGGTGTGGTTGGACACTAATGAGAAAAGTACTGTGGTAACGGAGGAGGCATATGAATGAGGCGCACAGTGGTGAAGGGAAGGAACGAAGAAGGTGAAAGAGGCAGAGAGTACACGGCAGAAACAGAGAAAATGAATAAGAGGGAGGGAGGAGACCGGAGAAGGACAAAGCTAAAAAGAGAGAGAAAGTGAAGTAGTGAGGGGAGGATTCACGGGGTTCGGCAAGAAGAGGGAAAGGAGAGGTAGCAAGGAGAGGGAGTGAAAAAGGCAGCGAGGGAGAAGGCCTGCTGCCTGAAGGGTTGGCTCCATATGTGCCAACTTAACAGTTGAGCACATATGGTAAACCACACACGTACTGTAAAACACAGATATACAAATGCACACTGATGATGCACTGTGGGATGGTGTGAGAGGAGAGGTGGTAGAAACCCAGCAGCAGGATTCAGGGAGCAAGGGAGTAAGAAATATTTTGGCGTACATCCACGCAGTTAATAAGTTTCTCAAGTTTGACCGGTAATCCCAGTCAAGATGAGGCAACAGATGAGTTTCTGTGTGTCATTATATCCCAGACTCCTACCTGTGTCTGCTGCGGGATGTTCAGAAAGTTGTTGTCCCGTGATCCGATGCCGACAAACCTGTTGGGAGCTGTGGCGCCTGGCGTGGAGTATGCTAGAAAAACACAAGAAGAACAAAAGAAGACATGAGTGCAGACACAAGGACAGCTGGCACTTCAACAGCTTAAAGCCATAGTTGCACTCTGGGAAATATGCATATTTGCTTTCTTAGCAAAAGTTAGATGAGAAGATTGATACCACTTTCAACTCTGTACTGTAAATATGAAGCTACTGGTAGCAGCCTGTTAGCTTTGCTTAGCACGAAGACTAAAGAGGGGGACACAGCTAGCCTGGCTCTGTCCAAAGGTAGCAACAATCCACCTACCAGCACCTCTATCACTCACTAAGTAATCAGTTATATGTAGTTTGTTTAATCTGTACAAAAAATAAAAAAAAAAGTGGCACGCCCGACCAAGAAATAGTCCAAAACATAAGCCTCCATATAATCATAACATGTAATTTTTACACATTTCAGTGTTTGTACCAATTAAACCAATATATAACGCTTTAATCAGTGAGTTTTAGAGGTGCTGGTGATGGCTTTTGTTATCTTTGAACGGAGTCAGGCCTCCCACTTTTATGCTAAGCTAATCCGCCCAGCTGCTGGCGGTTGCTTCATATTAATCATACAGACATAAGAGTGGTAACTCTTGCCAAGAAAGTGAATAAGTGCATTTCCAACAATGTTGAGCGATTCCTTTAATATTTAACAGCATACAGTAAACCCACAGGATCACTGTTGATAAATAACAAAAAAAAAAAAAAAAAAAATCACTCAATTCTACAGAAAGTACTGCTATATTTCATTGAGGTCACTCGAACTCCACAGAGCAGTCTGCCAAAATCTGGCATGCAAACTTAGATCTCCCTGAGTGATTAAATCCCGTTGACAAACTCAGTTGGAAGTGATTGAGCACACCAGAATCCTAACACTGAGGATCAGTCAGGGACAGTTAAAACCCACTGGCATCAAAGTCTCTGACAAATTTAGGGCAGTTTGAGGTACCCTACGGACTCCAGCATTTGAATCTCACCGAGGGATTCAGGATGCAGTGTGCAGAGTTGTGCATGTGTGAGTGTGTTTGTGTGGAGGAAAGGGAGGAAGGACAAGAAGGAGAGAGACAGAGAGGAAGAGAATTTGGAGATTTATGTGTATGGACATATACAGTATACATCCATGTGTTTCTAAGAATTGGAATAACATACATAAGACATAAAAGACTTTGAGACGCTGACTGGGGGTAAAACGGAAACACTAAATTTGAAGGAAAGCTAAAAAGGAAAAATTAAAGTGCTCCATCCAGTGCCCCTCCTATCACAGGTGAGGAAGACAAATGTACTGTGAGAAAAGCCCCACGGTCGGATTGACATCACCTCTTCACCTTAAAAACACACCCTATTCTGCTTCACAATCAGCAAACAAAGGAAAAAAAAAGAGGAAGCTAAAATCACCTAAAAACAAGTATGCATGAAAATTTTCCACCAACGTCCCAATTTCGACTGGAATGTTTAGGAGTCCACTTAAATTAACTGCCCTAAATTTGTGCTTTTCATCAAGTTTTTTGCTAATGAGTCCAACAGGGGAAGAAAGGAGGATTTAGAAGGAGAAGAACTGGGATGGCGATGCAGCTTCCACACCAGACAACGCAGAATGGGCTCAACATGTAAAGCCAAACTGATGGGGCCTAACACAGAACCCTGATGAGCACCACAGAAGTCCATTAAGAGACATATTCCTCACCAGATCTCTGGCGGCCTCGATCTACTCTACTGAGCTCCACACTTTATCCTGTGCTTGCTTCCATTGCCTTCCAAGGGTTAAGGGAGGTGAGATGTTGGATACACAGGAAAAATGATGGCACGAAGTTGGAAGAAGAACAATGGCAGGGGTCTTTTCACTGGAGAGGGTTGGGATTTTCAGATTTTTTTTTTTTTTTTGTTGTTGTTGTCGGTTTGGTTTTGAGAGCGGTCTCTGCGGGGTCACTTACACGGAGATGCGGGCGAGGAGAGTCCGCCATCAGGGGGCGTGCTGTTGGGTTTAGAGTCGGGCATAGGGAGGGGCACTGGGCGGGCCACTGGGGGAGGTGGAGGCAGCAAGAAGGAGCCTGGCATTTTGCTCTGGCCGCTCCCGTTTGGCTGCAGACAACACAAATAGGGTCAGGAGGGCGACATGCGATAATCCGCAGACACGGAATGAAAAGAGGACGCAGCTCGGGAGGCCAGGTCCAAAAAAATATCCATGACGGAGGAGGGGAGGCGATGGTGGAAGGAGGGAGAGGAGGTGGTGGGAAACAACAACCAAAGGAATGATGTATGTGGTCGGCATCTTTTATGGAGGTGTGAAAAATAATAATCACCACAGGGTTTGATAGGAGTGGGAGCTGGAGCTTGAGGTGAGAGGTTCCACAGGGGTGGTCCGTGGTGGGTGGAGGAGGTGTGGAGGAGGGAAGTGAGCAAATTATTGACTGGGTTCGTCCAGAAGATGACAAGAAATCAAAACCATGGCAGAATACTCGTCTACACAAGCACAACACCACCAACGATACCAGCACCAAACAACCAAACTCCAACTAAAATCTTAAGAGCTAGAGATGAAAACAGAAACACGATGACACAACACAGGACGGGTATGCTTGACTGAAGTGTGCCGTGACTGATTCACTCTCGTGCTGATGGTTGTAACTTCTGAGGGGTTGGGTGGAGCAAAAAGAAAAAAAAAAAGAGGGGGGAAGGGGGGAGGAGGAGTGGGAACGTCGGGGTCTGAAACAGCAAACGGCAAAATGACATTGACAAGACAATACAAAGATTTGTAGACCAACTGAATAAACAGATGTCTAGTGTGCTCACTTGTGTTGCTGTGCCGTGTGTTTCTGTGCATGTCTCTATATCGTATGTAGAAATACAACACCGTAAATAAGCATTTAGCATGTTCTGTCCACTGAAAGTGCTGACATTCAGATAATTGTGAAATACTGCATTGTAGAGCAATGCAAGAACATGGGCTCAATAAGACTGTTTGGTTTTTTGAAAATAGGCACACATATGGAAGCAAAAACAGATCAGAATAACTGGAATTTTACAAGCAACTGAGTGCATTCACACTGAAATGTTTTCCTTTGAAAATCCCAGAGGGGTTCAATTCAGTTTGCCTTGTCAAAAAATCAGACAGCTTTAAATTGTTGTATATAATTATATGTATAATTGTTAAAGGTTACATTCACGCACCAAAATTCCAAATGAAAAGTTTAAACTTGAACATTCTGTCTACTGAGGATCAATCAGGCCTGAAGCAATCGATTTTCAATTGGTTTTCAAAGGAAAATATTTCACAGCTAACTCTACTGAAAGTTGTTAAATATCACAGTTTAGTACCCAGTTATTATAAAAAATATTAATATTATTAATGTGGCCTTTTTTGCTTCCATACACAATTGTTTCCACTAATGGAGTTCCGTATTTTTCTACAATCAGTGGTCTTTAGAATATTTTTGAGAACTGCTATATTTGCCAACACTTGTAGGCTTCATACACTGTTACTACAACAAGAATCTTTCAAAATCTTGCAATACTGGTGCCGGCTGCTGCACACCTGCAGATTCTGAATAAATGGCACAGATTTTAAGGTTCTCGTGTTCCTCCTCTCTGGCAGCAAGCCTTACCTGTCCGGCGGCCTGCCCCGAGCCATCAGCACAGACAAACTGCACAAATTCCTTCAGGGGGTCCTGTCCAGGGTGGTGGTGGTAGCGGATGGTTGGGTGGGTGAAGTAGGGGCTAGACTGCTGGATGATGGAGGGAGATGGGAAGTGCAGGGCCGAGGCTGAAGCACGGGGACTCCCTGCCAACAGAGACGTTGGTATTAGAGGAACACAAGTGGAGACATGCAGAGAACGAGAGGAAGACATGAACCACTGAATTCCCACACATTCTCACAGATGGGAGAGATGCATTGAGTGATTAACGAATGACAGCAAGAAGATCACATCACAACTGGAAACGATAAAGTTTGAATCTGGTTTTAAAAATGCTGTTGTTTTTCCAAGAAAAGCTGATTTCGAGTTAATGGCCATTATGGGCATGGCTCATAATGTTTTATGATCGCTCCAGTAAATCTATACAGCTTTATGGAGGAAATTTACACACACATTGCATTCATATGTCCGCACTCACAGGGACTCCATAACCATATAAGTCAACACCGTTTGGACTTGGAGACAGGCAAACACTGCACACACCTGAATGTGCACAAACACAATCGATTCAAGCGCCGTATTTTGAAATCAGATCCCAAGAGCTTGTAAAAAGAAAACGCACAAAGAGATCATTTAGTACTGTCTTAAATTAGAAGTCTTAATGCCTGCACGCCTGTGTGCCGTTTTCAGGGTGTGATTCATTGGCGTTGATGCAGTTTGGCATTCACCGACGGTAAAGCCGTTCTTTATCTGACTCATGTTGTTTCTATGACAGAACTAATCTGTACGTTCACACTTGTGTGTCTACGTTGACGTTTTGCAGTTTGCGAGCCTCATATTGGAGCGTGTGTATGTGTGTGTTCGACAGGTGTGGGGATGCAAAATAAATCAGCGCTGGGCTGCTAATAAGCTCATAACAAAGCATTCCTTTTTTTGTTTACGAGATAGAAAGAGAGAGAGAGAGAGAGGAAAACAGAGGAACAAACAGAGCTGAATATACGTGTGAGGTATAAGAGGGGAGCAGTTGGTTGAAACCTACCATCAACACAAAGCCCTCTCTCTCAGACCTATATCCATTACTAAATCTCCTTGATTTGTATTAGAGGCCTGTTCTCCTCTTAGCTGTGCCAGTCTGACACCCACCTCATCCCATCCAGTCCCCCCCAGCTGCCCATGTTGGCCTGCCAACACTCTTTGGTGCTTGCATCTTATACATTGTGTGTGTGAGTGTACTTCATGAGTGTGCCAAACCCGCTGCATTACCCCCCAGACAGGGGCCTATGCCTCTGAACCCAGCAACACCTTGCTCCCATGCCAGGCTGCCTGCTCCCCAGTGGAGCTGTCTCCCTGCTTCTATTAGTCCCCTACTAATCCCATTAGAGTCTGGGTGAAGGCCAAACACTCTGGGGGTATGGGGGCGGGGTGGGGCGGGGGTGAAGGTGGGGGGGGGGACAGGATCAGAGGGAATCCCTTCACCCCTACCCTCTGCCTCTAGAGCAGTGGTTCCCAACCGTTTTTGTCTGATGTGCCCCCACAACCCCATCAGATGAACTCAACTACCCCTTCATCGACACCACCCACCATATTCCAAATGTGTTCCCGATTTTAAACTGGAATGCGATTTAACACTATTGATTATACTAAAATCAATTTTAATACAATTGAGCATAAAATATTAGGTCTGTTAGGTCAAGTTTGCATTCACACTACCACAGACGGTGATGAATTTATCCATTACTTTCACCGAAATATCTGAATTGTTTATTCATTTCTTGGAACTCTCTCTTTCAGCCATGTATCCACTATTTTTAGCTTGCTGTTTAAACAGTGGTTAGCACTGTCACCTCACTATCACCCTTTCTGTGTGGAGTTTGCATGTTGTCCCTGTGCCTGTGTGGGTTTTGTCCATGAGCCTTGGTTCTGAAATTGCCCACAGGTGTAGTCGTGAGAGTGAGTGGTTGTCTGTCTCTACGTGTCAGCCCTGTCAATGACTGGCCACCTGTCCCGGCTGCACCCCGCCCCTCACCTAATGTCAGCTGTGACTGGCTCCAGCTCCCCCGTGACGCTCTAAAGGATATGCAGGTACGACTACTGGATGGATGGGATGTCTGTTTGTTAAAATTAGTTGAGCTTCTCCACAGTTTTCCATGTAGTACTTCCTGGCAACTGCAGAAGAAGGAATCACATGGCTGAGTGTGGCTGGAGAGACAAACCATACCAAAACTACCACCACTGTGAGTGGCTAGGCCTTGAAAGTTCCTCAACCCCACTTCTCCAACCCGTAAATCCCCTTAGATCTTGTCTTCCACACAGAAAAAGAAACAGCGCGGATGATGTGGTAAACACTTTCACGCCAGGGTGGGACCAGCTCCAGCTTGCACATTGAGTTTGTGCAAAAAGAAACAAATCACAACTATATAAATCACAACTGCTGGCCACAACAAGGATGGGATCTGAGTGTATGTTAGTGTGAACATGTATGTGTGTGGGTGTGTGGACATTGGATTTGCTGTAGCTACATCTCAACAGGCATAGGGTCTTGTCAACAACCATGGAGGAGGGTTTAATGACACGGCGGTCAACCTCATTGCTTCACATCTGCTTGGTGGGTTAAAAAGCCTTTGATGTAGCCTAGCTACAGAAGTAAAACACATGGGTAATTATCTGCAGCGAGCTCCTTGACTGAGTGAATTCACCGACGTGCACTTTCCAAAAAGAAGAGGAAGATTCTTTTTCAATCTGTGCCATGGTAATAAAATTAAAAGACTGATGATTTATTGTCGGAGCAGATTTGGCTCTGTTTGATATGTGATGTTATCATGAACTGCTTGTTTCAGCCTGATGGAGGATCAGCTGGTTCACTAAGAGACTTATTCTCTGGCCTTGCCAGCATGAATAAAGACACGTGCTCATACACATTAAGATCAATTTGGAGTTCCCACACTGTCAAGAAAAGCAATTCAATGAGAATTTGGAAGAAGAAGCAAAAAGATAGGATGATGAGAGCAGTGAAATGGAAGGAGCCACGGCTGGATCAGCCTGCTGTGGCCCCCTCCTCCCACTCTCTGCCATGTGTACAGAATTCCTATTCAGGAATATTACAAAGCTTTAGCTTTGCTGTGTGGTAATCTAATTAAACACATATGAAACTGAACAAAGCAGACGACTATGCACCATGTTAGGATGGTATCAGTATCAACTTTGACACAGGAAACCTCTTAAAAATGGGACCTCAAGAGACACTTTGAGGCCTGGATCAGGTCAACTGATATTGTGCTTCAGTGTTGCATATTGCAAAGATGCAACTCATCAAATTACCACAAACTAATTGCATGGTGAACCTGGAGACCTTGTGGAGTACCAGGCAGTTGCCCACCCTGCCTAGTTGATAATCCAACCTCATAAAAACCCATGCCAAGATGAAGGGTCCCTGCTCATTTAGTATTGTACTTCCATAAGATTCATAAGAGACTGATTAAAGAAATGGTAAAAAAAAAAAAAAAAATCAAAGCAGCAGAAGCCAAGATATGTCAGCTTTTGTCCTCGAGTTATGGGCCAAGCTCCAAAAAACTGGATCCTACATTTCCCATAATGCAACTCAATAGTGTGTTTCATTAACATCAGTATGACATCATTAGGGTTATTTTATTCACTTTGGAGAGCTCTCTTCAGAGCCACAAAATACATCACAAAGCTGTTTTGACTGGCCTAATGGATTTCCTTGTAAAAAGTAAACAGAACTTCATGTGTAAAATTGGTGCCTCTTTAACAGTTCCCCCTTAATTGCATGTATAGAGCATTCAAGTGGTATAATTAACACCATTTACAACTAGAATTGACCATAAACCAAAATTTTAAATGTAACGATGCTGTTTAGTCATCACTTATTAATCTTTTATCAGTAATAAAAATATTTACAATCTCATGAAATCAACACAAAATGTACATTTCTAACTATTTAACTACTGTAACTGTTTGGGATACAGATTATATGTCTGGCATTTGCGGTCGGTTTCTGACATTTCAAAATGTCTATTTATTTATCCAGTCTTTTCGATATTACCTTATTAGGTCTTTGTTTCTCTTCTGAAAGTTTTTCAAGTTTGAGAAATCTTCGAAAAACAAGCACCATAAGATAGGACGAGAGAAGACAAGAGTCAGTGAGTAAATGTCACTTGATTCTAGTGTCATTTACATCACTAAGAACAGATGCCAATAGAGGACGTAGCCATAATAAAAGTACATAAGCCTGACAATCAGGTGAAAGGATGCGACAGAACAGGCAGCAGCCATCCCCTGGTCTCATTCTGCCACTTTAAGAAGAAGAGGGTGATCATTACAGATGATATCTAGAGATGTACGACCACCAACCATCCACCAGACAGACCCAGAAGAGTCACACACCACACCCAGACTCCCAAGAAGCTCCATCACCAGCCTGACTTGCACCCTACAAGGTCAGAGGAGGAGGCAGAGGTGCCTGCCAGCTTTTAATTCCCAGCCACTCTCATCTCCCAAAGACAATGCTCCCAAGTCTGCGCCAGGGGGAAGGGGTGGGGCCCTGAAGAAGTGGGGGGTGGGTAGGAGGAGATGGTGAGGGGGGGGGAGGAAGGGGTGGGGGCGATCAGGGGGATCGGGAGCTGGGTTGGTCTCACCTGGTCTCACTCCCGCCAGCATTGGCAGTGGGTGGTGGGTGAACGCCATGCGGGGGGACCTCGTCTGGGAGGACAGGGCGCTGAAATCGAATTTCCCCGGCTTCTTAAGAGAACTAGGCGATGAGAGTCCTGGCAAAAAGGGGATCAACAAAATGGCAGAACAGAGACGAGGTTTTAATCAAACATGGCTGCTTTTTCTTACTTCGACTCTACTAAAAAAAAAAAATAGAAAAATAAACTTATCATTTTTTAATTTTATTGCAAGAATCGAATGATTATGATTGAAATCAATGGACTGATCGATTGATTCATTCATTGATTTGTTGATTGGCTTAACATACAGATGGGTTCTCACAATCTGTCCAATACTCTATGTTTATGTACAGCCAGCGGGCTGTACCATGTCTGTCAGATTGAGGGGGGTTGAGGGCAGGGTCCGGTGAGAGGCCATGTTTTGAAGCAGCAGGGGTTCAGAGCGAAGGGAGGTGACGGGAGAAAGGGGGAAGGGGTGGGGAGGTCGGGAGGCTAGGGGCTAGAGTGTCAGGAGAGAGGAGAGCTGGGAAATGCGATGGCGGTCCAACTATGGTCACCACTGGAGTGTATGAACAACACAGCCAAGTCCTACACACTGCTTTACTCACAGGGTGTACCATTGAGATCAGAGATGACTCCTTTCTGAGATCTGACTAGTCCCAAACCACAATGATCTCAGAGCCTGGTGTGGCTACGATGAGCTACAGGAACACAGTCAACAAAACAAGGCAACCAACCTACTCACTGCACTTGTCAGGATACCTCTTTAGAATGAATGGGATCCTGGATGGCCTCATATCTGCGGCAGACTGTGCTTTTCAAGCCAAAGCCAGCATGAGCTACGCTGCTACATATAGCTGCAGAAGAGCATGCCAAAACATATATCAACGGATCCTCTGATGTAGTACCCTTCTGCATATCTGACGGTCAGGTATTTTATGTTACTGCCTTAAGATGTACAGTATTTCATAAGAAAGTGCTTTCTGAACTCTGACACACACACACACACACACACACACACACACACACACACACACACACACACACAGGCAAGCTGTTCAGGCTGGGTGGCAAGCACCAGGCAAACTGCCAGCGAATGCTGGATGGGAGAGCGGCAGAAAGATGGAAGGAGTTAAGCGGGAGAGGAGTGGTGACGGCATGACCGACACACATAGACAAACATATTAAAGTGTCCCCCTCTGTCTATAAATGCCGGCTGAGGCTAAAGGACGGCATGAAATATCCCTCAGTTTGGTAAAAACGGGCACACTAAGTATAGGCCAGGCTCACCAGCGGACCAGAAACATGGCCAAAAGTGTGAGAGCTACAGATAAAAGAGACTCTCTTCTGTGATCAAGGCCTCGTGTGGTGGGTGCAGAGGGAATTTATTTTGATGTATGGTAATCCAAAGGCACAATTTAGACTTTCAGGGTTTGAGGACCAGCGCCAAATGGTGTATTTGACCTCTGCTGGGAACCGCAATGTTGAATATATGCTGAAATAAAACTCTGGAAAGAACAATCCATAAAACAGAGAATAATGAGGAAGTAAAAGTATAGAAAAGTACATCAGCATGGACACACAGACCTCATTACTTTTCTCTGGAACATACTGGACTCATGTTTTGTTTGCTCCAGATTTGGTTGAGAGAATACAGTGATAAACAACCTTGGCAAGCAAAAGCCCCATAAACTACTAAACGACACAATATTCACACATATAAAACCAATACACTCAAATAAAGACGTGGGTAATTTCAACATGGCCCAAAGAGACGTGGAAATAGATTTTATGAGCTAAGCATATAAAGTCTAACAGAGCAGATTTCTGAAAAGCTTTTTTTTTAATGCTACGCAGGGAAATGTTTTATCACTATTTACCCACAATGCTCATAGGCACCATGGGCGCAGCTGTGCTTGTGTGGGTACTGATAAGTATAGAAAAAGGTGGGCGCCGGCACTTATGTTCAGCTAGGCACATCATGTGACACATGTAGGTGGGAGGAGCGGATACAATAAGCAGGGTGAGATAAATTTTGTTTACTGATAGACTAAATGAAAAAAAGAAGGCGACACAAACAAAAAAATGGAAGATTTTCTTACAACCGTGGAGGCCTACAAGAGGGCGACAAGATAATAACGCCTTTTTGTTTTCATCTTTAATTCCATGTGTGTTTAATAAAGAACATAAAAAGATGTGCAATTTGCTTTGTTTTGATTTTTTCAGTGCTTTGGGCTGCTCTTGTGCTTCATCAGGGTGAAAAATGACACAATTTTCTCCAAAAGATCCACAGAAAAGAAAGTATAAGAGGTGGAGCTAACTGTATAGGATTTCTGTATTATATTCGGTGCAGAGAAAATTAATTCTGGTCTAAAATATCAGCGACGTAGCATTTTAGGTCAATGGCAATCATGATGGTGTTTGGCTGGACTTTTGACTCAGTGCAATCACACTGAGTCAAAGCCTAATGAAAAAGGAAATAAAGTGAAGTAGAGCAACAGCTGAGCCGTCTGAATCAAAAGTTTCAGGAATATAAAAAGTATAAAGTGTACTGCTGCAGTCAGCAGAACATTAGCAGCGTAGGCTTGTCATCCATCTGGCACTGATATTTTACTTCCGATGGTGTGTTTGGAATGTTGGTAATATATTACAACCAATTTAATTTATTGCATAGGGAGCACACCTGCTGCTGCAATGCAACACTTTGAAGAGCTACGTACCAGTGATGGAAGACACACTCAGATCCTTTAGTTAACGCTGCTGTAAACAATAGGTTTATAGTAACAACCGATCACATGACTACTTGGATATGAGCGGGCTTAATGGTAGTGACGGATCCACAGAGGATTATCACCTGACTCTGCAGTTCCCCTCCGCTCTACAAAGCTTTATAGCTTCGTTTAACTTGCTGTTTTGGTTTTCCAGCCCGCAACTTTACTGTTTTGGTTCACTCTCGCTGCCCTCATCAACGTCGTTTCCAGCCACAGCATGCAGCTGTTTCCGCCACAAAACCTCTAAGTACGCACTGTATGCTTTGTGCCCGGCGCAAACTGCAGCCAGACAAAGTTAGCGCAAGCTGGTGAACACATTGGAGCGTTTAGCAGATAAAGAGCTTGAAGTGTTCCTCAGAAGTTTGTAGAAGCCAAAAATAGAGCTAAAAAGTAAAAAAGTAAATGCTAATTTATGCTCCATATCTGCTGAATGTGTCAAATAGGCAAATGTTTGCTAACGTGTTGGTCGTGGCTGATCCTGATACCCACACGTGGCAAAAACAATCTGTTACCGCAGGTCAAAGTAAAAGTTGAAATACCACAATGTAAAAATACTCAGTTCTGCATTTCAAAATGTTACTTCAGTAAAAATACATCATTGCTCATTATTTGGAAAGCTCATTTTCCCAGTGTTATATTACACATGGACTACTGCATTAGAATTCTTGATGCATTAATATTGTACTGTTATTTGAGACTTAGGTATGTAGTATATACTGTAAGCATAATATTTGCATATGAAATATAGTGAGTAGAAGTATGAAGAAGCATTGAATAGAAATACTAAAGAAAAGTAGCATGAAATTGTACTACAGTATGTGAGCAAATATAATTCACCACTGCAGCAGGTCAGTCAGTATCTGGTAAACACAGCTATTTCACTATTCATGGTTGCTTTACACTTGAGGTGCTGACAGTCAGAGAGTCAGAGAAAGTGTATAATTTCAACAGCCATTTGCATTCCTTGCTCACACTCTTAAAAAGAGAGGAACCGAACCGCAACATGTGATTCAATGCATCCCTGCAATAGAGCCTGTTTGGCTGCACTTCCCCTGTGGTATGTATGGAGATGACTGCGTGCCACCACAGTACAAGTTCAATTATCACCAGCTTACTATGCATGAACAGCCTTAAATTATACATATTGTTTTTAATTTCTGTGATATTCCCTAATTAGTTGGTATCTTGCTGAAATATCTGGTACTATGAGGCTTCTCGGTGCAGAGCAGCAAATGAGGCCCAGATGCCCAATGAAAGCTTTGTCTGATAAAGCTAACAGAAGTTACTCTGATCTCTCCCTTAATCTGTGTGTGAGTGTTTGTGCAGTTGTGTGCGTGAGTCTACAAATATTCACACACACACACACACACACACACAAACACACGTCCACACACCCACGCACATGCACACACACAGTTGTTTGTTCTACATTATTTCTGTGTCCTGCTCCTGGCACACTGCACGAGCAGACTGGCAGCCAATTGCTCCCATGACCCCGTAGTCTTGCCACGCTAACAAGCTGGCGACCACGCAAACCCCCTAACTGTCACAGAACTGGTCCACTTGCATGTGCACAAAAAAACATACACACACACACACACACCAAAGAAAGAGGAAAGCTCTCACACTTGTCATTCAGGTAAGAAAGAAACAATGTGCATTAACAGAGTTGTGTCCCTCATTAACAGACGACCTCACACATCATTAGCGCTCATCAACACGGAGGTAACGCGCTTCAGGCAAAGCAAGGACACCTTAACAACGCCACAACCACACACACACATTACACAGTTTTAAGCCCATAACACCAAATAATTAGCTGGAATTCTCTGTCAATATCACAAATACCCGGGAAACCCCCCCCCCTTACTGAAAAGTTGGTGGTGGGATTTCCCACCACTGAGCAGCAGGAGCAAGCAGGCAGAAGGAGAGAACGGAGCAGAGCAGAGCGGGAGACAGCAGACTTAATGATGAATTACATGATCACCTGCTATGCCTCAGAGCTTTTCATTCAGGTAGAGGATCACCTCCAGAGCAGGCAGAGGCGGAGGCCCTCCCCTCCCACCCTCCCCCTCCTCTTCCTCCCTCCTCCTGTCCTCTGCCCCTCCTCATCTCTCACTCCCAACACCACCACCACCATCACCAGAACAGATGTCTGCTGTAACCCAGTAGCTCCCTTTGCTGTAGACACATGGAGGCGCCATCTGGACCGGAACGCTGCTCCTCTCCAGATTGGGGAGTGCGTGCGTGTGTGTGTTTATGTGTGTGTGAGTGTAAATCAGAGAAAGAGCATAAATTTAGTTTTGTGTGTGTGAATGTGTGTGTCTGCATGCCACTTGTACATGTGCGTGTTAGTGAGTAAGGATGTCTCGGAGACAGAAGGTGCCTTGTGCATTGATGACACACCTGAGTGCCTTTAGTCGTGTTTGTTTGGGTGGTATGTTGTTTTTCCTGCGCTGTCTTTCAGAGATGGTTGAGTCAGGCCTACGGCAGGTGGGACGCCACTCAACAGCTCTGTCTAAACAACCGGCTGGATGAAGCGGCGAACGCTTGCTACTCGACAAACCCTCATTCACACACATACCCCCCCCTCCTCCTTCTCTGCGTCTTTCAACGCTTTCTCTCTCGGGGCTTGACAACAAAATTACAATACCCAAAGCACTTAGCTGGATGTTGCTGACAAATTCACACCGCCTCGGAAACTCAGAAACTCTGTTTGTATGCATGTGGTGTGTCACAACAATGCAGGTTTTGGATATGATAATGCACATAATTACACATTTAAAATGCAGTGGATTGTTTGTCAGTGTATGGCAGGAAGAGAGTAACTCATGTTTTTGAATGCACTTTGTATGTCTTCATTCTCCGAGATGTCTGATTTCTTTCACAGATTTACAACATCTTTGAGGCAGAGAGGCGGTGGATGTTATGGAGCTACTGGGCTACCAAAAGGCTTCGGTAAACCCACATTGGACAACAGCAGACATCTGGTAGAAACACAACCCCACCCAGCGGCAGCATAGCCAGAGAACAAGACACAAGAGAGGGATGAAGAGAAGAGAAAAGGACGAATGGAAAACGCAGAACAGCTCAGAGAGCTCACAGGAAGTGCAAACAGACGTGAAAAAAGGACAGAAAAGGATGTATACAAGTTGAGGGTGGTGTGAGCTGAAGGAGAGCATGTATACATGTACACAGTATAATGTTTAATGTTGTTCTAACCATGGTAAGGAAACTGCACTCCATCGCTCTCATGCTTAATCTTCCTCTCCTGCACACTGGCCAAATGGTGCTGCACTGAAAGGCCAAACAGGGGAGAAGGGAAGAGTTAACAATGGAAGAGGGGAGGAGAGAAAAAGACAGAGACAGAGAGAGATATGGAAAGAATGAGAGAGAGAAAGAATGGTGGTTAAATAATGGGCAACAGGGGATTTTAATGTTGTAGAGTGCAGCAAGTGTCTTTAAAATAGTTACATCATTACTGCCGACAGTATTAAAATGACAGCATGTGAGTGGGAGTGATGGTTAGAAATTGGAGAATACATGAACATTTTTTTAACAGAATCCCCAAAGTCTTAAACCCCAGAGATACACTACATGAAGTCTATTGTACATACATTTGACATGGTCCCCATCGTGATGGTTAAAAATGCTGTAAGGGTGAGTGTTTATGACATAAGAAGAGAATGGGTGGGTACACTGGTGCTGCTCTGCTGCAATACTCAAGAAGACAACATGGAGGAATTCGGATGGTCAACCTCAGAGTTTGTGTGAGGAAAAATGTGAAAGGAACAGTTCAACATTTTGGGAAAGGGACGGGAGTTTGCTGAAAAGACTGATGCCGTTGACTGTACAGTAACATAACAATGAAGCTACGGCCAGCCCTCTGTTAACTTATCATTAGCTTACCACAAAGACTGAAAGCAGAGGAAACAGCTATCCTGGCTGTGTCTGAAGCTAACAAACTCTGCCTAGAGGCCCCTCTAAAGCTCAGTAATAAACTCTACCTCACCATCTACATTTAGTTTAATCCAAACAGCGTAAAAAAAAAAAAAAAGTTACCTTAGCTGTTTTATGGCGGCATACCAAAAGCTGCTTAGCTTAGCTTAGCACAAAGACTGGAAACAGGGAATCAGGTAGCCTGGCTGTTTGGTAAGGTGACACTTCCAAAGCTCGCTAATCCACATCCTTTATCCTGTTGTTGTCCCCATTTCCGGCCTTTTGCCGAAGCTAAGCTAACAAGCTGCTGGCTGTAGCTTCATATTTACCATACAGACATGAGAGTGGTTTCAATCCTCTCATCTAACTCTTGGCAAGAAAGCCACAAAGTGTATTTCCGACAGTGTCAAACTATTCCTTTCACATGATTTAGTGATGAACATATAAAGATCTCACTACACTAGCCTGTCGTGTTTTTTTTAATAGCTTTACTCAGTTAGCTGAAGCCTAATGGACAAAATAAAACACAAGGGGGGATTGACATGTGTCCAAACAAAAGTCTATGTGGCTTTTGAGAGTTGTCTATGTGAAATCTGCAGTATGTGGCTCTGATAGTCTCAGACATAGACTCACACACACACACACACACACACACACACACACACACAAGTTAAACTCAATGAATGTTAGTGCTAATGCCGTTAGAACTAACTGAGCAAAACATATCCATCTTTGCCACTCTTCTCACTGACAGGTAACAAACACTAGGATAAAATAATTCAATTTACTCAGTTTTAAAGGGTCAGTTCAGTCAAAACAAGAACAGACACATATCCTCGCATTTTCACCTCGTAGCATGCAGATAGTTTTCAGTTTTATTTGCAGAGGTTTTGAGATATCCGTCAGTGACACTTCTGCCTCCACCCCATGACAACAGAGGTGTGGTCCTCATGTAAAAAGTTATATTGGAAAAACTTGACAATAACGTGTCATTTGAGAGAACTCAATAGCATTTTACCATATTTTTTTTTTTTTTTTTTTTTGGGAGGGGTTCAAAAACAGTCCCAGTAAAAAAAGACTCCCAGGAACAGGGACATTGTTTCTAGACAGAGTTTTTCAAATGCCATGTTTCACCGCAAATGATGGTCATTGACTTCTTTTGTGCTGGGATGGTGGCAGAAATTTTAGCAGAAATCTCAAAACTTCTGCAAATACAACCAAAACTATCTGCATGTTCTAACCACTAAGAGTAGCAGGGAAAACATTTTTGGATGTGTTTTGGGTAAACTGTCCCTTTAAGTCCCTGCTGCATGTGAGAAAGGAGACTATCATGTGGCTGTGGAATAATGACGGTCCCTCTGCCTCAAGCAGGCCTGATCTGTTCGGTGGGGGTGGGGTTACAGGTTGTAAGTGGAGAAGAGGTTGAGAATGGAAGAGTGTGAGAAAGAGAGTCGGGATGATAAGGGGGTCAAGTGATGGAGAGAAGGGTCAACACAGTACAGAGTCAGTGTGTGTGTTGGTTGGAGGAGGTGAGCTGTGGCTTCTGGTCCATCTCAAGTCAGCTAACGTGATATTAACATCTGACAATGTTTATATTTAAGGGCTCTGAAAGCCGAATCAGGATTTAGCAGCATTTGAATGAAAATTACTTGAAGGGTCCTTTGGTTACTGTGCCAGCACTGTCAGTCAAATCTGTTTTGACTGTGCATTTATGAATGAATAATAATCAAACATGTTTTTACTTAACTTTAGCCATTGTTTATTTAGTTATGAATATTTGAAGGGGTAGTTTGTGGGAAATTCTGATTATTTGCTTTCTTGCCAAGAGTTGGATGATAAAATTGGTACAGTACCACTGTCATGTCTCATAGCAAATGCCAGTAGCTTGTTTAGCTTAGCATAAAGACTGAAAACAGCTAGCCTGGCTACTGTCCAAAGGTAATGAAACACATGTACCAGCACTTCTAAAGCAGCACAACATATCATTTTGCAGTTTTTGTACAGATTAAGTTAATATGATGTAATGTGCAAATTAGTGAGCTTTAGAAGTGCTGCTAGGTGGATTTTGTTACCTTTGGACAGAGCCAAGCGGCTGTTTCTGCCCATTTCCAGTCTTTATGCTAAGCTAACATGAGCAGCTGCTGGGCAGTAGCTTCTTATTTTCTTTACAGACATGAAATAAGTATCAATCTTCTCATCTAACTCTCAGCAAGACAGCAAAGATGCATAATTCCCAAAATGTCAAACTATTTCCTTGAATGTTAGATAGAAAAAAAAATCGGTTTTCAGGGGGCTTTAAAGCTCAGCGTAAAGCCAGTGTTTCTGCTTATGCCTCCATCAAAGTGTTATGTTCTTTTTATCTATGAACTTCCTAAAATCTGTTAATTTTTTGTGTCTGAATTGATGTGGACCTCAGCTCAGCTCCAGGAGAATCTGATGGGGAAGTTGTAGCGGGACTACCTGCATCCACATCATTAGGCCAACCGCTGGACTGAGAGCTGCTGCCAGCCGCTGGGGAACGGCCCGAGTAGAAGACATCGTCCACCGGGCTCTCCATCTCACTGTCGTCAATGGACTTGCGCTTGTTGGAGCTGAGAGGAAAAGAAGAGAGAAGGGGGTTTATTTAATTCTTGAGGAAGGATTTGAGCGATGTCTTTTAATCGATCTGTTTGTTGTTGCTCTTTTTTTTTCATTTTCCTTAAACTTCCATGTTAGCGTGGTTTCTCAGCCACTACTAATGGGTATTTGGGGCCTCTAATGAATGCACACATATCATTTGTGGGACATTTGAGGACGATGTGAGTGCTTATTTCCCCTGGAGTCAGGAATGTGTCTGCATGAAATCAAGAGTTCTAAAAATTATAAATGCCAAGGGTTCCTTCAGTGTTTTGTTTTCATATTACATTTTGGCCAGGGGGGACAATGCAACGCAACTGGAGACAGCGAGACAAACATTCGGCCAGAATTTATTCAACATGCTGTATCCATACTGGCCCGAAGCAGCCTCACGCTGGCAACTGAGCGCAAAGAGTGTGCATACTGATGCTGGAACGCATTTGTGTGTGTGTTTGCAGATTCTTATAGACTCACACATCTGTGACCAATAAAATAAAGGGGGTTGTGAACGTACAGTGTTTCACTGCTGATCCAAAATGTTTAAATATGTGTGTGCTCATGTGCGTATCTGTGTGACAGCATGCATGTGTGGCTTTTGTGCGAGTGTGATGCAGGGGTCTGTGTTACATTAGTATCAAGGGAGATATTCTGTAATGAGTGTAACTACCTCCGTGGGAGACTTGCATAAAGCTCCATTTCAGTCCTGCAGCGTAAGATGAGCGAGAGAGGACGACGGAGGGAGCAAGGGGAAATAACAGAGACAAAAGACACAAACACAGACAGAGTGACGGACAGATTGGTGGGAAAAATGAGAGTGAATGAGAAGGATTAGCAGTGAAGAAGGAAAAACAGGGGGAGAAAGGGGAAAGAAAGAGCACAATCAAAAGCAGAGTAAGCTAAGCATAAAGAACACAGCAGCGTTAAGAGGTTGTAGAATTAAGAAATGAAGAATATTAGTACAGAAAAAAAGTACATTTTGAGCATTTGTATTTGTATATGTGCACGTATGTGTACCTGGTGGAGGGGGTGGAGGTGATGGAGCGCCGTCCCAGGGTCACCTGGTTGATGTTATAGTAGCCGGGGCTGTCTAGGTCAGCCAGGGAGAAGTTGGGGCCGGTCGCTGTAGCCACCGGGGCTGAGGAAAGCACACACAGACACACACACATACACAGAGGAGGATAATATCAGAAAAATTCCAAAAGACATGCAGTGCTGTAAATAATCCTGACTTTATTTTCTTAAAGGATAAGGCTGGTGTCATTCTATTATTTATTATTTTATCAGTCTGTTGGTGGATCAGTCACCATTTTGTTCCAGACTGAAATATCTAGAACTTTTGGATGGACTGCATTTACGGTCCCCAGAGGAAGAATCTAGACTTTTGTGATACCCTGACTCTCAGCCCAATTAACCTTTGTATAAAAATACGATTTCCGTCCAGACGAACTATCCGGATAAGGAAAAACGTATGTCAATGTCAGGTGTAAATGGGTCTACATCAGAATGTAAGGTTTGGGGTCTGGAGGTTTTCTGGCTCGGTATTCATATCTAAAGTAGGTGTAAACACAATCTGTACAATGTGCTGGCATCTGTAGGCGAGACAACATACAGAAATGTGTTTTTAGCTTACATAAAATATAGGTTGTTCAAATGCAGAGAGTGAGCAAGCAAGAAGGCTGAAAGAGAGACACCTCTAATTACTGAGTGTACGTCTGGCTTATTCTGTGGCATGAACTGTGTGAAAATGAAAGCAATACAGGCAGAAAATGAATGATATACAGTAAGAAATAACAGTGCAACAGTGTGCTCTGCACTCATCTATGCAGCTGATCTGCAGTTATAACAGGGCATAGAATTCATTTTGTCATGGGGTAGATGAATCAACAAGACAAGGGTCTTAGACAGCGTTTATAAAGTTCCTCTGACTCAACAACCCATAAAACTCTGTTGATCCACTGACATTTCGTATAGCGCCATCATCAGGAGCAGGTTGGCGTTCTGGGATTTATTAGCTGTTGTTTCCTGAAGCTAAACTTCTCCTGATTATGGTTTTAATGTCAAACGGAAAGCTTGAGACTGGAACAACGTCTTACTCTAATAACCTTACTCATATATACAGTATGTTAAATATCAGTGGATTTCTCAAAACTATCTCCAGTCTGTCTCTGGTCCTCAGCCCCAAGTCCACTGACTTCTACTGATGATGACAGTCTCTAAAAATGGGGCAAAAACATATTTCTACGTTTCAAAAACAGTCTCACTAATATCCTAAACAGCTGGCCACTGTAGTTTTTAGCAAACATTACTCAAACAGGAATAAATAGGACATTTGTTGGGGACTATTTTCAGCTGTGGATTAATACACACTTGGTGCACTAGTGAGTATTTACAGTAGCGGGACAGCATATGTGGGATGAGTCAAATTAACCTACAGTGTGTGTTGATGGTAAAAAAGAAACAGGACACCCTGCGCAGCTCTCTGTTTTTAAGGATTTTGTACAACAGCTTCAGTGCAAGGGAATAAGATAGAGCCAAGCTTTGGACACACAGATAATATTTATTATTAGGAGCAATTAATTGTTGTTAATAAAAACACCAGCCTTGTCCTTGAAACACTGATTATATCCCTTAAAACTAAGTTTTTCCAACAAAAACATTTGCCGCTGGTGTGTGAGGGGTACTGCTACGTGCACATATAACAACCTCGCTGTATGAAGTGTATAAGGACTGACAGGGAGAGTGTGCTGTCTACACAGAGACTGACAGGGGAAATTATAGCTGTGACTCACTCTGTGACACGCGGACCAGCTCAGCCACGTTCCACACCCCTGAAGTCACAAAGCAGTCCTGGAAACTCAAGTGGCCTGGGTGAAAGAGGGAGAAAGAGGAGTGTGTGAGAGCGGACTGCATGTTCCAAACATGCATGAAATTACATGTGCGCACAGCCACACACACATGCCTCAGACACACAGATCTGTGTACGTACACGCATGTAGAGGGAGCTGAAAAACACATGTATGGAAAAGCTTGACACTGGTGGTGTCATCCAGTGGGGCCATGTGTTTTCTATAAGATGCAACAGGCCTGTTGGTTTGGACATATTCTTTTTTCTTCTTTTTTTTTTTTTATTGTTGACAGTCCAACATACACATTCAATCAGATCCAACCAGTGAGTATAATTTCTGCACAGACAGCTGTATCATGTGAATTATGATATTTCTGTATATTCCATGCACATGATTTATACATGAATATATAACTAAAGCACATTTTTAGTTTCACAATGATGTATATTAACAGGTATCTGAGCAGTGATGCATACACACACACACACACACACACACACACACACACACACACACGCACGTCCTTGTGCTTCTATGTTATAATAGAACATTTTTAACTGTTCACTCTCATTCTAGTGTGCAAAAAAGTTAAGCTAATCATGTCATCCCGTTCCTAGAATGCAGCAATTAACTTAGACATGAGGGTTTGACGGACAATCGCACTCAGCTTTTCTTTTCAGAATTTTGGCCATCGTTCCCATAAATAACAACGATGTACTCACCTAACAGCTAACTTAAACTATGCCTGTATCTGACCTCACTTTGAGCTCAAAACACTTGTCCTCAGGTTATCCCCCCTTAAAAGCAGCTATAATTAATATTTTTAGATTTAAAATGGATCACGTGATTCCTGTGTTAAAGCGGTTGTTCGTAGTGATAAAACCAGAGAATGATTATCTGGCTCTGCAGTCCCCTTAAGCTCCACTGAGTGTTCCAGCGTCTGTTGCTTTACAGCTCACAATTTCACTGCTTTGGTTCACTCTCACTGTTTTCATGAGCGTTGTCGAAAAAGCTTCAAAAGCCCACTGTTATAGTACCTGCCCAGCACCAAACAGCAGACAGAGACAGAGCCTCGGGGGGTTCATGGAGACCAAAAACATCAGACTAATGTTGCTCCATATCTGCTGGATGTGTAAATAGGCAGCTGTTTGCTGACGTGTACGTCATAACAGCTTCAACGGTGATATGTCAGCACTATATTCACAGCTTGCTGCCAAGTTGCTGAAAGTTTAACCCTAAAGCCAAGTGCTAATTCCTCAAGCTCCCTTTTACCATAACCTTTAGCCTAGACTTAGTCTAAACCTGATTCCAAGACTGAAGTATTACTAAACCTCTGTCAAAGACCAAACTGTAACTTGCAACTACAACTTGCAGAAACAAAGCATTTCCAAAGCTGGGTCTCATAAAGGCAGAGGTACAAAAGCATGCACACGCACACACAAACACACATGCGCACACACATACACACATAAACCTCTGTCTCAACATTAACATTCATAATAATGTAGGTGCCTGGTGTATATTGCGTTTTTTGAAAATGTTCGTGCACTTTGTGTGTGCGCTGGTCTTCAGTTTTGTTAGCCCCCCATGTAAGATTTGTTTGTGTGTGTGTGTGTGTGTGTGTGTGTGTGTCACACTCTGCTCTATAAGTCCATATCCATAATATCCAGGTCTAAAACTAAGTTTTAGGCTTGAGTGATGTTAAAGTCACACCCTTCCTCCCTCTCTCCATCTGTCCATTCCTCCTCTCCTCCCTGTCCTCTTTACCCCCTCATCTCTCTGTCCTTTTTACCCCCCATCACACCCCCTTCACTCCCCCCCCCCCCCCCCCCACTCTCCACCTCTCTCTCTCTCCTTCGCTCCATCCCTGTCCGGGGTTAACCGCAGCAGGGACAGCGCATGAGGTCAGTGCTCAGCTCGGCAGCGGCCATGTGGTTCCCATCTTCCAATAACGTCAGTGTGATTTATGAGTGGCCCACCACAATCCCAGCACAACCCCCACAGTACAGTACCATCAGTTCTCCTTACCATAATAAACTTAGACCCAGCTCTGCCGGGACACACACACACACACACAGGTCTGTATGTAAGGGTGGTGTGTGTATACAGTGCGTGCATGTGTGTTAGTGTCCGCATCGGTGTGATTGTACGTGAGCACAGGTATGTCAAACATTTTTATGCATGCATTAAATGTTTGACATACCGTTTGTGTGTGTGCAAACGGGGACGTGTTTGTAAACCTACCATTTGGTGGGGGCTTGACGTCTGTGTCTCCTTGCTGGTTCGAGTTGTCTGATTGTCCTGATTGTTCTGAAAGAAAGAAAAGGAAAAAAGGGAAAGGGAGATGGTTAGTCAGGTGGACAGATGTCTGGACGCTACCCAAGGTGAGGGGGCAGGATCGCATCAGAGGGAACTCGTCAGAAACTCAACAGGAAATGGCGCCTTCTTTCATTCTTTCCACTGAAGAGAGACAGACGCGGGGCTGAGATTAAAGATGGGAGCATATTTCTGCTCAGGTTGAACCTCAGTTGAAAGTCATAAAATGGCAAATCAGAGGGTTAATATCCTCACTTCTGGAGTCTGTCACTGTGGGAAAATCACTTTTCAGCCTTAGGTTTGGAGTCCCTTCGAAAAAAAAAACACTCTTGGTTCTTTCTACTCGTTCAGGGACTCCCACGCACTAATGTAGACACACATTATTCCAGTTAAGGCCTCATACGGTGTCGGTTGGGTAAAGTGCTAGAGCTCTTAAGAAATCTCCGCTTTCCGTTGCTGACTTGTAAGCTGAAAGTAAAACGTGCATTTCTGGGTTCGGGGCACTGTTTGGATCGAGTCTCCTGGATACCTTCACAGCCACTGTTCTCTCTTTCTATACCTTTTCTTCAGGCTCTAACATACACACTGTTTTAGTTTAGGCCTTCAGCAGTGTAGGTTGGGTTAAGTGTTAAACGTCCACTGCTGCCTTGTAACTTGAGGGGCACTTGTAAAACGTACACTTCGGGGTTCTCGCCATTGTTTGGATTGCATCTCCCGTGTGTGTGTTTACCTTAACGTCTATAGGGCCGGGCAGGCAGAGAGCCACCTTTTTCAGCCAGTTTTGTTTGGCACACTGGCTGAGATTCTTCTTCGGATGCGTAATGCAGCCTTGTGGAGTTTTATGGTTGTATCATATATACCATTCAGACCAATTACCCCACAGCTCTGAAGCTTTAAGGCCGTCCTGGGCCAAGTCTCTCTAGCCAGAACGTGGCCCCCTTGCAGCCAGTACTAGGCCCCCCGATCTCAGCGTCTTCTGAGCCCAAATCAGCGTCCTAATCTTGGGTGGCATTAGTGGACAACGTGCCAGCAAAAACTGCTGCACCATTCACCCTCTCTGTGCGTTGCCAAAACCAAGAAAACAAAAAGAGACAAACAAAATCACCTCATCACTCTGGGTCAAAAAGAAGAGGGAGAAACACAAAGGGACAGAGTTTCTTTTTTCTCGCAACACTCTTCCCTCATTCTGCCGGAGTGAGAGTCCATCTTCACATCTCTCTCCCGCAATTCCTCTCACACTCATTCTGTCTCTGCTTCTCTTTCTCTCTCGTGCTGTCGCTCTGTGGAATCCTGGCAGCCATCTTAGCGCTTGGCAGCCATCTTAGCTTTGGCGGTACCCATGCATTCCTGCTAGCTGACGGCACACCCACACACACACACACACACACACACACACACACGCGCACACACACAAACAGACACACATGCTTGCAAAGCACACTCTCTCTCTTGCACACAGACCCAATGGTCTTAAAGATAAAAAGACCTACAGAGGATATGCAATGCAAATGGAGGGAGGATAAAACCACTGGGATGTTTGTCTGCAATTCTGAAAGTGTCGCGCTGTCCGCCCAACAGCGTGTAAGAGAGAGCGCACGAGTTTAATAAAAACGAGAGACGATCACAGATGTCAGACGCTCTCGTGAAGCGCTAGGAAGGACGGAAACAGGAAAATAAAGGAATGGTTCGAGGCGAATAAGGTGATCGTGTCAGATGAACCAGGAATAAACGAAGCCTGAGGCCTTTCTTAAGCCGCGGCGCTCACCCCGACAATCCTGATCACGCATTTCACTACAAGCGCAGACCGTTAAAACCTTTTAAACCTGTATGCCTCTGAAAAATCTCTCTTGCACTGTGTGACAGCTTCCAAGCCAAAATTCGCTGCCTCGTTGTCATGACAACAGGGATGGCACACCACAGTTACAGTCCCTGATGATGAGTGGTTGTTGGAGCCTGCGTGTGCATATGTGTCGCTGTTTGGCCTGGCAATTAGTTTGAATGAAGATAATAATATAGCCTACTGGCATGGGCTCAATGTGTTGTTTTGTTTAAGTACTTCTTGGCACCAGACAGGCCGCCGGCCGCTGTGCTGCACTATAACAAGGTTGACTTTTTACTATATCAGTCTCTCTGCATTTTAAGGTGTTAAATCCACTCCAGCAACGTTATCAACCAAATTTCCAAACTCAGCTTTCATAACTTTTCTGTTCTCTTGGCAAAATGTGAGCAGTCACCCATCTCTAAAAGCTGGTTCCAGTGATCTATATTGACAGAGTGATCCCATCCTGCTCTGTCAGAGTCCAGTGATCCTCATGTATGACAGGAGCTCCTGACCGGTTTGGGTTGTGGACCCTTAAAAATGGAGAAATGTGCACTTGTGACTCTTCTTGACCATAATGACTGTTTTATTTTGAAGGATTTTAGATCCCTGAAAAGGTGAAGGTGGGCTGTTGACTGTTGATTATTTCTTATAATAATGATGATCTTGCTTTAAGTCTGTAATACTCTTTTTTTTTGACCACTTGGGGGCAGCAGAAAAAGCCTGACCTTTTGGCTTGTTATAGCTAACATGTTAGCAAATGTTTTCCCTATCTATTACTACACCAGGCGGATACGACATAACATTAGGATTCACTTTGAGTTGTATTTCCAACTCATGAATTGAAGTCCAATACTCACTCTCCTTTTAATTCTATTTTCAGTCTTCACCAACTTCTGGAGGCAATATTGCTATAAATATTATGGCCAGCTGTTTGAGGGCTATAAAAACCAAAACAGTGATCTGAAAGATGCTGAAACGGTCCATGGAGTGGAAGGCAATATTTCTAAGTGCTGCTGCGAGGTGCACCTACTTATTTGGGCTTGTTGTGATGTCTCCTTTCAGCCCTGTGACTCGGTACTGAGTGGCAGCAATGAGTACAGTTCAAACTTCAAACCACCACTGAATCTCAGAGGAGATAAAAGCAGTGTTGTCTTCTGGATTGGAAACATTGTCTGAATGTGGCTGTAATACACTTTTACATATAGGGTGACACTGGCAGCTCAGTGTTGATGGGGAATGCCACCATGATTTTTAATATCTTTGCAATCAATACAAAAAAATGCACCACCTGTCCATCAGCCTAAGACCACCTACTGGTATGAGGCCTATACTGACAAATTAATACAAGATGTATATATGCAGTAATATCCAGTCATCCCCACACCCCCACCTAGGCACACACACGCACACACACAGGCACGACACCGGCTGGGGTATATGGTATGTAACCACATGAGCATTTATGAACATGCTGGTTCAAATGCTTGCATCTGCACACACCAAACACGGATACACATGCCTCCAAAGCACAAACATGCTCTTGCACACAAACACACGCGCGCGTTTAAACACAGATGAATCACCCTTATCTCCTGCATACAGTCGCCCCAAGGCCCCCTGCACACGCCCCGCCAGAGATAATACCGCACAGACACACACAGGCCACCAAATATATCATGCTATCGCTCAAATCACACACACAGACACACACACACGGACACAGTGAGTTCATTTTGTGCCATGGTCAGTCACTGCTGATATACTCCTGGAGTGTGTACACAAAAGTTAACACTGGCTATACATTTATCACACTGCAGATGCAGACAGAGGCTAATAACTCACACCCAGGCTAATGTACACACACTGGAAATCACACTTACTTAATCACTCCATTCATCATACGCATAGACACAAAAACAGCACACCACGGCACATTCACACCCACATATACACATACACACAAGTGGAAATCATTATGATACACTTCAATGTAAAATTACATACACATGCTCACTCGCTTAGTCCACAACACAAGCGGCCTGTGCCAGCACTAATGGACTCATTTACCGTGTGCACATTCATATACAAGTGCACAATGCTCACACAGGCCTGTTTTTTTTTTTTTTTTTTTTTTTTTTTCTTTTTCTGCTAATTTACCTAACAGCTTAGAGTGTTTGTTTGTGCATCACAAGCACACATGAGCAAACAGGCTCTCTGTAATCTAATGTGCACTAAGTGAAGGGGATTTTTCAGACTGATGACAGACTATAAAATTGACATCACCAGTCCAACACTGAAGACAGAATAGAATAGCTTTGGATGCTAAACTTGATGATGATTAGAAGGAAAGAATTCAGTCAAGCGTGTACATTTTCAGAAATACATTTTCTCATAGTGTTAACAGCTTGACTTCCTCAGAATGGAAATGTGTTCCTAATGCTCATAAAAAAGAAGGGGAAATCTTCAAAAGAAAGGCACGAGCATTTAGTAATATGCACAAAGCTCACCTCCCCTTAATCAGTAACATCAGATCCTTTGTTAATATTTCCCTCTGTGTCTCTGTAGGCCTCGTTCTATCATTGTGCAAAATCTATAATCTCCAAAATCTGAAACAAAGAACTCTCCCCTGACCAGAGACATGCATACATACGCACACACACACACACACACACACACACACACACACACACACACACACACACACACACACTGGGTGGATATTTTTAGCCTGGATCAAAGGTGGATAAAATACACACACACACACACACACACACACAGACACACACACGCGCACACACACACAGCTGTCCAGATGTAGCTACAATATCTGAGATCTGCATATGATTCTGCATGAATGTGTGAGTCTTTATGCTAAGCTAAGCTAACCAGACACTGGTGACAGCATCCTGTTTACTGTATAGACATGAGACTGGCACCAATCTTATCATCTCACCTCTTAACAAGCAAGAAAACAAGCATATTTCCCATAATGTTAAACTATTCCTTTAAGCAGCCTTGGTGTCATAGTGACTTCGTTACATACTATGGACATGGAGTTTGAAATTTACCCTGCAGGGACAATAATACAGGAAATGCTAGTGAGTTGCATTATGGTTTCTAGCAAGTCTTTCAACTTGCTGCAGTTCCCTTTCAAATTGGCCAAATGCCTATTTAAAACAAATGGTGGCAGGTCTGAGGTTCAAATGTGGTTTAAAATGTTCAAGGGACTGTGTAACCTTACTGAAGACTGCTGCTAACGTGCCCTCAAGTAAATCATTTGTGCTATGCCCGCTAAGCGAAGCTGCTGAGGACCAGCAGCAGACGGCTATAGCTGCAAGAGTAGGCTGCTATCAAATGTGAACATGACACAGGTCATGTATAAATACATGCGAGTGCACAGATTTGACTGTCATTATAGCTGCAGCTATAGCCCATGACCCCTCTGCTTCTCTGTCTCCACCCTCTGAGTGCGGTGTCATTTAAGGATAGCTCCCCAGACACGGTTCAGTTCACAGTCAAATGATAGGGGCCTCTTCCTCCGACTGCTCCAGAGCTCTGCGGACAAATCTACCACTGTTCTCTCCCGCTTCATCTCTGTCTGGCCTCTGCCTCTCCCTTTCACTCTCTCATGCTGTAACTCCCCCCCCCCCTTGCTCCTCAGCTTCCCTGCCTTCTGTCTATATGAGCTGTGGTGTGTAGGTCATTCCTGGTGGAGTGTGTGGGCACCAGCAGCAGCTCAGTCTCAGGCTCTGGGTTAATGTGGGAATGCAGCTGTGGTGTTGCACCCATACGTCTCTAGATGTGGCAGGAGGCAGCCCCGATTGTCTTGCACTCCATGCATATGGAGACATATAAAGAGAAACACTAAATATAATGTAGCATGTATGCATGCTTTAGACTGAGGGAAGATGGATGTAAAGCAGACAGCATGCAGGCAAACTGCACTGACTGACTGACATATATATACAAGAGTGTGATTGAGTTTAAGCGTGTGTGGCTGTGCAGTCTCACCCCCTCTCTCCATCCCCACCCCCCATCCACCAGCCTCTGGATAAAGAAACCAAACAGCCTCCCCAATTGGGTTTCGCTTAAGAGGTTTATCGGTATGTTGCTAAACATTCTGACCTTTTTTTTAATCTTTAATGCGCTTAAAATGTTCCAAACCCTCCTAATCCCCACGGCTATCCCACACAGATGTTCACTCGGCTCTTTTATTGGACTTCATTTCAACCTCTTTTTTTCTTCTCCTCCTCCTCCTCCTCCAACACCTCCTTCATCCTCTCCACGTCCCTCTTCTCCTCCCTCCATCTTCATTCGCAGATTCGTTTCCGGGTTTCAAAAATTACTCATCGCCCTCTGATCAACTGCCCCCCCCCTCCTTCCCCCCGGTCCTTCAAATCTTCTATAAGCAAAGCTCATCCTGACTCTGGTTTATAAGCCAGTGCTTCTTATTGGACACTGCTGCAGGTGGGGACTAGCTGCTGGTACAGCACATCTGCCCCAGGAATGACCCCAGCTGACTGTGGCCACCTTTAGATTTAGACAAATGAACACAGTTGGGACAGGAAGGCACTTTCTCCAAAGGTGGCCCTGAATATTTCATGGGAATTTGTTTCATTAGATAATGTACACTTGAGTATAACAAGATAATAACAGGGGACGTGATCAAATCATATTGTGGTTACACAGCATTCCTGCTGAGCCATTAGGACATCTGGAACAGCTGCTTCAGCCTCGACACAACTGAGTCATCAACTTTGACTTTACACTTCCCATTACTCCCTCATTGACTTATGTTCTAAAATGTGTATCTCCGACACAGGTTGTAAAGTTTTATTTAAATCAATCTAGCAAATACATATATGTAGTTCGAAAGGCAAAATCCAAGGCCAAAATATGCCCCTCCTTAAACGTATAGCTCACTGTAGTGCACTGAAGCCGAGTCAAATGAGTACATCAACATTTTTTTTGTCAACTCCTCTCTACAGCATTCCAGATTCTGGCAGTCAGGGAACAACATTTAAAGAGATACTAGAGAGCAAATGAACCTGAAACTATAAAAATAAGGGCAACAAGAACAGGATTTTATGAAGTGAGGAGGATACGCCCCTACCCTTGAAAAAAAAAAAAAGACCCTGAATTTGTTGAGTGACTTATGTCAGCACATGTTGTCTATGCTCAGGTTTATAATGAACAACAGCATCCCCCTAAAAGACCCCAGTGTTCTGTGACTGGACTGATGGCCCATTAACTGTCAATGGTGCGGCTCATTCTCGCTTACAAATCAAGACTGAGCTTTCAAAGGTTGTTGGAATAACACTCTGGGTTTTCTGTTTTAGGATGGATTTTCCCTCCTGCTATTTTTGGTGCTTTCCTGGGAAGTTTATTTGGCTTTCACATCCACACCCTACCTATTAAACCAGCAGCTTCAAATTCTGGCAATTCCTCTAGCACAATGATGGTGTCAAAATAGCAGTTACAGGCTCGGAGGCTTGCAAATTCCAATCTTTTTGATTCACTGAGACATCAACCCAACTCTATGTAATCAATCTTTGTTCCCACATTCAGTGCAAAAGTGACAATAGTGCATCTCTCTGTAGTTCACTGAGTGTCTGGTATGTAACTCCATGTGACAGCCCAGCATGGGGCGATGTGATTAATTGTGAAATGTGTTTCTGTGCTGGTAGTGCTGAAGTGTGAATGTGTGGGCGCGAGACTATAAATACATCAGTTGGTGGCTATGGATGTGTGATTGTGTCTTATATATGTTTATGATAGTGTATATGTGCAAAAATTTCTGGAGAGCACATGTTGAGGCACAGTTGGAGATAAGCGTGTAAACATCTGTGACTGACAGCCTGAGCAGCAGAGTGTAGGAGGGAGACAGCGTTCCTTTTTAAAAGACACGCAACATGCGTGTGCATCAGCATGTATAGCAGCTCGTGGGAGTATCTGCACGTGCATGCTCCCTGCGAGTCTGTTTCTATATGTGGGAAAGTTCAATAAATTGAGAGAGATAATTCCATGTTAGATGCACATCTGTGTTTGTGTCTGTGTGTGTGTGAGAGGGTGTGTGTGTGTGTGTGTGTGTGTGCGCACTGCGTGGCCGCCTGGCCCGAGCCCTGTGCCAGCAAGGAGCAGGTGTGGGGAGGCAGCCCTGCATTGCCCGTTGCCCATCTGCGTGGCCGTCTGTGTGCCGCCTGCGCCCTCTCTGTGCCAACGCCACACAGAGCTGGGGAGCCAGGGGGTGAGAGGGGGGTGAGAAGGGGTGAGAGGGGCCTAAAGGGAATCAACCATGGGAGAGAGAGGAGGGCAGGGGGTAGAAGGATGGAGGGGTGTGGGGGGGGTGGGGGTGAGGGGGCGGCTGGCTGGCTGCCCATGTATACCCCCCCACCCCCCCCACCCCCCCCGTCTCCCTCTGCCCTGTTTCTTTTATCTTTTATCTGTGCCTATGCTGATGAGCTGTGATGTACAGAGAGAGAAAGACAGGGAGGGAGGAAAAGGGAGACAGAGCTCTTTAATATCCTGCTTGTTCTCAGGGTAGTAAAGTGCTTTCTCTGCAGCAAGTTCCCAAAAAAAAAAAAATCCCCCACTGATAGAAGGCCGTTGTTCAGTTTTGACTATTACTCAGTCAGAAAATAACGATGGCTTCCCGATCCTGACTCCACGCATTGTGTCTGTGCTTCAAACCTCTCTATCCGAACATTCGCAATCAACTGAAAATGCACATGGAGAGGTGTTGTTGCTGCATTTGGCCAGCAGATGTCACTTGTTGGCAGTGGGGGCACAACACAGCAACACATGCTAAAGAAATCTGCCTCTCGCAGGGGGAAGAGGGAGCAGTGGGAAAGATTTCAGCAGGGCTGCCATGGCTTTAGCACGAGGCGGGGGTTAGAGCTGAAAGCTCTCTGGCATATCTTGCTGCAGTCAATATTCCTACCAACATACAAAATATCTGTGGCAACAAAGAATTAACTCAGAAATCATTTTCACATTGGACGCGTTGGATGTCACGTTTTCATCCCTGAAGAGACTTTGTGTGTGTTCCCGATCACGGCCGTGAAACATGCTTGGTAATGTCATAGAGTCACAGCTGGTCTGACGACATGGACAATAAACACGTAGTGAAAAACACTCAAGGTCAGTCCAGACTTAAGGTACTAGCAGGCTTGTTTAAACTGCACTGATGATTGTGTATATTAAGTTTCATACAAACAGAACTGAGTCTAAAATGTACAGCAGTGATGTTCAGAGCTCTGGGTGAAAGACATGAGCCACCCTGTGGTACTCCCACGTTTCCCATGTTGTGATATACATGCGTGTGTGTCTGTGTGTGTGTCGCAGGGTCTGGGCACAAGTGGGAATGGGGATCATGTGATGCCAGTCCTTGCCAGGGAACGGGGGGGGAGAGAGACAGAGAAGGAGGAGGGGGCAGGGATATAGGAAGAAAAGGCAAAAAAAAAAGAAAGAAAGGAAAAAAGAGGAAGAGAGGCAGACAGAGGAGAGAAGTGGAGACAAGAAAAAGACAAAAAAGAAGTGAATGAGAGAGAGGAAGAAAGGGAGAGGAAGGGAAAGAGTGATAGACTGAGAAAGAGGGGGAGAGAGAAAAGAAGGGTGGGGGGCTGGAGAGGGTGGGTTGTGAGAGCTGTGGGAACGTTTTGCCTCGCCAAGAAAGACGTGAGCAAAGAGAATAAAAGAAGGAATGAGAAAGAAAGAGAGACTTGTTGGCAGAGCAGAGGAGGAGAGGAGAGGCGGGTACAAGGGGGAGTGAAAGCAGCGTACAGTGGGCACCAGCTAGGGAGCAGACGCGATCAAACCCGGCACTACAGGGGAGACGAGGAAAAGCAAACACACACAGCACCACAGCCACCGAGAGGCAGCGCCGGCGCTTTGCAGCAAGCCAAACATTCAGACCTATTCTCACAGTTTCCCCCCATTAATAAATCTCACACACATCACCATGAACGTAAATGTGACTGTGTGGGCTATGATCCGGGCCGAGCGTTGAAAGGGAGATCATGTGACAGAGGAGACTCTGTGTGTGTGTGTGTTGTGGGGACTATACAGGGAGAGAGCTCAGAGCATGACCTTGTGAACTTTTGGCTAGGCGTTTTATCACTATTCTCCACTGTGTCAGTCCCCCCCCCCCTTGGAGGGCAAATTCTCAGCACCAAACTCACAGTGGACAAGTTCATCTCACTTTCAGAGCGAGAGAGGAGTCATATTATTCTAGTTGAGGCGGAAATATTAACAGGATGAAGCGGGCAGTGGTACCGAAAAGCCCTAAGTTCACCGTGCATCAGTAGGTTTGTGATAATTGGAAACTGTCTTGTGGAACTGGTTTGGTAACGTCAACTGAAATGATGAGCTTTAAAGCTGCTATAATGAATATTTTTATATTAACAACTAATCAAATGATTAATGCAATGTGAAAGCTTGTGGTGACAAATCCACAGAGAGGGACCAGCCGACTGAGCTGCAGAGAGTGATAGCATCTTTTATTTTGGTTCTACAGCCCGAAACTTTACTGTTTTGGTTCACTTTCACAGGTCTCATCAATCTAATTTACAGCAACAGCAGGGAGCTTTCAGAGAAAAAGCTCTAAAAACCCACTGTACATACCTGCTCAGCACCAAACAGCAGGCCAAGTTAGCAACTAGCTGGTGAACATAGCGGCGCATTTAGCAGTAAAAAGCCGGATATTTCCCCCAGGAGTTGATAGAGATCAAAACTGAGCTCAATGGAGAGATAACATTAAACTTACATTTGTCAGATCACCAGAAACACGACTGCAAATGAATTCTAATGTTGCGCTGTGTCTGCTCGATCTTCACATAAGCCATTGAAAATGTCAGCCAGCTTGTTGTGCTGGCCCAAGTAGCCAAAAAATAGAAATTAAAAATCCACTAATGCCGGCTTAAAAATTGTAAAATAAAAAATTCCTTTTGCGAGTGTGTGTCTGTGTTCACGGTTCAGTTCTCTCATGTTAATATATGTGAAAATAATGTCTAACACTGGAATCTTTTTAATGACTCCTCTTGTCTTGGGGGCCTACAGATTAGAGTACTTACAGTAGATACAGACCTGGACAATACGGTTGAAATCATGGCCATATATGAAAATGCGTACTCTTCATATGTGTAGATCAGAAAGTTCAATAATTCATTTTGTTAGGTTTTACTTTCAGTTTCCTCCAGCACTGCATGGCAGTAATGGAACTGTGTGCACAAGGAGAAAGCTAAAGGTTTAATGTTGTGTGCATGATCCAAGTAAGCTGTATATGTACATTTTGACTACATGACACTCAAAAACCAGAACTTCCTTTCAGACTTCATGCAAATGTAATTTGTGTAAAGGCAATATTCACATCATAAATGGACGTCATCACGAGGGAGCATTATGTCACTACTCTCACATTTTAACATAATGTCAACAAAATATTCTTCAAATTACACGACAACACTGTTTGTATCACACCCCTCAGTCTGATCAGGCCGGGGCCAGAAAACACTAACGATTTATTTTGGGTTTGTGAACTATGCAAATAAATGCTCCCAAATCTATCTGGGGCTTGGAGGACGTGTTTTATGAGGTTGTAAAACTCCACACAAACACATAAAGCAGGCCTGTAAAAATAATGTGTGCTCTGCATAAATGCTCATTTGGACTAATGAATTAGGGGAGCGATGAATGGCTGTGTAAAACTCCACATCCTCCCAGGGTGATGCCAATGAAGGCATAATGTATGATGGGCTGATTTGTGAGCAAGTCTGCATGCTAGTTTTTTTTCTGTGTATGCATATATGTGTGTGTTGGAGGAGGGGTACATGTGTTGCTGTGTTTATGTGTGAGCACGCATGTCAGCAAGTCCTTTATGTGCATGACTAATGCTGCTCGTCTTAAGACCTTTGAGATCGGTGTCAAATAAGGACACTGAGTGAAAAGCTCTAACAAATCAGATGTGGGATAACACACGCACACACAATGTGCTGCACACACACAGAAGCACCAACGGTGGCTAAATACTGACTAGTGCTCCAGTAAACTTGGGAGCTGATCTGCATACATCCTCCTGAGGTGGTGGGGGTTTTCCCGAGTCAATCGGAAAGAGGTTCAAAATCACTGTTTCTGGGGAAGGAACAGCCAGATCAGCATAGCTACAGCATGAACTGAAGATTTATTCTTTCAGCTGACAAACGGAGAGAAAACAGGAGGAGGAGGAGACAGAGACACAGAGAGACAGAGATCGAGAGTAGCAGATGAGGCCTGAGAAAAAACAATCAGCCAAATGAGGGCACAGACAGAAAGGCAACCTTTGACCACCAGCTGTCTGGGAGTCACCGCCCAGCCGCATTTGTCAGTCTGTGTCCCTAGATGAACCCGGCCCAAGGGTCAGTGACTCCCAGCACAGCCGTGTGTTTGCGTGGCTTGTTTCAGTGTGTGTACACACACTGCTGCAGACTTGTGCACACACGCATTAGTGAGTCTTCCAGTGTTTGTGTGCGTGCCGGTGTGTACAAGCTGTCTGCTATCTGTGTCAAAGCTGGCTTTATCTCTCAGGCAGATAAGGTGAGTAAACAACTGCCCTGGCCTTCCTGTCTCTGACATGCTAGCTCATAAATGCTCCAGCATCCACCAGATGTTCCGTAGTATCAGGCACAGGGTACTGGGACAAAACATCCAGGCGAGTCTCAGGCTCAAGCTGCAGCCACAGGCCTGCCAGAGAAAGCCAACTACGGGAATACCACTGTGTGTCAATATGACCACCAGTGGGGAGCAGGTTGCTGCTGCAGCCTCATATATGAGGAACATATAGTTTTCATGGACTGACACAATCAGATTGAAGTATAGCGAATCAAAAGGCATGTCCATACATGTCAGACATACAGGATTAGCCTAGTTCGGACAGCTTATGGCTTCACTCAGGCTCCCCCCTTGTCAAGCTGATAATTGGAGATTTATTCCTACCATCTATCAATCCATCTATTAACTTATTAACCCAGATAAAAGCTTTAAAACCTGCCTTCCTCCCCCTCATCAGAATCAACACGGCAAAAAGAGATTAGAGCGGTGGCAATCCACTTAGCGAGTTCAAAAAACATATTCATCAATAAGCATCACTGAACTCAGCCTTATTATCTCTGAACACAGCGTTCGCGTGCTCGAGTGATGCACTTTAAAATCTGACCTTGTTTGAAGAACTGACATGCAGTGTTAGGAATGGAGAGAAAAGCAGTAAACATTCAAAGAAGACGGGAGGAAAACCATTGAAAAAAAAAGAAGTTTTTATCGTGCAGCAAAATGAGAAAACTGAATTAGGCAAAATATCCATAAAGAGAAAAGAAAAGAGTATTCAGTGAAATGAGCTCACTGTTGTAATTTTCAATACTTCTATGCAGACATTTTTGACCATGACATAGGGGTGATTATTTCATGTGTTGACGAACACATTCAACAATCACACTTAACAGATCTGCCACCAAAACATTCAGATGAATAATGCCGGTGCCATGGTAACACACCCCTCTCATGCATTGCATTCCTGCTAATTTGCAAAACATACCAGGGCAAAATGACCATTAAGTCAATTAATTTAAATGGGAACCCCGGCCGGCCTGTTCTTCCTCTGTAAAGGGATGAAATGTCAGCGCAATGGCTGCCCTGCTCCCTATGGCTCCGTCGTATTAGATGGAGAGGATGTTCAAGTCAAGGGGCAGACCAGAGGAGCCTGCATCTGTTTGGCAGTCGCTCAGAAATGTCTAGCGTTTCACACTGCGCCTCTGGGATCGCTGGCGAAGCTCAGCCAGAAGTTTATGAAAAACAGGGGGGAAAGAGGGAACCAGGAAGGAGAGAATATTGAGGGAGGGGTGAAGTGATGGAGCGCGAAGGAGAAGAGAAGAATGAGCTAGATGACATGTGAAGACAGAAAGAGAGATAGTGGAGAGGAGGAGGCTGAACAGCTGAAATGAGAAAGGGAACTGGTTTAGATGATGATGTGATATTTTCCATTCTGCCTGCAGTGAGTGTGTGTGTGTGTGTGTGTGTGTGTAGGGGTTCTCCTGAGGCCCCCGAGGAGCCTGAGGGCCCCTGGTGGGATCTGTGAGTGGATTCAGGTGAGGAACAGGTGTGGTCACACATAGAAACACATGCCCATGACTGTGCTAATTGCACATTATGGATAAAGGACAATGGAATGTGTACATGTGTGCATGAGCACAACCATCCACATGTGTGTGAATCATGTCGAATTCGAAGTCTAAACCATGTGCGCGAGGATGCGAGACTGTGTGTGTACACTTTATGTACTGTAAGCACACACAAATGCCTGTGTATTCCTTGGATTAAAATGTGACAGGCGGCCCTGCCTTCAGTCAAACCCAGTCCTCCACAACAAACCCGCTCCCCAGAGCCCAGTCTTTGGTTTGGTCTCCGTCTCAGCTGTCACCACGCCTGCACTGTCTGCCTCCTGTCAGCCTCACTGAGAAAATACTCGGCAATTTATAGCCATAACATAGGATGCGTACACACAGGCGCACGTGCGCACGCACACACACACACACACGCACACACACACACACACACACACACACACACACACACACACACATACACCCATCCATGCATACAGCTTTAATGCTTTGAGTTTTATTGTCCATTCATGGAGTGGTTGTTATGGTAAAGAACGAGGAGGTTAAGATGTTTTACACACCCATATATTTTGTTGATGTTAAGTTGAAGTACTTTGAATTATGTTTTTATATGACTGCCTGACTTACGAGTGCAGTGAGCAAAGCTTGTTCAGAATAATATCCACCTGGTTTGGGTTGTACCTGCTAAATCTGTAAATTCAAATCCTTCAAATATTCTTAGAAACTACTAGCTAGTTTCAGACTAGGGTTACACCAAGACTAACACTAAAGAGATGTCAAAAGCTAAAGTAGCATCACCAGCTATAACCGAGTAATATAACACAGCTAACTGCAGTCCTTTGTTAATGTAAAAATGACTCTTACTTCTGCGTACATGGACAAATGTGTGTTTCAGAGTTAGTAGTATTTACACAGTTTAAAGTGAGTGGGAAATATCTGATTATGCTAACATAACCGATGCTGTTTAGTCATTTAATTTGATGCTGCTAGCATAAGGTTTTGTCATTGAGTTGTTCATTTTGGTCAAATATCATTTAAAATCTTGGTTCACATCACCGTTAAACAGCATTTTGATGTGTCAGGTCAGATGTGTCGACTATATTTCACAGCACTATGACTCTTTAAACGTCTTATTAGCATGCTAATGTTACTTCTGTCGGTTAGTTAGTGAACTTAGCTGCGTCACAGCTACACCTGACAGTGACGTCTAATGTCTGCGTAAGAACTAGCTGCTGTGGTGTAACACTGAGGTTATAACTGGGCTAAGTCTGAACTTCCAGAAAGCTTGAGAAACTGCCCGTTATGTCATTTTCATTTTGTACTATATATAAGAAACAGACAAAAATGTGTTATGTATTGTGTTTATGTCCAAATAGATGCAGAATAGAGTCTTTAGAGCATGAAGCACAGTACTAGCCAGCTTAGACAATCACTGGAAAGAGTTTAAAATGCAATTTGCTTTATTCTTCTGTGACGGTCAACCTTCTTGACCCAAACCAAATGAAATAAATCCCCACCCATCTGGTATCTGAGGCAGGTTAGAGCACATTCTCTTCATTCCTATATATTTCTCTCTTCCAGTCTGATATGGTCCACATATTATTCCACACAGCTCTGATTTAAAAAAAAAAAAAAAAAACACTTTAGGGCATATGAGCTTGATGACTTTGACCTCAGAGGGTTCCATATTTCTGCATGCGGCCAATTAGTTCCACTGGTTTGCGAAGACACGTTCATCCAATAAAACAATCAGCGTATTTATAAGGACTCCTAGATGAAATATGGGCCAGACCTGTTCCGCTAAGGTTTGGATCCACTGTCGGACCCTCCTCAGTGAGAATATGCACTAACTCAGGCCTGCAGGAGGGAGGTGGCAGCGTGTTTATTTTACTGTGGGCTGTATCTGGCCATCATTATCTCACACTGCAGAAGGAGAGCTGTAAACAGATGCTTGTGGCCCACTCAGCTGCAATAGTGCGTCTGGCTGTGGCTGCAGCAGGGGCGGGAGAGAGGATCTAAGGATGCTGACGTCGGAGGCATGAAAGTGGGGACAGAATGTGGCAAAAGCTAGCTGCGTCGGGGCTGAGGTTGAGATTGAATCGAGGGATGAAGCTGGAACTGCTTTTGAGGTTACGAGGGAGCGACTATTATTTCTACAGCTGGCAACAGCGATGAAGCTGGGACCACGGGGTTGAGGCAGGGCCTGGAGCTTTGGCCTCTCCGTGGCCTGCAATATTATTACACCAACAGAAAGGTTGTTTTGTAATGGTCATAACACAGAGGGAAGCCATATCACTTCAAGATGCTCTTGCCGGAAAGCTCAACAAACACTGGCAGTGAAGTTTTCACAGAGCCGCGTGGCCTAAACAAACTGCTGTGGAAAGAATAGAGAGGGGGAAGAAAGTAAGAAAAAAGGGGTGTTGGGGGGGAGAGAAAAATGAAATGGCGTCTCTGTTAGTTATAGTTGGGAGAGAGAGCGAGAGCGGGATCTGCTGCTTTTTTGACTTTAATCAAAAGCAGAGACGTTCTGCAGTGGAAAAAGCATGACGAAAAGCAAAGTTCACATGAGCTGGGGTGGGGGGGTGGGGGGGGTGCAGGAGGGGGGAGACGGGCAGAGACAAACAAACAGACAACTACTGACGAACAGCTGCACAGAGCACTTCACTGACGGAGAGGGCGAGGGAGAAAGAGAAGGAAGAGGGGGAAAGAAAGAGAAAGAGAGAGCACCCTAGTTACAAAAATGGAAAGTCCACATTTTAGTGCAGTATGGAAATATGGTCCTCATTTCATGATTCAATTCCTGCTCCCTCCCTTTTTCCCTCCCTCTCTAACTACCCCTTTCCCCACCAAACTCTCTTGCTCTCTTTTGCAGCTGCAGCCGCGTTATAAAAGCCTGTTAAAACACAGGAAGACCAGTAAAATGGATTGAAAAATAGCAGGAGGGAGGTCTTGGGCTGAGCCAGGGAATGGAGCAAGCATGAGGAGTGAGAACTTGATAGAGAAGAGGCAGAATGCTAAAAGAAAGTCTAAACAGAAAAATGGTACAAACTTCAATTCTTGTAAACTTTACAGATGTTTGCTTCAGGTGAATTAACTTGTTTCATTCAAGGTTTACTGTTGTATAAGTACGAAAAAGGCGATTAAATCCCTCCAGACTTTAGAGGTTATTTCTCAAATTCAATTGTGTCTCTAAGATTGTGTTGTTCAAGGTCTCTAAACATTCATGCAACTGCAAAACCTTCACTTAAGACATTAAGTCTAACTGCTCACTCTCCCTGACTCTGTGCATATAACAACAGTCTTATACTTTGCCAAAACACCACCAGCCACTACGTCCATCCCTCACTTTAATCTTAAACTCATCTTCCCCTCATCTTCTTCTCATCCCTTCCTCATCCCTCCATTGCGTGTGCAGTAAGACACATGCAACATTTCAAGGCTGCTGCAAAGCCCCTTGTTGACTGTCTGAAAAGCGACGAGCAGCCTGGTCAGCCGCGGTCTCTGCGACCCTGTCGGGGCTCATCCCAGCCTCGTCTCCCGTGTCTTCCCCTCATACAGGCTTAATCCCAGCAGCTTTACATCTTAAAACTTTCCCCCCTCCGGCTTAGGACCTGGGCCAGGGAGAAATTAAAAATTTGCCCTAAGAAGCTGAGGAAGCAGGCTTTTCCATGGAAACTAACATTAACCCCGCTGACATTACACATCCTATTACACCGAGCATATCCCTGAGTATCAAAGCCACCATCAGCTATGCCTACACATGCTCCTCTGCCTCTTCCCATGCAAAGTCTTGTCCTCAAATCACACTCTGATGCACGCTCTCTACCTTCATCTGTTTTTTCTCACTCCGCTATCCAACTTCTTCCACTTTGACTCTTTCCTCCTCCATCAGGTCGTACCCAGTTCTTCTCCACAATTCACTTCGCTCCCTGCTCAAATCACCAAGTTAGGCCAGGCAGTTCATTATTTCAAATTTACGGCCTGTCCGTTTGGCCTGCCTCAAGGAGGAATAAAATCAGGCTTTGGTTGGCGCGGTGATCTGGGGCCAAACCCAAAGCCCCTCCTCCTACCCTTTTACAGTTTAATATAAAGTCATATCAAATTAAATTTAACGAATAAAAAAAGTTCCCCTGCATGCCAAGAACTCTACTTTACAAAAACACACACACACACACACACACACACACACACCTCAGCTCAGCACATACAGTATATACACACACACACACAGACTTGCAACTCAACACTAAACTGCCCTCTGCCCTGTTTAAGGGAAATAACTCAATTTGGCAAGTGTGCAGGGCTGTGTGTATGTGTACGTGTGTGTGTGTGTGTGTGTGTGTGTGCATGTAAAAGCTGTAGTGTGGGGGGTAAGAAGAGACTGGGGATCATTCATCTAGTAGAAAAAACATAAATTTGGGCGCATAAAAATAACATGTATGAGTGCTCACTTTTGCTAGAAACGTAAAATAGACAGTAATATCATGTGGAGGAGTACCATGAATGTCAGTGGCTGTGTGTGTGTATATTGTATGCGTGTGTATTGACCCACATCTATTAACCCACCGCCAATGTTGCCACTGAATAGAATAGAGACGGCTGTATTTTAAATGGATCAGGCTCCATGGTAATACAAAATAATGATGGTTGCACTATATCAAGGCCCTCAAAGCCTTCCTATCCCTACATGCTCATAGGCCCTTTGGGGATTTCAGCCATTTGAAAATATTTTAAAGAGGCCCGATTGCCCCCAGCTCAGCGGCTCAGAGAAGCCTTAAAACCCTGCAGCTAAATCCTGGGGTTATGTAAGGTAAAGCCCTAAATCTCACCGCGCCTGATGTTACATATTACTGTAATTGCAAATGAAAAAAAAAAAAAAAAAAAAACGAAAGAAAAAACACAGGGTGGGGTGGGGGATGAAGAAATGCAAAGACTATGGGGCTAGTGGAGGGAGGAAAGAGGAGGAAAGGAAAGGAAATGAGGGAGGTGTGAGAGGATGGATGGAGTTGTGGAAAGAGGAAAGATGGAACCAGGAACCGATTAGGGGAAAGAATGAGAGGAGTACTTCTTGACACACCGGGTCCCTGATGTACACTCTTTTGCTCTCTTTCTCCTCAGTTCTGGTGTGTGCGTGAAACTCTTCCCTTTCAGCAGACAGAACACACTCAGAGGGAAAGTCAGAGCGCTGGCCAAAACCGTGGACTAAAAAGGAAATCCAATAAAACTTAGTCTGCATTTATCATCTGTCCACCTTACATCGTCTGTCATTTTCCAACCCAAACCTCCAGGGGCAGATAGAAACAGGCCTACACATGTAAACACAAATGCCAGTCTCAGAAGACATTGTAAAGTACCGCCATTAAAAGGGACTCACCATGTCACTTTCAACTGCGCTGTTTTTTTTCCAGGTCTGTACATAGTTTGTTTGTGTGTGTGTGTGTGTGTGTGTGTGTGTGTGTGTGTGTGCGTGTCTTCTGTGCGTGCGTCTCTGCATGTATGAATCGCAAATGTGTGTGGAGGCGGATAAGGCAGTTAACATTATGATCACGGTGCATGATGCAATGCATCGTCTGAAGATGTAAACAGGCTTTAGAGTCACTCAGATGAGGAGTTTCTGTTAAAAGGGAGCGTTTTACAGCATGCAGTGCCTGAAGGCAAATAGGGGCTGAGGCACATGATTGTGATAGAAGCAAATGTTAAACATCTTTAAATCTGCCAACGCAAAATGAGCATCTGAAGTTGCAAAAAGTGCTGCTAAATCTCCTTTTTCTTATATACAGAGGAGCAGCTTACTTCGACGAGAAAAATAAAAACATGAAGGAAACTTTGCTTTCAATAATAACACGACTGAAAGCCTGTAGCCACGCTAGCAGCTTTGTGAGACAATATTTAGGTACTCAAAACGGTGCTCTGAGCTAACTGCTAATGCCAGCATGGTGATATGCTCACATTGACAATGCTAACGTGCAGATGCTAAGCAGTATATAATGTCTGCCAAGTTCACCATCTTACTTTAGCATGCTAGCATGCTGCACATTTGCTAATTAGCACTAAACTCAAAGTACAGTTGAGACCAATTATTATGTCATTTGTTTGCAGGTAATTTAGTCATAAGACAGAGCAATGGATAAATTAAAAGGTTTGACCTGATGGTGGGCTGAAAAAACATGAATTTCTGTACCAAATTTCATGGCATCGTCATTGAGATTCTTCCTCTGAGGACCATACATGTATTTACAAAATTTCAGGACAATAGTTACTGAGATATTGTACCAAAGTGGTGGACCAACAGACCGATATTTTTAGCCATGCTGCTAGCATGGCTAAAATTGTGATATCATGGCCAAGTTCAAGTCGCCAGTGCACAAGCACAACAGACTCAAAGGAAAAAAAAAAGGAAAGTAATTGTTTGAGAATGCCGCTGGGAATCATCCCCAAAGCGGGACCCACACAGCCTTACTGACATGTAACCCAGTCTGTTGCTATGCCCATTAAACATCATAATGAAATCAAGCCTGCATTACCACTGGCACCAGGGACTGGATTATACCTCACTGTGGATTAGAGGGCCGTCGGCAGCGCAAACTCAAGAAAGGATAGAGAGCGAGTGAAGACGAAGAAGGTCGAAGGAGGGGTGGCTAAATGCTGCTCATGTAGATCACTCACACTGCCAGTGTCATTGGCTGCCATCCAAGAGAAGGCCAGTGAACAAAGGGACTGTGAAAAGAGGAGAGACTGTAATGTGCACTTGCTGTGTAATGGCTGGGGATGCCAGGTAAAATGAGCTGCTGGGGTTGTGTTGCTGCAGTGTAGAAGTCATGAGATCAATGGAGGTTTGTGTCAGATGGCACAGGACAAACTGACAACAGACGGACTGCAGTTGCCCGACGGAGGGATAAGTTATGAAATTTGATAATCTGAGGCTTGTTACTGGTTTGGATCTCCTGAGTTGGCTGAAAAGAATTTCAAGTGAGTAAAGGCTGTATGCTTTGAACAAAACAGATATTGTCTTAAAACACACTCCGGTAAGTGCAACCATGTCTAAAGGCAAAATTTGTAATACCTGACTTCTTCCCTGATCTTGCTCTACAAATCCTGTCTTATACACATCTCCGTAGTCTCAACATGATGAATCACACAAGTGGGAATAGCACCGAACGCTTTCGGACAGTCTCTCCTTGAAAGCGTTGACGGCGTTGCATGCAGTCGTACACGTGCAAAGTAAAAGAGGTAGTTAAATGAAAAAAAGAGAGCTTGAGGGAAAAGTCTAACCATCTCCACACACCTGGCCAATCGCTGAGTAAAATGGGCTTCATTGTCTGTCTGTCTGGAAAAGGTTTCTTGTTTTGTCGGAAGCAGTTGCCTCATAGATTTATGCCTCAGTAGTAACTGGAGAACAAAAACAGCTAAAAGAATAGAGAACACTGGATTTACATTCGTTAGGTGGCCTTAAAAACGACTCCAAATGACTGCTAAGGTTGCTCTGTATCTGACGGATGTAAACAAGCTGTTTGCTAACAAGCTCGTATGAAATTAAATTACAGTAGATGCAACCACAGCTGCCTATGAATCCAAGGCAGGTTTTAAGTTCCGAATTTGACTGAAATGTCAACAATTCCTAATACAGTATATGTCTCTGTGTGACTGATATTATTTTTACCATAATAAATTTTTATCATGTCCATCTGGCTGCTTTGTTCGTCTTCATCTTGTGCATCATCCTGAAACTTGCCCCTCTTTTCTTCTTCTTCTTCTGCCCTTGTCTTTTCCCCTAGAACTGCTGCCAACATGTGATTTCACTTATCTTCCAGTGAAATTAGAGCGGAGAAGAACAGACTAATGGTCATCTCACTGTCTCTACCTCTTTCCCTCCTCTCTCTCTTCGCTGTGGCAGGGCTTGATGAAAGGACCTGTATATTTTGCTTTAGTTTCAAATTCCGCTGCCCGAAAAAACTGCAGATGTGGGCTGCTCGCCACACCTACACAAAAATGCTGGACTGAAAAAAATAAAAAAGTAAGCAGCGCAGACAAAGAGAGGAGCAAAAAGGTCCATAGCTCCCTCGCTCTCCTTGTAAACACGAGATGAGTTCCTGTCTATTGCATGATCTTCTTTGGTCTCTTTTGCAGGACAGGCTGTGCCGGCAACAGACATCAAGAGCGGAGGACAAGTTTTTGTCATCCCCACAGACTCAAAGGTTTGCTCATGTGAGCCTTTTGAACTCACATGCTTCCACTAATGCCTCCTGTCTTGTGTTACCACACCGCCCAAGTGAAAAGTTAAGTCATTAGAGTTAATCACCACCTCTGCGGCCGGCACAGATATGGTATTCCCAGATGTGCAAACATGCTGAGCCAGCATGGTCAGGTCACCACTCGAGAGATAACACTAACATGTCAGTCATCCTTGTCCTAACAACATCCTCCTCTGCTTTCTATTGGTCCCACAGAGGGTCTGGCGCTGTCTTTAGGGCACAGTAATGGTGATCAGAGAATCGTTTGGGGTGTTTATGAGCCATGGAGACACAGTCATACATCTGCGGCAGCCATCATCTCTAGAGTCAGAGGTCAGGAGATGTCAAGAACTTCTGGAAGAATCTGCAAAAGTAAAGGCTGTGATGTGGGATTTAGAAACTGAATGTAATACGATCTATTCTTGAGATGGAATTTCACATCGCAAGCAATTGCCAGTGTTTGGGCAAAATGTATTTTTTCCAAACGCATTCAAGTCAAGTGAAATCTCAGCGAGGAAGATGATTTTGGCTGAAACAATTCATCCCCATGAGAAGAACAGACAGAGAGCCAAACGAGACAGGTCCAAAGATGCATTCACTGGAGCCAGGCGAGTTCAGAGTCCACAAATGTAAAGAATTTATACACACAAGTGTATAACTTATAGATTCTTGCTGAATTATATTTTCTGAATGTTTTCCTGAATATAAATCACTATTATAGAGATGAACAGGTGCGACACTAAAAATATGTAAAAAAAAAAAAAAAAAAAAAAAAAAAAATTTGAATATTTGGGCCATCTGGTCTGTGGTGTGTTCATGGGATTCTAGTAAGAGCGATATTTGTATATATCACTTGGAGGCCTTCCAAATCCAAAAAATACAAGAGCAAAATGGAAGAAAAGCATTAAACGACGGGTTTGTTTGCTTTAATGCAACTAGCATTTCTGACTAACTAGCTTAATACCTACAGTAATAACCGAGTGTTGCATTCAAGGAACCTCTCAATACGATTCACGGTTCAAGACTACTATAACTACATTTTAGTAGTTATTTAATGTTAGCCGAGACAGCGTGAAGTGGACCAAACACATCAGTGAGTCTTCATTCATTTTGTTTCTTCTTCTTTGAGGTTTATTGGTGGTCGGCAAACAACTAGTTTTCTTTGTGGTCTCTACCTCTTCTACTCTATTCATCACATCATGCATAACAAAGCCTATATAACTTTCAGTGGTTTGTTTAGTAACAAGAAAACATAAAAACGAGTTACGCTGCAGCAAGTAAGATACAATGAGTCAGAATGAATGCTTCAGAGCTCGCCGAGCGTTGTAAGAGAGAGCAGTCGCACACTGAAGGAAAACTTAGTGCAGGAAGTACCTCACCAATAATAACCCCACTGGGATCGTAAGATAAATGGAAAAAAAAAAGAGGGAGGAGAGATGAAGAGTAAAGGACACAGCGAGGGAGGGAAAGAGAGGGGAAGAGCTTGTGGAATGGCTGCTAATGCTTTCTGCAGAAACTGGCTCCTGAATGTTCCTATAATTGGTGCGATCTGAGATGTTGGATCTTTCCATTTCAGTTCTCCCGTCTTTCTTCTCCTGCTCTTTTTCTTTTCTTCATTCCCTCTCCTCTTTCACCTCTTCCTCATCCTTTAACCTGCAGGAAGCATTGCTGGCAAGCTTCTCTTCAAATTCTGTCTCCTTCATTTAGCAAAACCCAGGTCACAGAGGAACCACAGAATGGTGAGGAGGAACATTGAATGAGGAGTGCAAAACAACATCGCCCTCGAAGGAAGGCTCTGATTATTCCAATCAAAATGTTAAGTCAGCACTGTTCTAAATGAGAGCAGAAAAGCCAAGATCAACGTCGGTGATGAAACACAGGTGGCAATTCCATGATCACCGCCTATGAGATTTTCCACATGGACTCTACTTTTAAACTTCCTTAATGTGCTGCTTACATAGCTAATAGTCTGTACTGGTAACCCAGCTGCAGTAGACATCCTCAGAGGCATTGAACCAGGACTATCATAGTAAAGTCCAGCGTCTCTGTCAAGTCTGGTCTCAAGACATTTCTTCTTATCTCTGATGTCTCAGACTCCGGGCTGTTTTGACTTAGACTTCTGGTCTCTGCCCCTGGTCTTGCCTGTTAAGTTTCTGGTCTTGACCGAGTCCAATTGGTTTTTCCTCTGTTGAGCTGATCAAATCACAGCTGAATGGATCTGCACTGAGCTTTGGATTCCACTGGATCACATTGTTACAAACTTGGCTGTATTTTTCTATCAAATTGTGGATCATACAATATGTATCTAATAATACAATGATTGATATACACACATTTCAGAAACACTGCAGCCAAACACAAACCTAAACCAATTATATGTTTGGAACATTTTATCTTTTTACTTGATGGTCTAAAAGCAGTTGGTAGGTAGGCAGGTAGTTGGTCAGTAGGTGCTCCTGCTCAGATTTGGATTCGTCTCACACTCAACTAAAGTGGACTTGACTAAAGCCCTGTGCTGAACCGCCATAATCTGCATAGTGTGTGTGCCTCTCTACACACTGTCTGCCTTTGCAGTCTACTGTTGATCTTTAAAAACTCTCTTTTTTATTTTCCTGTTGCATAAACCCAAGTTTAGTTCACTGTATGCAGTTTGTACTAATGCAACCACACCAGTCATCCACTGGGGTCAGACTAAGAGGGCCTCCCAGGCATGAGCACCTTTAAGACCTGTGGCTTTACAGCTGAAACAGAAGAGATAAGCTTGCTTAGCCGAGCATAAAGACTACCTACACACCATTCTGAGAAGAGGACACACAGACTTAGATGGATTATTCGCCAGCTATATGATCCATTCATGACCGTGCATGTGTGATAAGCCACGCTTGGCTTCCTGCACTGACGGAGCTGCACTGCGGGCTTGGGAGGGGTATTGTTTGAGCTTTGTGAATACCGCTGCCCATACTGGGTTTGGGTACAAACAGCAAAACTTTTTTTGATACCTTACTACAAATCAGCTGTACAGCAACTTAACATGTTTGACATGTGGTCTACAGTGAGCAAAATTCTGATCTAAATTAAATATTTGGTCAAAGAATAGGTAAACTGTCTACTACTACTACTGAGTAAAATATTGAGACAGGGCATCCTGGTTGGGGTTGATCTGAGATGCTGACCATCTAATTGCAACATCCTTTTTCGAGTCTGGCCGGGGAACTTTGTTGCACGATGCTCGCCCCTCCCCCACTCTCTCTCTCTCCGCATTTCCTGTCACCTCCCTACTGTCTGCATACAAATAAAACCAAAACACCCCCCAAAAAAGTATTGATATTTGATATCCAGCCCAACTGAGGCCACAATCTGGTTTGTGTGAAAAAGCGGCGGCAATATTTTAGGTTGCATGCTTGCAACTCTAAGTGGATATCCTCTTTCCATAAAGGATCATCCAATTCTCGACAAGCTAGCCTGACCTCTGGGTCAGACTCTGTCCCCAATCAAAAAGCACAACCTCGTCTCTTAATCCAGCTCCATAATCACAAATTCTCCCGTTCACATCAGCCTGGCCTCGCTGGCCTTTGGAGCTCTGTACAGCGTGTACAGAGCTGAGCGGGCACCCTCGTATTACAGCAAATGAATATCTCCGCTGATTAAATCATTAAGGAGCTTTTTTTGACCAGCCCCACTAAAACCCTGTCCTCTAAATTTGCCTTCGTTCCTCTACCCCTGCTGTAGATCTGGAGTTAGGAAAGGGATGGAGTTGGAGGAGGGTTAGTGATGGTGGGGGTGGGGATTAACTTGTTTGGGCTGTCCGCAGGCTCAAACACTAAGCGCTCAATCACTCAATCACCGGGATCCACACGCTCACTGGGACTTAGCCTCACAGATCCGACTGACATTGACCGTGGTTGGACTCCCGAGCTGACCCGCACAGCCGCTGATGATCCCGTATCTCTATCTGTATTGCTGTATTGACCAATTTTGCATCACTATCAGCAGCTTGCCATGAATGATGATATCAAACAGAGACAGGGAGAGGGGAGCGGGTAGAGAGGTAGAGCAGGTAGGTACAGGATTAGAGGCTGGCTTTGTTTTTCTGTACTGTACATCGTTAAAAGCACATTTTCTAACACTGAGGAGAGACAAAAACAGAAACAGAGGGGACGTTTGATCCAAATTGGCAGATTGTTCAGACTGAAAGAGACTTTCGGGATTCGTCAAAGATTAATTGTGCGGCACGCTGACTGTCCTCCTTTCTACTAAGGAGACTGTCAAACTTCTCAGTTAGCGTCCTTATTTCTAAAAGGCTTTTCTACCCCCTTTCCTGTCCCCCTAACATATTCAGAGCGCTTTGTAGTGCCAGAAGCTTACACACTTGTTTCATTAAAGCAAGGGAATAAAAATATAATAACCTCATTGCTGCCTAATTCCCTCGCCTCTAAGTCTTTTTTGTACTTTCCTTTTTCCCCCCGTGTTATTCTTACGTTCTCTCGCAGGCACCCAACTAAACAGACAGGCCAAAAAGTGCTTTTTAATGAAGAATGGTGTGTGCGTGAGAGGGAGAGATATAAGAGATGGACATGAATAGCAGAAGGTTCAACTCTGTGTTAACTTTCTGTCCCTCCAGAACTCATTAATATCACTACCATCACCCGCAGCACCGCTCCTCCTCTCACACACCTCATATACCATTTCTTCCTACATTCTGCAGCCTCTTTGGCCTCATGAAAGAAAATGTTTGCATTCTTATCCAAAAATCTGTAAAACTCACACTAATCTAACCCTTTTTGTGCGACGTTCGCTGGTGTGTGTTCCTTGTCAGATTCACGAAACTCTCTTAAACGCACAAGCCTGTTGCAAATTGCTTGAAAAGTGGTACTTGTTCATGAGAAGGTTAGCGTTTGTGAAGTGAACATTAGCATAATCAACAGCCCTAAAACTCACTTCCAGGTTCTGTTCCGTAAATAACTAAAAATCCAGCCTTGGAGCAGAGCCTTTCTAAACAGTATGTCATGTGGTTCACTTCATATGTTTGGATAAGGGTGGTAATTAAAAAAAAAAAAAGAAAAAAAGAAAAAGGTCTAATATGATTGTTTATTCAACATTTCTGTTTTTTAGAGGTCTTAAACAAGCATTTCCCATAAGCCCTCAACCTTCGCTGGCTAAATGTACAAGGCTCAACAGAAGAGGCGTGTCCATGGGCGAGTCGAGGGGCTGTGAGTAGCTCAGATATGTCTGTTATAACAGCAGGACAGAGAGCAGCGAACAGCGTGGAGGCTTTCAGACAGCAGAGGTTGCAGCTATAAAGATGGAAAAATTCAAGTGACGGTGGATAGTATGATCATAGACTACACCGAGCAACAATGATGTGGCAGCGTCACCACGTCGTCTCTCTCTACCATGTATGACCAAGGCAGAAAAATGCTCCAAACAATACTAGGCAGCGTGACTGGATGCATTATTGAACCCAAAACAAGTTAGATGCTAAATAAAGTCTTTGAAAGGCAAAAACAGTCCATGAACTGGACGTGACGTGGTCGTGGAGATGTGACACTCACAGAAATGGGTATCCTACAGCAGGTGACGTTACACTGTCTGGTGCAAAAGGGGGATGATCCTACACAGCAAGCAGCGATAAGATCCGGAGGCAGCTGTTGAAGTAACTACTGAACTGTTTAAGCTGCTGTGACAAAGCATGCCAATAACATCATAAATATTAAAAAAAAAAAAAAAAAAAAAAAACCTCCTTGGAAATTGGCATGGTGAACAGAAATTTTGAATACATTGAACTTTGTTAAATTGGCATAATATTTAAACTCTTAAGTGTTTTTCCCCTTCAGTTAGTGAATGCATCAGATTCTCTTGTACCGTCCACACTTGCTACTTAAGTACAAATCTGTTGGTATGAGTGGCTCCTGCATGAGGCCCGTTGGTTTCCATGAACTAGCCTGCTCCACCATGCTCTAACACCTATCCTTACCAGAGAGCAGATCCCAATCTAACATTGCTGCCGGGTCACTGCATTGCACATACACACACACACACATAGAGTATAGGAAACATCAGGCAATGATTAAGTTAATGTAGCTGTCTAACAAACAGAGAAATAGTGAAAGCCATTCAACTGTGTGACGGGACTTTTTATTGTCCAAAAGCTGTACTGTCCAAACCTTGAGGAAAAATTGCCTTGATGAGAGCGAACTGTTGATTCAGGGCTCAGGCCAACCAGAGAGCAATACAGCCAAGTTCGGCAAGTCTGCCTTAATTTATTTGGGGTTATTAAATTTTCATTTTTTTTAACACTGCCTCAGCGCTGCGCTATTTGTCTTTAAATGTGTAATCATTCTTTTATTTATAAGTGTCATTATCTAAACATCTTATCTTTATTAGCCAATAGAGAATCCCCACTGGGCTTACTTCTGCTGCTGTGAGTGTTTTTTGAAATTTGGGTTTCTGGAACTGATTTTTCTTGTTGTCTTTAAACTGTAAATTAAAGACCGGCTTTGTGTGACTGAGTGAACTATATTTTCTAATATACAAAGAGTTAAGCTTGTTGTTTTGTGACTTGCAGCTGGCTTTTCAGCGGTGAAAAGTAAAGACAAACAACGAGAAGGAAAAAAGGCTGAAATGGAGACAAAGCTAGCGCGAGAGATGAGATTTCGGAGAACCAGAGGTGAGAAAAGATCACGTTGAAGGTTTGGAGGAGAAGGAGCGAGATGGAGCGCAAACGAAGCGGTGCTGGTGTCTGTTTTCCCTCTGGCTGGTGGTGGGCGACTGCAGCCAGCATAAACACATGCCTTCATGGCTCACACATTTCCTGCTTCACTCCACATCCCAGCACTGGGCCACACAGGCTCAGGACACCACAGCGAGTTGTGCGTGTGTGTGTGTGTGTGTAGGTGTGTGTGTGTGTGTGTTTGCATGCATGCATGTATGGTATGCATGCTCGTTGCTCTTGTGGTTAACATGGACTCGCGCTGTTTGCGCAGATCTTTCTGTTATCATCACAACTCTGACTGTGTCTGAATGGCTGCGTGGACACACACCGACACACACGCAGGAATCGCATTTCAAAACGCACATCTCGGCTGAATGTAAAGAAAGGTATATTTCATATTAGGCTTTGAGGGAGGAGAGAACCAGGCTTATTCCCATCAGATTCAAACACATGTGGTTTAACAGGCATTAACAGTATTCATCTCCTTACTTGTTGGCGTACCTCTACTCCCACGGGCAAGATATCTTAACGCGTAGTGCTCTGACTCTCTCTTTATGGTGCATATGTGTGTGTGTGTGTTTGTGTGTGTGCGAAAGAGAGAGTGTTGCATCATTCTGTTACTTTAAGGGGGAGTGTAGCAGCAAGGTTGTCTAATGTGTTGATTCTACACAGCTCCTTTCATCTATAGAGAGCCTCTTTTCATCTATAGCGAGAACCTCCTCTATCACCTTTCAGACAAAATCAGGCGGAAAGAGAGATTTATGACACAATGACGACGGGTAGAGAGGAGCAGGGGAGTGTGGGAGACTGAGGAGACGGGGAACGAGACAGAGTAGAGAAAGCAGAATAGAGGGGTCTTTGCCATCTATCATCCTACACAAGACACTTCTTGAGAAAGGAGGGCACCTTTTCCAGTCTCTGCTTTGTCTTGCAGGTACTGTAAGCCTGCTGTTGATTGGCGAAGACGTTCCCGCTCAACTCCAGCTGCCTCCTCTCTCGTCTACACTCTTTTCTTACACTCGCAGGCTTATTAAGGTATGCTTAATTTTAGGTGTTAATTTGAGAAATGGTGGAGGAAAGGCTCTTGTCACCATCCACTCCACCAGCAAAGGCTGTATAGATTCGGAGCAAAGGGGTCGCTGAGGCAAGTTGTTCTCTCTCTTCTTGGTAAATGGGGTGTAAAACAGGCCGGGTGCTGAGAATGGCTGTAGCCCAGAAGGAGATGATTATCTGGGCTAATTTCACCCACAGTGGGGCTGTAAGTATCCCTCTAGGATCATATAAGGGCCTTATAGACACTATATAGTACCGGATGAGGTGTCCCTGAAGTGCTTTAACAAGACAATCATTTGGGCGTCATCCCTCAATGGATAACATGGTGTTAATGAATTTGGCTCAGAGGGAAGAAGAAGGAGGATGTCAAATTCTTATGGGATAAAAAAACACCATGGACCTCATTCAAAGGCTGTAAACACGGAAAAGCCTGCTCCTCATCTCTGCTTGAGGCGAGTGGCTGGAGGCTACAGCAGCTCCTAGCAAAATACACCCGAATCCCTGACCGGACTGCAGTCAATTTGTAATGTAGATGCCAGATTTTGACAAGGAAGATGCATGAAATAAGACAAATATTTCTGGTTCTGCTGCTTCAATTTTGATCCTTAAAAAAAAAAATAAAACAAACTGCCTATCATGTAACCTGGTTTGTCCATTCTGACGTGGTGGACTCCACTGATGAGGACCTGCTCTCTTTGTAGGCATACAGAGCTCATTTTAAGCAAACTCAGGTGATTATATGATAATGAAAACATAACTGTAATTATCATATGATATTTCTGCCAATGTATCCCCCAAAATGCTACGAACTTGACTGACCATCAATAGCTAGCATAAGTCACATAATGGTGACTCCACACAGCATTCCAGAGGTCCCGTCCTCTGAACTGAAGCTAAGGCATCTGGATGCCTAACAATTATTATTACATGCTATTTTCCCTGTGGCTAATGCTACCACCTTTGCAGTACCCAGGAGGTATCTCTTGTCACTCTCTTTGTAGAATCTAACCGCCTCTCCACAGCTCTGGCCCCTGCACAAAGCTAACACGACAACCCAGTCGGTAATGACTGAATTTTGAGTTGTAATCCCTTACACTACTTGTTACTAAAAAAAAAACAATCGCGTTACTGTATCACCTGCCTAAGTCGTGCATTACTGCCAAGCACTGCTTACAAAACAAACGTTTCAACCATCAAGTCTTGAATAAAATGGACCTGTACACTCTGTCTGTGTCAAACACACGAGCGTGAAAAGGCCTTGTCTCCCAGCCCGTGTAATCATGTGCAGCAACATGTGTTAAGTACGTTTGCTAAGGTCATTAGTGTACACAAGATGAAAGGTGATCATCAGCGGGCCTATCAGCTTACATGAAAATTAATATGCGTCACACAAACTCTCTCATGTGACATTTTGTCTTTCTCTACCACTGACGCCCCCCCCCCCCCCCCCCCCCTCTGTCTGCTTTTCATTCTGCCTGTAGCCTTCTCGTGGCTCAAGTGAGGTAATTCTTTTTTTTGAGAACGTACCCAGTAACCCCTCTCAGTGTGTGTGTGTGTGTGAGTGTGTGTGTGTCTTTGCATATGCATGCAGACATATACAGTATATACTGTATATGTCTGTGCATGCATGAAAGTGTGTGAATCTGCATGTGTGTGTGTATTTCTCCTGTGGGCCCCGAGCAATTCTGTGCTGCTCTGAGCTGAGCAGTGGGCTGTTTCAGGCTGTGGTCTAAGTTCAATAAGCCAGGTTTGACATATGCTAGCGTTCTGTACAAACACTGTCCAGTGGTTGGCTCTGCACTCTAACCCTGCTATTATGACTGCTGTGTGTGTGTGTGTGTGTGTGTGTGTGTGTGTGCTCCTGCTACAGAAAGAGCAAAAGCAAGAGGCAAGAGAAAGAAAAACAGTACTGGAGATGGCAACAAAGACAAATACAGTAAAACCAGAGTCCAGTGAGGATAGGGTGATCGGGTGTGCAGCCCAGACCTAAAAATGTTCAAACGTTCTTCCACAACAACTAAATGAGCTTCTGGGGGTAGAGTAGGGCTAGAAGACAACACGAAAATAGATATATATCAGGGTAAAGCAAAATAAGCAAAAGAAAGATGCCCAAGACCTGCAGGTTGCCCCATACGAACAGCGTTACCACAGGTAGAGAGACAAAGACGACCAAACGTGAGGTGAGCTTTACAGAGCTAACTCAAGGTTGTGTCTGTCACCTCACAACACCCATGCTTTGTTTTATGTGATCAGAGTGCATCGTGGGTGAAGTCTGCACCAGACAAGACCAGTCAATTCAGACCAGATTAGCGAAAAACCAAATGATCTTTGTGGATTCTTTGGAAACCACACTTGACCTCTTCTCATACATACCTGAGATCACAACCTAATTTGCCGTTATGGAAAACAGCCTGCAATGTTAAACCTTGGATCCTGATATGCTATGAAATTAAATTCACCAAATGGAAAACGTGAATTGCTTCAGTGGTCTGGGAGAGCGGCGATGTTCTTAATCTGGAGAATTACCTGTACTTTGCCGAACTGCGCTCTAATCTAATTGACCAGCGAAGGCCATCCGATAATGGCGTGCGTGTGCTTTCCACATCCTGTGAGTTAGTGCTCGTCTGCCTACTGTCCCCCCTGCCCACCATGCCTGCTTCTCCATCCACCAACTCAGCAAGCTTCCTGCCGTTCGACCTGCCCATCTTAACACACTGTTTCTCTAACAAACTGACAGCCTCCTTCCCTACATTACAGTCTGCCTAACTATCCACTTGTCTCATTTACTTACTACCAGACATCATCTACACTCCGTCATAGCAGTGGTTCTCCCATAAAGAGCTACAGAGTGTCAGCCTGCTTGCCTGCCAGCTTGCTGCTCCCATAAAGACGTAGGAATGAGGGACCAATCTCATTAGGGGAAGATTAGGCCAAATCTGTTTGCTGTCCCGGTGCCACTGCTGCTGCTGCTGCTGCTGCTGCTGCAGCTGTGGAGCTATGATGAGTGGTAATGCCACTGCCAGGGTATTGTACCAACTAACATGCACACAAACACACCCACTTTCCACACAATCTAAGCTGTTATGAGATGCTAATCACCGCTGTCATTGGCTTGGAGTGGGAGAGTTAGCGGTGGCCTGACCAAGTGTGTGTGTGTGTTGTCTTTGTTCTACTGTATGGTCCAAGCCCACAAACAAGTCCCAAAACACCCAAGAGAGATGAGTAACAGGCCTGAAGACAGAACCCAAACAGCTATAATGTTATGAGAGGGAGAGAGAAAAAGCAACAAGTGAGTAAGAGACAGAACTCGGGAGGGATTGAGGGAGAAAGGGAAACACGTGAGGAGGTTAACTGTAACAGAGGGTTTATTGTTTGTGGTTCTTTGGGGAGGGAACGAAGCGAGCGAAGGAGGGGAAGGCAGCAGAACGAGGGGAGGAGACGAGAGGGAGGGAGACAGTGGGAACAGTGCGTTGGCAGAGGCCAGAACGTCAGGCAGCCCTGCTCAGTCAGCCTGCAGACCGGGGCCTCCCTACCAAATAAGCTGCACTATAATCAGACTAATGCTGCTCAGGAGACGGCCAGCACACTGGAAATCAAACAGCGATGGCACCAGATTAAACACTCTGCAATAAGGAGGTCAACTTTCCACACTCGGGTCGCCCACAGGCTACACACACCAAGCACACACAAGCTTCATGTTTGGTCCTGGGAGCGCCATCTCAAGAAACTTTTGACATTTCAGCAGCCCAGTCTGAACGCTGAAAATGCAAACTCACCAGGCGGTTGGCATTCTTCTTAGCTACTTTTGAACAGGGAACAGTGCAACATTTTGGAGAGACTAATTTGTTTACTTGCAGAGAGTTACAACCCTGATTCCAAAAACGCTGTGTAACACATAAAACAGAATGTGATAATTTGCTTATCCTTTTTGACATATTCTCAGTTGAAAACAGCAGAAACGCAATGTATTTAATGTTTGATCAACTTCACTGAAGACTGGGAAAGTTGTGGAATGTTCCAAAAACACCTCTTTGGAAGGTAAACAGGTAAACAGGTTGATTGGTAACAGGTGATAGTATCATGATTGGGTATGAAAGGGACATCCTGGAAAGGCTCAGTCGTCCACAAGCGAGGATGGAGAGAGGGTCACCACTTTGTGAACACATGATTGTATAAAGGATATTACTACATGGGCTCAGGAACTTTGGAAAACCATTTTACACAAAGGAGGTGATAAAAATGAAATGTATCATCATGAGAGAGAAAGGTATCTGCCATTAAAGTCCATACAAACCATGTAAATTCAAAGGATTTCTTCTGGAAATGGAAAGGTGGCTGGAAACTTTCCGTATGAAGCAGAGTACCATTTTAAATCACTTGTTTTGCTGCAATAGCTTCTGGCAACCAGTGGCAGCACTGAGTGCACTGCTGCCAGGAATCACTCCGGTCGCTATGCAAGAAAGAAATCCTGCACCATCTTTGATTTTAGGAGAGCTGCGTCTGAGATCGCTCTGTATTTACTACCTCGCCGACTGCGTTTACTGTCCACCATTTCATTTAGGTTCTTTCATTTTCTGTGTGGATTTATGCATTATTTAATTCCCACGATGAAATACTTTACATTTATATAGAAGTTGCAGTTATTTCCAACATAGCTTTGGTTTGAATTGACTTTAATGGAAATATTAGAAATATATGCAACATGTTCCTCATACTACCTCTTTCTTGCGGCATTCATCAGCAGATGGAACTGAATCTTTTTTTTTTTGGTTACTTTAAGTCCACCTGATGTTTTTTTTTTTTTTTTCACCTTAAAAATCACTGAAAAGCCTGCAGTGAGTTTGTATTGTAGACAATCTTCCTGTAAAAAGAAAAAAAACAAGTCTTTGTGACTGAAATGTCCTGGTTCTGCGTGATGGTCCTGCATCAGGCCAGAACCTTGTGCCAACAGCTAATTAAGTTTATGTTCTCTGTCAAGCACCTTATTCTGCTGTGACTCAAGGACCAGTATGTCCAGTATGGAAAGCGACACACACACACACAGACATATGCACGCCCTCCCTTGTCAGCAGCAGGAAGACAACCAGCAGATAATGATCTGTGCAGGGGCCAAGTGGTCTCTCTGTCTCTCTAACTCTTGCACTTAGTCCTTTTCTCTCTCTGCCTCTGATAGATTTTAAGTAAATACCAGCTAACAAGCAATTATTTCTGGCAGCCCGGGCCCCTTCTGTCTTCCAAAAGACATGGAGCAGAGGGAGAGGGGGTGGATGAAATCACCCTAACAGATGTGATTTAAATCAATATTACATTATATGTGCCTTTATTTATTTAAAAAAAAAAGTAACACAGGGAACCAAACCAAAAAGGGCCCAGTGATGACTGCTGCCCTTCGCTTGACGGAATAATTGCTTTTAATACATCAGTGTTTTTCATATTTTAATTTCCTTTTACCCCCTGCTTGTCCTTCTTCTGTGTTCCTCCAGGTCTGAGCAATCCCCCCGATGTTAAAACAATATCAGGGAAGAAAAAAATCAGCCGAGCTGTCAAACGTAGAGTTTTAACACAAACCATCTGGTGGAACGATGGAGGTAAACAGGCGCAAACAGAACTGGGCTGGGAGGAAGAGGAGGGGTAGAGAGGGAGGCAGCTGAGGGAGGAGAAAAGAATCAGAGATCTTGAGAGGGGAGATGGGGTGAGATAAGCCGAATGTTACGGAGGAGGAGTTGGAGCAATGGGAGATAGAGCTGGCAGGGGGAAAAAAAAGTGGAGAATTTGGACGTGAGAGAGGGGAAAGGTGGAGGATGAAGAGGAGGAGGCGGAGAGATGGATTGCTGGGAGGGGAGGGGGGTGGAGAGGGTGACAAAAATGTAGTCTGGGAACAAATTAAGGTGTTGTAGTCGAGGCTTGACAGAAGGAGAGGAGGAGTGGGAGCCTCAAACACTCTTGTGTTGTAGCCATTATAACAGAATACGGGACAATAGCAGGGCTTCGTTCCAAAATGCTATAAAACCATTCTGAATTTTAACAAGTTAGCTCGCGGTAATTGTAACACGGCTCCTATTACTAAATACATTGAACTCAAATCTGCAAACTTAACTCAACTGTTGGTGAAGACATTGATGGTGCACAGCAGAGTGATATGTTAATTTAGGATTTAAGCTAATATGCCCTCAATTAAATGTGGAACTTATTTACTGATTTTCATAAGAATAACATTTCAAGCATTTGGCTGTAGCTTCATTTCACTGACTGTTCTGCAGAACGGTTTTCACCACTCAATGTCAGTGTTTCAAGAATTATTCATCACTTCAATATCTGCACATGGCAAAGAATGGTTGGGGTTTAGGAAGGGAAACACCATGGTTATGGCACATAAGCTACGGTTAAAGGTACCATGTGCAGTGGCCACTGGTCGTGCTGCAGAACAACGTTTTTATAAACTCCTTTCCAAAAAAAATTGTGACACGTGAAAAGGAAATAAAACAGAATGCAGCCATTTCCAAACCAACTGTGTTTACTGACAACAGTTTTACAAAGTGTCCCTGAGCCCATTTAGTAATCTCCTTTACACAATCATGTGTTCACAAAGTGGTGAACCTCGCTCCAGTATCACACCCAATCATAACACTCTCACCTGTTACCAATGAAGCTGTTTACCTGTGGAATGATCCAAACTGTTGTTTTTGGAGCATTCCACATCTTTCCCAGTCTTTAGTTGCTCCTGTCTCAACTTGTTTGACTTGTTTGTTGCTGCATCAAATTCAGAATGAGGATATATTTACAGGAATCAATGAAGCTGATGAGCTAAAACATTAAATAAAATGTCTATGAACTGTTTTGAGTGTATGTCAAAAAGGGTTAGTAAGTTCTGTTTTATTTACACAGCACCCCAACTTTATTGGAATCGGGGTTGTACTCGGGAAAAGAATATATTGGAGACGATCTATGGTTCAAGGTGGAGACAGGCGTGGTAAAGGAGTTCTTCAAACACACATCAGTATGGTATCTTACCTTTTGTTGAGACAGCAGCAGCAGCAGGGCAGCAGCAGACACATGGAGGAAGAAAGAAACAGATTTTAATTAGTGTCACAGTTTCAGGAAACACCTCCATCCTCTTCTCCAATAGGTGTCAGTTGTGGCATTGGCTGGTGACATGATTGTCAAAATTAGTTGGTTACTTCCGTAAGTGACTAAACACTGATGCCCCATTTCATGCCACAAAACTGGCTCGGACTCAAAATACAACAGTCATTTTGCTTTAATATCAAATTTCTCCTGTGAAGAAAAGCAGGTAAGACTTTGTATCCCACTCATTCAACAGTGCAAACATATGTTCAGCTGCTCAGAGGGTTGAAACAAGCGCTGGCTCAGGTAAATCATGAATCATGAAAAAAACAGCAACAACATGAAGATGTCTCTCAAGAGGTATGGAGTGATGGAGGCTAGCCATGCTAATGCTAATGCTAGGGATGGCGATGGTCCCAGAGGCTGAACCCCATGAAGATCTCCTCACTTAGCACCACAGACTGGCATTTGTGGTTTTAAGTGAAGCTTCTAAACAACTGTTGGACAGACTGTCATGGCATTTGGCACAGAGACTAACGGCAGGTATTGATGTGACGTTGAGTGTGTCGACGTTATCTGTGTTTATGCTTTTAATATACTGGAAACAAGACGTCTACTTGACATCCATTACCTCAGGACAGACTCCAGCAGCCGCGCAACAAGGAAGAGCATTAAATAAGTACAAAAATGAACACCCCCCGCAGCCCTGTAGCCTGCTCCTTCACAATGTCGGCGACTCCTCCCCTCCCCTCTCCCTGTATATTCCTCCTTGTGGTGGCATGGCCCCTGTCAGGTGACACGGGAGCTGATGAGGCCTGACAGAGGGTCAGCGACCTCACTTCCTACTCTAATTGGTCTTGGGTGATAAACCAGCCCCCTGGGACTCCGGGGTGATGTGGGCTTGGTGGAGCAGGGAGGAGCCAGGAGTCGTGGAGTGGGGTGAGTAACGGGGGTCTAGCGAGGCCTCTTCTAACTCAAGCATTTGGTAATGCGCTAATTAATTTTAAGAGTTCGACATCCCCCTCTCTGGCCCTTACTAGAAACAGATGTTAAGCTGAGAGGGAGGGGAAAGGGGTGGTGGTGGTGGTGGAGGAGGTGGTGGTGGTGGGTGATATGGCGAACGCTGCTGAGCGAAACCCAGATACAGATCTCCAGAAGAGGAGAGGAAAAGAAAGCGGAGGGCGACACAGAATAACAGAAAGAAAGAATGTTCCAAAGGATCTGAGTCACTTTGCCGCCCCCCTCTCTGACAGGTGAAGCGGATGACAGTGCAATTTCACACCTCACTGAGCGGACGACGGATTCTTCTGTGTTAGCGAGGAGGAGAACAAAACATCCTCCTGAGAAGTCGCACACGTGCCCACATACTCAAGACACACACACACACACACACACACGGAAACAGAACGCAGTAGAATGCATTCTGTTAACACTTGTGGGTTACACCCTGAGAAAAACACAATGGCCTATTCATGAGATATGTGTGCGTATACAATGACACGTGTCTTTGAAACAGAGGAGGGACGGGGGGTGTTTTCAAGAGGCATTTGTAACTTAATAAAGATAGAGAGAGGAGTGTGAGGGGGAAGGACATGTGTGTGTGTGTGTGTGTGTGTGTGTGTGTGTGTGTGTGTGTGTGCTGGGACGGTCGACACACAACATTCAAATGGTAAGTTGTCAACAGTGAGCGCAGGATAACAGGAGTGAGAGTTCTGCCTAATGTGTCAGAGGGATCTGGAAGTGATCTGTGGCCCTGACATGAAAGCCGTGTGTGTGTGTGTGTGTGTGTGTGTGTGTGTGTGAGTGTGTGTGGGTGTTTAAGGGGTAAAAGGGGGTGGGGAGGTCCAGGGAGGCCCAGTTGTTGTAACCTCTGACCTTTCGGCACGCTCCAGGGCCTCCCAGAAGCCACTTCAAATGCACCCTGCATGGGAGCCCCCCGTGCCACAGAGAGACAGAGCGAGCGAGCGAGCGGAGACGGCGAGTCTCAGCTGTCATCGTGGTCACAGAGACGCATGTACACTAAAGCCTACTCACAAAACAAGCAGACAATTTGTTTCTGCTTCTGTCTCTGTGAGTCTGTTAACCGCGAGTCCAGAGCCTCACATTATACTTTTAGTGCCTGTGGACAAGTTGTAGCTCCATACATATACATCCTCACACTGGTTTGACAGATGCATCCCATAGAAGCCACACGCCGATATTTGTCAGGGCTTTCCTCCTTTCATTTTTTAATTTTGCCTTAGGAAGCTTCATCAAACAGCTTTAGCTTCGGAAAAATCTTCCTCCACGCTGCAGCTTGTTCTAACCCTCAGTGCAATATTTAAACACAACACTCTGCTTTTATTTTAATGGCTGCATAAAGTAAAACCTATACTAGATGTCTCGATCACAACTCTGCAAAACTCAGCACGGCAGAGACTAGAATCTGCACAACGTTCTTTACTTCAACAGTGTTTCTAATTCACTGCTGATGTGCGATCAGATCTCCAGGCACAAAACAGCACATTATACTGTATATGCATATCTCAAAATGATCTGCAACGGGTGACCACAGTGAAAAGCCGCTGGTTATGACTAAGGCAACCACATATGTCTTCAGAAAACAATAAAGTTATTACTGATTGCATGTCTTAATAGCTGGAATGCAAAAACACCTCAAATGATCTTGATCTAAAATGTAAAATAACACTATATCAAAAGAGAGAGTTGAAAAAAGAACAGAATTGGAAATAAATAAATAAATAAGAAGAAAATCCAGAAAAACTAGAAAAAAAGGAAAGGAAAAGGGAAAAAATGTTGAAATAAAAAGAGATGAAATTAAATGGAATAACAAAAATCAAGAAAAAGGAGAAAATTCTTCTTAATTGTTTTTTCTCATTCATAATATTCATACTTTTCTTTGCTCCATTTCTTTTCATTATATTTGTTATTTTTCGTTTTCTCTTTAGAGTTTTGTCTGACTGTCTGTGATGGCTGAGGTTTGTTCCCTAAACTTGCATGCAGGTACTGTATGGCCGCCCTGCGCTGCACCAGTGGCTTTTCACTTCAGTCACCTGTGACTCTGGAGGCAAAGTCCAGCTGCACAGCATGAGGTCGAGGAGTTTAAGAGGTTAATTCCACCTGAATCACTCCGTGCTTGCACATTTCCTGAGGTCAAACCCCTTATCAGTGGTTTTTTTTTGCTTGTTTGTTTTACAGCCTTTCTCTTTCTCTCCGTCTGAAATTCTTTTTTTTTTACTCCTTCCTCTTGGATTTCCTCGCTGTAAGGCAAACCTCCTCACCCAAAATCCCAGCCCAGCTTCCCTTCTTCTCCTCCTCGTTGCCCTGCAGAGCATTAGACATCAGACAGCACACTCTGCGTCTCCGTCTCCTCTCCTCTCCGTTTGCCTTCGCGTGTGTGGTCTGATTAGTCAGGCCCCTGTGGTTTAGCTCTGACCCAGGGAGTATGCGGTGCGGTGGGCGAGTATGTGGGGAGGCAGTTCGATGAGGGTGATGTGCCAGCATGAGGAAACGCGATATCATCCGTGAGCTGTCAAGCTCTGGTGAGAAAGCAGACCCGGAGCGTTGTTGTCATGCCAACCCCGTCCTGCCCCAGTTGATCCCCCAATTCTTCTCATAACCCCCGTGGCTATTTCTGACCTATGCAAAAACCACCTGACAGTTGACGGGAATCTATCATCAATCTTCTTGACTGGTCGCAAGAGCCAGCACATGCACACACATACACACACATGCGCACACACACACACACACAGATAGCTCGTACAAACATATACATCTATGTACAGCATATGTGCATGATATTGATCCACTGCACATAAGGGAATTCCCCTCCAACTTTAGCCTCCTCCAACAGTAGCACACACTTCCAAGAGACTGAGGGCGGATTGCTCATTTACTTTGGCTGTGTCAGCAGGCAGCAGCCACCTTGGCCAGACCGACTCTTCCTGGGTCTCCTCTTTCCCAGAGAGCAGAAACAAAGCAGCAGCAGCCGCAGAGAGAGAGACACTCGGAGGAGACAGAGAAAAAGGAAACCAGTGGAGGAAAGTAACTAAGTATTTTAAGGTACTTGTACATGTGTATTTCAATTTGACTTTTTTTTTTTTTCTGATTTTTTTGGGGGGCATTTTTTCACCTTTATTAGACAGCAGAGGCAGACAGGAAACACGGGAGAGAGAGGTGTATGATAAAGCTCGCTGGCTGGAATCAAACAGGCGACGTTGCGAAGGTCATGCAGCCATGTGGCAAACATTCAAGCACCAAGACGCTCCTCAGTTTGACTTTATGCCTCTACTTCACTACGTTTGAGAAGCAAATGTTGTACTTTTACTCTGTTATATTGACCTGACAGCTGTAGTCAGCAGTCACTGTGCAGATTAAGATGCTAAAAGCTTATATACAAAGTACATAAACTGTGATATGATGAATACTTTGTACATTTTGGTGATAATAAAATTTTGAATGCAATTTAATGTAATTGATTATATTAACACTGTGGCAGTGGTGGACAGTTAACTACTTTTACATGCACAAAAGTCCAAAAAAACTAAAATAAAGTGCTTCTTTTTTCTCCCATCAACCAGCACATCTGCCCCTCACATTTATCTTATGACCCTTTGGAGGAGGCCTGAGCCTTAGGTTGCGAACCACGAGGAGAAACTACCTAACTGTAAAATATTTCAACTCGCTCCACCTCGACCAGTCACAACAGTAACACGCTGCTCATACACTGATTAATCAGTGTGGCCATATATAACTGTACTAGCAAATTCAACTGATATGTTTGAATACATATTTTTACTTTTTGTTGCCGATTTTTTCCACAAGCAATGGCTTTAAACATTTCTTTCACCACTGAAAAAAAAAAAAAATGATGATGAAGAGAAGCAGACTGAATAAGAGACAGAGAGGCCCTGCCAACCCCCTACCAGGCCGTGTCCCTCCTCATAGTTTCTCTGCACAATTTGAAAAGCACCAGTTCTCCAGCCAGAGAGTAAAAACACATGATGCAGATCATTGCTTTAGGCTGACTGATACAAGAGCTGAGCTAGAAAGGGAAAAGAGGACAGGGGTGAGGGTTGCTCTTCACAACATATGATCGTAATGGTGTTATCGCACTGAGGGTCTGAGGCAGGCCCAGCTGAGGAGGAAGCACAGTAAACAAGCTGAGAGCGTGTAAGCACACACACACACACAGTGCAAAAGGCAATAGTGTGGTCAGAGGGGGCTGATTTCAGTCGCTTAGTCCTTCATTTCCTGTGAAGGCACGCTAAAGAAATCAGCAGTGTGCTGCAAATGTTGCACAAACAACTGCTGGCCATATTGGTGATCACAACTGGCAACATTCCCCAACTGGGTTGATTTGGGCTCGACACTCAACAGATTGAGCTGTGTGAGTCTCTGTGTGCTCACCATCGCACATGTTCTAACTGTCATACCAGTCATCTGCTCAGAGTGCTCTGCATACACTGAGCACACACACACGCGCGCACACACGCTCAGAGTGAAATATTGACACAAGCTGCTGGAAGCCTGGCTATTTTGTGCAGCAAAATGCAGGAAAGGCCTCGTCTTTCAATCATTCAAATCTTGGCCTCCCCGGTTCTGTTTTGGTTAATGTCTGCTGCTTTTTGAGGGCCTGGATTCATAACACATGCTGAACGTGTGCGCTCATGATAATGCAAGGCAATCTGGATGGAGGCATGTTGTTATGCATGCATTAAGCTTGCAGGGCCTGGGATATGCTGATGCAGGCTCTGTGAGATTTAGAGGAAACAGGTCTTCAGCTATGACCTCCAGATTATCAGTTCCTCTATGAATACAGACCCTGGAGAATATCCCAGCGGCCTATAATGACAGACACCATGAATTCTGGAGTCAATGAGCCTAACAAATGTTAACAATGCAGCCCCTCTCGCCGTCACCCCCTTTTCAGTCCCCAACCGCCAGGACCATTGTAGCAATTAGTATAATGAATGTGGTTTTGCTGGTAGGTAATCACATACTGTATGGCACAGCCCCCTCTCCCCACATACAGGCGCCCGGCTATGAATGCTTTGGTTTCATTACAGTCCCCCCCCCCAAAAAAAAAAATCCACTCACTCCCACTTGCTTTCCCTCTCTCTTTCTCTTCCTCGCAAGCTCGCCTCCTAACTCCTACACCCTTCCTTTCCGCTCTGTTCAAATCTAAACAAAAGACACATCTGGTCTGTCTCTTACCCCCCTTTCTCCCCTCTCGCTTTCTTTCTCTTTAACTCCCTCCTTGTTTCTACCCTGAGTCTTTTTCAACTGTTTCTATCAGCATAAGAGCAGCACTTTGTTGGTGGGAAGAGCCGGTTGAAGGAGCTTTGTTAGAGGGTCAACCACTCGACTTAAGACTGTCGCTGGAGTCCAGCTCGCTGTGAATGACGACTACTGTATCCCAAAACCTCATGTATACAAACTCCCAACCGACTGTATATTAATCTGCCTTTGTAGAGTTCCCAAAAGTGTTTATGTGTCCATCATTTGTAAACTACAGCAGTGGTTCCCAAACCTTTTTGTCTGATGTACCCACACAGTGCGTCAGGTGAAGTACCACTTTATCAAAGCTCCCACTTGTCATGTTCCAGATGTGCTCATTTGAACTGGATGTTTAAAATAGTGGATATTATAAGAATACTTTTACTTCATAGAATTGAACTGTAAAAGTTTTGGTCAGTTTGGTAAAGTTTGCACTCATGCTACTTTTTTGGAGTGGCAGAAGTTGAGTGTTTCAACTATCTATTCATCACTTTTAGCTTAATATTTCAGCTGTTTATTCATCACTTCTAGGTAACTATTTCAACTATTTAACAGTCACTTTTAGCTAACTATTTCAGCTGCTTATCCTAAGCTTTTGTAGATGTTTAAACCTCTCTGCGCACAAGCTAACTTGTTTTCATGCACTTTAAATCACAGCACAGTGTTCAGTATTTGCTCATGTGGATATATTTTCTCTATCAAATCATAATTTCTGCTTTTTCAAATTAGCTGAGTTTCTCTCCAGTCTCTTCCCCCGTACCTCCTGGCATCTGCAGAAGTGTCCCTTGGGGAACTACAGGTTTTCTTAATCCTTTTGCTGGTGAAGCAAACAGTGCGGCAGACGTGAAAAGTGGAACATCAGCACCGGCTACATCTGTTTAAGCTGCGTCACAAGCAGAGCTGGGAACATGTCGCTGCTCAAATTTAGAATTATTGATTATCTTCTCAAAAGATAACCCCCTTCATCCGCTGTGCCTAGTCGGAGCCCTCGGGGAGTCTCCCGTCTCCACCAAGCGCACTGACACCGTCGCACACAAATGGAACTGCAAGTGTGCAGAGCGAGTTTCTTTCTCTCTTTTCTCGTCAAAGGCGTTTACATCCGCAAAACGGTGATTGTTGTTTGTCCACAGATGTTCAGATTATTGTGTGTCGTTAGAATTCTGCGCCTGTGTGTGTGTGCGCCACCTTCCGCCCTTCATCCCCGCGTTCACACACCGAATACACAGGTTGAATGTTAGACTCACTTCAGGGCTCGGTCGATCTGTCCTTCACAGCAGGGTCACAGGGGTCACCATGACTCATAAACGTTTCTCACTTTTGCCCCACGAGCTGTCAGACTACAGCGGACGGCTTCACATCTGGACCCAAGGTGCTATTGAGCAGAAATCTTCTATTTCTGCCTTTTCTGCCGGTCTCTGCCTTTTTTTTTTTTTTTTTTTTTTACCCCTTTTTCTTAACCTTATATCTCTCTTTTTCTCACTCTCTTGCCAGACCCATTCCCCCCCCCACCCTCCCCCCAGTTTTATATGGAAAAACATTCCTGGTGTTCTACTCGGCTCCAGTGAAACCTGGTGCTTATTTTCAGTGCCCTAAATTGATAGCAAATGTGAGGACAGATCCCTCCTCTCGTTCACTCTTCCCTCCCTCAATTCCTCCACCGCCACCCCCCCCCCCCCACCTCCTCCCTTTTTGGCATGAACAGTGAGGATACGTGGAACATTTTCGTGACCATATTGAACCCGGGGGTTTTATGTTTTTGAAGGTGTTCCCCTTTATATTCAACTGCATGTGTTTTTGTTGAATTTCTGGGGAGAGAAAGTCTACAGCCTGAGAGTCTCCTTGAGAGCAGGACTGAGTCATAGACTTTTTGTTTTTCAATAAGCCCCCCACTGCACCGTGGAAACCAAACCTGGTTAGCCTCAGCTGTCTTTACCCATAATTCAACAATCCCTGTGTGTTTGTTTTCTCTTTTTGCCTCTCTCTCTCCCCCTTTCGCTCTCTTTCTCTGACTCTGTAAGTGAAACCCTAACTGCTCCCTTCATTTTGATGCAGCCAACTGAGTTCTGCTGGACCAAAATGCCCTCTATTGTTATGGATGTGTGCTGGGGAGAGAAACTGAGCCTTGTGGATCGTTCCTCTGTGGATGAAGCTTATAATGGTTTTGATTAGAAAATGGGGGAAGAAAACCCAGTCAGCTCCTTGTGAAGTCTGTTTTTATTTCAAACTGCAAACCTTTGGACTTTGTGGGTAAAGGTGTAGCTTTGAATGTTCATAAATCCATCTTAAACTATAAAAAACTTAAACTGTAAACTGTAACCTTAAATATTTTATTGTTTTTGTTTTTTTTATATTGTATGCAGACCATGCACAAGGAGCATCAAGCAGCTAGCCACATGGAAGACAGTATAACACCCAATTCAGATGATGTTTTCAATAGTTAGTAGTCACAATGAGTCATCTGCACATCAGCCAATAATGTGGCTGCAATAACTCATGTCCAAATTTGCACATTTTCACATGTGCAAATATCAGCCAGCACAACACAGTGAAGAAGGGACTTACTGCACTCTGTGAAGCTGATGAGCTGATGAGCTAGGCACTGCTAGCTTTACCTACAGCTGAATTTACTATTCCTGCTAGCTCTCTGTAATAGCAAAACATCCATTTTGATGAATTGACATGCTGGTAATGCAAACTGTAATTCCACATAACTAAGTAAGTGCAGTAGCCAAATATGAAAAAAGACTAAAGCAAGTCTCCTAAAAGGTATCAGACCTAGCAGGGCATCAATACCTGTCATCCCAGCTTCTCATTCAAGTAAAATTCTTGTGATTTTGTTTGGTTAACTTGCCGTTAAATCACACATTTAAACCTTTAATAACTACAGCAAAGATTTTTGGCCACTTGGGGGCAGCAGAAACAAGTTGTCGAAACAACATTGACATATCATCACCTTCTAAACTGACATAACAAATCAAGTCCTTAGGGAAATATGTGACTCTTTAGCTGCTAAATGCTCCAGTATGTTCACCAGCCAGTTGCTAATTGAGTCTACTGTCTGCTGCTAAGCAAGTAGTGAGTTCTTTGCACACTACCTTTTTGCAGAAAACAGCTGCTTGCTGTGGCTGAAACTAACGCTGAGTCCGGTAATAATTGTCTGTAGTCTCATCAATAAGGGCATTTAGTATTATTTACTGTGCATACAAGAATTCATGTGTTCTATACAATATTGATTTTAGTTAGCTGTAAAAGTTAGCTATTAGCACTTGATAAGCATGTCAAAATTCACTTCATGCAGCTTTTGGTTGTTCCAGGGCCTAGCAAGAGGATGGTCGTAGGCTAGCTGGTGGTTATTGAGCTCTGCACGGATGGAGAGCCAGGCCTGCCTGTTTGTATTGGCCAACTGTCAGCATTCCACATGTCTTTGTGATTTTCAGCTCCCTGACCTCAGGAGACCCTCCAAGCTACTGTAAGTTATAGTCACACCAGGAGCACAGATGGATCAGGAAGGAACGATGAAATCCTATTGGTGCTTGGCTGCCTTCTAAAGACACATGTAATGAAAAATACAGGCCACACTGCAGCTGCCACAGCAAATCAACTTTAACTCTGAAATATGAGCTGATGATTCCTGTGCATTTTCTAAAATGATGATCACTGGCATAGGAGAGTTCAGCATTGGAAATAAAGCCAATACGTTATGCTATTCCTGAAGACATGCCACGTTTAAGTACAGCTACTAAGGATCATCATATGAATAAATGCAACCAATCATTCAATTTTATAATTATGCTCATCTATCTAAGAAATTAGAATGTATGCAGCTTAAAATAAGGTCCAAACCTACAGTTATCAATGCCTGCACAGCAGAGACGAGAAGATGGAAGCAGTGTGTTGAAATTCCCCACTGGTGCTCCAAGTGGAACAGTAAGTCAGAGGCAGTAGGCTACTGTGTGTCACAGAGTCGGCAATGACCCCTGTGGGCTGTTTCTTGTGCATTGTTAGCAGGGCTGGTCATGGGACTTGCAAAGAAAATGAAATTAGGCGCTTACAAAGTTAAAGGTGCTAATTACAGACTCATGCTAACTGCCGGGTCAGGAGAGCCTGATTCTCATTCCAACCGCACCCATATTTGAGTATATTTATATATCTCTTAATTTAATACCATCTAACCAAATATGACATCTCAATCTGTCCAATGCCTGAACACACTTAATTAACTATGCAACCTGACGGAGGCACTGTACGTTGGCATAACAGTGTCAGTGTCACCTTGGCCTACTGCTCCACATTCGTCACCTTGTTTGCCCTCACAGGCTGTTAAGCAACATGACGGAGAACAGCAAAGCGAGCATGAGATCCCTCGAACTGTGTGCGCGATAGGCAGAGTTTAATGTGAGCAGTAAGAGGACAGAGATAAAGACAGAATGTGGCAAGTTAAGAAATTAAGAGACGTGCATGCACAAGATTAGGAGGAGGTGCGGAGGTGATTAGGGTGTGAGAAGGGAGGGAGGAGGGTGTTCATAGCCAAATTAAAGAACAAGCAGTGCCTTGGGGCTGATCTAAACAGGATTTACCTGTTGCTGTCCCGAGGTGACACGCTTCACTCATTTACCCAACGCCGCTGCAGGGCCCAAACTCCCAAAGACCTCATTAATTAAGGTGCCCCCATGCAAAACATTGTGTGTGTGTGTATGTGTGTGTGTGTGTGTGTGTGTGTGTGTGTGTGTGCATATATACCTGCAACCTCAATCTCCTTGCACATAACTCTATTCATTTGGGTTCTTTTATTGAATCATCTGACACTGTCACCTTAAACGAGTGGCTCAGGAACTCCTACAATAAATCCTCAAAGCAAAATAGTAAGATGACAGGTGGATGGGGCGGAGGAGCGAAAGCAAAAGGGGGAATGCACTAGCAAACGTTGCACTCGCCCTCGGGTAAACCAGTCGTTTAGAATTGACATGTTACAACGCAGGCCTCAACATATAAACATAAGCAGAGCACACTCATCAGCGGGTCATGGTTGGATGTCACCCTGCAGTTACCAACCCTATTATTCAAAAAACCAAAAACAATAACTGTCAGCCACAATCGACAAAGCAGGGAACAACGCCTGGACCAGCTCCATCTCCCAGTTCATACCTCTGCAAATGGAGACCAAACTGTCTACTGCCCCCTCCAACCCTGCCCTCCCTCACCAAAAACACTCCTATATCCGCCCTTTGCCCTGGGGATGCGTGTCAGGATGGTTTACACACTAAAAACAAACAGGCGTCCCATTGCAACAGCAAGAGAAATGGATGTGGGTTTGGATGGGGTGGGAGACGGAGGGAGGAGGGATGGAATGGAAAGAAGGGGGGACAGAGGCAGGATCAGGGCACACATGAAGGAGAGAAAGTGAGAGGGAGGGAAGGAGCGAGAGAGGGAGCGAGGGAGGGGGTAGCATAGAGCAAGAGAGTGAAAGTTGTCATAAAACGACAATAATAAGAAGCCTCAGTGCCACCCAGTGACCACATCAAGGCTGCTGTAATGACAGGCTGTGCAGAACACATGTCCGCCTGAGCGAGGGAGTGTGTGTGTGCATGTGTGTGTGTTTGTGCGTGACGTGTGTGCGCCCTTCTCTCAGCGCTAAAAAATGGCTAAGTTAACCGAGTAATATTATTCCCAGCATGGACACATGCACAGTACCTCATACACACCACAAAGCAACACTCGACAGGCACAGAGTGTCCACACCCAGCCTTTAATTTAGACTACATACACTCTCCACTCGCTCAGGGAATGTAGGTACATGTGTAATTTACTGTTCATAGCACAAGTTACAAACGTAGCTACTTCTACTGTATGTCTAACACAGTGGCTCACAAAAGTTGGGGATTTTTATGACCTCTTAAAAAGAGGCAAAGTCTGTGTGGGAACTCTTGAGCCTGTTACAGCACTGATACACGTCTATTTAACACGAACGGTGGGGTCACTATGTCAGGATGTGGACTATAAGATCTGAACAAACAACAGTAACAATGGCAACGTACTAGAGCTTCCCCCCCCCCCCCCAGCAAGCTGACAGTAATGTGCATTACACAGCAATATCTATGTAACGTTTGCTAACATTAGCCACCATTAGCTGCTAGTCATTCCAGAGCAAATAAGGCTGCAGCAGCCAAGCGAGAGAGCACTTTTTAGCCTGACTGTTTGAAATATGAAGCGTGTGTTTCTTCTTTCAAAAGCTGCATCAGCTGTGTCCAAAATCACACTCTATTGACTATATAGTGCACTATGTTTACTGTCTGTATTTTATTTGTATGTCTGAATGCTGATTATGTAAATGTAATCACTCTATGGTGCCCTCAAGGATTCCACAGTGGTCCTTGCCAATCTGCCCACTATACAAGGTGCCACATCAAGTCTACACCCGTGATGATGGTAAGTGTCCAAAATCTTACTTTCCTGCTCACTATAAAGTATGCTATTCCATGTGCATCATATAGGGTGAAGTGCAGCAAATGAATGACTGAGGGATAGATTTAAGACAGAGGTATAGTCTCATTTTAATGCAGGACTGCAGTCAGAGCAGGTGTTTTCCATCAGAACCCAAAGGCAAACATCAGATGCGACGTCACTAATTGGGGTGTGGCCACAAGTTCAACAAGCGTGAAAGTTTCCGCCCGTGGAGAGCAGCTCACAGCAGTTGTCTACTTTGTGCTGTGTTGTGTGGCCTCAAGGTTTGATAGCATTAAGTTCAAGCTAATACATTTTGCATTAGGCGTCACAAATAGTAGCCAGGGGACAGACGCAGTCTTACAACATCTTTCCTTGTTTTCAGTGACTGACAGGCTTTTGCTATGAATGGACGTTACATCATCTCCATGTCCATAGTCTCTTAATGTTGAGGTGGATAGAGCGTTAGGCTAGCATGCTAACTGAAGCAACCTGGTGTGAACAGGCCAGAGACTGGCCGTCAAACAAATGTCCTCACATCAAATGTCAAAGACGCGTCCGGTGCGGCAAGGATGTATGTTCAGAGCGAACATAAACAGAACAGGAGCTTATAACGAATGGAGCCAAGGAACAGCTGAAATATAGTCCAAGCAAAACCTGAGCAGGTCCAAAATAAAATCAGCAAAGTTTCACCCTCGAGTGTGATAAACACTGTGTGTAGGACACGGCTGTTTACCAGAGCAGACCTGGACAAAGAATGCCAGACAGGCAACAGTGGAGCAACGGAGGGACCTGAGCCCAGGAGAGAAAATCCTGTTCTTTTTCACAAACACCTTGTAGGAAAAAAAAAAAAAAGGCCTGATCACAAAAGAGGCTCTGTGCTTGAGGCTATTTCAGTAAAGAGTTCTAGCCAGGACAGATCCACTGAGAGCACATGTGAGATGGAAAGAGAGGAAGAGAAAAGGGGGCTTTATTTGGTTAACAACGTCCACGAATCAGTATGGGGGAAGAATGTGTGTAATTTGGCTCTGTTTGTTTTGCATTAGGATATAAAATATGTCGGGATTACTTCATCACACGTCTAAAGCCCAATGAAACGGAGATGGGCAAGCGTCGAGGAGGGGGAACCACAATTTTTTGTAAGTTGGGTTTTGGGTAACATATCAAATGAGTCTCACTGGAACAGCAGCTTCAGCAAAGCACGGTGAAAAAAATGTGAGGCCAAAAAAACAAAACAAAGCACTACAGTGCCAAAAAGACAGCTTCAATCAACAGTTGCTGCAAACTATTTGGCAAGATACCCCCTCAACTCTGTCTGATGAACACAAATACTCACTCATCAATAGCGCCATTTATTCCATCCATTTATCCATTACTTTCAGCTACTCACCATTTATCCATTTCAGTACTCCTGCCTAAATGTTCTGGATCAAAGGATCAAATGGTTAGCTTTCATCTATTTATCAGTTGCTGAGCTATTTCGCCATTCAGCTATTTCTTTTAGCTATTTCACCATTTATCAATTAGGCTACTTTAAGCTAACCATTTCAACCCTTTATCCATTACTCTTGCAACTTCTCTGCTTGCTTGAAAAGCAGCTTCAGGCACTCTCAACACGTGATAGCTGCTAGCCTCAGCTACTCCACAATCTTTCCATGTACCCCCATGTACCATGTAACTGGAGGAGTAGGTCTACCCCCTGGGGTGCAAGCACCACTGGTCGGGAATCACTGATGTACTGATGTGTATCTGGTCTTGCATATATGAATATATAAGTATCTTGAAAGTCTGACTGAACAGAGGGCCGTTTTGTGTCTAAAAGTGATGCTGATATATTGAATGTGACATTGGTCATGCAGGGTAAACACACTCATAGTATATTCTAAGAAGATTTTATGCATCCTGGACGTAGAGTTTCGCTGAAAGACTGTGAAACAGCAGCTCTCTGTGTAAGCCATCTTTAGTTTACTGGGATAATCATGGCTCTTATCATAAGGATTTCCCTATGTCGCTGCCAGGATTGTGTAGTTTGAATCCATGCCCAAAGACAAAATCTTTCAGTCGATTAGAGAGGGGAAAAAAAAAATCTGAGCATGTATCAAAAAAAAAAAAAAAAAAAATACAACTTGGCCTTAAAGTAATCACATTAGCCTGTGTGTTTAGGTCCTGGTGGAGGAAAACCACCCTGGATGGAGGTAGTGGGGATAATGGGACCATTCTTGATGCTTTTCAGCGTGAATACTATCTCGTTAGGGTCCATTTTACAGCCAGGCCAGAGGGGAAAGTAAACTCAGATGAAAAGAACAGAAACGACAATAAAAGAGCAGGCAGAAATAAAAAAAAAAGAAAAGAAAGCAGGGATCAGAGATGCTGTCAGGGCCAAAACCGCAGATAAAAATCTAACCGCAGAATGAAGGCCAGATTGCTCTAATTCACTGTCATCTCAAGTATTTTTTTCTGCGTGGAGAGAAAGACAGCGGGACAGAGAGCGTGGCAGAGAGAACCCCTATCCTCCCTCCATCCGCCCACACCCACTCCTCTCCTCCATTCAGATTTACTGCTTTTAAATTGTTTGCCCTCTGCTTTTAATGGCCATCTCTAGATCATCAGCTCTTAAAATAAACACCAAGACTTGGATTACCTTCTCTATCACCATCCCGCTGGAGCAGAACACACTTGTAGCGGCCGCGCCTCGCTCTGCTCCGCTCTTTTCTGTCTTTACCTTAATTCTGTGTGTGTGCGCGCTCCCCTGTATGTTTGGGTTGGTGGAGGAAAGCCTCGCATTAAGGCTGAGCGGCAGAAGAATGGAAACTCAAGTAGGGCTCAGAGGCAGGGTGGTCTGCGTCTAATAATACACCAATCAAATGTTACTTCACAAAGGGCAAATAACAGAGTAGATCAGCTCCACCGCTGCTGCTGAGTGGGGGATGAAGGAGAGAGAAAATACATGCTAACACGCGTAATTGTAATATTCAGCCTCTACAACTTCAACATTTCAAATCCTCTGGAGATCCGTTTCTGAGCAGACTCGGATCCTGATGACATTTGAAGAATGAAGATCGTGTGGTTTTCTAACTTTTGCGGTGACAGATTGCACCCGGTCAAGAACCAGCGAGGGGGACCCTGGCTTACCTACTCTGCGAGGCCTGCGCACCCCGCAGTCTAATCCCAGGTCCCGTGTCTGCCACAGGACAGCTGGGTCATATCCCTGCGTGTACATTTTTGTGTGTGTTTGCTTGCAGATGCGGTTGCTTCTCTTCATGTGTACATACAAGGCCCACAGGCATCAGGTGTGAAGGGGGGTTCAGGTGCTGGGTGAGCCCAGAGAGGAAACTCATGTGCTCGGCTGCAGACAGCGTTTGTTGTTGCTCGGCCTGCTTCTATGGCGCACATGAGCATATGCATGGAAGCACACATACACTCTCTTAGAGTACATGCACAAACAACACCTAAAAACATACTTCACACACTTCGCTCCCATGGACTTAAAGGGAGCCATTGGGGATGTAGGCTTAATCTTTTAAGAGGAAAAACAGATTGCATTTGGAAAATGAAAGGGGAAGGGATGCAGGCTCATGTTTATGAATGATAACAATTCAGTCGGCCAACTCACGGGCAATGGTTGTATTAATATGCAAACGCAGAGTATGTATGCTGTACCTAATGTTTGATCTCGAGGCTCTGACCTTGTCACTCCCCATAGCACACCTTTAAGACTACACTGAGAGAGACTGGGGAGTGAAGATAGCAAATCCCTACTCTGCTCCATGCGAAACAATCAGAGGCCACAGGTGGGTGCAGGGGTGGAGTGACTTCAAATTGACCACCTATGGGACTCAGTTTGACTCCAGATCATTTTCAGCAGCTGAAAACATGCTTAACGTTGTTTTATCAGCTTGATACTTCATGACTTTTCCTCATTAAACACTGTAACAATTGCATATAAACAGGATTTTGGGCTGATGACATGTTGAGACGTCTGTCAGAGAAAGCCAAGCTTTACTTCTGTTTGGGGTCAAAGACACCCCAGCTGTTAAATAGAGTGGACTGCTGCTTTATATCTGTGATTGGTGTTGACAGGACTTCTCACACTGCTCCACCCATCTTAAATCCCAAATGAGTATGTTTGGATCTCTGTTATTGGAGTTTCTTTATAGGAGGTCAAACAGGAAGTCTGACCTCCCTGGAATGGAACTGAACCCAAACATACTGTAAGTATCATCGCTATATGGGATGACAGAGTGTACGCTTCTTCGTCTGTCATTGACTTCTTGGCAAACAAAAGTAATACATATCACTTTGTGTACAGCCAGTATAACATTTAGACGATCTCTTATGGTCATTTCTGTATTTTGTCACATGAAACGTTCAATGTAAGTTTGTGGTAAATGAACATTTTACCATTTTAATGGTAACCCTTATACTTAATGGGTTTTCACAAGATTCAAAGAAAAGGAAAAAAAAATAGATTTTGCACATAGTTATCATTTTTTATGCATGGAGCAAATAATGAGTAAAGCCAATGTCAGCAAAACACAGGTTAAAGTCGTTTTGTTTCCCTGCAGAGGAGTCTTTTATTTCACAGGCTCATCTGCTTTTTAAATTACAAATGATATCTGAGCTGCCATCTCAAAGGGCACTTAGAGCTTCTTAGAGGATCAAACTCACGCGTAAGCCCCCTGGACTGAACTAAGCCTAACAAAATGTGTGAATAACATTAAGGGAAAAATCTGCTCTAAAATTACGGTTTGACATTTTCATATGTCTCACTTGGTCCAGATCCAATGACAAGTGTTTTATATATCCAGAAATAGTATATCATAATGCCAAGAAAATCTAATATCCTTCTTTTTCTCTAAAGGAATATAAATTATTCCTTTGAAGCTAAAATCACGCTCTGACTGTAAAATTTCTACTGTTGGCAGCCAGTTAGTACGTTAGCAGCTACCTGTGATGTGACTCTGTTTATGCCGAGTCCAGCTCATCTGTGCGGTATAGATGGCTGCTTATTCATTTGCATAAATTTGGGGATGCCCTCTATAGAGTGAAAGTGATCCGAGCGGATTCCTCTGGCAGAGCTCTGCGCTCTGGTTGGCCACACAGTCGGCCGGAGTGGCACGGAAATGGCCCTGCACTGCATGGCCACTCGCCTTGCCAACCAGGCCAGTCGCTGACACTCCTTGGATATCACCCAGGAAAGGTACACTGAGCAAAAAAAAAAAAAGGAGAAAAAAAAAAAAGCTATGTGTCCATGGCAACTCTATTCATCTGCGTTTCTGGACAGCTATCCAGAGCACGCGTACAGTAAGGCCATTTACACACTGCAGCGTGATAGCTTGGTGTGTTCGTCGTGAGGTTTAAGCTGATGCGCAACTTTTTTCCCCAAGACACAAACATATAAAATGTGTAAAGCCTAATTATAATATTGGACATGTGTTCTTCTGATAAATAAATCCAAACAAACAATGCAATTTCACAAACTTGCTCGCCCCTAATCTCTTCCATATTTCTATTGCTCACCAGGGAGAGAGGGGAAAAAAACGCGCTGTTTTTCTATCTTTAATGAAATTTATGCGTCGAAGCTGCCAATAAGAATTCAAATGAGTCTGAAATTATAGACGAGAGAGTCGAGCGCTGACAGTTGACGGGCATAATGAGAATGTTACCATCCAGAATTATGCCTGTGAAATGGAGCTGGCGGCCCATATGAAAAGCAAACAGACGGAGAAAGTGAGTGAACGTGTCAGGTGATTTGGTGATTTTTTTTGAGCGGGAGCCCAGAGCTGGACGCAGCCCTGGCCTGGAGAGCGTCCTCAGAGGAAGACTGAAGGAGGCAGAGCTGAATGGAGAAGGACAAACTACCCAATAAACTCATGACACTGAGGTGAGTGAAGGTATGTTGCTGAAGAGAGTCCAAACAAACTGCGATGGATAGGAAGAAAATAGCACAGCGATGGCTTTTATCGTAGGAAGTCAGTGATGCTCAATATAAAATTCTGGAGTCGCATGAAAGACTCAACAGTAGTCGTTTCAAACAGCTACAGAAAACTGTTATTATTACTATCAAATCTTCCTAATCTAAGAGCGGAGCTGTGAACTACAGTTGCTTAAAAGTGACGTGAGGGGGGAAAAAAAACATGAAACACAGTCTCCTTTATTCTCTCCGACGGCTTATTCACAGTGAAAATCCCTCTTGTCATTTCTTTGTCCCCGCCTGAGCGGAGCATTTGCTGTTCAGCTGCTCAGAGACATGGAGAGTTTATTTATTTATCCATTTCCCATTAATTAGAACATTTGCGCTGACACACGCGGAAGTAGTCGCATTAGCGCCTAGTTTACACCCACCTTCCCCTGACTATCAGCTCTGAGGATGCAGGAGTCAGAGGAAGGGCTGCGTTTTCTTAGTGATGATAATAGAAAGAAGACACTCGGGCACAGTTAGAGACACACAGAAACACTATAAGCCAGAATTTCGGAACTCAGCTACACACATTTTAATAAATCAGACAAGGCAAGTTAATTAGACAAGTTAGTCTGATTAAGAACTAAGTATGGAGAGCTCAGTTTGCCATGGAAATAAAGCAAAAGTAAAGGATGGATAAATATGGAGTGCAGCTTACAGTCAGTCCATACTGTGCTGCGCACTGGGAACGGGACCCCCACCGCTGCGACCCCATATATTCACTCTGTTATTTCAGGCAACAAAAGCCGGGCTCTCGAGGCCATGGGTGGATCCATGAAAGGAAGAAAGGAGTCCTGCTCCTGGTCCTGGCTGAATAGAGGCCTTTCACACTTAGAGAGGCCTGTTTACTCTCCCTCAATAATGGCTCTAATTTTCTGATCATTATTGAGTAATTCCATCCACCCCCACACCCAGCAGTTAACACTTTCTCCAATCACTCATGGCACCAGTTCTTATCTCCGAAGGGCCCCTGTCCCCAATGATGTACACTGCGTCAGCCCTTAATCCTGACTACCGTTTCCTGCTCTGCCTATGAGGACGTCTAGGAAGACACCAGGAGACATTTAGCAAAAGTCAAAAACATGGAAGGGCAAAAATTAAATTCACATAAAAAGAAGAGATCATTCGGCATTGTTAATTTGCCAGTAATGTCCCCCCACACACACGTGGAGTCATTCTCTCTTCTGATTGGAGAGGAGCAGCGCTTTATCCTCCATTTTGTTTTGGACCTGAATCCACAGCAGCACCATCACATCAAGAAACAATGTTCGCTCTCTGCTAAAAGCCCGTGGAAAATATTTTGGAGGAAGAAAAAAAAAGAGAGAGAGGAGAGAGAGAGAAAGAGAGAGAGAACACGTCTGGTAACACGATAGCCGTTTTATTCAACGCGGCAACATCTCCACAAAATAAGACCTAAGTTTGCATGTTCGCCCCGCTTTCTCTGGCAACCCCGCTGTGAAAAAGCAACCATAGGAGTGCTGGTAGGGGCGTAAGGGGACGCGCAGAGGGGAAGATGTGTTAAGCAAAAACAAGGATATGGGGGGAAAAATGTTAAAATGAGAGAGAAAGAAAAGGATCAGAAGGAGAGAAGTTGGCAGAGACTGTGTCGGTTTGAAAAGCTGGCACCTTCTAAACAGAGCTGCAGCTTTGGGTGCCAAATGCTGCCAACCAGCCCCACTAGCCTGAATATCTGCCCTCCCTCTCTCTTTGTTTCCAGCATGGCATTTTGCATCATCTTTATTCTACGCTTTTCTTTTTACTTTATATCAGCGCTCAATATCATCCTAACAGCAGTGACTGACATTTATTACCATTAAATGAGAGAATAAATAAGGCAGAGGAAAAAAAAAAAATCAAAGGGAGATATTTATTCATCTCTTCGTTATTAGTGTTCATTTCAAGGATTTTATTTGGGTTTTTTTTTAATGTAAGAGGATTTTTGTTTGCGTATAATTGATCATTTTTGAATTGGAGACGGTTTTAAATCAAAACAAAAAAAATCCACACAGAGAGGGGGCATGTGTACTCGGCGCTGTCGCCGTGTTCCGGTCCTGTTTTCCGTATGGAAAGAGCTGTCCCAATTACAGGGCAGTCTCCCCGTGCTGTGCTCCACTGGACCGAGGGAACAAGGCGCGAGGCGGACCGATCAGAATCTGGCTGCTGGGAGGCAGCCCAGAGAAAGACGCTCTCCTCTCCTCTCCTTTCTACTCCTCTGCTGTCTTCACCTCGCCTCTCCTCCTGCTCTTTGCCCTTCGGCTCAAGCAGCTGAGAAGCCAAGCCGCCCCTCCTGTGCGGGGATACGTATGTTTTTAGGGGACAGACAGATTTCAGGCCTGGCGCCTGTACAGAGGGAGAGAGGACTGGTCATGCAAATTCACACACGGTGTTAAAATAACACACACAAAGAAACGAGGGGGAAAATGTGCGCCTATTTTGTGTTTTTAAAAGGAGAAAATCCATTCAGGAATACAGTAAAATTCTGTATTTATTTATTTTACTGCGTGTGTTTGCTATACTCATTAATGTTGCTTTAATGCATATTATTAAGAAATGTAATTTCTTTGGAATAAATATATTTCTGTCTGCTAAATGTCTGCGACAGCATTAAAAAAGTGAACTGAGCTGAGCTGCTAAATTGCTAAAAGAGACACCATAACATTTATTTATTAACCTTAATTACACAAATAATTAAAAATCACTGTACAGTGAAATTAGCAAATAAAGCTAATCCATGTTGCCCACAATAGGCACTTTCTGGTACAAGGAATTTTTCTATTTGCAAAGCTAAGACCTGACCTTTGTTTCAAAATTAGACTTAATTCAATCATATACTCAGTCTTTTGTGTATCTTCTCCAGTATTATTCACTAAACTGGATAATTACAGTGAATATGAAGCAGGTTGGCCAGCTACCAAGCCCATAGAGCTGCTCAGCAGTCGGACCTATAGAGTGGTGGAAAGTTGAAAGCGATCGGCTGAAGGAGGTCAGAGAATCTGACCGAGCGTCAACGGTTTTCTGTCTTTTCACCGATTTATTTGGAGGGCCGATCATACTGGAATAATCTGTTTACCAGCAATTCCTTACACTCCGCACGCTCCTCTCCTCTTTTCTCTTTTCCCTCCTTCTATGACACACACACACACACATACATTGCAAAAAGCAAGTGGAAAAACTGGGGGCTCTGAAAACGGGCCAAACCGGGCCCGTCGGAGGCCCCTATGCCTCAGTGCATATTAAAACACCACGGTGTCACTGACGCTGTCCCGTCACGAGAGGGGCTCGCCAAAGCTCAAACTTTATTGGGCACATTATTTCAAATGACAACAAAGCGTAAGAAAGTTTCCGTTGAAAGTGTCGGACCAGCAGTGTTTTTCACACCAGATGAATGCGGCTCCCTCGGCGCCGACACTCTCTGTTTCTCTGTCGGCCCGGGTTACGGACCGGTGCCAGAACACTGGAGCACAATTCTGCTCTCCGTCCAGAAATCTCTGCTCTGCACAACACGCTCAGCCAAGGAAAAGAAGAGACTGAGAGAGATTTTTTTTTCCCCCTTTTAATCATTATGATTCTCTCTTCTTCTTCTTCTTCTGCTGCAAACACTCAACAACTAACAGGACGACATAACCTGACTGTATGGGCCTGCTGCTGCTGCTGGTATAACCCTGCAGAGCCACAGTGCACAGCCTCTATATGTCATAACACACGTGTATATATCGTGGTGTGTGAAAAAAACAAACAACCCACTCTGTCCTGTTTGGTCTCTCCTTCATTATGTAACTGCATCTGATAATGTTACCTCCTTTTGAAGCTCAGGATATTGGGCAAAGCAGATAAGATGTGTTTGATGGATTAGCGTGACGTGCCGGCGTTAAGTCTCTCAGTCTGGCTGTCTGTCTCCCTGTCGATTCCTCTCTTTGTTCGCCTCTGTTAAAAGGCATTCTCTTGGCCATTTGTAATGTCGGGAACTACGCGCGCAGACACATTGATGGGTAAATGAACATCTTACGAGCACCGTGGCAGCGTGGAGATATGGCACACACACAAACACACACACAGTTGGCTTTCAGGCCTGGCCCGGGACACCTCTTCGGTCCGTCTGTCTCCAGCGCAGAGAACAGATACGGAGGCTGCACTTTCAGAAACATCTTTTTATCATAACAGCTCGAGTAATGAAAGCTGTATGAAGCCGTTCAGGCTCCAAACATGACTAATGCTGGAACCGTGTGGCTTCGTCAGACTGACAAATATGGAACACGACGCTCGAAAAACATGACCTGATCCGCAGGTCTCTAGGTGGAGGAAGGCCCTCAGCGCCCAACTGGCGAGCCAGACTTGGTTTCCAGAGACATGTGATCAAAGATGAGATCAGAACCACCACCCCCCCACCCCCCAATCTCCCTCACTTCGTCCACACCCCTAACGCATTATTGTTATCATCATCAGATGCAGCAGAATCAGTGAAAAAAGGACATGAAGCGCTTTTGGGGGCGACCCTCATCAGCCAGTTCTAGCGTCTGTGCTGTGTTCAGCCAGGTATTAGTGAAAAGGCAAATGACCAGGCTCTTTTTGGTAGTGGAACCTTTCTTTGCAGCTGTGGAGCAGAAGCGCAGATCAGAGTACAGCGGCTGTGATCTGTCCCAGCTCTCACTGCCCCGCCTGGAAGGGTCCAAGTCTATAATTGGACAAAAGCAGAGACACATACTGTACTGTAGGGAAGCAGAAACAGAGGAGGGGGTTAGTGTGTGTGTGTGTGTGTGTCTCCTGTTCTGTCAATCACACCGCTTGAAAGCAGAGCCCCCCTCCCCTGCAGCTGGCGACAGTGACATCAGTGGGACAAGAGAACTGAAACACCGCGGCGGGGACAGGCGGGTGAGACGGCCGTGGTCCAATCATCAGGGCTGGCAACTGATAGCTTCCGCAAGACACAGACACCCTGGAATGAGGAGCTAAGAATAAAACTGTAACGCTGCCACCCCAAAGGTTAGAATGGAGCCACTGTCTGTCTGTCCTCTGTAAACTCTGGTTAACCCCAGCCAGCCGCCTGGAAAACACAGCAATTTGAGCTGATACAAGTGGATGTTTTTTGTTTAGGTTGTTTCCTAATGTTCTCTCCGTTCCTCCGTTTTAGTCATACATGCAAGGTGCTGTGCAGGCTGCCTTTGAGGTTGCCGTGGAAAAGCTGAGCAGGACCAGAATGAGAAACCGTCTCCCTCCCACATCAGTGGACTCTGTCAGCAGATGCGGCTTTTAGAGCGCACTCGGCTTTTTCAGACAAGCAGGAAAGACAAAAACTAGCATTTGTGATGGAACACAAGGCTTTTCCAGTTCAAAAAACCTGCTTATATTCAATTAAGGGGATGGTGCGCTCTCGACCGAAAAGCGATGTTTGAAAAATATTTATATAAGACCACTGACATATGTACAAAAAGAAAGACAAATGTGATGCAGAAACACACACAAATCAGTAAGATGAAGGCTGATCGAGTGTATGTATGAGGGGTGAGCGGCTGCTGGATTCTGGCACAGAGTGAAAAAAAAAAGGCTTTACTCCGAGGGGCACCAGGCTGCGCTGGGAGCTAATCTGAGCCGCGGTTCGCCACGGCGCATTGTGGAACAGGAAGAGGCGCTCACGGAGGCCCCGCGAACTCAAGCAGAGTTACACACTGGGCTGAAAGGAGCCTGGCAAGGGGTACTCTGTCACAGAGGAACGCTGCTCCTCCCTGCCAAGGAGAAGAATTAAGGTCCTGTAACTGTATGCCAGTCTGTGGTAAGAGACCCAGGATAATAGCAAAGGGCAGAGAAAGGGTCTATCTGTGTGTGTGTGTGATGAGGCAGCCAGGGTTTACACCTGATCTACCTGCAAACACCTGAATCATGGAAACAGGCAGCTGGACTGTAACTGTGAAGCAGCTTAATGATGAAAAGGCAAATGATATCTTTGCACATGTCAAAATGTAAGCTGGGTCTCAACTGTGAGTGTGACACTAAATGACACTTCTCACTCAGATATAGGACACAATATATATAAATACAGAGCTACCGTTTGTCTGACACACAGCTGCTACACCACAGACGCACCCTCAATAGCTGGGTTCTTTTTTCAGTTTCACTCCAGTTTGCATTTTTAAACCGAATTATGACATCTGCACACTTCAAAAATGTAATGCTGTGCATGATTTAGATTTGCTGCGATGAAAGTGGATTATTTGCAAAGAATAACAGTTGTGTTCGCTGCTGTAATACCCCAGTAATGAACACAGAATTTGAATAGCTTAAAATGGCTATAGCCAAATATAATCTTCTTGTTTTACACCAGAAAAAAAAGTGTTTTTATTTTGCAACAGCAATAAAAAAATGCACTTTAATAATTTATTGCCACGCTAATTTAGCTTCAACATTTTAGTACTGCTGTTGAGTAAAACAAAAGAATCGTCCTTGATGAAATGAAATAAAAAATAAAATGCAGTATTAATATCTGTATATGGTCCAAAAACTGCAGGATCTAACTGAATATTGGGTCTATTACATTTGACCGTGTCAAATTGCCCTCAGAGATGAATGCATGCAGGCTTGTTTACACATAACACTCATATTTTCACCACCTCTATTTTAACTTCATGGTCACAGCAGGAAACGTGTGTGCTGAATATGGAAAAATAAAACATCTCCTCAACCAACAGAAGCAGAGCCACGCTCAAAGTCTCAACTTGTGTGTGTGTGTGTGTGTGTGTGTGTGTGTGTGTGTGTGTGTGTGTGTGTGTGTGTGTGTGTGTCAAACCAGAAGACAACGAACAGGGCAGCTTGGGTGAGCTATGTTTGAGGGAAATCTCCTGTGTGTGTCCACTTAAGAGAGTGTGTGTGCGAGTGTGTGTGTGTTTGGAGAGTGGCGTAAGGCTGAGGTGGCTGAGGCTGCAGACAGGCTGACTCTCTCTGCCTCCTAAACTACCTGGGACTGGGCCAGCTGTCACTGCACTCTCCAGACCACCACACACACAAAAGAACCCACACATACACACACCACACCGCTACTGATACACACCAATCGCACAATAACATACACATGGATTACAGACACATGACAAACCGCCTCACGCACACACACACACACACACACACGTATGCACATGCATGCACACACAGATAAACAGGTTTGCAGATGCTTTTGTTTACAGATGGCACTGGAGAACATGCACATTTGGATTTAGACAAATTTGCACACAAATACTTGAACAAATGTACCAATGCAAGCATATCTCTAAGTAAACACAGGTTTTAAGCATGGCTGTCAAATTCTCCGAATCTCTTTAAACCAGATAGAAACATCTATCTGGAACACATTTTTGAAAGATTATGCGGCGCAGACTGGCCCTTTAAATGTCAAGATGTGGTCGTTATCTTAATTCTAACTGTGTTTATCAAAGCCTGGCATTGGCTCAGCTCTGCACATAGTGAAGGGAAGGGTGCGACTCACATGCCAAAGTGTGTGTGACACATTACATAGTGACCTGTGCGTGTTTGTCACCAGGTGTCGACGGTAAATCTGCCCACATACCTGGTGTGTGGACGAAGTAGGCCAGGTAGAGGTCCAGCTCCTTGACCGTCACTCCAATGTGGTGCGGCTGGACACACAGGCCGTGGTTGGAGCACTGGGGCGACTTGACCAGCCGCTCTCCGTCCGTGCTCTCCAGGGGGCTGCCCTTGAACAGGATAACCATCACCAGGTCCAGCCGCCACACCTTGTCGGCCTGGCGGAGGCAGTCGATGCGGCGGATCTTGCCCTTCTGGTCGGGGTTGGACAGCACGCAGCAGGGGGCCTTCTTCCCCGTGATGGTGAGCACAAAGTCCTCGCGGAACTCGGGCCGGATGTCCTTGCGGAGCTTGGCCAGCAGGCGCGAGGCCCACTTCTGCTTGATCTCTGGCTTCTCCCCCAACAGCTCGTCCTTCACCGCGCGTTCCTCGTCCTTGGTCATCCTCTTTTCGTGCTTCTTGAAGTACTTGCGCTTACGGGCCTGCAGGTTGAACCAGGTGTAGGAGAAGGCACGGACATGGGGGAGGAGGGCCTCAATGAAGGGATGAAATTCATCCTGAGGAGAGAGACAACGATGTGGTGTTAGGATGCTGGAAAGCCAATTAGATTGAAAGAGAGCATGCAAATGTTCAAAATAAAGCTGTTACAACATTTAGACAATTTCCAATGAAAAAGAGGCAATAGAGTGAAAATGTTCTAAAATATATGATAATACAGTCATTATTTTGGTATTGTTAGTAAAATCTTAATTATTCTAATTACATTTTAATCTAAAATTCAAATACACAGCTCACTGAAATATTTCAATTCCAAAAAGGCAATTCAAATAAATATTCTAATTAAAATGTGAAAATATTTTAGCTTTTTTGCCATTCAGATAAAATGCAAATAAATATGCAGCAAATTAAACTAAAAGAATCTTAACTGTAAGATGCAAAGCCTCCTTTTTCATAAATACACACCAGAACATTAAGGACAACAACTGCGAGATGCATGAATACAAAATCCAAAAGCAAGTGAAAAGCTGAGCCAAGCTGCGCTCCCGGTTGTTCTGCTGGAAAAAGAAAAGTTATTCTGCTGTACCATAATACCTTCACTACATATCTCTGGGCAACAAAGCCCAGATCTCGCCACAGCGCTCCTGTGCCAGGGTTGCCACACACCGGTCGCTCACCACCGCCAAGCTTTGCCGCCACAAGACCACTGTTGAAATGTGCTGCTAAAAGATCAGCCATACCATTTCCTATCTCTGCTACCATGCAAGGGAGCTCCAACCAGACTCACATTTCCACAACAAACTGAAAGCAGACAGAAATCACCACAGAAAACCACACTGCTAGAGGAAGACAGACGGCCTGGTAGTTACCATTTTGCACTCTCATCATAAATTTGGCACAGCGTTTAAAGTGAAAAAAAAAAAAAAAAATCTCCTGCACCAGTTTTTTTTTTTTTTCCTCCCGCGCTCCCCAATGTAAAGCAAGTGCTGGTTTGGCAGGGTGTGGAGAATTAGCAGATGAAAAAAACTTTAAGGGGGGGAGGGGTTGTAAAAAAAAAAAAAAAAAAAAAATTAGCAGAATGTGCTGCTCAGTGAAGACAGCGGGCCAAAGTTTAAAACCATAACTAAAAACCTGAAGATTTTAGGAAGGAGAAAATTCACAGCAGCAGGACCACAGCCAGCAGCTCTTCAGACAACAGCAAAAAATGACCAAAAAAAGACAGATTAAAAACTTGTAGCAAATTATCAAGTAAAAATAGAAATGTTAACAATTAAAAAAAAATTAAAAACTTCAACGACGGGGAGAGATGCACTTAAAATAAACAGTCCTTTGTGCATTCCAAAAAACCAAAAAAAAAAAAAAAAATCAGCCTTGGGAAAAAAAAAAAAAAAAATCCTTGGCAAAGTGTAATTGGTAGTGGTGTCTGTTCTGATCCCTGGGCCCGGCGCAAGACTCACACACACACACACGCACACACACACACACATACACACACACACGCACACACTCACACACACACAGATGGGGGGGCCAGGGAGAGCAGAGCACAGAATAGGGAAGAAAAAAAAAATAGAGAGCCGAATCAATGTTGGACGAGCGCATACGACCGCTGGCAAAGCCGAGTGCTGCTTCTTTTTTCCCCTTTTCTCTCCAACTCTCTCTCTTTCTCTTTCTGTTTCTCGCTCGCCGTCTCTCGTCCTCTCCGCGTTCTTTCCCTAACCATTGCTTGAGCCTTTGCCAACACGAGTAGGGCCCACCTATTTGGCAACAAGATGCCTGTAGCCCAGCCAATGCGTTAGCTTCAAGAGCTGAAAGGGAGGGAAAAGAGAAAGAGGAGAGGGTGGGGAGGGTGGGGGGGGGGGTTGGTGTAGTGGCAATGAGAGAGGGAGCGAGAGAGAGAGAGAGAGAGAGAGCGCGCAGGAGAGAGAGAGAGAGAGAGAGAGAGAGCAGGAGGGAGCAGGTGGGAGTGTAAGAGAGCGAGCAGCCTTGTCCGACGCTGCACAATTTGCCAAATCGACAAGTTCCACTCTGACACGGAGGCAAAGTTCAGGGGAGCGAGCCTTCTCCTGCACCAATCCTCGCAGCCCTCAGCCTGCCTCCATCTTTACTATGGCCGCCGTCGGCTCGTCTCCCTCGCCCCCCCACACAAACCCCCGCCCTCCTCTGCGCTCCTCTGTCTCTCTCTCTACCCTTCTCTCTGCTTGCATAATGCCACCTTGGCAGAGGATGGCAAAGAGAGGACACACAGCTTCAGAATCCCTCCAGACCCCACCACCGGCAGCTGCTCGTGGGTTTACCACAGCAAACAAAGAGGGAGAAACAAACCCAGGCAGCCACACTCCTCTGACTGCACACACACAAATCAATGACGAGATGATTTAGAGGCAAAATACAAGAATGGTTACAGAATTTAAGAGAGGGGAGGCAGCAGGCAGAGGAAACACAATCTGCCTGGACTGAACGGCGCTGCGAGCAGCAGATAGAAACGGCCAGCGAGAGTGTTAATGTGCCCCCATGAAATCCCCAGTCCTAAATTTGCTTTCCTCCTGAACTCTCGGGAGGATCTGGCGTTCGGTCTGCGAGCGGCGACGGCTGCCATGTTGCCTCATCGTGAAGCATGTCGTTCAGGGTTGCACCTGCTCCGCAGACAGCAAGGCTGAGGGCACGAGTGCCGCCGAATCACAGACCGGGAGAAGGAAACCAAACAAAAACTACAGACAAGAGGAGAATTCAGTGTGCACGGAAATCCTTCATGTGCTGCTCACATCGTTCACAGGTCTGCCAAGGCAACAGAGCCTATCCAATATCACCTAAAGACCTGGTCCACGCGCACTCAGCGAATGCAACAAACACAGGCGTAGAGCTGACACCATCAACAGAAGATTAACCTGCAACTATTTTGATTGTTGATTCATCTTTTCAGTCATTTTTCAAGTTATAAATGACAATAAGTTTCCTTCTTCCAGCCTCTGAAAAAGAGGATTTGATGCTGTTCTTTGTCCTGAATGACACAAAAGTGCAGATCTTTTGAGTTTCGGACTGATGGCCAGAAAAAACAAAGACCCTCAAACATGTCACCAAATTTATAACAGGCATTTTTCACACTTTTCTGGCATTTTATAGACAAAACGATTAACAGAGAAAGTAAACAACAGATTAACCAATAGTGAAAACAATTTAAAGTTGAACTGCAGAGCTAAATTAGCTTTTTTGCAAATTATCTGAAGTCACAGCGATCCTTAAAAAGCCAGAGATTCCACTCTGAGACTCGAAACAAATGTACAGGCACTCAAACGCACAAGCACACGCAACGCTACGGCCACCATTCTCCCTCTGACAAACATTACGGCCTTCAGTCTCACTCCCAACAATGCGTTTCGGCTTCATCCTCGAGCCCTGAGCATCAGCCTAATGAACACAGTTAAGGACACCTCCACATTCATCCCTGCTCGTTTTGTGTGTCACTGACTGATGCAGACCTCTGATGTATGGTTAGATAAAGCAACAAAGGAAGCCAAGGGGTCCACACATCTCACTGTGGTGTGTGTGTGTGTGTGTGTGAGAGAGAGAGAGAGAGAGAGAGAGAGAGAGAGAGAGAAAGAGAGAGAGAGAGAAAGGTGACACCATAGTTTAATATATTTCTGTTTCCATCACCACCTGCAGTACAAAAATCAGGAAACTTAACTGGCACTTGAATGTGACTCCTGTGTGTCTGCTTTTCAGTGAAAAATTAAGCGTTTCTGGGTGACCCTGCCAAAATGCAAATAAACCACCATTCAAATGTCACTGGAATTTGACTACAAGGGGGTTTAAGTCATTTTCCTTAGCTATGCTTTTTTTTCTTTTTTTTCTTTTTTTTGCCTTCCATGAGCTGAAAAAGTCCCATATTTATTTTCCAGGAATAACTGTTATGCAGATTCTTTCAAAGTGCCAAATCTGGAGGGAGTGAAACCATCATTCAGAGTCTCCGTGGGTGAGCTCTCCTCTATCTGCTGCAGCACACCGAGACTGGATGACGCCCAGGCGGCTGCACTGAACGCTTATTGGGGTTATCGAAGGAACATAAACGCACCACGGAAGGCGTCTCTCGGTTTATCGCCTTACCTGGAAATTAAATTAAAGCCAAATGCGCTTGGCCTTTAATTCGGACTTCTTATCAATTAGCAGTCGGTGCTGTCGGTGTTTTTTTCGTGATATTTTTACAACAAGCACCTGATCGCCTTCGAACAAGAGCTGTTTCATCTCATTACCTTCACCTTAAAAGTCCCAGAAAAACATTCGAACGTCTCTCGCAACACGTGATGCATTATGGGTCACATTTCAGGCCTGGTAATAAAAAAAAATAAAAAAATAAAATAGATGAACAAACCCTTCGAGCTTCTCTAATAGACCGAAATTCACCCAATTAAAGTCATGGATTATTTTCCACCAACATGTTTCTCTGGCTAATTCCCTCAAATATCATCCTGACTCCGTTAATAAGACGCAAAACTCAGCCAAAATAATTAAAAATGCACCATCACTTCTTCCTTTCCCCCCCCCTCCTCCCTCTGTCTTCTCATAGGGCACTTAAAATATGAATACTTCAAAAAGAGTGAAGACATCATCGATGGAGTGTGCCAGCAGTAACATGGAGATGAAAAAAAAGCTGAAAAAAGACGGGCTGGCATTCAAGCGACACATTTGTGCTTCACCGTTACTAAAACCCGACGTCAATTAATCCTGGCAGAAGAGCCTCGAAACACATGAAAATATGGACTGAAAATGGCGTGTGTGGAGTGAATGAGGTGCACCTTCCTGTAAGGCCCTGAATGACCCGGGACGCTGCGCACTGTGACAGCCAGCGGATGGAAATGACTCTGTTCTGCTGCACAAAGCCCGCTTTCACCTGTTTTCTCACATTCTTTACATAAGACTGCTATTTATTTCAGAAGAAAAATAAATACTCTTAAATGTTACAAAGTGTGTCCTTGTATTTTCTGTTTTAATGAAAATAATAATAATAATAATAATAATAAAAAGACCACAAGTCAAGCCCCCCAAACCCCCGCTTTCCCACTGCAGGAGCGTCGATTTCAATTTCAGAATTAGCTGCATGAGACCCTCGGCTGGATTTAAACAGTCTATGACGAGACAAAAGGAATGATTTTGAAGTCCTTTATTTTTCTATTCTCCGCACGTCTGACCGAGACTGTGGAGTTGGCTGCCAACTTCAGATTAACTCTTTCACTGAGGAGAGAAAAGGCTCTGAAAAAAAACCAAAAAAAAAACAAAAAAACCCAGAGTTTGATTCATTAGTGCGCCTGTGAAACTCATGCATGCATCTCCAGCTCCAACTGGATGAACAGAGAAGAGTCCATCCTTAGAAGAGTTGATCTATATGTATACATATCTATTTGCATGAAGAGCATTAAAATGTATTTTATTGATTGCTGTGAGGTAATTTAGCGCCTCAATCATTTACATTTTATTGTTTTTTCTATTTCTTTATCTAAAGTAGATCTAAAAACAACATAATAATTTCCATTAAGTCTCATAATTTGGATCAGAATTTTCTATTTTTTTAAATGTGGACCGCTCCCGCTGACCACTCCATCTGAACATACCTTATATACTCATTTCATTTTCTTCCATGATTGTATGCTGCTTAAAAATAAAACTGCAATGCTGCAAATAAATGAATCACATGAAGTTTTATATTATTATAAATAAAGCAGCTAACAGGAGGCTGCCCTGCCTGCTGAAAAGGGAATCTCTAATGCACAAATGCACGGAAAATGAAGGCAAACGAGATTAAAATTAGAGAATGATCAGTGGACTCCGTTTCATTTGTTTTTAGCCAAACTTGTCTGACTTTCCGATGATGGAGGTAGAAGTGGGCTTTACTCTTTAGTCCAAATCCTCAAGCCAAATAATCAAAGCTCTGGCACAGTCATATGTATTATTTTTTTGTTATGATAAATCCTTGATTTGAAGGTTTTGTTTTCCAAAGAACAGTTAAATGTTTTATCCAAATAATCTCATCCCGTTTCAATGCCCCAAATACGAGTTTCCTGTTCCACTCGAAAATATCTTTAACTTAAGAAAAGCTCAGCAAACTCAGGCAGCGCTAAAAGTCTCTTGCTCTTTCTGACCCATAATGGCCAGGTCTCTCTGCCCTGCTTTGTCCTGCTCTGTCCTGCGGTACCTGACCTCGACGAGGATGAGCCGCATCTCATTAGACCAATTAAACCATGGTCTGCATAACCTGAGGGCCTCGCAGCCGCCTGGCCCTTCATTAGCGCAGCCCTGTGCTGGTGAGGCTGGGCTCCGTCCTCTCCTGCCCAGCTGAGTGTCCCTGACCCTGGACGGAGGCCGACGCCGGCTCCCTCTGACCCCAGCTCAGAGCCAGAGCAGGGAGGGAGGTGGTGGAGGAAACAGAGCTAGGAGGTGCAAAGAGCTTCAATCATTTGCTTAAGAGTGCAAAGATGCTAGAGGCTGGTGGCTTGTGATATTTAATCTTAAAAACAAAGCATTTGGATTCATCCAGATGAGGATATTTTATTCAATTGTCTATCAAAAAGAAAATGTCTATCAGGAAGCAGTTTTTTTTTACATCCAAAACTGTTTCCTGATGCTTCAGAAAGCAGGTTATCGTTAGCTTGCTGTGGTTTTGTACTGTAATCAGAACAAGGTACGGGGCCTGCTGCACGACCCTCCGTTGTTATCACACACACTAATCATATCAGGGGGGACACAGGGTTGAATTTTAAAGACAGGGGAGAAAGTCCCTCAGAACAGCCCACACTCTCTGTTACTGTGGTGAGTAAGTGATGCATACAGATCCACAGAGCTCAGCGCCTTGCGTCGGTTGCACTTCTCCGAGTTTACAAACCAGCACGTTACTATGTGTGAAAAATCTGCAAGCAATTTGCGGTGGCTGCGTGCTAACGTGCCCAGGGTGGGCCGTGTGAGGGAGGGGGCCGGGGGACCAGCCGAGGAAGAGGCACGCACGGCACATTCCAGTCCCACAAAGGGGCTCCGCTGCCTGGCTGCACTGCAAAACCAACTGGGCCCTTTCCGACCCCTGGCTCTGGAGCTCCTGGTTTATCCCCCTGCAACTACCAATATCAGCTACGATATTACATTTTGTTTTGACGTGAAGGCCTGCTTCCACCAGACACTGATCCATCCTACACTTCAAATCAAACCACACAACGCAGACATGAGAACGAAGAGGGCTTTGTGCCCTGCAAAAGAAAAGACACACATCAGCTCCAAAGGCAATGAGATCAAGATAAACCAGATCGCCTCAGGCTATTTTGTTTTTGCAACTGTCTTTAGAGATTTTATAAAATAATATTTGCTCCCGCTCGAGGAGGTATGATACACGTTGGGACGTGCAGATCTTCTTGGATGAAGATGACAGTATTGATGAGCGGGTGTGGGAGGAGAGCAGGAACACACTGACATATAAATATATATATATATGTGGCATGTGTTAATCATGCTGTTTATTGACATGGATCTGCTGATGTCACGCTCGTGCATCTTTGGCCTCACCTGTGAAATCAAGGCCGTGTACCTCTACGCCTCATGACACACATTACTTTTTTGCACACACGCATGCACACATGCTCAAAAAACCTCCTTCCCTCGACCCGCCTGCCGCTGTCTACAAAGAATGTGCTGTTGGATGAAGGAACCGCCCTGCGTCTCACTAATGTGTGTGTGTGTGTATGTGTGTGTGTGTGTGCGCACGTGAGTGATTGGCCATGCCTGGGCAGGCCGACTCAGCACCACAACAGCCATGACTGAGTGTTTTCTCACTGTGCCAGCCAACAGACTACTGCTGCTCACACTGCTGCCAGTGCAGACGAGTGACAGTGATGCTATACTAGCTGGACCAAGACATTATGTCCTTTTTGTTGCCTTATCTCTTTAGATTTAAATAGAACAATTTAAACTCGTACGCCGAAAAAAAAAAAAAAAAATACACCAGCCAATTTCCACAATTTCATCAAACTTAGATCCAAATAATAATCCTGCCAAAGTGGCTGGTAGAGGAGACAAACTTAGAAACCACAGCCAGCTTTTAGCAGCATTTGGCTGGTGGAGGGTGTTAATTTTCTACCCTGGTAAAAACCAGCTCTGTAATCGGTAAACACGGTGCTCCTGGCCTGCAACAAAGAAATGCATTTAGCAAATTCATTCTCTTTGATCCTGCATTCCTATTTTAGTTTGATGGAAGGTGATGCATTTTTGATGCACACGTCAGAAACATTATCATAGAAGTGAGATATCATATCATTCTAAGAGTATATGAGCAGCCGGTGCCTGGTGGCCTTCACTAGTATATACCACATTATCTTTGATCTGCATAGTCCACTTGACATGCATCACAGGGAATTACAAGCACACTGATTTATCAATAGGCTCAAAGCAGAGGGATGTTACACCATCACCCCTCTTATGAAAAGATCCCTTGGAATTAGAAGTTTCAACACGGCCTGAAATGAAAAGGATCTTCAGGTTCATGTGTTAACTTGCCGCTTAACAAAGCTGTAGGGCTTTACTCGTCTTTTCAAAGAGATGAGTGTGAAATGCCAAAGACAGCCTTTCACACACTGTTGGAAGAAGAAAGTGAGCTGAAACAACACGATTGTGTTTTCAAGCCTGAGACAAGCAGCGCGCTCGAGCAGAACACTGGTGTTTGTTGCCCGTTTGAAGGTAAACCCGACTGCAAACAGTGCTGTTGCACCAAAGGAGGCTGGAAACATCCGCCTGGTTCTCTGAAACAGATACCACGATTAATACTCAATGTTATCCGAGTTTGGAAAATGCACTTTCGCCTGAAAGGTTCGAGCCTCGCAGATAGTGAGTCATACTGCTTTATCTCCACCCTCCGCTCACCAGGTGCACGATGTCTGGGTTCACGCTGATTTACGAGAGACCATGAGCGCTTTATTAGTACTCCTCAAAGCCTTCAGTGGTGTTGTAATACATTACAATACATTAACTTCAAACATAGTGATGCACCATTTTTTTATGGGCGCTAGAACATCTGGTTGGTTTTCCCTAAAAACTGTGTTAAAGTAGGAAAAAATAGTCAGTGAAGTTTTGTTAACAATATTATTGATACATGACATAAATATACACTGCCTTACAGATTATAGGGAGTGGTAATCCTTTACAAAAATCAGTGCCTAGTTGGGGTTTTCAGATGCCTGAGTTTAATTTCAGTGACTCCTCGGCTCCCAACGAGGTCAAATTACCCAATATTTCGCAAATATTTTCACAGCATTTTTCTTATTTCCCATTAATCATCTCCCTCAGACTTATGTGATGACCCTTTGAATGGTGCCCGCCCCCCACATTAGGAAACTGGATTACTGAATTGCCTTTAAAGCAGTTTAAGGTAGCTCTGCTTTCGACCTGCTACAACAGTAAAATACTACTTAAACACTGATGCATCATTATTAACAATCTAATAACGTCATATATAATAATGCATCAGTCACAGGGGTCATTTTTCTGCAGAATGAGAACTTTAATTTCCAGACTGCGAGTATATTTTGGTAATTAATACTTCTTTATCTTTATCATCTGAATGCAGGGATTTGACTTGTGATGGAGTATTTTGACAGTGATGGATTGGTGCTTAAAGGATCTGTGTCCTTCTTCCACCACCGAAACCAAAACACCATGTTTTTTATGGCTACAGCCTCCATCAAATGGAAATATTCAACATGGCTTGTGCATGGTTTTGTTTAAAGTTCCCCAAAATTCAGCCTGCCTTATCTGGTATATCTGGAAATGTCATTATCATTAATCATTTAAGTGATAAGAGCAGCATTTACTTCTCAAATGTGATGATATCCTTCTCCATTTCATGTATTTACTGGCTGTATATGTTTTGATATCTTGGACAAAATTAGGGCCCAAGTTACAATTAAACACTGTTCAGTGTGAGACTGAAAAAAATCCCTTCACTCACACTAATATCCCTGAACTCGAGTATAAAGTAACCTGACATCAGCACTGTTAATTAGCGTCCACAGAGCCCTAAATTAAAAGGATGACCAAGGTTTGCGGTCTCGATGAGTTTGCAGAATCACATTCTTGGTGGTCATAATGACCGATGTGGAGAACGCCAAGACTCTATATGCACTGCTTACGGACGCAGGGCCAGAAATAACAGGCCCACGCTAAATAATCGTCCCTTTCACTCTCTACTACCATGACATCACCACAACCACAGCCGGCATGAGGGGAACAGCAGTGTTGTGGCTCTGAGAGACAGAGGGTAAGACACACACACACACACACACACACACACACACACAGATAGTCAGAAAGAGCCACTGGCTGCTTCCCTGCAATTGTCTTCAGGCCCGTATTTGTCTATGTGTCCCTGTGCAAATTGTAAATAGTTGAGATCTGAATATGGCATCAAGCTAAATCAACACAGTCGTTAACCTTAGCTGGATGCTCGGGGATAAAGGGTGGAGACCAACGCGGGCTTGATAAAACACACAGGTCAGAAACTTTCCCTCGGCTGCCTGATGTGCTGATTGCACACAATATAAACTCGGAGACATATGTGCAGTGACAATCACAGACCAGGCCAAGACAGAAAAACTCCCCCCTGCATAAAGGCTCCAGGAAAGTAAAGCCCACTACTAATGCAGTGTTGAACGCTTTGCAATCAGACAAATAAAGGGGCAATCTAGCACACAATCAAACTAGAGATTTAGCCTGCTCTCCTGCCAACAGCTAGGGACCTCCTCTTTCTGAACAAGGGATGCACTATTGACTATACCCCCCCGCCTCTGTCTCTCTCTCTCCAGTCTTCCCTCTCTGCCAGTCTGAAAGGCGTGATGCCAACCTTTTCCACCATTGGGCATGCTGCCCTGCCCTTTATGCAAATGCTTTGCCGCAATCCCTAACTCACAACCCCCACTGTCTCACCCTCCACGTCTGTGCACCCCCCCCCCCCCCACCCCCCCATGGCCTCCTGTCTATATATTCTTTTTTATCTTTATACGTTTCCATTTAAATTAGCCAAGTAACTGAGCTTAAGCCATAGCCATAAGTTATTAATTAAACCCTGATGATCGAAGGTCCTGCCTGTATGGATTCTTGAATGAAGCAAAAAGCTCAGTGTGCAGCCTGTAGGGCTGTAATTTGTTTGGTTCCCTCCATGGGCAAAAAGCATCGACCAGGGGCGAATATTTGACAGAGGTGTGGCTGTATGAGTCTGTATGAGCGGTGATAAAGGACATCTCCTGGCAAAAAGAATAGAATAAAGACAAAGAACAGGAGGGAGGGCAGGAATGGGGTAAAGGGAAAAGAAAGAATAAAAGAATAGGGGGAGAGAATTTCCAGCAATTATTTGCTTTTTGCATTTGCATTCTTGAAAACGTCTCCAGAAACATATTCAGTGATGGTTGCTCCCTTTAATTAGCAGGGCCACATAACTGCAAAGCAAAGAGGTCACTTTGATGTCGTTGAGATTAGGTTTGTGCAGACAAACGTGCAATGTGGGGTCTAAATTCAAGTAAAACACACACACACACACACACACACACACACACACACACACACACACTAAAAAAACAGCCATGACCCATTTTTAAGGTCTGTGGAAGTGCTGAACTAAAGCATAATGAGGGGTTAATAAACTTACTGCTAGCTTAAATGAGAACAAAGGGGTTAATAATGAAAGAGAAAGTCAATCATGGCTGCCACTGACAGGCAGGTTTCACAAGTTGGCACGGGGGCTGAATAAACAGGAGAGGTTCATAAATTAGCAGTAAATAGAGGTCAGAGCAGAGGACTGGAGGAACCCGAAGAGCATACAAAGACAGAGAATTTGAGAGAACTTAACCCAGAAAACATGCAGAACATTTCAACCTATGAGCTATAAACAAAAGATATGGAGGCCGGTGAACGAATAGAGAAGGGGAGCGCGAGGACAGTGATAGGGTTAACACAGTTGGCCAGAGGCTGAAGGAAGAGCCGTGCTAATGCTGTTAAAGCAGAGCTTCCGCTTCTGCCGTAGGGCGAGAGTCGAGCCGCACAAACAGGGCGCAGGGTCCACACAAGCCGGACAGATTCAAGCCCACACACACACCACAGGAAAGGAGCTCGGCCTAAGACAAACACTGCACGACCAGACACACACACATATACAAACACTACTGTCTCCTTATATGCCCCGAGTACACCAGGACATGTGGTGTGTTACACTTCCACTTCCAAGTGTGGAGCAGACTGAACAAGAATGGGCACAAAGTCAATCCAACCATCTGAAATGTCACGTAGAAAATGCAAATAAATGCTGTTGGGTAATATCTTTTTTTTTTTTTTTTTTTGTCGCTGTACTGTACGTGAACAGGTCTCCCTCGCAAAAGAAATCTTGATCTCAGTGGCAACAAATGGAATTTTCTTTTTCCAGATAAACAAACAAAGACGTCTAAACCCTAACAGTCTAGACCAACAACGTAGCACCGCAACAATCTCCAAATATAAACTTCAAGCTTTATTTCCCAAGCCTCCACACAATGCCTGCTCTAATCTTCCTGAGAGAGGATAGACAAATAAACAAAACCAAACAGGTTGGTTGAGGGAGAATTAAGACTTTAACACCCTGTGCTCTTTTCGGTGAATGCTGCTACACACACACACACACACACACACACACACACACATCCCTTTCCCCTCTTCCTATGCGGACTTCCTTGTCTGAAGTCATAGTAATAAAGTTTTCAAAACCTTGCGCTGTGCCAGTAAGTGACGGCGGGCAGCGATGAGAGAAGGGAGGTAAGGGAGGGTGAGGAAGGCAAAACAAAGGATAGACGCGAAGCTTTAACGGAGCCATCCACACATACGTCTGAGAGCTTTTTTAGCTTAAATGTTTCGCTTCCCGCAAATTCCTCCGATAACACCGATGAGTGCACCATCAAGAAATAAGAGGGCTTGTTTCAGGCTTTTTGCACATAATTAGATAGTGAGATGAAGCACAAAGCAAGGGGCATTTTGTAGCTTGGGTCAACAACTCGACAGTAAATTTTTAACTCATTTGTACATTAAATATAAATTGACCTATTTTGTGTCGTAGTGTAGTATTCTGCTTTGAATGCCTCTCAGCTAACAATGCATGTGTGACAGAAAGAGTTCTGAGCTTGCTGTGTCTAATGCTGAGTCAATATAATCACATTTTTAGTTTGGGTACATAACACAACAGAAATGTAAAAAAAATAACGTGAACACTGAGTGACAATTTGAGTCAATATTGCCATACTGAGGTACATTTACTCTGCACCTATCAATAGAAAACCATCCAAGACAAAGGGCTGTTCAGGGTTAGTGTGATTTTCTTATATTACTGTAATGCACATGTCACTATTCGTTACTGTTTAGTCATAATATGTTTATCCATTAGAGCTCTGAATGTTTTATGCACATGTACAACAAAAAAAACAAAAAACAAATCTGTGATACTGTAAAGGTGAAATTTGAGCTTGTTGTGTCTAACAGTGAGTCAAAATAACTATATTTTAGTTTGGGCTAAAGGTATATTAACCTTTTTTTTTTTTTTTTTTTTTTTAGCATATATGAATCAGTAGAAATCATAGCAAAAATGGCACTGCCCAACCTTTTTGCTTGCAATAATTCCTTTGAATTAATACATTTACAACAATAATAACAAGAACACAGATAAAAGAGGAATATCAGGATATATTAGAGCATAATTAGCATCTATCGGACCAAACCCAATCGCAGTGAAAAATAGAAAGCGTGTGTGTGTCTTAGCATGTGTGGTGGAAGGAGGGAGGGAAATGAATGAGGCCTTTTCTTACAGCAGAGCCCAGATCAGAGCTCCTAACTATGGGATTTGGTGCTGTTGCCTTTCTCCCCCGGGAGGGAGTAATTAGGTTAGGGAGGACAACTGCCGCATTGTTTTAACAGAGGAGGGATTGTGCAGGCCAAAGTCCCACCAACAACATGCTTCCCTCACAACAAAAATGCCAAACGGATTCTGCGGTGCTCGGACACTCATCCGTGCACACACGGAGAGAAAGAGGAACTTTTTTTTGGGGTTTCCTCTGTTAAGTTTTGAACAGACAGAGAAACCTGGCTTTTCATGCAGTGAAGGCTTTGGTGCTGTGTGTGTATCCTATGAAATGTCAAATATAGTCCAACAGTGTCAGATATCCTCTCATGTTGTTGCAGTTGTGGGATTCTGGCTCTTTGTGGGACTCGGTTCCCTTCAGTGTAACTGCGTCTACTCTCTCCTGTATCCAGAGGCTTGGCAACACACACCACTCCTAACTAGTATAATATGGTTATGATGCATTTGCATTCCTTCCAATCCCCTAGGAAATACAATACGCCTATATCGTCTGTTTTAATCACGGTCTGCTTCCAAGGAAAGTAAAAGGAGAATACAAACAGCCACAGCTATAAAGAGGCTTTCTCAAATATACTTCAAGTTCGTTTAAATACATCCTCCGCTGATTGATAGAGAGCAAATCAAACAAATCATGCTGCTAGAAAAAATAAAAGGACATGGAGTGCTCCCCAGTCTACTGTATTTACAATACACAGACTATGGCCTCTTTCATTCCCGCCCATTCCCCTCTCTTCTTTTCCCATCCCCTTCTTTTTCTCTTTGCGCTCTTTCTTTCTATAATCTTTCTGTCTTTCTGAACGGAAAGAGAAAAAATAATTCTGCTGTTGTTTCATTCCTCTACACCATTCTCAAGGCCTTCAGCTCCTCCAAGCATGAAAAAAAAAAAAAACATTAAAAAAAGCGCACCATAATATGCACCTCTGCATACCCGCCCACACCATCCCTATTCACTTTCATCATAAATCTCCACAGCCTGGCGGCAATATACAGTCAATTTGTGGTCCCCATATGAGTCCTAACTCTAGTTTAGAAATACTTCTATTCAGGTGTGCAGATGGAGAGGAAAAACAAGGCAGGGGCATAAAAAAACAACACAATGAATAGAATAAATGTGCATGAACTGATACGCGACTGTAACAGACAGGTCCATAAGGCCTGCAAGAGTCCTTTCTGCGCCGCGGCTTGCTGCAGGTGGCGGAGATGATTGCGCTTTATTCCAGATGATGACCATAATGAGCCCAGTTTGAGTTTCACGAGGCTTTCCTAAAGACGTTGTGCGCACTGAAGAGACTGACAGCGATTCCACCCGTCAGCCAGCTGACCGCTCTCAGGTCCGTTCCCTCTGCATCCCGTTTCAAGAGCTCCAGAAGCTGCAGCCACAAAAGAGGAGCGGCGCGCACTGTTTCTCAATCATGGTCGCAGACGATCACAACAAGGGCTCCTACAGGAATTTGATTCAGAGGCCATCTTGACGTCTTAATAACAGGAGAGCAGAGAGTGTGGCGTGGAAGTGAATTTATAAACTGTCATAAAGAGTGTTTGAGGAGTGGAGATCGTCCTGTTCCATGAACTCGCAGGGTAAAGCTAAATCTGGCCCATCTGTGTTTTATATTTTAGCAGTGACATGAAATCCTCATCCTGCACTGAATTTTCCAGTCAAATATACAACTTTCCATGTAACGCACACTAATCCTGCAGCTATTTCTCTGAGCCTAAACAGAGCAGAAAGTTTATATCTGAATTCCCTCATAGAGTACGGTGCAGCTGTAGTTGGGATAGTAGTTACTGGCTGGCTGGGCCAAAAGGAGAAGCCACAGAGTTGTGTTTGAGTCTAACCCTGAGCCCTGCTTGGCCTCTGCCTCCTCTACTCAACTCTACTCTACTCTGATCTCCGCTTTTTATTTCAACAAGGGTCTATTTGACTCTACTGCACTCTGCTTGACTGTCAAGGGGGTCTCAAACAGCCTCGGGCCTGCAGCACCAGCCAGCAAACACAAGTCACAAGAAGCATAGAGCGCGCACTCATACTCAACACATACACAGACACTTCCACACAAACGGAGTCAGTTAATAACACACAAACTCCCGCCCTCCAGCTCTGTTTGCTCACAGCTGCCAGGCCTCCTCAGAGTTCATCTGAGGTAAAGATATGTTATATTATGCAACCGGGTATAGATTTTCCACCCCTGGCCCCGTGCCAACTTCCTGCTCCAAAGAGCAAGATCTAGCACTTTGTTCCCTGGGGTGACAGCTATTCCTTGCTGGACGGGGTGGCCAAATTAGATACACAGACAGAAACAGACAAGAAAGGTAACAGGAAAAAATGAAAGGGAGCTAGTGAAAAAGCAAGGCAGGCAAGACAAGAAAAAGAAAAAAGAGAGAGAGAAGAGCATGCAGCTCTGCCTTCCTAACATATTGTTGTGTGTCTGTCTTTGTCTGTAACTTCAAATCCTCCTTACCAATCTATTCTATGTCTTTTTCTCCAGCTCTTGAAATCAGGTCAAAAGTGTTTTCATTACTGTTTCACTTGCGGGTTCATAAGCCTCCAAGCGTCAACGTTCCTCCACCCACCCCCAAGACAGGAAAAGATTTTCCCTCCAAAATTAACCCCATAAATGCCTATTAAGCCCAATCACAAGCTTTAAGCCTTGTTCCCGGCGAATGAGAATGAAAGCAGATCTCGAAAGCTGATGCGAAGTTTAAGCAATGGATACAATCATTGCTGGGCTCATAATCTTATCTGCTAAATAGCCGACATGGATTATACTCCAGCGTGGTCACTGTTTTCATCTCCTGTGCAGGATCAACATGTCCAGGAGTCTACTTGGAACTATGTTGCCTGTGCTACAGCATGAGGTAATGTAGCGTGATGATGAAAGAGCCTCTGGAAATTTGAGGTACAATCAACGAGCCAATCAATGCCTCTTTATCCTTCTTCTACTGAAAGGAAAGCCAAAAGGAGCGGTGAAAAGATAATGAATGCTATAACATCATCGAGTGGCGTCACTGCGTTATGTCATCCCCTGACAACTGAAGAATCCCCCACACCACCATCACTTCCAAATTAACAGCGACCCAATGAAGTCTTTGTGCCCAAATGATTGTAATTACCTCTCCAGGCTTCACCAGGTGTGCAGGGATGTTTCTTTTGCCTGGTACTAAAAGGATGGATGGATGGATGGATGGAACACAGGAGGGCCAGATGAATTGCCAAATGTGTGTTTTGCTGGCTTACTTTATCAGTGATTCCCAAACAGGGGTACTCATAACCCAGGGGGTACCCAAGGGGATACATGAAATGATTGGAGAGTAGTTCAACTAATTAGAAAAAGTATGAATTACAATTCGAAGAAGAAAAAAAAAAATCCATCGGGTGAGTAAATGGTAACACCTGAACAATAAGTGTTTAAAAACTAGTTAGTGAGCAAGCAGAGAACAGTTAGCTGAGAATATGGCATAAATGACTCAGTTATCTTAAAGTAATGAGAAACAGTTCAATTAATTATAATAAAGGTAAATGTAATGGTTTAATGGTTGAAATAGTTAACTGAAACAGTTAAACTATTGGATCAACTAATGGATCAACAGTTCAAATAGGTAGCTAATAGTAAATAACAATTGATATGGTTAGGTAAATATAATGGTAGAATTAGATCAATTAGAATTTATTCAAATTTATAGATGGAGAAGTTAGCTGAAGGAGGCTAATGGCTTAATGGTTGAAATAGCTGAAGTAATGGTGAATGGGTTGAAATAATTTGCTGAAGTAGGCTAATGGCTAAATGAAATGGTTAGCTGAAGTAATGTTGAAAAGGTTGAAATAATTAGCTATAGTAGGCTAAAGGCTACATGGTTGAAACAGTTAGCTGAAGTAGGCTAATGGCTAAATGGTTGAAATAGTTAGCTGTAGTAATCTTATTGCTAAATGGAAGAAATAGCTAAAGAATGGTTGAAAAAAATGAGCAGAAAATGATGGATCAAAAGTTGAAATAAAAGTAACAAATAAAAGTTCAAATAGTTAGCTAAAAGTAACGGATAAATACTCCAAGGGGGTAGTAGTAGTAGTACAAATACAAACTGACATAAACATTGGCAGCTCAACTGGATGAGTGTTGACTAACATCCAATTTAACATCAGTTCATGTAAATGCATTTTCAACATGACAGGGTTAATGAAGGAGTGTATCTGACAGGACTGGGGGGTGTACATGAAACAAAGAGAACCCTGTCCTATATCACACACTGTACCGCAGTAGTGCAGTTAAACTGGGTGTGATTTTTTTTTTCCTAAAAGAATGCACACCTGTGTGATTAAGTATGTGCAGGTGCATTATGTATGAGGCACTGCAAAGTGTAGCTTGTGCACATAGGCTGGAATTCAAAGAGACATACTGTGAACTGTAAATGTAGAGAGGGTTTGTTTCTGAATGGGTAGACCTTTTGTGGCTATAGCTCCTGTCTTATTCACAAGATGATAATATGTATGCGTGTGCCATGTTTGTGTGAATGCCTGCATCTGCCATTTTTTTTTTTTTCCTGAATAATGAGCACATGTGTGAGAGACTGACTGAGATGGAAAGTCAGCCTGGGGAAGCTTGTGAAGAGCCGGCTGCAATCAAACACACGCAGAGTGAAACGGTGCTCACATTTCATCCAGATTAATCTGGAAGCTTTGTAATGAGGGGTCTACTGTATATATTTAGCCAGTGCAGTTAGATGTAGGTCAGACAGACAGGCAGGACAGGCCAAACAACATGCCCAGATTGCCCACACTGAAGTGACCTTGAGTGGGCCATCAATGATCCGCAACAACAACTCTCTATCTGTTCCTGCTGACCTGTGACAGACTGATACAATGGCTTTGCCCGACCACAAGTTTGAGCCCTCAGGTTCCTCGTTGCAGAGCACAAAAGATCTTGGAAAGTCAATATCATACAGTGTCTCTTTACAGAAACGTTACTTGTTGATTAAAAAGAAAGAACAGAGAATGAATTATTGTCAACGTTCGCTCCGTGTGTTGATACTGGCATTAGTTCAAATTTATTCAATGCAGGAACAAAGCACACTCAGACACATTTCTCAGCCTGTCTTCTGCAGCGCTAGACAGGGAACAAAATTAACAAAACATTGCGAAATGTACAACAATTATTCACTTTACAATCCGCAACGTGACTTTATTGACTGAAATCCTTCATGGCCATGACAGTTTTGCGCTACTGGCCTCACACTAGTAGCTTTGGTGCTAATAAATAACTGATTCTCATATTAATTTTGCCATCATGAATTAACATGTAATAGATAATATCAGATTAACACAGACAAGCTTATTGTATGAATCCAGTGTTCAACTATTTTTTTTTTTTTCTTTTTTTAAAACGTGTTTTGCTTACAGTCATTTCTGGATGTATGACCTTCATCTGCTGCAGGTGGAAAGTTTCTCCACACTCGCCTTGAATGTCAGTTTAAAGCACATACACAGAAGCAGGATTTTGTGACATCATAACGAGTCTGGGAGCCAATCATGGTGCTTGTTCATGTCATTGTATGGATTTGCGACAGGGTAATTGAATTTTTTTGGTGGAAAAACAGGATACAGGTATTTGTGTTCAAAAGATTCAGGGGGTGGGGGGGTGGGGTGGGGGTGATACTGATACTCTCACAGATACAAGATCCATTAAAAACACAATAAAGCCCAGGAGGAGGAGCATGAAGGCAGAAACATGTCAGTATGCCTCATGGTGTATCTGTGCAAACCTATGGTGCCACACCCTCTCTCATATACAGACACTGTCGCTTTCTCTCTGTCAGTCTCATTCTTTCACACACACAGACACCACTTGTGTGTCGCCACAAGCACCTTCCCCTCAGCTTCCCTGTCATATTGGTTGTCAGAACGTTCCAAATACCCACATAATGGCGGCACTGTTTTTTGGATTTATGACTCAAAATCAGAGGAAAGAACAGGCTGTAATGATGTCTAAAGCTCAGCTATGACAAAGCTCTTAAATATTCACCAATCTATTTCTGTTTTCTGCTCATGGGTCGCTCTGGAAAATGCACACTTTGTCTGTGCCCCCCTCCCCATCCTCTACTCTTTCTCTGCTTTTATATTGAACATTAAGTTTTTTGTGTTCCTCCGTATATTCTAGCTCAATTATGTAATTTAGCACCCGTGTGTGTGTGTGTGTGTGTGTGTGTGTGTGTGTGTGTGCGCAGTAGCCATGGCAACAGCACAACATATCGGCCACCACAGAACCGCGCTGGGGCCGCGGGCACTGCCAGGGTTGTGCCAAAGACTAATCCATGCCAGAGGTGACATGAGTGAAGGAAAAGTGAGGCGGGTGGAGGCAACATGACACACACATGCAAAATCACACACACAGACAGAGACAGAGACAGACACACCAGCGTATGACTCTCTCCTCTCACTCCTCGCCTTCCTTTTAAAACACAAGCGCACACACTGGATTTCCTCCCATTCTTCTTGGCTGGAGCCTCCCATGGCAATAGCAGTAGGAATCCATTCTCCACGGATGCTGGGACAGCTGTGCTGATATTGAATGAGACGCAGTTGGTTCTGCCTCTCTCTGCATGCAGCGCGAGATAAAAACTACATGCTACTTAAATCAAATCTATATCGCCTGCTGCCAAAATGCACCCAGCTCATTTCATCTTTGTCTTTGCCACCAACGAGAGCTCTGCATTTCCTTGCGAAAAATCACCGTAAATTCGTTCCTGCTGACGCACGGTGGCCCCCCAGTCACCAGCTGACAATAAATGCAGAAAATTTATACCACTAACAAAGACATTCATCAGAGAAACCTTCGTAACCCCCTCAGTTATAAGCTTAGAAATACAGCACGTACTTAGAATGCAAATCATCCACAAAATCCTACCATTTCTGAAGCTGCGAAGTTAACAAAAAGCTCACAATTGAAGCTGTGGGGTGTCTTAGCAATTCTGCCTCCTTGTTTCAGGCTGCTGGCCTTTGGCAGGCCAATGCAAGGAGGACACCACACAAAAATGCCACCTTAAATGAACCAAGCTGAGTGCCATGTGTGAAAGATCTGCGTGTCTTTCAATGATGTCGGATTTTGCACAGGATTGGCCTGTAACTGACTGCATGGTATGAATGAATAAGTAAAAGGAACACAGTGTCCCAGGCAAGCGTCTGGCATTAGGCTATGACCTCCTCATGTCCCGTGATGAGGGGAAAGGACCCGGCGCAGCCTGCAGCACAAAACAGCAGCGCGGCCAATCAGGGACTCCGATTTCACCCCATATACTCCCTGCCTGTCTTCCCCTCATACATACACAACTCAGCTATAAGCAAGCGCAATAGATCAGCCCTACCTGTCAATCAAATGTACTATGAGTTCATTTTTCTGTCTGCTGGCCAAAAGCAGAGTGCTTTACTGGCTGCCAGGTCACACAGATACCCACACAAACTAAACTACTTCTTGCTCTCTCTCTCTCTCTCTTTCTTTATATCGATAGATCAATAGATAGATAGATAGATAGATTTATGTGTGTGTGTGTGTGTGTGTGTGTGTGTATTTACACACAAATACACAAAATTAAGGCAAACTTGTGTGCAACTGAACCGAAACCCAAAGTGATAACATAATTCAATATATCTATCTGAGAGAATTGTAATACAGCTGCATGCAATGAGACTTTGGTGCTTGCTTTTGAAACGAAACTGCAGAGATTGGCTTGAAAATGATTTTTTTTTTTTTTTTTTTTTTTTGAAAGGATAAAGGTGAGACACAGTCGCCTGGAAACTGGCATCACAGCTAATCCAGCGATAACCACTCACAGGCCTAATTGGCATGAAGACATGGCACCAGAGGTTTTAGGTGCATGTTTGCATGTCGGTGTTTACGCTTGTGCGTGTCTGCGTGCGCGCGTGTGTCTTTAATTCCGAAAAATTCAACATTTTCTGTTTATTCAGACTGCGGTTCCATCAGATTTTAATCCTCTGAACAGCTGTTCCAACTCATTTTGCAGGCCTTGGGAAGAGACGGGGGAGGGAGCAGAGGGGGGTGCAAGGGCCACCTCACCAAATATGCGTCAATGTAAAGTTATGGCTTCAAAGGGCCCGATATTGATTACATTAATTTAATGAGATTTTCTCATAAAACAAACTAGCTCATGCTTTCCCTCCGCTTTATACTGCACTGCTATTTTCACTGAAAACACTGCTGTCTGATAAGGAGCGATAAGGATTGGTGGTGACGTAAGAAAAATATAATACATCCTCTTGGAGCAACACACGTATAGCGCTGATAAAGACGGTCGATGCTGCAGACTGGGAGGACAAAGCAGTAAGTCATGTGCGCTGAGACGGTGACCTGAAAGCCGGGGTGACCTCTGACTGTGAGAGGCGGACAAAGAAAAGAGACCACGAACAAACATTTGTCATCGACTGTCAGAATTTGGAAAGCGATCGGAAAGTGAACTGTCCGATAATTAGCCTACACCAGAGCAATTAGGAACTTGCAGCTGCATGAGAAAGACGAAAGGCCTAAAGGAAAAGTGCAAGGCAAGTTTTAGTTTGCATGACGCAGTTTAAATTAAGATGCAAAGAGGAGACGTTTCGAAATTGAAGCTGGTGGTTTATAGTGAATACTTAACTTCTTGTTTCTTTTTTAATAAAAAAAAAAAAAAGGTAAGTTCAAAAACCACCGCCAGGGAAGCATCTTTGAAAACAGCTTAGAAGTCATATTTGTGATGTCATCCATCTATCTCTGCTCCAGAACAACGATCTAATATTTTCCTTCGCACACATTAAAACACAGAGTGATCGGAGCTGCAGCCAGTTTTTGGTCTGTTTGCGCTGCAGCTTGACTGCACTACAACGAAAAAGGAAAAAAGAAAGAAAAAAAAGTGTCGTCCGCTCAGAAAATGTTGCCAATGACAGGCTGCAAAAACACACAGAGAAAATGCAACTTTCATGGAAGTGCTATCGTGCACTGCACAAAATAATCGCTCTTTTTGCTCTTTCCCTTCCTGCACGGGCCTTATAATAATTCCAGCTGCGCGTCAGCGTGAGCGGCCCTGCAGGAGTAGCACAAAAAAAGAACATTTTCTCAAGATGGAATATATGAAAACACACACACCTAATGCGGAATAAATAGGGACTAAATAGGACTTACCACTAAGGCATTGTTTAGAAGGTGAGTAGGGTAATACTTTAGTGTTGAGAGGGTGTTAAGAGGCGAGGAGAGCAGGGGTCAGCGTCCAGGCGGGCAGAGGGGGCAGAGGGAAGGAATAAGTTAAAATGTCGCACCAGTGAAAACAGTCTGAGATGACAACATTACGAGCTGCATAAGTACCACTGAACACATTGAAAAATGCAATAAAACAAAAAAAAAAAAAGTGGGTTTTTTTTAGGTGCAGAATTGTGGTGCGTCATTGTGGCCTGAAGGGCTTTAGGTTTGGAGAAAGGAACAAAAACGGACAAAAAAAAAAGTTAAATAAGAGTATCACCAATTGGACAAGAGCAAATATTGTCTAAGACAAACTGAACAGGAAATTGTAACTTTAACTGTAAATTACAGGCTTCGAATGAATTTGAAGGATGAATGGGAAATTAAAACATGTGCGGCACTGCAGTGAGGCAGGCTTCCACCTCTCCTGATCAACGCATATCTGTTTTACATTAAAATGGCCTGAATATAGATGTCATTTTTATCCCTAAATTAGATCAACATGAAAAACACACCAGAAGTCACAGAGAACGCACACACACACTCCGTCTCCTCTCAGGGCTCTGCCCGTAATTTGCTTCCATTACGCACCGTCCGTCACATCCCTGCACGCTGCTTCTCTCCAGCAAGGCTTTTATCACAGTTAATAATTCATTCGATTGTTTACAATTGTTGCCATATCCGAGGTCCAAGCTCGAATTTTTAATTATTAACAGCAATTAAATAAACAAAATGTGCCTTTCCGTCTGCAGACGGAGCTGCAAGGGAATGCCGTGTGTGTGTGTGTGTGTGTGTGTGTGTGTGTGTGTGTGTGTGTGTGGGGAGAGAGAGAGAGAGAGAGAAAGAGGGCTGCTGGTGCTGTTTGCAAGGGAAGTTGTCTCTTCTCAACATAGACACACACACACGCACACACACGCACACACACGGGTACAAATTTTTAAAAACTGACAAGAAAGACGGTGTGAGGGGCTTTTCCCTCGCTGCACACGCGCTTCTATCGTTCCCCTGCCCAGCCAACGACACACAGCAAGTTGCCATCATGTGCAACATGTGCACTACATTACACTGTATGAGCTTCTGTTGCCAATTAGTGTTGATGAAGGGAAATTTATGTAGCTAAATAAAAGCTTCTTTTGTGCAAGGATTATCTGCTGTGAGAGATTTTTTTTTTTATTAATTGCAGATAAAGTCATCATCTCACAAAGGCCTGTTTTGAAATTGCAGGCGGACAACTCAGAGCTAAGAGCTGCTGAAAGAAAAAAAAAAAAAAAACTCCAAGCAAACCATCTTAAACATCTTATTCTAATCTATAGGCAATATGTGTAATGACTGTCAGCATAATTCAACAATCCGTTTCTATTCTCTTCACATTTCTGAGTTAGATTCAGTCCGTTTCACCCTCTGCATCTTAAGCCAACACACTAAGTGGCCTCTAATAGTTTCTTCAATAAAATGAAGAATTAAGGGAAAATAATTAAAAAAAAAAATCCTCTTTCCTCTTCTGGTGTCAGCGAGAGGACGACACTCTGGTCCGAGCTGCTAATGTTTTGAAATGGAAACCAGACAGGACTTGTGCCCACACGAGAGAGGAGCCGAGAACATCCTCTCAGCCTCTGGTAGCCGTCGTCAGAGGCATATGATGGGAGGAAAAGTCTTTTAATAAAACCACTGTAAAAATCAGGAATGAATTACACATCAAACGCGCCCTGGCAGTCCACTGTCAGACGAAGCCAATGAGGGATAAACAAGTCTGCTTTATAAGAGCAAGACTTCCAGCAGCTGTATAACACGGGCAGGTCGTTGCCACCGGCTGGCTGAAATGAAGGAAATACCTTCAAAAATCATACAGACCTGGAAAAAAAAGAGACTCTGTGCTGGGAGGAAACAGTTTTTTTTTTTGTTTTTTTTTTAAATTTAGGATTTTATTTTGGCTGGACCACTGAGTTTAACACATATGAGTGTATAAAAGATCTAGATTAGGGAAGCTGCTCCTCGTGTGGGACTTGACAACGTTTTTGTACGGCTCACTGAAAAAAGCTCAGCCTCAGATTATTCCTGCTCACTCTCTCTCACTGGTGGCAAAGTGGTGTTTTTAGGCTGAGATGAATTATTAAAGCAATGGAGGTTTAAATATGAAGAATCACTGCTAGGAACAGTTTTGCATATGACAAAAGAGAAATTCAAAATTGGTCAAAGGGCAACATTTATTGCAGATGCCTCACACCTGCAGAGTCATTTCACCACATTGTGTCACACTAAAAAAAAAACAAGGTGAAACAGCTACTCAGTAATCATTTTTGGTAAATTTCCTGACACTTGTGGGTTCCTTGAGAACAGCAACAACGCATCAATAAAAACTTGCAGCCCTTTTTAGAATATGAATCGCTTGGAAAAGACAATCCTGGTGTTTAATGATGCAGTCCTGCCTGCAGCAAGATGTTAAAAGCAGCAATTTTACATTTAAAAAAAACCTGACATTTATTTTGTCATGTGACATCAAATTAACTGTGACAGGAAAAGCAAGTCAGGACACTGCTGTCTGCGCTCAGGTCACGAAAAAAAGAGCAGGAACAAGAGGAGACGAGGGGCTGAAATGCAGGTTTAAAATCAATGTAGTTCCTCTCTCTGCTGTAAACCTGTAACTACACGTCAGCACGTGTTGCATTCAAGTGCAAAAAACTTGTGAGACAGTCAACTGGCGCAGCAGAGCTCCAGAAAAAAAAAAACAAAACAGTATCTCAGAAGATGCAGAACGTCTGTGCTGTTCTTCACAGTATATAACACACACACACACACACACACACACACACACACACACACACACACACACACACACACCAGCTCCAACGTCTCGCTTCTCCCGGTCTCAGCTCCACATGAAAGCAGCCCTAAAGGCGGCGGTGTGCGCCCTGCTCTCCTGCGACTCCTCTCCCCGGCCAAACACTCCTGCGAGCCTCGACACTTGGAAAAATCTTCCAGCAGTAATATTAAACTCCGGTCCACAGTCTGTCTGTCCCTGCGCTCTGCTTTCCCCTCCTCCTGCGGGGCTCCCCTCCTTCTTTTTTATATGAAATACATTTCGGGAGAAGCGCCATTTTCTCTCCAAAACCATGTGCGATGGAAACGCGCAAGAAAGTTTCCTGCGGCACAAACGCGCTCCGAGGCGGGACGAGAGTTGAGGTGAAGTTTCAGAGTGAGTCAGAGAGCAGAAAGACGCTCGAACACAACAAATAAACACATGTAAAATAACAGACAGAGGCAGCGCAATAAAAACCGGCGTCCCCGCTACAGCCTACCCAAACAATGAAATAAGATAAGACAATTTACCTGTGTCAAGCAGTACGGGGAGTACATGGTTATTTTTAGAAAGGAGAATTGGAGAGCTTATTTAAGTTGGATGGAAGCTCGGTATAGTGCTGCATTGCAATCGCTCGCCGTCCTGTTTCTCTCACTCCATGCTGCTGCAGCTTACAGTAACCCCGCCTAGAAAGTGAAAGCTTGCACAAACTTTCAGGGAAAAAACTTTGTCTCCCTCCCCTCTCCTCCTGCAGGACTTTTATCGCTCTCCTCTTTGCAACGAATTCTCCCTAAAGGCGGCAATTTTTTTTTTTTAATGTTTGTGCTGATTCATCAAGGTGTCGTTGGCAGAACTTTTGACCTCTGAAACGAGATTAATCTTTCTTTTGATTAATCTTCGGTGGCGGTCTGACGCGCTACGCAGAGCCTATAGGGTAGATCTGCGCGCCCCTACATCTTTTACATGGTAATGTAATGCTTCAGTTGCGTTTACTGACCCGTTCATTCCATGTTATGGAAACGCAAATATTAATCAGAGAGCAGAGGTGCGTGTTTAATGTATTCATAGTGACACTGTTGTTTTTTTTTTTTCTACAAGGGGACACGTAAACGCATCATCAGAGTAGATCAAAGCGGTGTAACAGCTGCAAGACAACATCAAAAAAAGGGAATATGCTTATATATATAGTGAGACCTGTGCAACCGTTCTGTTTCTTGTGTTGTGAGAAAACGACATGGACAGAGAGACCAACGTCTGTGATTTGACTCACAACATAGCTTGGTCACGGATGTATACAATGTATAATCCAGGGTTATGTAAGTACAGTTCAGCTGCATAAATAAAATATTCTGTTACAGCTCCTGATGTGAGGATTTCAGCTCTTAAGTCTCGTGCATTAAAAGCTAAAGTTTGCACTGGATTATATACTTAAATTCATTTGCAGGCATTTGAATCAACGCATTATCTCATCAAGGCTGTAAAGTTAAGACTATTTATTTACTGAACCATATTTGACCCAGTCTGGAACCCACAACTGTAGTTTAAAAACCAGTGAAGTGAGGCCAAGCCAAACAGTTACTGCAGCGTTCACTATGAAGTAGAAAACTAGCAAACAGTGAAGACAGACATATAATCACAGCCTGTGAGCGGCATCAAGATGCTAAATTGTGCTAAATTGGGGTGTGTGAAACAGAAACTCTGTCACACACACGAACGGTAGTGAGTGATACACATATCGCATAGAAGCCATGAAATAAAGTCTCTTGGACTGGGTCCTGAGTGCGGTACAGTGGGAATTTGGGTGGGAGTGAAGTCATTGTAAAGAAGCGGAGCTGAAACTTTGGGCCTGACACTGGAGTCCCACAGATTTACGAGGCCTACTGCTTGTGCTTGTCTACCGCAAGCCTCTGCACGGCGAAACAAAGAGATCTGGGCTCTGTATGGCCAATTACTGCACACGGCCAGATACGAGAGCCAGAGACACGGGCGGGGAGGGAGAAAGTGTGTGGTCAGGAGTGTATGTACGCCACAAAACTGTAACCTCCTGTCCTCACCGCCACACAAGGTTAGAATACCAGCATTCCTCTCCGTGAATATGATACATGCTAATATGAAACACACATATCCAACACTCACACACCTTTCGGTTCCCCTTCAGGCAGGTGTATTGACTGAGAAGCATCGCCTGCTGCACTGGAGGGATATTCTTTGCTCTCAGCTCGCTTTTGCAGCGGAGTCATTAAAAGCACCACAAGTGCAAAAGGTTAGAGCGAGCGGTTAGACGGGGATCAAACCCACCCCCCCCTCCCTCCTTTATAGAGTCGACTTGCATGCAACACACGCAAACACTCCTCTGCCGTGGCTCCTTAAATGAGCCACACATTTAGTGGTCTGTGTGAGTAAATCTCTCATTAAGTAACACATGGTAGAGCCATATGCTATGGTTGGTGGGTCTGCTGTGGCTCTGCTTTTTCACACGCTTGGAATATACATATTTACCACTGCTCCAGAGTGGCTGGCGCTGTAATGACTTCACCCATCAGCTTGGAGCGGTTGTGCAAGTTGCATTAAAAAAATAGAAATAGAAAAACGAGGCTCTGGCTGATAAACAATCAGAGAAATTGATGTGCAGTTTATTCCCGTGTGGACTAGTCGGGGGAGCTTCAGGTCAGCCAAACAGGTTCTGCAAGGATGACTGTAACCACAAAATTTGCCTAAAACAATCCCGACAAGTGATGATGCCACACCTTGGCTCGGTCGGGTGTAAAAGGAGACACAGCATGGGAGATAAGCTGAAGTGTGGTGGTGCTGTTTGGCTGAGCAGATGTCAGCTGTGGCGTGCCACAGTTTACATACAGTGCACATTTTTGGCTTAAAGGAGTGGTTTCTATAGCTGGGGGCGGGGGGGTCGTGACCAGACAAATCGTGGGGGTCACAGCAAAAGGCTCCTTCTTAGCAAGTCATTTCACCTGTGACTTCAGTCTGTAAATTGTTAGACTAGAAAATAATATTTTCTACTGTTTTCCAGAGTAAATCAATTAGTTTCAAGAATTCCCTGGTCTTGTATTGTGATTATAAGCCCCCCCCCCCCCCCATTTTTATAATGACTTAAGTGTCTTTCTCTACCCTATGAAGACTATAGGCTGCAATGTGTAATATGGGACTGATCTGTAAAAAAAAAAGTGATCCTACTTTCTATAATAATGGTAAATTTACGTTGTCTTTTTGCGGTTTGAGGAGCTCAGCATCGTGTTTGTCTTTATATTTGAAGAGCTCACTGACCTTAAATGTGTGCACACAGTGTTTGTGAAGTCCTCTGATTGGTGTGTTTTCCTGAGTGAATGTCTACAGCCTATACACTGTGTGTATGGTGCTGTTTGCCTGATGAGGGTCTGAGGAGCAGAACGTCGTCCATAAAGTGAGTGAAAGTGTTGTAGAGTGTGTGGGATTGGATGTTTCTCCACTCCAGAGCAGAAGCCTGCCTTCTTCTGTCTTGTTTCAACACACAGACACTCATTCCTGGCAAGCTCTTAAAACAAGTTTATTTCTACTGGAAACAGATTGAAAATCTCACTTTTGTCAGTCCTTCTAAGAAAATTGGGTTTCAGCTGTAGAGAAATGACTTGGTAAGATGGAGATTTCTTTTCTTGTGAAATACTGGACGCTTTGGCGTCATCAGGCCTCTTTAAATCCTGCTCATTACGCATGTCCACATCATAACCACAGGAAGGCAGACGCCTTCATTTTCAGGGGTCACAATCCAAAAGGGCTTAAACAAGAAGAAGGGAGCCATGATGCACTTTATACACGACTTAGCCCCCAACAGCAGACCTCCTTGTGAGAAGTTGGAGGTGGACACCCTCCTGTGGATGTTCTTGAACTCCCTGCCCCTGGAATCCAATACAGCTTCACCGACGCTCCTCCCCCTCTCCAAAACTCTCCTCTAGCAGCCGTGCGACTCAATTACAGCCATAATGGTTCATTTCTGTACCCCGAGACACACGATACACTGTAGCAACCCAGATTCTCTGGGAGACTTGGCGTAAGTCTTAACTCTGGGAAACAAAGACTGTAGCCTAGAAAACTGGCTCCCACCTCATTAACAATCACATTTTCAGTCATCCACGGCCCCCCTCCACCCTCCTCTCTCCCTCCCCATCCCCACTCCTCTGTTTTTATTACCATTTTATATCACGTTGATCGTTGTAAATCCACTGTGCTCCCTGGGTGGATTTTTCTTTTCTTTCCTTTCTTTTTTTCTCTTTAGAAAAGCTGCTCACTTTCTTCAAACTTTCTATTCCTTTGGTTTTTATACAACTCGGCATGCTGCACATTATCGTCATCATTTTCACTCCCATGAGGCGCGGGCGCTTCGGTGGAGTTGCGAAGGCCCCCTTTTTTCTTAAATGTGCGTGTGGAAATAATGATTGTAATGGTTTGCAGCTGAGTAGAGGGAGCTGTGAATGACATTATGATTGCAGTGCAATTACCAAGAGCATGAAAACAGACTGTCAGTCACAGTAATGAGTAATGACTCAAATAACACATTTAATACCAACACATGAAACAATAATAATAATAATAATAATAATAATAATAATAATAATAGATGCATACCCTGTATGAATCTGATACTACAAAGCATTCAGGCATCCCAGGACCTCTGGAGGGTTCTTCGTTCAACAGAAAGGTTTCGGTTGCCTGAAATGTAACACAACAGTCATTTATTCATTAGTTGACACTGTCTTTATGTTCAGGGAATTCCAAAACACACAGAAAAGCTGGCTGCAAAGCTGAAAACGTAGACTTTGGATTTAAGAATGCTGCTTCCTATGTTGAACTATTTATTAATCATCCTCAAGTCCCACCACCATGAAAACTACTTGAGAAACAATGTCTTTCATCTTCCTCACACACACACACACACACACACACACACACACACAGTTCACGGTGTGTGCTGCCTGCATGAACCCATATGCCGTGCAGGCCTGAGGCCCGGCCTTGCCAGTCACCACCACTTGAATGGGGAGCAAAGTGTTTAGCTGCCGTTACCAGCACACAATACTGCGACACAATGGCATTTCCTGTCCCTGCTGTTTCACCTGCATGGTCACTTTTCTGTCAGCACGCACTGATTCAGCACAAATCATTCACACACACACACACACAGACACACAGACACACACACACACACACACATGCACAGTCACATACTACACACATTCAGCACAGACTCGCACATACAGAGGCCATACGTCTGCCCACATGGACACACACACATATACAAACACAAGCCCTTGGCTGCACGACAGGCCCTACATTGCATTCACTGATAGATGCAGCTAAAGTATTTATTCTAAGTGTTTGTTTCTATTCAGCACAGTTCATTTGTATGCCGTGGGACACGCCGGCAGAGACTTGGGCTCTGAATGAGCATCCATTGCAGTTCTGCTGTCAATTGAGGCAGCCGGGCCAGACAACATGGATGGGAGGGAACCACAGACTGAGGATCTGGATCAGGGATGGGAGTTCTGCCTGGTTAGCTGGCCCGTGGTTATTACTTTTAAGTCCAAACTGGTACAAATTGGTTTTTGCCAGGCTAAATTTGTTTTGGAAATCAGCTAAACCTGTTAGGCGAGAGCTAAAAATGTCTAGAAAATGAAAATAGCTCTGCTTCCTCTGGTTAGGGCAAGGAAGTTTTACTCACAATGAGACCAGGAGCTTTAAGTTTAGTCGCTGGATGGAGGAGAAGAGGAGAAATAATCCTATTTTCCAGAACTATACGTTCTCATATCGCAAAATACCTTAAGCAGAAACAAACATGGACCCAAAACAGGAACAAACACCGCTCGTAGCCAATAAGAAAATGTAAAGTTATACTATTTAAACTGGCATGTGGGGTAAACAATTTTTTAGGGAATTCAAACAGACATTAGGTTACTTAAGCATTTACATATGCACACAAATACGCACACGCACACGGTGACACGGGATTGCACTTGAACAAATACATGCGCAGACACATGCATAAACACACAGCGCTATAATAAGTCCCAGACTTGGGCTAACCAAGCTGCGGCTGGAGACACAGGCTATTCATATCCCTCAGAATGAGAGGTTACAGCTCGAGCCTTTTCCCTTTCCCTTTTTACTGTAACACAGGGAGGGCATCTGTGCGTGTGATTTCACCCGATCGCTGTGGCAAAAGGTCCGGCAGGCGGATTGATTAACATAAGATTAACACTGGTTTTGTTTAGCATAGCCTCTCTCGCTCACAATAAGTTTAGCGAGGGCCACGTGAAGCGTTCATTCGGTTAAACAAAGTGGGAATTCAAGTCATCCAAATGACTAAGAAAACACTACTCATGGCGTTCAGCCTCAGCATCCAACCTCTGGCCTGTCATCATTAATATGTGGGGAAACACTGGAGGAAAACCATTTGAAACCATTTGTCCCACTAAATGGTGCCCTTGTCAAGCTCCCTGGGTTTTCTGTTAAGCTCTTAAACTGCCCAGGCCAGCTGAAGGATATATTTTACTCTGTTGATAATCACAGAGTTGCACAGAACAAAGCACGCTGGTAGTTCTAGTTGCCTCTTTCTGACAGGTTTTAGTCATTTAAAGTTGTAAATGATTTGTGCTGCACAGACGATAGAGTTCAAGCTCCAGGAGAGTGAATAATAATGAATGAACGGATAAAAAACGAGAATCAGTTAATCAATTTGGCCTCTATGTGTCTTATCTTTCTACCTCTCTCTATCTCCAACCCTCAGAGAGGGGCATCATTTGTTTGAGACTGATTGTTTGATGTAGCTCTCGGCAGCACTGGCCCCTTTCCCCCCCTTTTTATGGAGCATGGTATCAATTATATATATGTGTTTTTCTATATATATGCAGCATATGCCCAATCCATATGGCCAGCCTAGAGCTAGAATAGATGCAGAGCCTCGTGTAATTAACACTTAAAAAGCTCTAGAAATCATTTGATGTCTGGGACGTTGACTTTTCTGGTGACCAAGTGTAATACAACACTGAGATGGTTGTCAGATTTTATCGATGGGGAGTGCAGAGAATGTTTTTATTTCTGCAAACAATCATAAAGTGGAAAAGAATTCACAGGCCAGGCTGAAGAGAACACTGGGTTTCTTGGTCAATGCTACAGTTCAAGTCCCCATATGAACGTATGATGCATTAAAGAGATAGCTCAGTGAATTGGGAAATTCAAAGAAGATAATCTCTCGTGTCTGTGAGTACAAAGTCGCCCCAATTTTGACCTCAGAGCTCTGCATGTTACTCTGTGATTCAGTTGCATAGTCTTCTCAACAGAAGCCTTGGTGGACAAATTAAAACCTTTTTGTTTTGCCTGTTATTCAGACATGGGAAGTGGCTATAATCAATATTCTTATATGAACAAGGGATCAAATGACAATGTGTAATGTGAAAGAGGTCGTTCATAGTGATGAACCCACAGAGAATTATCCTCTGACTTCCCCTCAGCTCTACTGAGCTTTATAATATCTTTCAGCTCAGCTCTAGTTTTGTGGCCCCCTCTCTTAGAGCCTTCATCGCGTTTTAACTGCATTAGCCAACTGTTAAAAAAAAAAACCCTCTAAAAACCAACCTTACATTACATGCCCAGCTCCAATAGAGCTAAGAGGACAGCAAATATTGAAGTTATATTAATGGAGTGGACAGAAACATGACTTCCAATGAAGTCTTGGGGATCTCTAAATTAGCAATTAGCGATTAGCAGTTAGCCATATCAATCTAAAAGCTGATCATATGTCAGTTATGTGTTCATGGCTTGTTTCTGCAGCCTTTAAGTGGGCAAAAGAATCAGTTACTGTGGTTGTAAAGATGTAAATTGCTGCTAGATGACAGGTTAAGGTTTTGATTTTTGCCTGTAATGTTTGCACTGGTAATAGCCTACTCTCCTAACATACAGAGTTCTGGGTGACAAACAAGGAATAGTATGTAAAGTAAGATACAAAGAGGTGTTTAGCTAGCTTAGCATAAAGACTAGCAGCAGGTGGTAAAGGCCAGCCTGGCTCTGTCCAAAGTGAAAAATGATGACTACCAAAACCAAAAAAAAGAAAAGAAAAGAAAAGAAAAGAAATTCAAGCATGTATAGCCTTTCCCCTAAAAACACATTGAGTCATTTTAACATTTTCGGGTTAATTAGTGAGATTTAGAGACGTTCGTACTGCAGGCAGATTTTTTAACTTTTGACAGAGCCCAGTTAGCTGTCTCCAGTCCCTATGCTAAGCTAGGCTAAGCTCAAATTCAGAAAGAAAGCCAATGAAGGAATTCCCCAAAATGTTTTGTTATTTTCGAAGCACTTAAGGTTGTTTGACTGACCAATGTCCTCTAACAGGCATGCTAATAAGGACAGTAAAGAGTAAAAACATCAATCTGGATCTCTATAGTACCTCAGCTGCACTCTGCCTGCTCACTTCTCTCTGATGTATACACCGTCAGATCTAAAGGGGAATGCTCAAGTTGGCTGCCTTTCATGGCATTGGATATATCAGAGCACATATACATACGGCCCACCTTCCCTTGTCTCTCTAATTCTCTTGATCATACATCGACACACACACCAGCTCAGAAACCACCTGGGTTTCCTTATTTGTGGATACACAACAATCTGTGAGAGGCAGGTATCCTCACAATCACTGATTAACAACCTTCTGATCCCTCCACTGCAGCATCCTAATCATTTGCAGCATTTGAACTCAGCAGGTTCTAGAGCATCGGAGACCTCTATAGCAAAACATAACTGACATCCTTCCCAGTCCCACTTCATTCAGCCTTAATTGTATCCTCATTCTTCACCTGGTAACAAGCTAACAAACCTGTACAGATGTGGCAAGCACATCAAAGAGAGGGAGGGACGGGAGGGGGAACTTGTTTGTAGAAAAAAATGTGTGGGGGAATATGAAAGGGGAAATTTTACGTTGTGTGAGTCCAAGCCAGCGCCACCTCAGGGAGAAATGCTGGAAAAATGTGATATTTTACACCTGCATCTCAGGAGGTGAGGAATGAGACAGGGAGCAGGGGAGGCGGTAATTAGAGGAGTGTGCGTGCATGTGTGTGCGTGCGTGTTTATAAAGGATTTTTAGTATGTTTCTGGGGCTTGCTACTGGTTCTTTTTCAGCATTCAATTTGGTACGATGCATTCGATGCCAGATTATTAAAAATGCTAAACCTGGTTACGAATGCTAGAAAAAAAGTGTTGAAAATTTAAACAAATATGCTAATATTGTTACAGTGATAAATAGCTGGCAAGCTCTGTTTAATGAATAATGCTATTGGCACTAATTCCTCATTAAGGCCCTAAAGAGGAGAGTGAAGAGAGAAAATACATGTATTGTTGTTGTGATTTTTTTTTTTTTTTTTTTTTTTTCAAATTAAACTCAGAAGGCAGGAGATACCAACACCTTCCCAAATTAAGTAGATTCAAATTACTCGGTTACACAGCTGGTGTGCAGTCTGGGGTGTCTTGTGAAACCAATTAATGTGAGGGTTAAGTCTTGATAAAGTAATTGAGGCAGGGTTAGAAATGAGATGGAAGAGTTAGGAGTGTTATGTGATCAGCCTGAGCTTGATGAGACAAAGTAAGGCTTCCTGTACACTGCCAACAATATCCATCTCAAAAGTCGTAGCATTGCATCTTTGTCAAAACAAGTTAAAGAAATCTGTCAGTGTTGTCTCCAAAGCAAATTAATCTCGTCAGATCTGGGATCTTAAGTCAAATTGTCCCCATGCAACATGCCTCTGCTGTATTTCAAGATCGCTAATTTAAAGAAAAAGCAAAACTCATTTGAAGAAGTCTTAAAGACAGGCTGCAAAAAGGGACCCTGCTGCTTTCACCTTCCACAAAGTGCTCTCCACTGACAAGTTCATTTTCTGATACTTTTGAAATTCATCCTTCATCTTTTCAACAGTAAATACTCCACAAGAAGAGGTGCCCCTCATAAAAAGGAGCTTTTTGTGTTTGTGAGAGAGTTTGTTTTCATTTATGCTTTATTTTATGAACGTGACCCTGAAGAGGGCTTGACAAATATTGACAAATAAAAAAACAAGGAGGATTGAGCTGCCTATATACTTCATGTTGTTCTTGGGCTGTACCTTGTAAATGGCTAAGTGTTTGCCTTCGTTTTTAGGGGTACTCATAAAGTCTGAAAAATAGTCATTGTATACACTAATTAACCTTAAAAGAAAAGTAGCACTCATTCATTCACCATGGAGAGTACTGCTCAGCATGTGAGAACAGTCATGGCCATTGTCTTTCTAAAGCCTGAGAAAATGACCCTGATGATGTCACAGTGATGCCATCAGGGTCATCTTGAATTAACCTTGAGACTTCAAATATCTGACTTAAAGCCCAGGTTACAAACCGGGGCCATGGAGATTGAAAGATGAGGGCACACTGCAGAACAGTCAGGGAAGGTTTGATAATGCTATCGAGGAATTACTGGGGATACTACTGGGAGCTGTGGGATCCAGCTTTTAAAAGGACACATGCAAACAATTCAGGCCCACAACTCTGATAGTCAGGAGTGACACGTTTCTTTCTTTTTCTTTTGAGTCCTTCACCGCCACACGATTGTCACATCAAAGAATACCTCACCTGATTATGCCTCTTGATGTGTCCTCGATAGCCACTCTGCTAAACCATGCTACAACAGCTCCAACAGCTTAAAAACCAATCAACCTGACAGACCCATCTGAGCTCACTCTCCTAATATTTACGCTGTTTGAGCGTATATCAGAGTTTCCATCTTTAAACTACGGCAAGAGCTTACACGCCACATAAGCTATCATAGCCTGCTTGAAGCCTTATTTATTTTTCCAAGGAAATGTCAAGGCCAGGACAAACATAATAGCATAATATTCTGTATACAGTGAGGAATGACATCACTGGCAGCAACAGCCAAGAGGGAGATCACACAAGACTGGAAAACCGCTTTTCTGATCATCATGAGGCAGGCTGCGCGTGCACACGCACACACACACGTGCGCGCACACACACACACACACACACACACACACACACACACACACACACACACTGTATGGGATACAATTACCCCAACTATTTACACAGCTATTTACACTCCATGATTACTGTATTTGTTTCTTATGTTCTTATACAGTACGTCACACATATGCCAAGCATTAGAGAGCAGCTGAGACTTTAAATGCACCTATATATTTAAAACATGACTAATATTGCTTATTTTGGGGGTCTAATATCTGTGTAAACTATAATTTGGGACCAAACGTGTCATGTTTACAGTTGCAGTAATTATGGGTCACATTTCTTTTCTGCTTTCCAACATACAGTAGGCCTATCTGGAAAAATCTATAGCCTGTAGGGCCACAGATAAAGATCATCTCTACAGAAAAGTGGGGTTGAAGTGTTTGTTTGCGTGTCAAAGATGGAGCATCAGCCTCGGGGGAAGCTAACAGAACCCTGACAGTGATTGACAGATGCCTCCAGTGCATTCTGACTAAACTAACACACAACTGAAAGACCTGGCACCAATTCACGATATAGCATTTCCTTAAAAAAAAAAAAAAAAGAAAGAAAGAAAAAAAGAGGTGTGTTGCTGCTATAAGTAGGAGAATAACAAGTCAAGATAATCCCATGTGAGGCCTGTCCTGAATTCTGTATCATTTTTACTGATGAGCTTCTTGGGCAGCTGCCATGTCAGCTAGGGTGCTGGTAAACAAATAATTATTCATACTAATAATCTTCCATATTCATGTGCAAATAAGATCCCTTCCTGGTATCTAAGCAGCTTCAAGGTTGTATGTGGGAGGTTCCCCTAACTATTGCCTGACTTGACTCATTTCATGCCAAAAAAAGAATATCTAAGGGTCAAGGATCTGTAAGCTATATATCATAATTCAGTATAAAACAGACTTTTTATTACTGATTTTGCAACCTACAAGCACTGCATTCAAATGCCTGTTTTCACAACCTCACAGGGAATGCATATGAGAGTTTAAACAAATATCCTGTTCAGGGCAAATGGGGATAAAACGGGAAACAATAATAGATTTTCTTGTGAAAGGACTCTGCCAATTCAAATTATAATGAAACCTCAAATAAAACCACAAATGTTGTTGTATCCTACAAGAATGTTGAAAGTGAGCAGATTCCCGGGTCTGCCTTTACAAACTTTTGCTTTCTGATGTCACCGGAGTTCTCTGAACTGCACTGTACATATTAATCACCTGCGTAATGAAGGAACTGGTCTAAACCGCTGCGCGTAATTACGCACAAATCAAATAAGCACATAACTGAATGTTGGTACAAAGAAAAAAAAAAGAGTTCCATTCTCTCATAGCCAAATTTCCAAACTCTAGTAAACTTTGCCTTTAGGTGGGATTCGAGCTCTGGGAGCTCTACACATGTAACCTTTCTAACGTACTGTGTGACGACTTTTGATTAGCCGGTTACACTGTATGACATGAGATAGTGCATATCATACATGTGGCTATAAATAGTCTACAGACAGGCCCACATCAGAGATCACTGCAATGAGTGGAGTCATGTTCTCCATGTGGATAAAACGGCAGAAAGCTGTGGGCATCGGGCGGTGAACTGAGAGGGCTGAACGCTAATTTGGCCAGGAGGTTGGAAAGAAATTTTGGCAGCATGTTATTTAACCATTAAAATAAGGTGCATTATGCTTCCCTAACAGCAACTTTATTTTAATTCTTCATGCAATATTCCAGCAAGGCAAACCCTCCTATTTTAGAAATAACCATATAATGCGTCTATCTCTGACAGCAAACATACACAGGTAGGTGGAAGGACTTGGCACACTCTCTGATGACTGTTACCCATTAGCTACACAAGTAAACAGTAACACACACAAGACTCATAAGTGGCTAAGTCAGCCCACTAAACTTAACTCTAAAGCAATGTCTGTGTATCATTAAATCTATGGACAACTACAATGAATCTGAAAGCTGACTGCATAAATGAGCAAATTATTGGTTTACATAGCACGTACCATTGTGGTGTAGGGAAATGTGCCAACACTCTCAAAGACCCATTTTCCACTCTCAAAAGTTCGGCTTCCAAAAAAAGAAAAAAAAAAGTGTGTGGGAGAGAAAACTGCTCGGTTTCTTGTTCAGTCGGGCCTTATACCGGAAGCAAAAGAGCCCTAATACACGGCCTGTTGCCCGGTAAACATTTTTTTTTAAGTTGTAGTCAACTCTTCCCAGTCGAGGCAAAGGAGGGCAGAGCCGTATAATCCAAGTCTTCTGCTTCCCGACTTCTTCACGCAAGGTGTTTATGTTCGCTTTCAACTCGTGATATTTCCATGAAAATAGTCCGTGTCAAGGCTGTGCTCGCCTGTCAGTGCGCGCTGCTTTGCTCTCTCTGTCTCTCTCTCCCTCTCTCTCTCTCCAGTCTGTCCCGGTACCGTAATGTCCACCGAGTCGCCGAGCCCTGCGCCACCGACACAGTCACCGTCTGAGCCCCGAGTGACAGAGCAGGAGTCTGGCTGAGCACCGACAGTAAGTAGCTTGCACTCTCTGCATACGCGCTCACCAAATCAGCTGTTGCTCCTGCAGAGCGGACGACGCCGCACGCTGTCCCTTGTGCATGCTCCGGCTTCGCTGCGATGAAAATGTGGAGGTCCTATACCCCACCTGTTCCTCAGTGTCCGGAGAAAGTTGCGGAGCGATCGGCGTCTAAAACAAAACTCACCATGTGGCAGCGCGGATGTCGCAACATCAGAGGCATCAGGGTTGATGAGACTAGCGGGACTTGGTGGGCAATGCCAGCCGGGACTGCCTATAGGCTGAACACTGTAACAAGGAGGTGAGATGCGTGTATCTCCCGTGTGAGACACCGAGCGGCCAAAATTAAGTAAACAAACGCTCGAAGTGAAAACACAGCGTGGCTGCACGCACGCACCAGTGAGGACGAGCGGTGTCCTGCGGCCGCGGCCGGAGAAGCGGAGCGGAGGGCTGGTGAATTATTAATAACCAGAGCGGTTCACAGTCTGTCGTGTTCAGTGAGTAACCAGGGCGGCAGCTGGGGGGTTAGAGGAATTAAATACGGGCTCAGAGTAAACCATGGACGCAGGGGATTAGTCGCTCTCACCGGCAAAAGTGTAAGGGCAGCTCGGGGCCGACAGAGAGGGCGGGAGGGAGCGGAGGTTCGGGAGCGGTGGGGGAGGCAGTGGTGGTACGTTATGATGTACCCAAATATTTTTCGGAGCGTGTGAAATAAAAGCAGAGATGCGGCTGGAAGCCTTTAGCCTAAATACAGGGACCGGTGTGGTCAATTAAAAGGTTGGTAAAGTGTGACCTCCAACTGGACAACGACAGGCGACAAGTCTTAAAAAAATAAATAAATAAATAAAACTGAGCCTCGGTGTGTTAAAACTCTACTAATTCTCATGACAAAATATTGGAAAGATCTGTATTATGTCATGGCTGTGAGAAATTTCAGCAGTCATTAATCTGCCATGTGTCGAGCCTTATTTTAAAGATCTGTAACACCTTTTCTTTCGCCACCTTTTCCCATTTTACGCACGGCCACCACTTCCAAACCTCTGGACTGCAGGCCTTATAGTTCACAATCATATCCACACTCACATTCTTAACAAAAAAGAAAAAGAAAAAAAAAACTTCCGTCTTTTGTTCTGTTCAGGTGAGCCTCTGTTTATTCTGTCATGAATAAAGCAATGATTTTGGGCAGACACGTTAGAAAGAGCAGGTGCATGACTCCTGGCTGGACAGTGAACACAATATTTATTCACCACAAATATCAAATTCTCCCTGATATTGAGGTGGTATTTCAGCAGACACGCCTTCAAGAGAGACTGTAGTCATGAATAAACTTCAAAAGTAGCGTTTTGACCTTTTATGGGAAACGAAGAGCTCCACGGAAGTGCGCAACTGCAGACGTCATGCCGTAAAATGATGAGCACTTGTCAAAATGGATCCCACCTGCCACCAATTTACTCTGTATTGGTTCAACTTCATCACTTTACAAACAGACAAATAAAAAGCTTATGTCCTGACAGAGAGGCATGATGGAATATTTCAGAGGGAGAAGCAGCTTGAATCTGTAAATGTTTTATTTCACTGGAGCCTCAGTTTTCTTCACCAAGAGCACAAATTTTAAAGCTTCATGAAATCTCTACTTTTATTCAGATTTACTTAGAAAAAAAAGGGGGACATCGTGTTCAGATTGTAATATTGTGAATGCTTGATATATTGATTGAAAACAGGAATAAATCAAGTTTTAATGGCCTAATAATTTTGTCAATAGAGCGACACACAGAGCTACTTTCTAAGTTTTCCATTTTGCATTTCTTGGCTATAATATATGTCTACAATTTTCAACAAACAGAAACATTTAAGCCTTATTTATATGAAACCGTTGTCAATTCTAAATATATCAAAGTTGTCAGATCTTTTACTGTAGCAGAGCAGGCTCCGTTTTAAATTTATTACATTTTATAACCGTCGTTTCTTTAAGTTAATTGAATAATAACAATAATATGCCACTATGCTAATTTTAAAAACATTCTACATCGCACTATAAATTACTCAAAACAATTACAGGGTAAATAAATAGACTAGGCCTCAAGTATTTGATTTGTAACTTAAAATAAACTAAAGTGAATTTTAGAAACATAGACGATGTGACGGCTGGATGAGTGTACTGATGTCATATTTTTCGGACTTTAAATATCCTGGGGAAAAAAAATGTAAAAAGGCTGCAACTGCGTTAGGATGAAGTAAATGCTAATCTGCTCAATTTAACTGATTTGATTACATTTTTTTAAGTTATCAGGCAACAAGTTTAAGACCCAGATTGTGTCAGATTTATTTCATGGTTCAGCAACGTCCCAACTAAAGCGTCTTTAATTCGTGTTATAAATGAAATTTTAATGGGTGCCAGTGTGTGTGTGTGTGTGTGTGTGTGTGTGTGTGTGTGTGTGTGTGTGTGTGTGTGTGTGTGGCCTTTTCCAGTGAGCGGCCTGCAGGAGACTCTCATCTGTGCTGCAGACTGTCTTTGGGCCTGTATGAGCACGATCATTTGTTTAGGTGCGTTTGCATGTTTTCTTTCTTAAAGCGGTCATTTACGCACCATGAACACCAAGTCCACTTTATCCATTTCTTCAAAAACCTGCACAACTTTACAACTGCAGGTTGTTAAGACGTGACGGCTGGTAAATGATGTGTTCCTCTAATGTAAGATGAAGGTTAAAATGCGCAATAACGTGTGTGTGTGTGTCATATAGTGTAAATACACACATATTATACTCTGATACTGACTCGTCTCAGACAGTTGGTTCATTTCAGTTTTCACTTGACCTGATGTTTGACCTCATAACTGCTGGCTTTGTTGTTTCCATGAACACACGGCCTGTTCGGGACCTGAACTTTATTGCGTTGTATTAATCTGCTTCGAGATGTTTAAATGCTCGCAATTTTAATTTCCGTTTCGTTTATGAGGAAAAACATATTTTGCAAATGTGAATTAAAGGATGGGTTCGTTTGATCAATCGAGACTAAATGTGGCTGATATGTTCTTAACAGCAATAATCTTTGCTTGGTACAGGAACTGCATGTGGATCAAAGCGTCAAATCACTGACCCTAAACTAGGCCGAGGCGTCGGGTGGCATCTCCAAAACCTTTAATGCGCTTATGTCACCGGGATACACGGGGACAGGTTAAACAACCAGTCAATGACATTATTAGGCCATTAGCTTCATGTGATAATGGCCACCGAACTGTCCAGTGGCTGCGCGTGTTCCTGTAACGGGACTTAAACTCACGATTCCAAAGAAATCTCGATATATTTTGCGCGCTAACAGCACACTGGAACTTCCCTGCAGGCCAAAATGTGCTCATACCTTTCCATACATCCTGCCTGCACCATGCAGTCTATATTTGTCCCAGCTTGCGCTCATTTGCAAACTCCTTTCTTTGGTCTCTCCTCTCCTGCTCCTATATACCGTCTCTCCCTGGAGGTTTACACAAACTGTGAAACAAAAGTTCCACTAGGCAACGGCCTGTCGAGGAATGCTGACCTTGGCACGGCCAGTGGAACCGGCCCGACTCACGGCCATTCTCTCATTTCTTTTGGTTTGAATTAAGACGCGTTTGACCTGCGCCAACTTCCAAGAGGTGCCACGGTGGTTAGAGGCTGGAGCCGTGTAGCTGTAAGCTGCTGCTGCTGCTGCTGCAGCTGCTGGCCCTGGCTGAAAAGAGCCGCTGCAATCATTGAAACATTGCAGCCACGTTGATATATCGTTGACAACGCGGGAGGATGAAGAAAATGACCAGCGAAGACTTTAGTGTAGATATAAAGAACACCACGATGTGGGGTTTTTCTTAAATTTACTCCAAAGACTAAAGTCCAAAGAGTGCAATGATTGAGTAAAAACTCCACTAGAAATACCGTTAACTGCGTTTGGGGCGACTGCACGTGCCTCTGATATCATACACTATTAAAAAGAATATAAAGGATAATATGATGATAAGAATACCATTGAAAAAATAGAGGAAGTTAAAAAAAGCAGTGGTGGAAGAAGTATTGATAAGAATACCATTGAAAAAATAGAGGAAGTTAAAAAAAGCAGTGGTGGAAGAAGTATTGACCTCTTTTATTTAAGGAAAAGTAGCATTGCCACACAGTAAAAGTACTCCATGGCAGCTATAATAATTTGACTACAAATACAAAAGTACTAGCAGCAAAATGTACTTGTAAAAAGTACTCATTTGGCAACAGAATGGCCCCTGTGTCACTGGATTATAATTAATAATGCATTGAAGTGCATTTTGATGTTCACCTAATATTTCATCTTTAAACTGCCAGATAAATGTCGTGCAGTAAAAAGAACAACGTTTCCCTCTAAAATATAGTGAATAAAAGTGAAAATGGAAACAAGCAAATTAAGTTGAAGTACCTCAAAATTGCACTGAAGTACAGTACTAGAGTAAATATATTTAGTTATGTTCCACCACTGAAAATGAGGCCCTGTGGAGGGAATACTAAGTTCCCATTACTACAAAATTATCACACTGAGGTGACCAGACCCCTCACTCTATCACTGCACTGATCAAATGCTAAGGTAGTGAGGGGGGGGGTGAAGGGGGGAAACAGAGCTCAAAAGATCAAAATTTCCCCTCAGGAAATTTTAGAGAATGAAAGCTTTGAACTTTACATTTTTAAATGCTTGCAGTGGACCGAGGTGTGCAAAACTTCGAAAGGGAACTGCATGACTGCCACATTTTAACAGACAAGAAATATTAAAGAATAAACAAATACACTGCGTTCATAAAATTCCATAAAACAAAGTGGCTGAATGGTTGTTTTGTAATTACAGTTACGGTCTGTTCAACCTTACAGTATGCAAGACTTGGAGAGAGTCAAACAATGGCATTAAATAGAATAGTTAATTATATTATATCCGTTCTATGGTTCATTGGTTGTAGGATCAATGATGTCGTTAATTATATATTTATCTCAGTCCGTCTACATCTGTGTCACAAAGCTCTGGAGAGAGTTTGGGCCTTTGAGATTAAAATAGATCATTCTATAGGTTCCTTTACCTCCAAGATTTTTCAAATAACTTCTGATGTTGAAATGCAGTGTTTCCATATTTCAGAGTGTATAGACTGATTCATCTGTGAAAGCGACTGAATCCCGAAGGGCCTTTGAAATACAGGTTGAGTGTAGATTAGAAACGCTACTTAATTACCAATAGACCCATGAGAAAGTGTGTTGGCCCTTTGTACATGAAAGCATGAAAAGGCTGTTAAGCAGGTTTAGATTTACAGTTTCTTACTTCAAATACAGAAGTGTTTAGTTTACTGATTGGAGTACAGAGGTGTTTTTTAATTGATCGGGCTTTTGATAATAGATCTTGCAGGTTTGGAGAAACAGTCATTTTTCTGACTTTTGTCCCATCTACAGCAAAACCAGATGTCCACCTTGTTTTACCGTCAGGCTGCAAAACTAGACCCTGCGCTCTGATCGCTTTCCTCGCATGCCATCGATTGCATTAGCATAAGATAGTCTGGCTGCTAAACACAAACACATGCAGCAAATACAGGCACCTGCAGGCTGAGCGGTGAGATTAACAACACCTGATGGAGAAGGATGATTGGTGGAGCCTCAGGCCCTGCGAACCTCTGATTGGCTCAGCAGAGGACCTGGCTAACTGATGCTGAGCAGAGTGTGTGTGTGTGTGTGTGTGTGTGTGTGTGTGTGTGTGTGTGTGTGCCTGGATCTCTTAGGGTATCCCACACTCCCCTGCCTTATCAGGCAGCTCCACGGCACCGCTGGAGGAGTGCTGCTCTCAGGAGGGCAGGGCTACCAGCACGCTGCTTATCTTCTACCGGCAAGGAGGGTTTATAGGTCTGATTAACTCACTGTTTGTATGTGTTGTGTATATGAGAAAGGAAGACAGAGCTGGGGTGTATTATAGTGCATTGTAGACTAATGTGTGCGTGCGTGTTTGCAGTAGTGGCTGGGCAAGTGGATGCGAGCGAGAGAAAGGTGTTTACTCAAGTGCAGCAAGCTCTCGGTGAACCAGGCAGCGAAGGACGACACACACAAACCGAACCCTCTCGTTCTCTCGACGAATCGCAGCTCTTGAGAGGCACCCAGGAAGTAACACAAAGGCTCGGTCGCGAGCCAGGGGTCGAGTGTTGAGCGTAAAAGCCCACACATGCATCACGGCGAGTTTGCTTCAAAAGCAAACTCGCTGTGATGCATTACAAAGCTCCAAACTTTCAAAAAAAAAAAAAAAAACCTCCCTCCTTTGTCAAATCTATATCAAATTGCACCATTTGTCATCGTGATGATTGCAGCATGCACTCCTCCCTAGCAGAGTGGAGCTCAGTGATATGATTTGCTCTGGTTTGGATCCAGCCGGTACCACCAGAGAGTGTCATCGTCTGAGGGGGGAGGGAAACGAGGGGGAAGAGTACGGTTGCCCCCCACCCCCCACTCCACCCCCTCCTCTTCCTCCCCCCACAGGAGAAAACAGGGCTGCTATAATCTCTTTTCCTGGCGCTCCATGAAAGCGAGAGGAAGAGCCACCAGAGCCTCGGTCCGCTTAGATCTGCTGCCCCTCACCCCAACTGTCTATCTTCTATCTGCTATCTCCTCGCTCCCCTCTCTTTCTCTGCCTATCTGCCCCTCTCTAGTTCCTGCTCTTCATCCTTCGCTTTACTTGCTCATCCAGGATCCCCCCACAGTCACACTTCATCATTCATGCACTTAGTTTGCTCATTGTGTATCATTTCTCACTCTTCCAGTTATTGTTTTTTAGATGTCCGGTGTGTGCCTGCACTTGTCTTTTGTGTTCCTGTCTTCAGCCGTTTTTAGCCATGCCAATGGCACGGCTCTAGAGACGGTGTTGACTGTTGGTCTGTCAGTCATCAGTCCACCACTTGACTAAAATATCTTAACGACTACTGGATGGACTGCCATGAAATGAATGACATTCATGGTCCCCTGAGGATGAATCCTACTGACGTTGGTGATCCCCCAGTTTTCTCTGGCACCACAGTCAGGTTGACATTTGAGCGGGATTTCAGTGAAATATCTCAACAAATGTCAGATGGCCGACCATGAGATTTGCTAACACATTCAAGCCCCTCGCAGGATAGTAACATTGTAACAATGTTGGTGATCCCCTGACTCCTCTAGCACCACCATCAGGTCAAAAGAAATACCTGCTTCGCCCTCAGCTGTCCTTTGTGTTTACTGCTAATCAGCTAATGTTAGCATGCTAAAATACAAAGCTAAGATGATCAACAACATCATAAACATCATACCTGTAAACTGTCAGCATGTTACCATTGTCACTCTGAGCCTGTTAGCATGTAGCCCATGCCGCTAGCACGGCTGAAGATGCTCAGTGTTGCTCATCAGTAAATTGTCATTGTTCACCAGCCTGTTTCTCATTTCTTCACAGATATTTAACACAAGCATGAGAGTTTAAGCAAAGCCCTCAAAGTACAAAATGTACTCGTCTTTTTTCCGAAATTTCCAGCACCCGCTCCCATGCCCTCCTCTCACTGCGCTCCCTCTTTCACACCTCTGAGGGGGGGCTATTATTTTATGGATCCTTGCCACTCAGTCTGGTCCCCCACCCCTCTCTCCGTCTGCCTCCACTTCCCATACTCTTCCATCACTTTTCCCTGACTCTCCCTATTCTTCCTCCTCCCTGTTTCCTCCTTCCTTTCCTCCCTCCACCCCCACCCCCTCTTTTTTTTTTTTTTTTTTTTTGATGGGTGGAGTCTCCTCTGTGGTGCCATTTTCTGTTTGGTAGTACATACAAGAGAACATGAATATTCATGACTAATCCACTCTGCACCCTCCACCCCCAAACCACCACCACCGCCACCCCCCAACTCGGCCCTGCAGTTGAAGGCAACACTTGGTAGTGGCACATGGCGAGACAGCTGTTGCAAACCAAGCCAGGCATCTGTGCAGTGGGACAGTATGAGGAAAAGAGAGACCGAGGGAGAAAGCAAGCAAGAGACACTGTTAGAAACAGATAAAGAGGACAGAGATGAAGAGACAGAGAGGGGAAGAGAGAGACACATACACCATATATCGAAATAGAATAAGGACAGTATGGAATGGGCAGTGGTTGGGGGACATCTGGGTAAAGCAGAGCCAGACAGACAGAAGGAACAGGGCGGTGGCAGGGTCATCTGGGTGAAAAGGAAGGGGACGAGCCAGACGGAGGGAAATGGGCACTGATGGGAGGGTCTGTCTGGGGATGGAGAGGGAGACAGATTGAAATGAGATGGGAGAGAGTGAGACAGGGGGAGGGAGATAGGGAGGAGGAAGAAGTGGGCATCTGAACATAAGGGACAAAAACCTGTAAGGCGACAGCGGGGAGATGAGAGGATGGAGGGATGTCACACACGTGATGTTAATGCTTCAGTATAAAAGCAGCGGAGTTGTGGCAGGGAATTTAGACATAGAGATCATGAGTATCCAACAGGATTCCACCAACCAAAGAAACGTTTGACAAGCAACGAACCAAACTCAATTAAAAATTCGGGATATTTAAAAAAAATTACATTCTATTTATGAAACTATTGGGTTTTATTTCCTATTAAATCTCTGTCGCTCTGTAATAAATGTTGTTTCAAAGCCCTCGTTGCACAGCCAGCTTGATTTTCTTTGTCCAAAACAGCTAAATCTCAAGGCATTGCATCGAAAAAGATACCAGAATCAGCTTCAAAAATTCAATTGGTGTAATATGCACGTGATCACAAAATGTGAACTCCCTCTTCATCCCTTCAAACCCTCCAGATTTACAGAAATACCACCAAGGACATGACCGCGGTGTCCTCAGTGGTAGCTACAGCTCGGGTCACAAGATGATTACAGGGAAGAAAGTAAAAAAACATCTGCTACATAAAATGTGTTCATTTTTTCTTTTTTTCTTTCTTGTGAAATACTGAATGCTCTCATCTCAACAGGCCTGTTAAAATCCTTCAAATAAAAACAATCTGAGAATTCATTCACTGAGTGAACATCGCTCTTTGCTTGAGAACTCACACCTTGTGTTCACCTTGTAAAAACTACAATGAGGAGTCCCACGCAGACAATAGCAGCTGATGCCAAAAATGTGGAAATTGCTGATGTGGAGGAAAACGAACAAATATTGGGCCTACTGTCACCTCTGTTTGGTGATCATCGTGAGAAAATTATCCACCAGTGCAACAATGACAAAATCCAGAAAAAGCATTGATTCACATTCATTTTCATCAGGACTTAAAGGGACACTCCCAGGGGGTGACTGGAGGGGGGAATAAGGAGGGATGCCACTCTCTTTGTTAGCAAAATGACCAAAAGGCATCCCCCTTGTTAACCTGCCATTCAGTAGCACAGAGGGAATTCAGTTGATTAAGTTGGTCTAGTCTGCCACGATCATTGATAATTTATCTGACTGTTTGTACGGTTACAATCTCAGTCCTCGACCGCCGCTCAGTAGCCTAACTGAACCGTGCATCGATAACTCTACGGTGCTGTCCGTGGTGCTGAAGTTTGTAATTGCACATTTTTCTCTCAGTCCTGCTCTTCTGTCAGTTTCCTCTTGGATCTATAATATTCTCTAAAATATATATTATACATAAAATTCTATACTATACTGTGAACCTGTTGCTCTGCAGAATAGAGTCACCTTCATGATCAAAGTGATGAGTAGCAGCATGTTTTCACAGAAGAGTGAGAGGGTCATATTCCTATAATATTTCTGTGATCGTTCAGTAGCATCTGTGCTGCTGAAAATGCACCATCAGACCAAACCACCTCTGTGACAAAATATTCTAGGGCTAGAATTCAGGTTTTGGGCCATCCAAAGTTTGGTTTACTCTGTGAAGCAGCTGTATAATGTCCTCTGTGGTGCTGAGGGAACTTTGAGTATGAAAAAAATAGTGGAAAGTCTACATCACAAACCAGAGGTGTGGGATTTAAAAGAAGCGAACGTTAAGGAAGCAGTGATGGTTGAATGAAGCACTGTCCAGCTGCACTGGGGGAATTGTAGGATCCAGTGTTTTTGGAGACTGACTCATGCCAGGGACTTAAAGTCTGGATATCTGGGCTTCTGCTGCTTCCATTTTAAGCATTTTTCTCAAATCTGTCCCCCAAATTAATGAAAATACAATGGCAAATTCATGGAGTACCCCTTTAAATTGCTTTCTTTTACATGACAACCTTAAAATGTGGATAATACATTTCAACTCTGCAGCTGGATAAAATGGGTTTACCTCCTGCTGCATCCTTTGTCCCAAAACAAATTCAGCAATTAAAAAAAGAAAAAAAAGGTGAGAGAGAAAACTAAAATTCTTAAAACAATAATCCCAATGAAACCTGCCCGACACCCCCTGGTTTTGTGTACCACGCATCTGAGACACTGCTTGTCCACAGACGGAGGGAATGCTCGTTTGCCAGCCATGCCCAGCCTGTGCCCCCTGTAGCACCCTGTAACCCCTCCACCCCCTCCACCCCCTCCTCCCTGCTCTCCATCTCCTGCATCCCTGCATGGGGCCCCATCGCTGGCTGCCATCCCTCCCTTTCTCCCCCTCACCCTCCCCCCATCTCTCTCGCTCTCTCTCTCTCTTCCTCCCCCACCCCCTCCTCATTCCCGCCCAGGCAGAGGGTCTAGCTCTGCCCTACATAGCAGCGAGCGCAGCAGGCTGGCGCTGAGAGGAACCCTCGGGTTTACAAACTGTGTCAGGCCTCGAGACACCTCTGTGATCAACACCAACCGCCACATGAGGGGAAATAATAACGCAACATCTACCGAGAGATTGGAGTGATTGATGTTGTCAATATGTGAAATCTGGAATAAATTAGCTCTCTGATCTGATCCAAACCGTGGGTGTTTGTGTCACAGAAAAACTGAAGGTCACAAGCGCAGAAGACAGCAGCCACAGCAAATGCATTTCACACTGAAAACAAGATGAACTTGGATGAATTGATTTGCAGTTACATTGTAAATTCAAGCCAAAAAGCCACTGTAATATATTCCATATAAAAATGCCTGAATCTGATGGCAACAGGGTCCACAGGGCAGGTGATAGCAGGAAAGCATCGAGGTTTTAAATAGTGCTGGTCATGAGGAAAAAAGTGCCTATCTGTGTTAACTCAGAAGTGTATCATGGCCTTAATAAAATTCTGAATCATTTCCTCTGGTGGCTAAAACAGGTTTTAATTAAAAACCCCTATCCTTTGGGATAAGCCCCAGATATCTTTGATGGAGTCAATCACCCAAATTAACTTGTGATTAGAATTCAGGAAGAAAAAGTAAGCGCATTTCTGGGGAAGTATCTCCATCACTATTACAGCTTTAAGGAATTTGCCAAATGTAAACATATTGTACCACCATCATCACTTCATTCAGGTCTACACAAACAAGTGAACAATATGATTTTCAGGTAACAGCATCATAATCTCAACAAGGAGGCTTAACACACAGCTACGCGGGTCGACAGTTGGCCTTCCTTTGGCCTTAAGCACCAAACACCTTGTACGCACTCTTAGCAAGTGACTGAACAGCGTCATTTCAGAAGCACAAGTGTGGAAACATGCAGCGTGCACAACAGGTCAACACCATGTCACATTCTGCAGCAGAGGGACATTTCATCCCAACACAAGATGGGTTGTAAGTGAGTGCGAAAAAGAGCAGAAGAATGTCACAAAAACAGAACAGAGACAGACGGATCGATCGATACAGAATGAGGGAGAGTCAGGGAGCATCCATCCTACCATCCACCATGACCTGGCAGAGAAGTCATAACACAGCTGCCACCTGAGCCCGGGGTCACTCTGCCTCTCCCACGCCATTCCACACACTGCCACGCTGCCTCTCCCACGCCAGAATCCTTTTCCTGGGACTGCTGATAAATATATAAATATATAAAACACAGTCAATGAGGGGAAAAACACGGATGGAGTCACCAATCAGGAGCTATCTGTTACCAGGATGCTGCTGCGGCATGAGTGATAGAGAGGGTGTGTGTATGTGTGGGTATATACTGTATGTATGCTCTGGTGTGTGTGTGTGTGTGTGTGTGTGTGTGTGTGTGTGTGTTTGGAGGGAGAGGGGACACAGAAATGCCACGGAGCCCTCTCCAAGCAGCTGTGCCTCTCGCTTCGCCCGTCCAACTGCTCCTGCTGCCATGTGCAGACTTACCAAGCCACCAACTCTGCACCAAATAGTGAGCTGCTCGTTCGCATGAGTGTTCACACACAAGCAGCAACTTGCACACAGGTGGTATGGTCATCTCCTCTCAGTATGCGTATACCTAATAATTTAATGAGTCACAATGTCGGTCAAAAGCACCAATTTCTATCGGCTGTGCTCTGTGCTGATATACATTTTCCAGGAGGCCTCGGGCCAAGCTCAGATGTCTGAGCCAGGTTACTGCAGAGCTTCCACTGGACGCTCAACATGGCAAACTGAAAACAAAGCTTGTTATGTGTACCCTTTTATCGACTTCTTATTTTTCTCATTGCTAGCGCTCAGTTGCATCGCTTTGATTCAACAACCCTCAGACGCACAGGCCGCTGAAACCCACGCTTCCTTAAATGGGCCATAAATGACCACATTAGGTTGTTTTGGTTCATAATAAATATGGCGTCTTTGTTGAATTCTACACAAGAATTACTTGTACTTTATAATGTTGATTTGTCATTTCTAACACCTTTTTAAAGAGAGAAAAACACTGGAATCTGTTTCTGGCTGCGATCATTGCACACTACTATATTTCAGTTTACACTGTTTCCATTATGGGCACTTTTACTGAGCTGAAATGACATACAGGACATGACTGGATTGAGAGTTGGGGTGAAGCTTTCTGGCCAGCCGTGTGGTCTGACCTGCTCTGTCGTAAGCCAAAGAAACACTGTGATCATTTAGTGGCAGTCTGGGCTGTCAGATTCTATGACTGAACTCCATCATTGATCCCTCATCCAGCAGCTTTAGGGACATTTCAGCTGTGTATCTAGCAGCCATGTCAACACTACATATAAAGAAATACAAAGACATGAGAATGTTTTAAATGCATATACAAGGAAGAGGCTTACATCTCTCCAGCTCTCAGATACGCTGTGCGCTGGCCTCCTGTTTGTCAGAGAATTGACTTTATATAATACTGACTTTATAAAGCACTGAATGGTTTTGACACGTGTCTGATCTGCTGCTCCGTCATGAAGCATCCGGACCTCTCAGACGGTCCGGGACAGGTCTGCTTACTGTCCCCAGAGTCAAAAATAAACATGGACAAGCAGCATTCGGGCCGGCTCCAAGTCTCAGTTCATGTGAGTCAACGCTGAAAACGTTTCTGTTTGCCTTCGATTAAAGTGCATTTTATCACATTAAATGAAATTATTAAATTCAATTTTACTGTTTGTCTTATTCTATTTATTCTTCTATTTCATTTTGCTCTTTAAAATCCTGTTTATCTGTCTTTTTATATTGTCTTAATGCTTTTCATGTTTTATGTAAAGCACTGGAATGATTGAATTGCCTTGTTGTTGAAGGATACCATACAAATAAAACTGCCTTTAATCTTAATAAGCGACAAAGTTACTCAATCATGTCAACACATCCACAGCTAGAGTCAGTTAGCTATAAAGTAGGTTAGCATGACTGCAATAGCAGATTACATAATAGTGATCAATGTGTGAACAATGTGTAAAAAGCTATCAATTTAGCGCCATTTTTTTCCTGAAATAAAAAATATGTACAGCACTTTCGGTATAAAATGTGAGAAAAAAAAATCATTGCCTTTTAAAGAATGTAGCTGAGTGGTGATACAGGACAACTGAGGTGTGGCTCACAGTGTGGGCCATTTTCAGGGGGGCAAAGTTGGACTAATGATACCAAAACTTATGAGAAGTTAAAGGGTAAATAAAGAGGGGGATATCAAAAATATGAAATAACTGGAATATGCCACTGATTTATTTTGTCACAAAAAAATACTGGAAGAATAAAAATAAAAACCCAGAGCTTCATGTAAACACCGTCTGCGTGGTTGCCAGGTTTTTCTGCTCCACTGTGTTGGTTATGAGCTGCACCAGCTTAGTGATTTGTACCGCGAACAGCAAGACTACAAGGCATCTTTGACTTTGGACACCCGTGATTAAAAAAAAAAAAAAGGACGGTTTACACTCAAAAAAAAAAAAAAGCTTTCGGTACCGTTCGCATCAGCAGGCACGACGTCCCTCCTCTCGTTGTGTGCATGCGAACCAGAGGGAAATCTGTTGCTGATGAACATAATAAAAACAAACGAAAGTCATTTTCTTCTGTGGTATAAACAGTTAGTCATTTCACATGAGGACAGCATTATTGTGGATTTTATTTAGTCATGCTTATTATAGAAAATAAAAAGAAACGTCTGAGGGTAAAATTGAGTTTGCCCTTTTGTTTGAGTTCTGTGCTCAATCCAATGGAACGGCACATTTTATCTGATGCATTGTATCTATTTGATCAGTCCGCCTGTCTCTGCCCGCGCGCTCGCCAGCTCGTGATGCTGTCTTCATTTATCTGTCCCCCTGCTTTTATTTCCGTCCCCGTGTCCCTTCCGCCCCTCTGTCTGTCTGCGCACCGGGTCGTCCTCGCTGTCTGTCTACCTGGCAGCCTGCAGACGAGACGACGCAGACCTGTATGTTTATGTATGGGTTCATTAAGAGGCGCTGACAGCTTGTGAAGGAAGAGTGCCATTAACATCGCATGTATTCCCATGAGGTGATCCTGCCGTGAGTGTTGCGCTCTGCCTCTGTGTTTTACATGCGTAGTGGGTGACCGTGGGGAGGATGGGGAGGAGGAGGGGGACGAGTGGCAATTACAGGGCCAGTTACAGCCTGCTCGACGGGCCACGCTTGGCATGGATCCCTATTTTAAGGGAATTTAAAAGCACTAGACGGGGCTCTACTGTGTGACCCCATCCTCCATCCAGCGCTCCCTCCCAGTCATGATTCAAACCTGTTTTTAATCTCGCCAGGCCTCAGCGGGCTCCAAAAGCATAGGGACTGGGCGCGCTGCCTGCATGACCCTTGGTAATATGAAAATGGATGGAGCAACCCCACTCACAGGCCCTCACGGAGCCACTCTCACACACCGAGGCGCTCCGTTTAGCACACAGCCCGTCCACCCTTAAATTTCCATCAGAGCTGTTTCACCTGAGATATTCGTGCCAACAGAGCGACGCTCCGCGCCCCTCGGAGCCCTTTTGTCCCCCGCTCCCGCTACCTCTGCAAAAAGGCCGGCGTTACGTAACTGCACCAGATTCCCTCCTGCATGCTCACACAGGTCAGAGAGCTCACACCGAATAGCCACTGATCGTTTCTGGTCAAGTGCACCGCTTGGAGAAGTTTCTGATAGGCACACTTACCTATACGCGCTCGCACTTTTGCGCCCCAGCCGCGCAGCGCGGGCGCGCGCTTTTAAATGTTTGCAAAGCTCAGTTCCTGCGAAGTTATACGACCTTTTAGAGTCGGAGCCCGCTGTGCATTTCTCATCATCCAGCATCATTTTTCCACTCAAGGATAAATTTATGCTTGAGAGACAGGATACACTGAAACTCCAAAGTTGACCCTCTCCCCCGCTCTCGCTCATACACTCCCGTCGTAATTTGTCTGCCCACTGGTCTCACTTATTAAGTTTCAAAAGGTTTCTGGGCAACGTGGTTTGAGAAAGGGAAAAAAAGGAACCATGGCATTTTTTTGGCACACCGCTCTGCCCGTCTTGCCCAGAACGAGGGGGTTACCATGGCATCAGTGGGCACCTCATAAAGCAGACCATTGTTGGTGCTGTGTGTGTGTGTGTGTGTGTGTGTGTGTGTGTGTGTGTGTGTGTGTGTGTGTGCCACATTGAGTTGCATGGCAACAACCTCTGGGCACCACCAGCCCTAGCAAGACTCTCAGATCTCGCACGGGGCAGTGCCAGCCTGCCACACAACATAAACATGAACTTTCCTCTGTCTTTTCAATCTGTTTTATTCTCGTTTCTTCTCTACCTGCTTCTTCATCCATCTCAAATGTCTTAATACACACGCAGGGTTTTCCACAGAACCTGTATCCTAACTCTGTCAGCATGTTGCAAAGAAAGTGAAAGGTCCCATGATTGTTCCTCAGATCATGATTTATCATCTCCAAACACAAAAGCAACGCGCTGTCAAAGGTTAACAAATCACAAATGATCTGGAGCGCATTCCTTTCTGCAGTGGTGTGTGCAGATTTTCATTAAGGCTCGGAAATTACTGAGAAACATGCACTGCATGCTTAAAGAATGGCCACCGTGATTAGAAAATAAGACCGCAATCTAAAATAACCTGAGGGGGAAAACAGAGAGGCTTTATTTTCATGTCTTCTCTAGTCAAATCCATTAGTGGAGAAGGGGTATAGTACAGGTTTGTTTGCAATTGTTTCTGTTCCAAATAGCCCAAAACACTAAGTTACTATGTGTGAAAATCTGGACACAATTTGTGGTTCCCTTGGAAAAAAAAAAAAAAAAAAAAAAAGGAAGGGGGGGGAGGAAAGGAGCTATTTTCAGTTTAAAAAAGTTTTGGTGGGAGTTGAAAGGCGTGAGTGACAACAGTGTTTGACAGGTGTACGCTCTCCGGCTCACTGCAACCTTTGTGTTGGAGTTCAGGCCTGAACGTGTGTAGAGGTGTGAGCTGCAGATTAACTATGGACGAGGTGGTCACAGCTGAGATGTGGGTCCGCTGGCACACTCTGCTGGTGTGTTTGGAGAACCACAAACACTCTGATGATGCAGCTCTCAGACGCTTAAGAGAAAAGATTTAAAGCGTTTGTGGGAGCACTTTGAAACCCATGCTTAGCTAATATATAATGAATGCATGACTCAATGAGTCATGATGACTTGCATTGCAGTGGTTCTTGAACTGTCATGTCCCCCTTTAGAAGCAGAACAAAGTTCATGCCCCCTAACCCATATTCTTTATCAATCATTAACAATGATAGGGCCAGCAGAAATTGAATCGAGGCTGAATTTTAGTGAAATAAAGGTCAGAATGATAACATCAGCAAATTCTCATGTTTATTTTTTACTTTGTTTCACTCTATATATTTCCCCTGGTCAGGCGGCACTGAGCCCCCGGTTTGAGAACCACTGACTTGTGGTCAATGTATGAAGGGATGCAGGATGCGTTCTGAATCCCTGTTGCTCACCAGCAAGGAATGATCATGTCACTATGAAATTATGTGAATAGGCAATGTTTCATTTACAGATTCACAGTTACTTCATACATTCATTTGTGCGCCATAAAATTAGCTGGAATCCAGTTATATAGATTTGGGAATTGGGAATTGCACACACACACAAACACACACACACACCCTAGCACTCAAAGTTAGCTCATGCCGCACCAGCACACCATATTCTCATTACTCACCAAACACCCTACTTAGTGTCGTCGTCAAGTCTTTGCAATGTCCATATGTGTTAATTGTTAGTGATTATATATTCTGTTGTATAGGTCACTGTTTACCCATCTGCTGTGTGTTGTGTCATATGTTTCATTAATTGAAAAAAAAAAGAAAAGAAAAGGGCATATTTACTGACAACCAGTTTGATAAAATAAAAAAAATGCTTGGTTTTACTCTGAGAACAAGTGCTGCTCTGCTTTCAGAGGCTGATCACATGCATGGATCTGAAATAACCTTTTCTAAATTGGCGGCATATAATGTGTGAAGTAACTGTGAGTCAGCATTTATTAATTAACTGGTGAGAATTAACTGATCCTATAAACTCATAGAAACGCTGTCTTAAAGGTGAGCAATGGGGATTCACGATATATCCTGCATTAATTCATGCACCGTGAGTCATGTGTTGGTTATCTGTTAGCTAGAATATATTCTGCACCTGAAATGTGTTCCTGCAGCGCCTTCCATTTCTTCTAGTTTGTTATAAACACATCTACACACTGAGTCATACTGGGAAAGCTTCAAAAGCTACCTGTTTTAGTCCCATACACTACAAAACATGTATTTTCTTGTTTTCTGTTCTGTTACATTTTTAATGGTTTATATTCTCAAACACAGACCACCGCTGCTTTTCATTTTTTCATCGACTTGCAGACTTTGAAATTGCCTGAGATGGCTGAATAAACTGTGAATATTTAAAGTCAGAGTTACTTTATTATCACACAGCGCAGCTGCGGACTCGTCAAAAGAGTCTGCGTTTCAGCAGCGCAGTAATAACAGAGCTCTGACAGAAACAAAACCACTCAAAACGTGGGTTTGAAGTCTTTGCAAGTTGATTTTCTGTGTGGAAGGAAAGAAAAACATTTCAAAAATCCCAAAAACTGCAGTATGTTTCACAAAAGTCTTTTGGCACTGAAGTATTGGTGATTAGCAGTTAATGGGCTCAAACACGTAAAAAACCAGTATGGTGTTGTGAAGTGTGACCTAAGAGGGTTCAAACTGATCACAACTTATATATGCAGCCACCTGGAACAGACCTCCTCACTTGCCAAATACATGCCATGTTTAGCCTGGGCAAGCCTGCCTGCTCCGGGTGTGTGTGTGTGTGTGTGTGTTGTCAGGTCTGTTACTGTGGTGCTCGTTTGGTCCTCTGCTGTTGTGCAGCATGTGGCCCGCAGATTAACGCTTTAAATGAGACTCTCTCCTGTTCTCAATGCCCCCTCTGTTTGCTTACAAGGCCCGGGTGAGACAGAGTGGAAGGATTTGAGAGGGTTTTTGTATCTCCTCCTGTTCAGAGGGGGGCATCCTATTATGAGTGAAAAGCTAAGGGAGGGCATGGTCACAAAGGGTTAAAACCTGAGAGTGTCTTTTTTGGCATAATATGCAGAATTGGCTCTTTTCTTTTTAAAGACATGTGGAAAACGGCTCCAAACAGATTTTAGTGTAAGACAGGTGCCAGCTCTGCCATCTGCTTTCAGTTTTACCTCCCTGTCTGTCTGCTCTCGGCCGATCCCCTCCTCTCTCTACAATCCTGATTCATCCATCTCTCTCTTTCGCTCGCCTTTTCCCTCATCCACCAATCAGATCAGTCTGACACCCTCCCCATCATGTGTTGGCACACACCCTTTAATTTCTTCCAGGTACCTGGAATCAAAAGGGAAATTTATTAACTTCAGGTATGACAGCTTAGGAAAACACTGGGTATTAAATGTGTAAGTCTATGCACATATATATATACACACACACACGAGGGGATTAGGGACTGTGTGAAAATTACTAGGGAGGGAAATGGGGTTAAAAAGGGGAGGGTAGTGGAGCATTTTTGGGATAACGGAGGAAGGTGCTATAACTTTTTCTCATTCCCTGATTTATTTTATACTTCATCTCTCACTTGTGAGGTTCATTTGAAAAACAAAACAAAACAAAATTTAATTATAGCGTAACCCTAACCCTATAGACAGTTAGACAGCCTTTCTTCAACGTGAATAAAAACGCTGAAGTTCAGGTGCAGTTTTCAACCAAAATGTCAAATCTCAAACTGTAAACAAACGTATAGAGTTTAAATCTTCTCATAGGCTCTGCTCGTCTAAAGCGACCCATGAAAAATGGATCCATCAGTATCACCGTTACGTGCGCTGCAGGCTCGCTTGTTCCTCTCGAAGGGTTTGTCCTGTCTTATGTGATCATTGGCTTAAAGTGTTCAGATGGTTTTCTGGGAATTTAAAAAAAAAAAAAAAGACATCCAAGCAAATCTGTTGTTGGAAATCTTTGGTTATTCTGAGATGAAAAAAGTTTTCCTCATAGCCATCAGCAAGCATTAATGTGGAGCGCAGCGGCAGCCAAAACCAAACCCAGAATCATCAGATTCCTCGTGTTTAAACAAGATGCTTTCTATCTATGGCAGCAGCTACACGCGCCCTGCAACTCTGAGTGTTTGGGGGGCCTTTCCTTGACCACCTGGTGGAGATCTATTTTAGGATATTGGTAATAATCTATTTAATTTTCATCCACTGACTTAATTAATTTCATTTGTGTTAATGGGTACCGCTCGCCTCCATGCTTTTCAACCTTTATTTTATTTTTCCTTTCAGAATGTTTTCTCACCATCAGGTCTTTATTATTGGTTTGCAAAATGGGAAAACTGGAAATAAGGACAAAATAGAAAAACTAAACCATTTCACTGGGTGTGCATAGAATTTTTAACAGAAAAATACAAGAGAACAAGTTCTGTAATTTCGATATGAGCCGGAAAACTTGCTGACATGGCGATCTGGAGACTTGAATTTAATTCTCAGAATTTATTTTCCCTGTGCGTTTTAGGAGGGGGAGCCTGTTACATATCTGCTCTCTCTCAGTCCATCCATGCACCACCATAAAGGCTCTGTTCTTTGTCCTCTCGCTGTGTTTTACTTGTCTCTCTTAGCAAACTAAGAAGAAGGAGAGGCAGCGGTTGCCAGGTGTGTGGGACTTTAAAATGATGTTTCATGGTACAAACCTGCTCCTGCATGAAATGTGTTGTAAGCGTGTCGCTGAAACTCTTATGTGCAACAGTCTACCCCAGAGAAAGAGAATTTAATTTTAGCGCAAGCATGTTCCTTTTTGGAAAAGATGCAGTTCCTTGTGAAAAATATCAACTTTAATGGCCAACTAGATGACTTATGAAAATACATAAAAGTGAAAACACATTGTTGGCTCCTCTCTCGGCAGCTTCCCCAAGAGAAATGAGGCCAAGCCTCATTTAAAGTGCGGCGCCTGAGCCGTGTCGCTCAGTTCAGAAATGTGGGGCTTTAACCTGGTGGTTTCTTCCTGGAATGAGGCCGCTGCTAATGAGCCCGTTAGGACAAAGGTGAGTTCTAAATGAGCGGAAAGAAAAGTAAACAAGCCAGGTGACAAATTGCAAATAAGCCAACATCAAGTAGCCTAGATGGAGATTCTGTCCACGCATTCAAACTGGCTCACAAGAAAACCAGTGACTGTCAGTGTTGTAAAGAGTTGTTGAGGCTAGACTTTTTGTTTTGGAGACTCTTATAGCATGCAGGTGCTCTTTTCAAAGGCAGCACTCTCCGCCGAGCACTTCTTGGCCAGTGTTGAATGTTGGGCTCCCAGGGTGTTTGTTTGGGTTCTGTTTTGTATGCTTAGTGTCTATGCCTGCTTGATACCTACTCCTCTTTTCTTCTCTTATTTAAGCGCACATTTTCTCAGAGAAGGCTTGCAAGGCTTTCCAAAACATAACCTGCTCACAAAGAGTGTAGGTCAGTTTTTCCATTCACAAAATGAAAAAGAAAAGAAGCAACAGGCCTCTTTCACACTGGACAAAGAACCCACTAACACCCACTAACATCTGGCTTTTGTCTTCAGTGGGAAAGGGTACGATCGGCATTCATTCCCAGGTCAAATGACTCCGCAGTAGTCGTACGTATTTATCGGCTCTAGTTCTCAGTGGCGGTGATGGAAACGTGGCACTCGGGTGGACATGTTAGTTTTTGCCGATGATGACGTGTGTGCCAGAGTTTCGGACATTGGCGCGTAAATATTACCTGATATCAGACAGAAATGACACTCGTTACACTGCATTTCCATCTCATTATCATCACCTTATAAAAGATATTTAAAAAAATAATCACCATAATAATACACAGGCCTCCATGCCCTGTCAAACATGACGCACAACCAAAAAAAAAACAACAAAAAAGGCAAACACATCTACTAATTTTGGTGTAAAAGAGGCGGTTCAAAAGAATTCACCCTGCATTTAGTTCATATGTTACTGACTTCAGAGCTCATCCTCTGGACAATTCTCTTATTTTTTCTCTAAAACCTGCCGAGTTAAGATCTCAATTAAAAATAAGTCTTCAGTTTCACACTACATTTAAATCCTGTCCGTGATTTTGGCCCACACTCCCTCATCGTGTGTGTGTGTGTGTGTGTGTGTGTGAAATCATCAGCGTGTCAGATGGAGCCTGTTGTGCCAGGCAGCCGGGCAGCGGCGGTGCCACTCTGTGTGGTCAGGGCACAGTGTGTCCTCTCAGCTGCTGTTTCGAATTCACAACTATCTTGACAGCAGCATCCTCACTCATTCACTGCAGCAGATGGTGGCGAGCTTGCTGTTCGCGTGTGCGTGTGTTTGCCCATTTCTTTTGGAGAGGCAGCTGTGGGAAGCAAAGCTTTGCCCGCTGCTGCGTCCAGCTTCATGAGCAGGCAACAAAGAGGAGGACAATCGATATAAAACTCTGGAGTCTGACGATCAGAGGATCTCAAAAAGGGACGCTCGCAGACAAGGCTTGCGCAAAATCTCCCATATCGCTCTATCATCCAGAGAGGCCGCGGCCAGTTTCATCAGAGAGTAATCCTTGAGATTATATCCCTGCATGGTGGACAATGAGCATATTGTTCTGATCTTGTTGCCGTAATCCAGCTCAGCACCATATGCAATAGACAGCAACGCTCTCTAGAGAGCTGCAGCAGTGAATAATACACTGTCCAGTCTTAGCACAGCAATCCATCTGCCACCGGCTCTCCATGTCTGAAAATATCTCCACTAGAATCAACTCTGAGGCAGCATATAAGAGTATACCCTCAATCAGTTATTGTTCATTTTAATTGAGGAGGATGCCAAAATGCAGCTACAAATTTCGCTCAGAAAGCGCCGCAACGTGGCCATTCACGTCTCCTGGAGTCTAATATGAATATGATTTCAATTTTGGTCATAACCTCGAGTGCACAGAGAGGAGATAATGTAGATTTGAAATGAGTATGGGGTGAAGCCATCTGTTTTGCGGTAGAATCAGAGAGACAGAGGAAGAAATCTGGAGGAGCTGAGCAGGGCCGCTGGAAGTCAGTCAAAGTTGGGGGTGCAGAGAAAGTCAGTCTATATGGTGATGTCATACTAATTACTGCGCCACATTTATGGTTTTTATATTAATTTGAGTGGTCAGGATCATTTAGATCTAATAGTTATAGTTATTATAACAACATTTTACACAAATGTTTTCCATTAAAACAGACAGAACAGTTGAAGAGCAACATACTGTAGGTCAGAGAAGCCACAACAACGACAGGGGAAACAACGCTGAAGTGAAGACTGAAAACTGCAAAGAGATGGAGCCGCAGCAGCAACTTCAGTGAACTCACACACTGTAGCTGCAGCTGACTCTGTCCACGAGCTTTGTCTGAGAGGATGCCTTCGGTAACTTTGACCTGCTGTGAGCTGCATCACTTTGCAGGAGGTATTATAAATGATAACAGTGATACGTACAATTAACGGGAAAAAAACAACGTAAACCGTCTTTCCTGCCACAAATACAGTCCTGATGGACTGCACATGCAGTATATATGCCAGTAAAAAAAGGGGAAAACATTACAAGTTTTTATTAACTGATGGTTTTTATTATGCTTGATTTTAGGGGGGTTCTGCAGCCCCCTCCGCACCCCTGCTTCCCGCGTCTGTGGAGCCGAGGCTCATAAAGAAACGGCAGACTCAGGCCAAATTGTCAGTTAGTAGATGAGATGTCTTGCTAGCCAGACATGGTAGACAGGCGGGCAGTGTTGCCTGAGGAGGAATCCTACTATTTAATGTGCCTCTGCAACCCAGCTGATTCACCACTACACCATCCACTCTAATAGGTTTTGTTCTGGTGAATCACTCCAGGTTTCCTTAATGGAAAAGCCAAACATACTGCTCTAACATTGGGTGACAAGGGCACCTTGGGTTTGCAGATGTTCACGCAGATGACAGATGGCGCCGGCGTAGCTAAGGGAGCAACGGGAATGCTGTCTGCGCCAGGCTGGTGCCACATGCCCCCCTTCCCTCTTTAATTCCCCCCTCTGTAAGTCCCTCATCCCAAAATCTCCAAAATGAGGGCCATATATCTGTGTGTATGTGTCTGTGCATGTGTGTGAACATCTATCTGAATGTGAAGGTGCACATGCAGTGACTCAGCACCCTGCGGTCAGGGCTCTGCACGGCTGTAACGCGGCGTGTGTGGACGCCTGGATCATCATGTCCCAGGTTAAATCAGGTGGCAGCTTGGACTTTGTTTCCTTCAGTAACTCAACTTTCTCACAAGAGGTCAGAGAAAGCCCCAAGCCGCTAAGCTACCGTTGTTACACGACAAGAGCTTTCTGTTCTCACGTGCCACACAGGCTGTGCAGTTTACATTGACAGCGGTGGCTGATTTACCACCAAAACTGAAAAGTATTTTTGGAAACAACGTCTCCTTGATTTCAGACGGAGGCAGACGGAAGCAGACTTCTCATCTCTAGCCGGCAGCTGTCAGTTTTGCCAGCTGAAACAACAACTATACCACCTGCAGATTTTCTCAGCTGTAGCTAGATAATTAAGCTAATGCTAGCCCAAAGGGTTAAAAATGCTGTCTCCAGCTGACTTTTTCATCTTTCAAACTGACTCTTGTGGACTAAAGCTACATGCTCCAGGCAAAAGTCAGTATCCTCACCAGATGATGCACAAAGAAGACATGGAAATAAAGAAACAGCACTGTTCACACATTCAGGGGTGGGGCGTGCGGACAGGCAAGCCAGGCAGTTGCTTGGAGCCCCCAGCCACTAGGGGGGCCCCGGCCACTTATTTACAACAACAATTATTAATAGCCCTGGGCTTTCAGGGACCTCTGTCGGTCCCTGGTCCTCACTTTGAGAACCATTAATCTATTTTTTCAGTATTCATCTCAAATGTCCCGGAAATTGTGCATTTATGTGTGCAAAAACCAAATTTTTGCGGCGTGCGCGGTTGGAGTGGGGGTCCCAGGGATTTCTTGCTTGGAGCCCCAAGAGACCCTAGCAACACCACTGCACGTATTGTGCTGCTATATTTTGAGCATTCTGTATGAAACATGGAAGTTTCATTTCATTCTCACATAACCCCGTTTGGCTGCTTGCATACTTGTTTGTGTTTTCCATAAACTGTCTGTTTCACTTTAACGATGAGGACTTGCTGATTTGATTGGCAAACAAAATCCAATAAAGAGCAGGACAGACCCATCAATGAAATTGAAGGAGCTTAAAGGACTGGCTTCCCCACAAATATACAAAAAAAGACCACTCACTGGATGTGTGAGTGGTGAACGGGGCTTCTTTTAACGCCACAAACTAATGTATGAAATGAAAAGCACCTTAGCCTCACAAGATGATGCTGGTTACTGCTGTGGGTAGTAAGACTGTTAGCTGAACATGCTAATATTTGTAGCTTTAGAGCAGATAAACACTGTTTGTGTTTTGGATTTTGGAAAGACATTACCCTCCAAACTCCCTGAATGCAGAGTATTGCTCTAAGTACAGCTCCGTGCACACCGCCTTCGCCGTGTGGAAAAATCCAAAGCTTGACAGGTTTGCCCGAGCGTGCCTAGTTACAGTTACTAAGCTATGATTGGGCAATTGTTGTTGTTAGGGAGAAGGTCAATTTTGTCCTCGGACTCTGTGGCTTTCGGTGAATCTGGAGGAAAGCATCTCTCTTTCACTCAGTGAGGTGGAAATCACTAAAGCTTGTTCTGTTTGTGCCAACAAGGAAATGAAACTCCGGCCCCGTAAAAGTTTGTCATATTATCCACTAACTGCTCTATCAGTAATCACTACTGTGGTATTTTGGCAGCAAGAAAGCATATTCAGTGTTTCTGGCAGGAGATTTCATAGACACCAATGACATTTTACAACAATGCCAACTGGAAGTGCAAACAGTAATATCTCTGTTGACCGAGTGATAGCAGTAGCACTTACAGTCTGACTGTATCGGTGGAGAAAGCCTCGTGATTAGATCACTCCGTGCCAACGTGCTGAATGAGACATTCAGTGTGCTGCTGAGCCATTTCGTGTCAGATGAGAGCAACAGCCATGGTGCATAAGCATAATGTGGAATAACCTCTCACTTCAGAATTGACAGTGATCTATCAGTAAAAAGAGGAGTTTGATTTAAGCATCAGCTCACCACGCAGGCAGATTATAAGTCCTGGAACCCCAGGAAGCCGCAGAGAAGGGGAGCATGGCTGTGAACAGGTAGAGCTGATAATTACCTCCATTCATCTTCACTGGACCCCAGCACTGTTTTATGAAGGTACATCTGAGCGCAGGCACGCGTTTGATGAATCTCTCCTTAAAATTAGCAGTCACTGGTGGATCGAGAGCCTCCATCACTCCGTATGCTCCCATTCATCATCTCATTAGGACCCTGGGCTGGGCTGCACAGGCCTGAGGACGCCCAAAGAGAAGGGAGAAACCATGAGCTCCATCATAACTAAACATTTTGGAGATGCTGTCGTTGTTTACAAATCTGTCAAATCTGGCATTTTTTATAAACCGCAATCTGTTCAATTCCCAAGGCCATTCGATCATTTGTAGGGAAACATCTTAATGTATCAGGGGCAGGCGGTGGCACAGTTGTTTACTACCGTGGGAATGGAGAGCCATTACAGAATGGGAACAAATGCCAAACCTTTATGTAAACCCAGTGTGTGTGTATGCTTATAGGAATGTGTTTCTGTTCAGGTGTTTACATGAATGTGGGATATAAAGATTTGTGATGCAAAGATAATTTCGTTAAAATGTTACAGCCATTATGTGGCAGGAAATGCAGTGGGAGTCCAGGGAGTCCCAGCTTGCCGTTTTTACTGCACTCTTTGCTGCAAAGTGAGCAGAAATAAAAGCTCTCTGGTGGCTCCACTGCTACGCTCCCCTCGTCTCTCCGTCACCCCTGCGTCCAGGTGGATGAATCGTAGCCACAGCTACCCCTGTGTTTTTTTGAGAGACACTGAGACACCCCCCGCTCCTCACTCAAAACCCCCCATCATGCTCCAAACGCATCACTAACTGGATCTCCATGTGGTACATCCATTACCGTAAAATACTCTGCTGCTCCCCACTGAAAGCTCACCATCCTCCTCTGCCCTCCACTTTCCCTCGCACACACATCAGCCCCTCCACCCCACCACCACCAGAACTCCACCGCCCCACCCCCCTTCATAAGACCGCTTACGCTGGCAGTTCTGAATTGGGCAAAGTCCAAGTTTAACATTAGTGGGGAGGGGTGTGGTTGGGGTGTTTAAAAAGCAGCCTGCAGGGAGCTGCAAGAGTGATCACAGCCGTGCAACTCCAGTAAAAAAAAAAAAAAAAAAAAAATCTGACTAAACATCGGAATTTTGGAACCACAAATTGAGAAATCAGTAGTACCGTACAAATGTGCACATTTTACATCTTCGAGGAGGAAGCTGAAGTTATCTGTGGGAAATTTGAAGCATCTTCATACCTAAACAACGGAAAAGGTTAATTGCCAATGACTCCAGAAACGGCAGTGATGACCATTCTCAAAACGACATATACAAGTCCAATCCCAACGATTGATGCTGTGTGAAACATAAACAAAAACAGATTGCAATCATTTGCCAACAAACTGTGTTAACCAGCACCAGTTTTACGAAGCATTTCTGAGCCCATGTAGTAACATCCTTTAAACAATCATGACAAAGAGGTTCATCACAAAGTGGTGAACCCCTCTCTATCCTTGCTTGTGATCGACTGAGCCTTTCCAGGAAGCCCCAATCATGATACTCTCACCTGTTACCAATGAACCTGTTTACCTGTGGAATGTTCCAAACAGGTGTTTTTGGATCATTCCACATCTTTCCCAGTCTTTAGTTGATCCTGTCCCAACTTGTTTGAAACACGTTGCTGCATCAAATTCAGAATGAGCAGATATTTACAAAAAGAATTGAACATATTGTCTTCGCACTGTTTAATATCAGGTTTAGGCACCCAAACTGCTTGGTTAGGTTTCACACGGGACATGGACAGTGGTCTCCTGGGTGAAGGTCCTGTGTTTGTTTGAGCCGTCCATCCACTCCACTATCTCTAGCTCTATCATAATTACAATGGACGCTAGCGGCGGCCGCCTAATGTTGAATGTAAATGTGAGTCGTAATAACCTGCCAGCACAGGCGACCTATACAGCCGTTTATCTGGTGAGGACGGGCTGGAAATTTATATCCATCTTGCCAAGGATAACATTAGTTACCTTTGGATTATTCATGTACGTGTTATTTCTGCAGAAAGCTGCAATTTATCACCAGCCCTGCAGGGACTCATCTTACCAAGGAAGCTTTTTTTTTGGGGTCCTTTTTTCTCTTATTTTGTGCAGTAAAGCCACAGTCTGATGTCATTACCAGGAAATGGAGATATTTTGGGGCTCAGCTCTCTTTTATTTGGATTTTGTCCTCATCCCTTGTTCTGGGGAAATGCTGACAAATCTAATTCTTGGTGCCAAAATTCTGAGTAAAACCCTGTCATTGTTGAAGGCCAACAAAAGAGTGGTTCATTTAGACTCAATTTATTATGATTTCTTCTTTGTGTCAACAAATAGTAACACTGGCTTGGCAAATTGCTTCAGAAGAAAGACAACACCAAACCTTGGCTCTGTGTGTGAGTGTGTGTGTGTGTGTGTGTGTGTGTGTGTGAGTGTGTGTGTGTGTGTGTGAGAGAGAGAGAGAGAGAGAGAGAGAGAGAGAGAGAGAGAGAGAGAGAGCTAGATGCCTCACATTTATGGCCACTGATGGTGCTTTTACTTAAGGTCTCTCTAGTTTATTATGAGAAGGTGTGCATTAAAGTACAGACAACTACCAAAAAAAAAAAAAAAATCAAGAATGATGAATGACACCAGGGCTGCAACTGACCATAACGTTCATTATCTGCCCATCATTTCCTCCATTCATGCAATATTCAGTTGGTTGATAAAATGTCAGAAAATAGTGAAAAAAGCCTCTCACAAGTTCCCTCAGAGGCCTCAGTGATTTTAAAATGCTGTGTTTTGTGTGACTAACAGTTAAAATTCAAAGACATTTTAATTTACAGGGATATAAAAAAAAGAGAAAAGCAGCAAATCCTGACATGTAGAGGTATAGTTTGGGGCATTTTTGCTCATGTAAATGATTCATCGATTATCAAAATCCAGGCGACTACAGGCGACATACTACCACCAAAAAACAAACATGATAAAATCTTCTGTTGCCATAAAAAATATCTACTACACTTGTTGAGTTGTACTTGTAAGACCATCCTTCAAGGGTAAGCAGCTGTACTGCTGGAACTGCCGTCCGTCAGCCTGTGTATAGAGCTCTTTAAGCTCGACACAAAACTGACTAAGAGAGATCTGTCTTTCAGGGACCAGATGTGATCTTCCATGTCTGAGCAACAATGGAAGCCAAAGCGCTGTGCTGTGCTTGTTCTACTTAAAGAAAACAATGCCTGTCAGTGGTTACCCTGCAGGGCTGCCACGAACAATCATTCTGATTATCGATTAATCTGCTGTTTATTTTCACGGTTAATCGAGCCAATGTTTAGTCTATGAAATGGCAAAAAAAAAATATTGTGGAAAAAGCTCATCACAGTTTCCCAGAGCCCAAAGCAATGTCTTCAGATTGCTTCTTTTGTCCAACCAACAGTCAAAAACCCAAAGACTCTTCATTTAAGATCAGAAATGACAATAAAAGCAGCAAATCCCTACATTTAAGAAGCAGGAACCAGCAAATGTTTGACATTTTTGCTTGAAAAATCACTGATTAAAGGATTATTTAAAAAGCTGGTTTGTTGCAGCTGTAATACTCTGTACCAACTACTGATGACACTCAGTACAAATGTGCAGCTCTCTACAAATTAAATCACATCTGTGAAAACAGAGGTACCCGAGTCTTAATTCAGGTGAGCATGTTCTATATAACTTCCCTAAACATGTATTAATACACCACCCATCCCTCCTACTCACATACTTACTCAGAAATAGACCTGTCATCTTGCCACCATCCCCTTATCGTCTAACTGCTAACAAGCCTATTTGCCTGTGACTGACGTTGATGTGATCCCTAAAGCCCCAGGCTTGGCACCAGATCGCTCCTAAGCCAAATTAAGCCTCTGTCATGCCCACCCCCACCTCCAGCCTAGTGCTACCCCTGCCATGGGAACCCTAAATCTTTAATGACGATGGAGAGCTCTGCTCGCTCCCACGACACAAAAGCGATGACATCTGTGTCTGTAAGTGCTGCACTCCAGAGCAAACCCATTTGTTCTATCTCCGCTTCTTGAAAAGAAATCAAATATAAAAGTTGAGGGAGGGTGGAGGAAGGAGGAGGTGGAGCTTAGGAGGTTAAAACAAAAGATCCTCTCTTTCAAAGAAGGTTTATTTCCCTGCCCACTGGTCCCTAAATGTTCAAAGAAGGTGTTAAAAGAGTCTCAGCTCCCCCTTTTGCTCCAGCACCCTGGCTACGGCCCACCTGCTCACAACTACTTCCAAGTCAACGGGGATGTTTAGTGAAAAACATCCACACTGAACTTAACTCCTGAAAGTCAATGGGAGTGCCTTTGAAAGTGATTCATTTACCCGCTCTGGATCTTGTGACATCTTCCCATCACAGTTAACCAGGTTTCCAGGACAGGAGCCAACAGTGAACCTAAGAAAAAGAAATCCTTATGAAATACTTTCAAATCAAAATTGTTGAAACTGATACATGCATTTGTTTAGTCATAGTATCTCAAGGGTCTTAAACAAACCTACAGATCATACAGTGTAAGATTTCCCCTTTGTCTGACCACATTAAAAGGTTAAAAAAAAACTTATCTTCTTCACATAGTTTGACTCAGGCACCATTACCCACCTTGCACTTGAACCATTTCATCCTTTTTGTTTTATTGTAATGTCATATGCTGATTTTTAAATTTTTTTTTTTTTCAGTGTGTAATGTAATCTATGCCTTTCTAAAGCACTTTGTGCTGCTTTTAGTAATAATATGTGTTATGTAAATAAACTGCCTTGCCTGTCCCTGTAACATGGTACCCACTCAACAATATGGCCTAAATGTGGATAACCATTTCCTACCATAAAACCTTACAGAGCTCATTGAGGACCCATCTGCCGTGGCGAGCAGGCACTGCTGTGGTCACCTGTCTTTACTCCGGGTCCTGTTTTGCGGAAGAAGAAAGATGGCGGCGTCCATGCTGTGCAGGAGGACGGCAGTGTTATGTAGGGTGTTAAAGGGAATTTCATCTTCAAAAACCGTACTTTCTGCGAACTCTCAAAGTGGACTTCTATTGCAGACAGCGTCCTATAACCCTAAACCTTTAAGGCTGAACCTCCATGGGCCGTATATTCCAGACAAGGACAGTGAGAAGACACCGGAGTGGCAGAAGACGGCCCGGTATGACAGGAAGCTGTTCGGACGGTACGGCTCAGCGTCGGGCATCGATCCTGCGTCGCTGTGGCCCAGCCATGAGCAGCTGGACAAGATCATTGCAGAGGAAAATGAGTGGAACCCTCCTTTAGAAGTAATGCTGAAAAACATAGAGGCCAAGGAGAAGCAGGAAGCCGACAAACGGCTCGCTAAGTAAGTGAAGTTCATGCTAATGTGGCTAACGTCAGTGCGTTAATTATCGGACAACCTGTCCTAGTCTGTTTACACTCATTTCAGTTCTATGCTAGCACGAAAATTGCTTGTCCGGATGCATTGCATCTCGTATTACCATTATGTTCTCGGTAATAATGTGACACACACAAACTGGGGCTAAGAGAACATAAGCAGCAGCAAATGCGGGTAGAGAATCCATCCACAACATTCAGCTGGTTAGAGCCAACTTCAGCTAAGACATTCACAGAACTGTACAATGATTTACATTAATGCTTCATCACCCACAACGTAAAAAAAATGGTTATGTTAAACTTTGAACAGAAACGTAATTTAGAATCAGACCCATTTTAATTATATTTATTTATAGAAGGAAAAAACAAATAAAGGGATATTCCAGCTATTTAGTATACACTTTCATGTAGGTGGGGAAGACACAAAAGAGGTTCAAAAGGCTGTCAGAATTGGAGCAGCAATTTTTCAGTCTCTTTTATGATCAGGCTCCAAAGGAGTGATGCAACTGGATAATACCATTAGTATAATTCGATTGGTTGGCATTATGGGTGCATGTGCAGCTGCATCTAACCATTATTTTATGTTATTGGGGCAGGTCGTTTTGATTAATGGTTTAATCTGGAAAAAAAGGGGGGGGGATAAAGACAAAGATATTCAGTTTGTGTTCACATTAAAAAGCAGAAAGTGACAAATCCTTACAAATTAGGTTTTGCTTACAGAACAATGTAAACAATTAAGGGTTACTTAATTGTATATACTGTGAATGGCACACTTGTGTTTGGACTTCGGGAGCCAAAAATTAGCTGTCAGCCTAATCCCAGTACATTTACATTGGGGTTGCTAAGGTCAATATTGATGAATGTGCATAAATAAATTAGCAGTGATTATGTATCACAGAGTTTGTGAATGTAAGGGTTTTTATAACTACTCTACAAAGGAATCTGGACTGGGAGACTAGTCTTGACCTAAATGAGGTCCAAATAAGCACACCAAGTTTTTACAGTTCATCCTGTGAGGAATATGAACTGTAACAAAATTCATGGCAATCCAATAGTTGCCCACACTTAATTTGAACCAACCGGACATTGTATAACTGTGCATCATGCACCACATTAGCGTCTGTCATACTAATCTTTTCCACTCCCATTGCAGAGAGAAACTCATAGCAGCTAACATGGCCAAAATGCCCAAGATGATAGCAGACTGGCGCAGAGAAAAGGTTGAAACCAAAAAGAAGCTAAAGGAGGAGAAAGCACGTCGTGAACGGATGCTGACGCAGGCAAGAGAGCGTTTTGGCTTTGCAGTGGACCCCCGCTCACACAAGTTCTTGGAAATGGTTGCTGAAATAGAAAAGGAAGAGCAGAAGAAGAGGAAACTAATGAAGCGCAGACTGAAAGAGGAGCAGGCAGCAGCCCCCATCACACCTCCTGCTGCCTCCTCATAGTAGCGGACTGAGTCATTTCAGACATAAATAACTGTTGGGCCTTGGTCTAACTGTATTTAATGAGATAAGAGGTGTTGTGCAGAACACCTTATGTGGGATAGCTGTTTAAGAGAATCTAAATAACAGCTGAATCCTTCTTGTGTGGTATGGGACTGCATGTGTATTGACCTGGATTAAAGAAAAGTCCATCCATTCGTTTTGTTTCTGTAAAAAACAATATCCAGAGTTGTTTATCCCATTTGTTAAGCATATGTTAATTTTTCATGACATCTAATTGCATTAGCTGTCACTAAAATAAATCATCTCTTCGCAGACTGCATTCTGTCTAAAATGCTTTTAAAGGAAGAAAATGAATACTGCAAGATGACAAACTACAGAATGCAAAGTTGGTGTAATTCAACACAAAGCACAGATGTTTATATGTGGAATTTATTTATGCAAAAATAATTTTTATACATTCAAAAGGTTCTGGAAAGTGTGCACATTGATCCAGATCTGCCTAAACACTGAATCTGATTAATTCAACACGCACACAGTGAAAATGAGTTCAGAGGAGCAGTAAACAGTAGTATTCACATCTTTAGTGTCCTGCATGACTCTGTGCGTGCTGAATACTGGCTGCCGACTGTGGGTCATACATTTCTTCAAGCCAGTTAACTGCTTTCTGAATTAGGTTTTCAAAATGTTTTGTACCAAATGCTTTTTGCAGTCATTCCAAGGCAGCACAGTATGCTGAAATGAATTATGTAATAATCATGTAGATCGCTTTCAGTTTAGTAAAATACAGTCATACAAATTTCTTACATTTGATATTTATAGTGGCTTTCAATCACTTGTTGATTAAAATTTTCTATGTAAACAATAAAAACATTGTCCATAAAGTAAAATGGCCCCGGCCTACACAGCGGCCCCTCAGCTAAAAACATCAAACTCCGTGTGATGCGAGTGCTCTTGGAAGCCAGTCTGGCAAGGATGTGCTCTTGTAAATATTTAGTTAATGCCTTTGTCCAGTGATATGTTGGCGCAGACTGTGACACAACAATGCGTGAGCAGGTATACTGTACCTGAGCACAGCGATAAAATACCCACTATTCGCTTGTTGAAAACGCATATAGACTGAAAACTGTCGAGCTAAAACAGCCATAACTGTGAGGGAAACGGACAGTGTTCCTACAGGCGAGTGTCCTCCTCTTCACCGGGGTCCGCCTTGAGTTTGGCCAGAGCAGCGTGGACCCTGAACTGTGTACGAGACTCCATCGAGTATTCTTTGTAGTTGTGTCTGCAAGGCAAACCAGCAGAGACATTGAAGCTTGATGGAGAAGGAGTGCTACGGCTGTTTAAGTGACTATCACTGACTGCCAAGATGGCGGTTTCTCAACACGACTACATACATAGATTCAATTTTATTTGCTTTGCACATTTTAAGGTAGCGTTTATATTTTGTTCATTGTGAATTAATTTTCAACTGACATCCAATGGAAGCAGAGGGTTGATGTTCAATATGTCCAGTAAAATAAAAGACCTATATGTGACAGGCAGAGAGCGACCTCTAGTGTTCCTGTAGAGGACATACCGACCAACCAGAGAGACAGAACCCCTGTACACTCACATACTATCCTGTCCCCACGGTCCTGATTGAGAGTTTGTTGGTGAAAGAATTCTAATTGCAAAAATAAATACAAGTAATAATATAGTCGTAAATTACATTTGAATATTACATGACATATGTATTGACTAATTCAAGGCAAGATAAATGTGTCAATTTTATCATAATAGTTTTGGGAAATATGCTTGTGTGCTTCCAGCCGAGAGTTAGATGGGAACATTAACACCACTCACATATCTGTGTGTTGACATGAAGCTACAGCAAAGAGCCGGTTAGCTTAGCTTAGCTTGGCTTATCTTAGCACAAAGACTGGACACAAGGAGAAACGGCCAGCTTGGCTCCAAAGCTTGGTGCTAAGAATGCTGTATGTCATTTGTAATATGTACAAAAACTGAAGCATAAAGACAACAAGCTGCAGTTTTCGTGGGGTTATCGTGCCGAACTTGAAATGAAACTACGTGAGAAGTTTAGAGGGAACTCTCTCTTTGGTTTGGTTTCATTGAACAACAGAACAAGGGGCCCAACTAGGCACATTTTTTTTGTTATTGATTTATATTGTATTTTATAAGCTGATTATATATTTTCAATACAGAATTTTTACTTGAAAAGTAACCAGCAACTATAGCTATCAAATTAATATAGCGCAGTAAAAAGTTCAATAATTCCCTTTTGTAAAAGTAGAGAAGAAATCGAATTAAGTAGCATAAAAATGGCTATAGTCAAGCTAAGTACAAGTACTGTACCTCCAAATGTTAACTGAGTACAGTACTTCAGGTAATGTTATATTCATGCTGTGGTTGTTGTTAAGTGTTGGGCCCATTGTCTGCTCGAACATGAGAGGAAGAAAAATGTGCTACTGTGTGAGGTACTATGTGGTCTACAGGAAGGTGGCTGAACAAAATGACAGGAAATGGGTAACATTTTTGATCGTTCGGGCACATTACTTACTGTTAGTGTTTTATATCACAAAATATAAATGTGCACCCTCACATGCAGACAATTCACACGCTCCAGAAGTTGAATGTGCAAGAGTACTGGCATCATTTCAACTCTAAAGCATCAACTGCTACAGCGGAGGAACTTACTTGGCCTTGTGCAGGAGTTTGATTGCCTCGTCCCTTCTGCCTTGGTCTATGTAGAGCAGACTGAGCTCCACCAGAGAGTTCGGCACCAGGTAGTGGTCAAACCTGATCTTCTTTTCACTGAGCACACACATAAAGAAGGTGAATAAACTAATTGATTGTAATGTAATGCAAATTCACTGTGACTTGATGGATGAGTTGAGAGGATTTTAAATTGCTAAGCAAACACTGCACTATGTTTACATGCACACTAAGTTTCCACTATTTCTCCAAATATTCGTTTGCATTTTCCTATTAAGATGTGGGTTTTTACGACAGTTTGTAACACACGGCATCTTGCCTGTTTATAGTCAGTTTGCAAGGCTGAGGGACAGATGCATGCACGAGAGAAAAGCTCATATTTCTGGTCAGGAGGAGAAATATGCCTACTTATGACAGACTTAGATATCAAGGGGTTTTTGGATATGCACAAATATTACACCAAATAATGGCGTATGTCACTATGTTAATCAGAGTATGTATGGCTGCATGTTAACAGGAACATCAATGGAATATTCATTTTCATTCACTATGTGAATGGCTGAGTAGGAATAATCAGAATAATGGTAAAAACCTGAATTTTGTGAAGCTTCAGTTAAGATTTGAGAAAAGCTAAGCAAACACTGAACTAGGAAGTCTCGTTAGGATGATTTTGGACTTGTTTATTTCTTACTGTATGAATGGGATATTGAAATATGAAAGTTACGTAGTCTTCTGGTCCTAATTTAACATGACACATAGTCAGCGTGTGTTTATCCATGTTGTCAAAAAACAGCATCCATGCTCCTACATGCAGTGCAGATGTTTCTTTGTTTACACGTCATTTGAGCGGAGAATGACTTGCTCACATTTAACATGAATGGAGCTGACCTGGAAAACACTTTGTTGAAGCATTCCTCAGCGGCCTGGAGGAGACCCTGGTTCTTCAAACACAGACCCGTCAGCAGGTGGATCACACAGCGATCATCCACTGAATACTCATTTCCTGCAGAGGAGAAAGGAGACACACAGATGTGTCATGTGATCTAATTTTGTCCACAGTTACATTTTAGGTGAGGGGGGGGTTGTTCTGGCACATGGTTAGGGTTAATCCGTAGTACCAGGAGACTCCAGCAGCGTGCGCTCTGCCTCCACCAAAGTCTGCATCATGCCCTCCGTCAGCTCTGGTCGCTTGCTGATCATACTGAAACCGTTCCATATATACATCATTTCCTATAATGAAACAGTGAATACAGTTGGAAGGCTCAGTGAGTCAAACATCGTGCCTGTTTTGTGAGGTTTTTGGGTGTGTGAAGCTTTACCAGCACTGGCACGGGTAGTTTGATTGGGCAGGGAGCCTTGTAGCGTCTGGCTTTACGGATAGCGAACTTCTCAGTCGGGGGAGACTTCCCTGCTATCTTCTGCTTCAAGGTGGGCACTTTTCTAAAGACACAGGAAAATAATAAAGACAAATTCAGAAAGAAGGCATGAGGTCTAAATAAGTAACACAGTGCCTAAAACTTCTGATATACTTGCTTTGGAATCTACATTTATTCATTTTTGGCCACCTGAGGGCAGTGTGACAAGCTGTAAACACTAAAGTGAGGTTATACCAAACATCCAGCTAACACGTCCAGGAGTTATGGAGCAACATGGTATTGCTGTCCATCTGAGGAGCTGCTAAATTCTCACCCATGTTCAGCAGCCAGTCACTAACTTTGTCTGATACAAACAGCTGAAAACAATGTTAGTGACGAAAACTACACCACTGCTACCACTACTGTTATTCATCATCTGCAGTAAAAAGGAGGGAATCTCTGTCTGTATATCTGGCGTTTGGATGAGTGGTTCTAAAGAAGCATAAAACGAGAAACATCACCCTGCATGCACAACTTTAAGTGACTGTCGGTCACTACATTAGGGTTGGGGTGACTCATCCGATGGCTGTGAAAAAAACCCAAAACATTCCCCATGATCATCTAAAGTGTGTGAGTATTTTAGGTGGAAACCCACCAAGGCAGCGCTCTCAAACTCTGCAAACTGGAAATGGCTGATCACAGCAGCACAACAGCTACGCACGAACGCCAAAGCATCCCGGAGCTCTTTGTCCGTTTACTTTTTGTCCCCGCCCAAGCGTGACTTAGGATTATCAGCACACAGAACGTTTCTGTTAGTACTGCTGCAGACACTTCAAATTGATTTTCTACACATTTCTTCACCACTGCTGCCATGGTCATGTAACGTTACACAATATGTCATTTCATGTTATTTACTGTTTACTTTAATGGCAATGTATGAGTGAGAAAATGTCAGTTGTTACAGTCTGTAAATCATTTATTTTCCTTGCCCCTACACTGATGGAAAGAAACATTTGCCAGTGATCATTTTAACTACATATTACTCCAGTGGTGAAATAAATAAATCCATGACAAAACTGCTTTACGTTTTACGTCAAGTACTCAAGTACGAGATCCAGTATTTGTCTGATCAGTCATCTGGTCAACTGGATGATGATGATTAGAAGATCAGTTTTCATTATTTCTTTTTTGTAAATTGTCATTTTAACCAATACAAAAACAATCTTCAGAATAATTGCTTAATTAGTCGTCAGATTAATCAACTCAATGAAAAACTGTCAGATTTTTCAATTAATTGTTAATTATTGTTATGTGCAGCCTGAGACTACGTTATACGAACGGGCACTGCACTAGTCAGTGATAAATCATTATATAAAGCACTATTTTTGTCTCAAAACATGTTGGGATGGAATATGTAACACAAATGTTATATTTGTGCTGTGCAGAAGACATTACAGCATTGGACAGAGATGCTTCAGCCCTGACTTACTCCTTAACAGATACACCGCATGAACAATACCACTTGCCTCACAGCTGCTAGTCTGCACATACACATTGGTAAAATGCAAGTATATTACGAGTCTCAGGACAATAGCAGTGTGTCTTGGAGATAAAACATGGAAAAATTTGTGTGTGTGTGTGTGTGTGTGTGTGTGTGTGTGTGTTTACCTAAATAGCTCTACCTCGTCCTCCCCAAAAGGCCTGGCCTCATCTTTAGGCAGCATGCTGAGGTAAGCAGCTTTCATGTAAACATACATGGCCTAACAGAGAGAAACAAGAAGACGGGATTCACCCATTTTACTTCTCAAGATGTTTGACAAGATCAGTGCAAACTTTTGTATTAAGAGATCATCCAGCTGAACTCCTTCTGATTTTCGGTGGCCTGTCTTGTGTTGCGTACCTTGGACCAGCGGCTCTCCTGACTCAGCAGGTCTGCGTAGAAGTACGCCATTTTCCAATCTCGCTTATAGGTGAAGCACCACATCAGCTCCCAGTAGCACATGTGGTGGAACTGCTTCCATGCCTGCTGGGCTTTGCAGCCATCTTCAAAGAGTGCCACCGCCTGGTAGCATGGTGACATTACATTATATAGGATATAAATAAGGATACGTAACAGTGATTATGTGAAGTTTGTGAGAGCAAAATGCTCTACTAAAAACATCTGTGCAGGAAATGAAAGTCATCATTCTTTCAAACCATGCAACTGACACATTTTATGAAACATACCTCATCAATGTTCCCCTTGATCTCTTCAGTCCTGCCTGCAAAGAAGAGGAATATTGCACCCTGGGTAGAAAAGAAAACGTACAATTAAAAAAATGAATGTCAGCCTCCTGTGTTGCTCAGGATTATATATCAATTGACTTTGTGCTAAACTCTCAGCAATCTGCAAGCAGACTGTATAGGAATTCGTCTTGGGGGTGTTTAACCAAGACATTTCCTTTTTTGGTTTGGTACACATTGTGTCAGAGCTTTGAGTTTGTTCTCTGGGAAGGGCAGGCATGTAGGTAAAAGGTGGAGTGGAAATACGGATTGTGAATTTACAAGAATGTGAGTCAGGTGGAGTGATAGGAATGATAGCACAAAGGCATGTGAGTGCTCTTAAAATGAAGGTAAGGTGGTGAAAGACTTCAGGCTGCAGACAACAGGGACTGCACGAGTGGAAGGTGGAGTGACTTTTCAATTGGACCTAATCAGAGTGTGGATGACTGAATGTGTGGATGACAGAAAAGAGAACAAGGTAATTGGAAGGAGAAATTTCTGAGAGCACTAACAAACACAACACGTTTGAATGAGGAACTGGCAAGAGACGAGGAGCACCAACTACAAGCATGTGATACAAGTATTACAACACAGTGTGAATTAATTGACAATAAAGGATAAATATAAATAAAGAATTATCCTTTAACAGAGGAGTACTTCAATAAAATTTGGTGCTTGTGAGGGACAAAGTCAACATAGAGGCTGTGATATATCCTAACATTTAGTCCCTCGTGTTTGTGAAACAAAACACTGGATCCTACATTTCCCATAATGCAAGTCAATAACATTTTTCTATTTAACTATTGAAGTATGACTAGTAATCTAATTAATATGTATAAAATCACTGCAATTCCCCTTTAAAGCCTGGTCACACCAGCACAATTCAGCTGTGCACTCTCACAAAATATCTGGTTCTGGAAGCTAGTTGGTGAACTACTGTAGCTGGAGAGCCAGTCAGGAGTGAGCCAGCTCGAGCCAAAATACTTCCCTGAGCTTGTTTCTATTTTCTCTGTACCGGGCCTTTTATTCTGCGATGGCTTCCTCCATTTAGTACTCTCCAGCTTTATGTTCCCTAAAGGGTCAGCAGTGTCAAGAAGGCGTGCTATTGGTCAACAGCAAAAACCAGCATCTCCAAGTTTACCAAGGTTGCTGCTGGTTGCAAGATTTTGCCAGCTGCTGTGTCTGTCATCTGTTAAAAACATGATACCCAAACCAAAAAACTACTTTTATTTAAACCTACAGATATATTTTTGTGATGGCTAGTTTCTGTTAGAGTAGCTACGCTTACAACATCAGTCTGTGAGGCCACATCTGCAGCTGAATAGCACACATCAACACCTTCATTACCAGACAGTACGTTTTTTTTACGTTTTGCCAGGAAAGGGATAAATTCTATAAACAGGAGATCCTTATTGCCACTCACCCGTGGGTAGCGGAGCTGGAAAGGTTTCAGCAGTCTTTCAGCCTCAGCCACCTCTCCCTCACCTGTCCCTGAGAGGATAGAACAGACATGACATGATACCATGTATGATTAATCTTCCTGGGAGTGAATAATGTGTGGAATCCAGTGACAGCTCATCACACAATCAGAATCATCTGAATCTTAGATACATGTAATGCATGGATGGGGTACAGCACTACCTAGTATGAAGGTGAGGAAGGTGTAGTAGCAGAGCAGCAGGAGAGCGCACAGCATGGAGCGCAGATTCATCCCTGTCGCACCATCATGCAGCAGGGACAGACCATATTCCTAAAACAGGACCACACATGTAGCAAACACTCACCAGAGCATCAGTGAGTGAATGCATAAAGGAGGAAATGTGTATATCATACCTTGTCTCCAGAGAAGCCTGCAAACTCCAAAACTTTGAGTATCCGCGGGGGAAACATAGAGAGAGTCTGTAAATAAAGACGACCTGATAAACTACGTGGTATAAACACATGATTGCACACGACATGCAGCCAGCAGATGGTGTGTAAAGGTTCTTTTGTGACGTACCAGATTAAACGCCCCTATTCCAAATGAAATTCCTCCCTCCAAGTGAACATGGCTGGGTCCTTTGAGACAGTTGTGAGATTTTATGAAGGAATGCAGTTCTCTGGATGATGAAAGGCAACTGTGTCAGTTGTTTAACAACACAGCTCTGCATAATAACCTATAACTATACAGCTAAATGACATGTGACTTAAAGGGGCATTCCGTCAAATTAATATTGCACTTACAGTTGGGAAACTTCTAAGATACACATTAGAGCAGAGGCCAAGATATCATGACTTTGCACATGCCCATTGTTGCTTTGTGCAATGAGCATATGCATGAATCGATAACAATGATGGCGGGCTACCAGTTAGCTTACATTTGGTGAGCATTGCTAGACTGTGCACCAGAAAGGTGTTAATTACAAATAAAGAAATAATTAGCTTCTATTCTCCGTTTTTAATACCGCCAAAGGAAAATAAGGTACGCATGCTCAGAATGTTCTTGTCTGGTACTTGACGCATCATTGACGTAGACGTTATCTGCGCCTACTTGCCCAGCATGCTGGTTTGATCATTTTTGTGTTCTTGTGACTACAGAGACATTTTGTTAAATGAACGTTGTGTGGGCAGAATTTTCTATTTTGTTTTTAAACAAAGCATGAAATATCCCGCTTTAAAAATAGGCGTGTATGTGTAGTTAAGGCTGAGTCTCCAAATCCAGATTGAGAGAATCCTGAAGACATCATTACCACATTATCAGGCTTATTTTTCAGAAAGTTCCCTCCAAAACTGCAGAAGATATTACACTGTTTTCACAGGCTTGGTATACTCCTCATGATGAGTAAACTGAACTTAATACTTTTGTTTGAATCAACTGCTGCACCTTTGGACATTAAATGGTCAGATAATGTATTCATCCTTATTGCTCATAAACACTCCAAACCACTGACGTTCACTGAATACACACTCTGCTCTTGTGTCAGTACTTACTTGTAAATTAGATAACTGTTTCGTACTTTTATCCCTCCTTTGATGAAACTCACCATGTTCTCATCCTGAAAAATAAATAAATAGATGAGGGGGTGAAAAAGAATGGATTTAAGGCTGTCATTTGAATTGGGGTACTTGGATTAGATTTAATTCAAGTACCATGAATTGAAGACACTGAACTTGCCATCATGCCATATATCCACTGGACACTAAATTATACACAGTCTTTGGTGGGCTTTAACGTACAATATACAGGCATATCAGGATATACAGCTGTTTAAAAAAGCAATTAAGCCTACTGCACCTGTAGGAAGGTGAGAGCAGCTCTTTGGAGTTGGCACTCTGCGTAACACACTTCAGCATGAAGCTGCACTGCAAAAACACACCAATACACACACACATTGAGTCATAAATAACATACAGTGATCATAGTCAACACGCAGTAAAACAGACCAGCGCCCAGTGTTAGATTACTGTTAATCTGTGAGATCAGCTGTATATCATATACATACTTCACATCACATCACAGCTTCTCACGCCTGTTTTCTCCACTGATGTTGAATGTCAGTGGAAGATACAGTAAGATACTGTAGGTTTCACAAATGTGCTGTCAAACTCCATCTCCACTGCAAATTCACTGGAAGTGTAACATAATGGACACTGTCAATTACCTTCAGTGAGCGATTCCCCTACTGACTTGTTAGCCAAACCTAGAGATTTCCTTCGAAACCTGAAACACCAAACAATATTTCAGCATCAACAAAGGACATGGTGTCACTATTCCTGCTGACCACATCTTTTCAGACACAGCAATTATCCACCAATAACATGTGTCCATTTTTGTTATCTTAACAGCTGCCATGATGACTTCTCTCATGCAAACACAGTCAAATTGGTAGTATGGTCTGAAACAGGCCATGTAAATGCACTCATATAAATTTATGGCTTATAAACTGTGGAAGAAGAGTTAGCAGCACCTCAGAGAGTACCGTAAGGTACTTTAAAAGATGTGAAGACAGAAAAAAAAGGAAAAAACAATCATGAAACACCCTGACCTCTGGCAGACCTCCTGGGCGCTCTTCATGGTATTTCCTGCATTGCTGATGTCATCGTGCTGGAAAGTCATCATGGCCTGCATTTCCAGCACTGTGGCGTAGATAAGAGCATGGTACATACTCTCATTCACTCTAAATGGGAAACATGGAGTCGCCAAATCAACATCACAAACAGCATACTGTAAGCAAACAGAGGTAATGTGGGAGGACAGCTACTGTATGACCTGGATATTTTCCTGCTGAGAAAAGATAAGAGTAAATATCAGGCTCTCTTTATTCTTCTCGTCTCCTCTACCAGTTCAGGCTGTCTTGTGCTTAGTGTTTATTTTGCAGAGCTGCCTTTCTGTTGGCTGGTAAATCAGTCAGACCTTGGGCGTCAGCTTCAGCAAACAGCTCATATCCTGGAGAACTGAAGCCTATCAGGGCCACCCTAATGTCTTGGCTGGCAGGCAGCACACTACTTCACAGCTCAAACCACAGACGTTTCACCCCCAGCCAAGTACAGCTGACATCATACTAAAATATATCACCAGGAAAGTGCTAAACTTGAAAGTGAAGCTCAGACAGCAACCACTGGTTTAAAGCTCTATGACTCAGGATTATTCTGTTACCTTGGCCGCAGCCTCTCCAGGCTCTCAGTGAAGTGGTTGTTAAGGAAGAGATCCAAGGCCTCCATACACTCATCCAGGCACTCTTTCAGGGTCCTCTGCGAGGAGCTGCCACACAAACATGGGTGAACGCATGCACACAGCAAATGCACTGAACTGTGACTGAGTGTGTGTTTCTCTGGGGGGTTGTCGGGGATGGAAAGACAACAGCAGCAACACAGACAACACAGTTGCACGCTGATAAGCACACAGGATCCATGCGATGCTCAGGTACGAGGCTCAGAGCAAACATGCCTTTAAATATGCGTAAAGTTAAAGTCTGGCCACTAAACACCGCGCTGACGCAAGTAGAGCATCATTACGCAACACGCTGCAGTAGCATCTGTGTTATGTCCTCAATATGATCATCACAAATGAAGCGTTATCTATCAGCTGTTTTGTTTACCAAGACTGTTGTCTTGGGGAGCTTACTGTCTGGAAAACATGCAAAACTAATACGGGACGGGTGCAGCAACCCCCACCACCAGCGACTTGAATTCACCTGGAACTATTTCATGACAACTGCTCGACAAAGAGTGAACTACTTTGGTAGACGACAAGGAAACAAGGACTAAAACTGTCTATTAGTGTTTCCTGGTGCAGGTGAATGTACATTATTTTGATTTGCATTAATTTCCTGTGCAGGTTTGGAGCTCAACATATTCTCACCGACTGATCCACACAGCGAGAAAACCAGGAAACAAGTCCAACTTTGAACGTGTCACTGAATTTCCAGTTGCTTGTACTCACTTTTGCGCAGCATTTGCGCCTTTCCCATTGGACATGATCTCTCCCCGGGCGGCGTGCCCCGACACCTGTTAGGAGTTCAGCAGTAGTCGCGGACAATGAAGACGCATTCACTGCTTTCACTGTGAAACCAAGCGTCCAAACGAGGGCAGCCTGTTGGCGCACAAGTTGGCGTCAAGCTGCAAAGACTTTACTGTTGGTGAAATTCACTCAAAGTGCTGTCGGATTTAGGCATGCGTTCATCTGTGTGGATCCTACAGTTGGACGGAGCGCAGAGGAGATACACCTGACTCCTCCTCTGTGACATCACTGCCACGCACACGTTAACGTTTCACAGTGTGAATCACAGGATCAGGTGCGAAGCGCTCATGTGGACAAGTTACACAATTTTCGTGCAGTGCAATGACTTCTTGTTTTCGAGTGATTTCATTTATTTTTTGCCCTGTTTCCCCAAATTATTGCGACTTGACTTGACAACAGGACATATGTATGAAGATTAATAGGCTTTACTTTACTTCAAGGCACTGAGAGTGGAATGTTAACAATCCACTTAAGGGCGCACAAAAAATTTTCTAAGTCGTCATTACTTTGAAACGAATGAATAATTGGTTTGGTGCCAGCAGCTGATTGAGCACTAAGGGGAGGAGGTCTGGATGTACTGCGTATTCACGCTCTGCTCATATGTAATGTTACAGTACAGTCGCTTGGGGGCACTGTTGTCATATTAACTGAGCAGAGGCGCTGGTTTTGGCGCGTTTCTTCACCTTTAAATGCAGGTCGGTCAAAAAGGGTTAATATTCAAAACATTTGAACAGACATGTTGCTTACAGTGTTAAAAGGTTTGTATGAGGAGACAGTACATGCTTTCACACAAACCTGTTTTGTGTTAATGACAAATAAAACATTAACATTAAATTAAAATTAAATCTTCAGCTGGACTATTTTACAATGCTTAACTGAGATCAAAATAATGTACTTAATGATACTTTATTGATCCACTTAAAGGAGTTCTGTTTTGTCTTTTCTCCCTGCAGTGGAGAGGCCAAATGTCACGGATTTGAATGAATGAGACCCATAATCCCTCAGTAGATAACATGAACCTTAGCAGCTACTTGAAATGACATGAGGCATTCATAAGCAACTAGAAAAACTGCATTTCCTGAAGAAAGTGCAGTGTGAATGCTGAGAGCTGACATGTATGAAAAATACAAACATAAATGTCCGTAATGAGCTGAACATTCTGACATTTGATTAGTTCTTGTAACTGAAAGGATGTCAGAGTTGAAACGTTACATAACATGTTCCGTAGACAGGCAGGATGTCACGTGTACAGGATATTTGAGCAGGGCAAATTCAAAAGGCAACTTCATTTCCGTTTTTGCTCTCATGGGCTTCCTGGTTGGCACCTTCTAGAACAGTTTGGCGGGATGTCACATGTACAGGATGTGTGAGAAGTACAAATCAAACTCAAAGTGCGCCAAACCTCTTCTTTTCTCTTCCTGCTCTTATGGACGCTGCACAGATTCTTGTCAGTGTACGTTTTTGATTTGTTTAAACTCTTCAACGCTGCAATTTATCTTTTTTTTTTTTTTTAATCAGATTCTGTATATCATTTCAGAAACTTTCTGTCAACTTTTGGTTAAATAACTGAAAGAAGAAGATTTTTCTTGGTTTTTCATCGCCCACCTGCTGCATCGCCCACTTGTTCAAGGTAAGACCCCTCCCTATGCTGGCTAGAGGTTAAATCTCTGTAAATTTGGAAAGATATTCACATAGACAATCAGCTACATCCTCATTTTAATCGAGACAAGCTGTTCTCTGGGTGAGACAAGTTGCATCATTGGTCTTAGTGTGGGCAGGGACCAAGTGTAACACCTAAACAAGATACTACAGAAATATTCAATGACTTCAATATTATAAAGTGTAGTGTCTCCAAAATCACTCCAGTCAATCAATCAATCAATTGTCTCATCATGGTCATACTACTACACTAAAAAAAAAAAAAAAAAAAACATGATTTGGGGAAATATTCAATAACTTCACTTTAATGCAGTGTTACCAAAGTCACTCCACACAACAATGGTTTCCTGGTGGTTATACTAAAACACTTAGTTTGGGAAAATGTGCTTTTGCATAATGTTGGGTAATTTTTATAGTGAAAAATATTCAATAACTTCACTGTCATCATGAGTAGTGTTAGGAAAATCAGTTCAACCACCAGGGGTCTCCTGGGGGTTATAATTCAACATTTATGTTTGAAGAATGTCTTCATTTTTAATGGACTTGAATTTTTTTGTTGTTGTTGTTGTTGTTGTTGTTTTATAATAAGATAATGTTTTACTGTTTCCACAACTAAGAACACTGTATGTCGGTTCCCGAAAGTAGCCCAAACCAGACTCAAACCCAGTACCTCATATATTTTGGACATTATACAGTGTGTGAGACATTGACAGTCTGACACACTTTAAATAGACATCTGTGTGGAGAATGCTGTACCCATCAGGACTGTAAGTTGTTTTTCCACCAACAAATCCTGATTACTCCTGACATAAAGGCTCTTCTCAAGCAAAAAGTCTTTAAGTCAGGTAATAAAGAGGAGCTGAAGAATGTGCAGAGGGAGCTGCAGAGGAGGATCAGGGAGGCTACACAGCTACACAAGGAAGATGGAGGATCAGTCCGGGCAAAGCAACATCAGTGGAGTCTGGAGGGACCTGAAAACCATCTCTGGAACCTGCCTCCCAGCCTGTGGGGAACCAAAAGTGAGTGAATGAGCTGAACCTTGTCCTGAATACAATTGATTGAGACATTTGCCCCTCCCCGTGTCCAGTCCTCCCTGCTGCAGCCCTCATCATCTACAGCTCCAGTGTCTTCAGTACCATACAGCCCATGCTATGAGGGTAAGTTGAGGTGCACGGGTGGACCACCACTTCATGGCATGAATCATGGACTTCCACAACAACCAACTACAATATGTGAGGATACAGGTCAGTGAGTCCACTATGGTATCTGTAGCACAGAAGCCCCCACAGGTAACATTCCTAGCTCCCTTCCACTTCACCTTCTACACTGCAGACTTGGTTTTGTAGTGACCATCAGGAGACCATTAATATTATAGCAACTATCCTGGCAACCAATTAGCCACTCAGCTGGGTGCGGAATGGGACTTGTTTTTAACATGCTTAGCTGAATGGGTGAATGAATGAATGTATGAAGGAATGAATGAATGTCCACAGCGACTTCCACAATTAGGTGAGGTTCCCATTTATTCCATCTCATTCGAAGCTGGTTTACATCATGGCAAAAAGTTTTATGGAGTGATCTGACTAATTGTGATATTCTGGCTGGTATAAAACAGTGTCTTAGGGAGCGGTAAAAACCATGCAGTCTCCCCATCACCCATGCATTGATTGGCCACCCAGTAAACCTGACCCTAAATACTAATTGCACCCATTGTGACGTGGACCCAAACCACCAGCCTAATCTGCACTGCCACCCAGTAACAACTTGAAAAATAAACAAACAAACAGACTGAAAATAAGCAGACAAATAATGGCTCCTACAAATATGTAAGTTGATTTTGGTGACACTACACTGTGTAACAATCAATGTACTGAATATTTTTTGTAGTATCTCTTTTCAGTTTTACACTTTGTAGATGGCCCCTGCCCACTCGTTTCACAGACACAGACCTACACATAGAGACCAGTGTAATTTGTCGTGCTCGGAGGACAGCTCATTTTAATTAAAATTAGGTTGTAGCTCATTGTCTCCCTTATTATGGATTGAAAGAGATGTGTTGTACCAACACTTTGTTCATGAGCTATTGATCCAGTAATATTGAATCTGTGAATATCTTTCCACCTTTACCAAAGTTTAGAACTTAGTATGAGAGTAAACAACAACATTTAATTATTTAAAGTGTCATATGAGCATGAAGAGAGTGGGAGAGGTGTAGAAGTTAGGTCTTGTTGTAGGATGGAGCAGTGAGAAGCAGGCGGCATGCACCCCGAATTAATGTAAATCTTTGATTGAAAGCTCTTTTAGTGTTGTTCGGAAAGGTTCTATGCAAAGACAAGTGTCTGCAGGAGTGCACCAAGACAGAATCACATCACTGATTATTCAGTCCAATTCTGAGTTTTCTGTGTTCTGCATTAATTTTCCCATGTCCTGTACCGATGATTCATTTTATAGCTAGCACTGATCTATAACTATGGGTGGACTCAGCGGAAGAATGATCGGGTCACTGCAGGAGACACCGATGCTTCTCCGAAGCATCATCTCTCGGTTTGATATCCAACTCTGTTGCGAGGAGCCTCATGGGATGGTTGTTACCATCAACTTTGACGGGCAGAGACTTGCTCTGATATCCATCACTAGACTGCTGACGGTGATATTTGCGACGTTGAACATCAACGGAGATAGTAGCAGGATGTGATCACAGCACTGGGTCTGTGCGGATTGTGAGAGCCCTCCTGAGGGGTCTCGCATTCGCCGACCGCCTCCAGAAGAGTCTCGCCTTCACTCTTCTGGCTCTCAACAAAGGCGGACGCTTTTTCTCTTGCTCCCTCCCTGCCCTTATCTGCCCTGCTGCTGCTCTTTGTCTTGTGCTGTCTTTGTCTGATCTATTGGAGCCTCAAATCCTAAAATCATGGATTTGGTCAGCTGGTCTCTCAACGCAATTGACCAAATTTTCTAAGAGACTGGGTGAAGGAGAGCCCGCCTGCCCTGACGGAACGTTTGCAGCCGGATACACGATGGACTCCTGGGAGAAGTGGAGGATCATGTGCCTGTCGATCCTTTCCGTTGAGGATGTTGAAGACGTCTTCATAATTAGATTTATGATAACAGGCTTTCTGCTGTCTGGAGTTGGCAGTTTCCTGATCTATCGCAAAGTTCGGAAGATGTTGGCAGCACTTTTGGCAATCGAGAAGCTTCCACTCTTGATTGAGGGAATGAGCAGGGCTGTAAACACTCAGACTCAAGTGATGTGTGAGCTCGGTCGCAAGCTGGATGCGATTCTTGATCAAAATCGCAAGCTGGATGCGATTCTTGATCAAAATCGCAAGCTGGATGTGATTCTTGATCAAAATCGCAGGCTGGATGCGATTCCTGAACTCTTTCGCAGGATGGATGCCAACTTGGAGAAGTTTTCAGCTGAGATAGCTGGCCTTCCCAAGGCCGGTGTCTCTCCACTCTCCTGGATGTTTTGCAGACAAGATGCTCCGGCCCTATCTCCTCCCCCATCACCCCCCTACTCCTGTGAACTTTGTTTCTGGATCAGGACTCTCCGAGGTCGTCTCCACAGCTACGGCTGTGTTTTCGTCATCAGTTATCAGACGGCAGAGACAATGGGTTGTGATTGTTTGATTGTGTTCACCTGTGTCTGATTACTTCTCTTCCCTTGTCTATTTAAGTCAATGTGTTTCCCTTTGTCTTTGTCCCATCATCCCTTATGTGTGGCTTTCCTTGTTCCCTGAGAATCTTGTAAGTAATTCCTAGTCTAGTCCCTGGTATCTGTGTTCTTTGATCCATGTTGTGTTTCACTTAAACTTTCTTGTTTTTGGAAATTTGAACTTTTTTTGTACTCAATTGAATATTGTTTCCCTTTGGTAAAATAAATTGTTTGAACTGTCCTGCCTTTTGTTAGTCTGCACACACAGATCAGGCACAACATTATGGCCACTGACAGGTGAAGTAAAAAAACACTGATTATCTCTTCATAATGGTACCTGTTGGGGGGGGGGGGGGGGGGGGTAAATCACGTACATCCTTTCATCAGGACATCAGGAGAAACAGAAGTTTGTTTTGGTCGATCAAAGTCTCTCAGGGTGGAGAGATGTTACCAGCCCGTTTTTGTCGGCATGTTATCGATCTGTGGATTACCGAGAGACGTCACCGGCTACAGGTATGATGGCGGTGTGTGGGTCCTGCCTCCCCACCCTCTCGAAACCGAGGGAGAGCATCTCCAGTCTGCGGGCCGACCTCAAGGAGAGGGACAAGATCCTCCTGGACCTTCTCCACTGTCGCCACGGCCCAGGTGAAACATATCACCTACCTGAGGGCATCTGGCACTGACTGGAACATGGCAGCCACGAACAACACCACCCTGCCGTGGACCGGCTCGATTACCACCGGAACTCTGGTACCAGCACTGGCCGAGTCCTGCTGGCACCAACAGGGAGCTTAGCCCAAGGCATCGGCACCTTCAACTTCCTGCCTTCGCCCCGAGAAGTCGCACTGCTTCACCGGGGAGGATTGGGTGGAGGGTCCAGTGAGCTCAACTCCACTCAGACCGAGGGAACCCTGGTCGGTGGTGCACCAGGGCACTGGAGCTCGGCCATCTCCTCCTCCACCGCCTCCGGAGCTGCCACTGGACAACAGGTTTGACACCTTGAGCCTGCAGGATTTCCCTCCCGTCGGTGCCTGGTCCAGCTCGCTGCCAGGACCTGTACACCCAGCTGGCCGTGGCTCTCACCAGTCCAGGAAGTGCGATCTGCCAGTCCAGCATGGTCCCTCTCCCCCAGCTCGGCCCGGAGCAACCACGACGCGACCCCAGCAGGCTTCACCTCACCCCTGGTGCACCTCCAGGGAGCCAGTGATGCAGCGCACTCCCCCCTCGGTGCTGGTGGTGGGGACCTCCATGGTCAGGCACGTGACCTTCTGCCACCGTGGAGCCCGCGTCACGGAGGTTGCATCCGCCGCTCTTCAGCTGCGTGCGCAGCACAGCCCGGCCTCCACACTGGTCCTGGAGGCCGGCATCAACAATGTGAAAAACCAGCAGCCTGAGGTCCTGAAGAAGGACTTGGTGTCACTGATCGACTGCCTGTTGGACACGGGGAAGCGCCTAATTATCTCCGGCCCGCTTCTCCCACCACGCTATGGTGACGTCATCACCAGCCAGCTTCGCCAGCTGCACCTGTGGCTGAAGGGATACTGCTTGACTAAAAGTATCCCGTATGTGGAACACGTTATAGCATTTTTAAACAGACCTGGCCTTTTTAAACGGGACAATCTGCACCCCAACCAGGAGGGTTCACGGCTTTTATCAGTCAACATTGATCTCACTGTCCAGTCCTGTACTTCAGCCACCTCCTGACTCAATGGTATGACTCACGTACACAGGCCCTCTGCCCCACACTCACCCGCACCCTCGCCCACCACATGTTTCACCCACACCATACATACCTTTACATCAGTAACCTCCTCTCTGCCACCAAAAACTCCGGATATTCACACCATTAGAACCATCACTTCACACAGACAGTTAAAACCCAGGAATGTTTTCAGACCCAGCACTGTTTTTAACATTCCTTTAAAACACCATGATGAGCGCACGTTCAGCACAGATATCAAATTAGCTGTGCTAAATGTGCACTCTCTGTCAAACAAATCTTTTTTTGCTCGGCCACGCACTTTGTAACAACTCCACCCACTACAATACACCTCCTGTATGAAAGCCAAGAGTGGACTGATCTTTCTTTCAAAAACCACATCACTTCACATTCTACACATTCACGTTGGTACCTGTCCATGCAGCATACCTCTCTAACTGGGCCAGTGAGAGCTTTGAAGGGAGGAGTGTGTGTGGGCTGAAGCCCCAGTCCCACAAAAAGTACCCATTCACCACACCAAACCATCATTAGTTTTTCTGAGTATCAGACTCAGTATGTGACAACAGGGGGTTTGGGACCAAAGTGCAGAACCACCACAACTCGGATATAACTTCTTTCAACTTCTTCTTTCTTTAATCTCCACTTGGCAGGTCCAGATAAGCAGCAACGATACATACTATTAATGCACAGTGAATCAGACACAGGCAGGCAAAGATTCAGAACGCACTGAAGATAAAGTCTTAGAGGGTACAGGTGAGTAGAAGAGGACACAATGGCAGCAGGTAAGAGAACTGAATATACTGTGACACAATATTCAAATATATGGTATAACAACAACACAGGTTGGTTTTGAGAGTACCATTTATTTGTCGATTACCATTAATTTCAGTCTTACATTGTTTTCTTATATGTAGTACACATGTTTAGTTAACAATGTGTTCTTAATTCTACACTGTACAATGTATTTCCTTTGCATATTTCTATAGTCTCTCTGTTTCTTTCCCCATGAGTTACTCACCTTGCCTATCCTGTCTTTAAGAGGTGAGGCTGTGATTCAGCCCCACTCGGATAACACCTGGGAGCAGGGATGCAAATTAGAAGCATCCATTCCTCTAGGCACCAGAGAGGTACTGCTGGGACTGCATTACATCCTGCAGCACCTCAGCCACCCAGCGACATATGCACGAATCCTGCTTGTGGACTTCAGCCGTGCATTCAGCACTATCATCGCAGAAATTCTCCACTCACCCAGCTTACTTTGCCACCACCTGTGCTGGCACCGACAGGGAGCCAAGCCCAAGGCATCGGCACCTTCAACTTCCTGCCTTCGCCCCGCGAAGTCGCACTGCTTCACCCGGGAGGATGGGATGGAGGGTCCAGTGAGCTCAACTCCACTCAGACCGAGGGAACCCTGGTCGGTGGTGCACCAGGGCGCTGGAGCTTGGCCATCTCCTCCTCCACCGCCTCCGGAGCTGCCACTGGACAACAGGTTCGACACCTTGAGCCTCCAGGATTTCCCTCCCGTCGGTGCCTGGTCCAGCTCGCTGCCAGGACCTGTACACCCAGCTGGCCGTGGCTCTCACCAGTCCAGGAAGTGCGATCCGCCAGTCCAGCATGGTCCCTCTCCCCCAGCTCGGCCCGGAGCAACCACGACGCGACCCCAGCAGGCTCCACCTCACCCCTGGCGCACCTCCAGGGAGCCAGTGATGCAGCGCACTCCCCCCTCGGTGCTGGTGGTGGGGACCTCCATGGTCAGGCACGTGGCAGTGCTCGGCGGCCGGACCTTCTGCCACCATGGAGCCCGCGTCACGGAAGTTGCATCCGCCGCTCTTCAGCTGTGTGCGCAGCACAGCCCGGCCTCCACACTGGTCCTGGAGGCCGGCATCAACAATGTGAAAAACCAGCAGTCTGAAGTCCTGAAGAAGGACTTGGTGTCACTGATCGACAGTGAATCAGACACAGGCAGGCAAAGATTCAGAACGCACTGAAGATAAAGTCTTAGAGGGTACAGGTGAGTAGAAGAGGACACAATGGCAGCAGGTAAGAGAACTGAATATACTGTGACACAATATTCAAATATATGGTATAACAACAACACAGGTTGGTTTTGAGAGTACCATTTATTTGTCGATTACCATTAATTTCAGTCTTACATTGTTTTCTTATATGTAGTACACATGTTTAGTTAACAATGTGTTCTTAATTCTACACTGTACAATGTATTTCCTTTGCATATTTCTATAGTCTCTCTGTTTCTTTCCCCATGAGTTACTCACCTTGCCTATCCTGTCTTTAAGAGGTGAGGCTGTGATTCAGCCCCACTCGGATAACACCTGGGAGCAGGGATGCAAATTAGAAGCATCCATTCCTCTAGGCACCAGAGAGGTACTGCTGGGACTGCATTACATCCTGCAGCACCTCAGCCACCCAGCGACATATGCACAAATCCTGTTTGTGGACTTCAGCCGTGCGTTCAGCACTATCATCGCAGAAACTCTCCACTCACCCAGCTTACTTTGCCACCACCTGTCTGTGGGTCACAAACTTCCTGACAGACAGGAAGCAGCAGGTGAGGCTGGGGAAAATCACATCCAGCACTCGACTCCAGCTCTTCTCCCTCTCCCTCTAATGACTGCACCTCAGGAGACTCGTCGGTAAAATTCCTGAAGCTTGCAGTCAGCACAACGTCCTCATCTGAGACAAGTCTGCATACAGATGGGAGGTCAAACAGCTGGTCCTCTGGTGCGGTCAGAACAACCTGTACCTGAACATGCTTAAAGCTGTGGAGATGATAGTGAACTTCTGGAAAGGCCCCTCAACACTTAGACACAACCTCATCATGATCATCAACAACATTCAGGTTTCTGGGATCCTCTATCTCTCAGGACCAACAGTGGATTTCACACATAGCCTGAAAAACCAAAGCGGCACAACGGAGGGAAAGTTCAGTCTGTTCGATAGATATCCATCATCCTCTGGTTTGGGTCTGCCACCAAACAGGACAAGAGTAGACTGCAAGAGTAGACTGTAAGGACTGCTGAGAAAATCATTGGTGCCAACCTGCCCTCCATTCAGCACTGAGGAAACGGGCAGGAATACAGTGTCACTAACCCTCTGGAACCAAAACATCCACTGACTGGCCATTTATCATAAAATACGCACAGTTTTTAACATGTACACTCATCACTCACTGTCACTTACTGTCACTGTCAACATAAATACCTGCACATTGTAAGTTTAATTTCATTGTATTTATTGTTTATTGCCTCATCATTCTTTGTATATATTGTTTATTTTAGATTTGTGCATTACGTTTCAACTGTTCAGCCTTTTGTTTGTTTGTTTTTTAACTTTTTGTCCTTGTTGAGGTGAAAGTCCTCTATGTACTTCGCCTATTAAGCCAACTCTGATTCTGGTTCTGCATACTTTGTGCCTATGCACCAACAATTTAAACAAATGTAACAACAGTGGCCCCAAGTGACTGTATTCTGTAACAATGAACAAAGAGATGTCAATCTACATAATAAAAATATCTGAGTGTTCTGTTAAATGTGATTTTTATGTTAGGATGGTTTTCAGTCTCTTATTTTCTAAATGTTCGACCCACCGTCCTTTGTATGTTACATGTAAGTAGAAAAGACTGCATCAGTGCAGAGGTGAAGGAAAAGATGTATGTTGGTTGAAATGACCACAGGCTCTCTTTGGATATGGGCCACGGATGATTGAAAAGTAAAGCAACCCTGTTTTACGCCTTTATCCATTTGATTTAATGTTTAAAACTACAAATCAATCAATCAATCTTTATTTATAGAGCACTTTTCATACAGAAAATGTAGCACAAAGTGCTTTACGTGTTAAAAGCACCCCCCCCCCACCTCCACCCCAACCCATGACTCTCTCACTCACACACACACACACACACACACACACACACACACACACAGCCTGAGTACAGAGGAACCAGCTGAAGCTAAAGACAGCACTGCTAGCATTGGGGGCTGCCCATGACATCATTTGTAAGAAAGTAGCCATTCTCAAAATATTTATCACTCTCGACTATTTTATGGTTGCAGTGAGTTTTCCGTTTTGCTGCCTAAATGCAAAACCACCAAATATTTGCAGTTCTGGCACTACAGTACACATAAAAGTACAATATATCTTGGTTGATGCAAATAAAGCTACATATTGCAACAGAGTAACAGCCAAAATACACTTTATATTACTGCAAGTTATTGCTGTTTTGGTCTCATGGCATTAATCTCATTTTTTGAATGTCAGTGTTTTGTGAATGTGTGTGTGTGAGTTGGCTTGCCGCTCTCTTTCCTCAATCAACCTGATTAACTGCAACCCATCCACTCATCAAGCTCCTGCAGTACATACACCCCTGGTTTACCCATCAGTCTTTGCCAAATCATGTAGGTCAGCAATGTGGCACTAAAGTTACAACCAAGCTCTAAATTTGTCAGTATTTAATTTGTGTTGCAGGAGGACAAATAAATCTAAATCTTTTTTGTGCATCAGGTTTATATCCTTCCACGATCCCTGCCTGCCTCACCCAGTGTCCTACCAGCAGTGATATGGCCAACTGAGGCTTTCTGAAGCATTGCAGCCCATTGGTTTGCCAGATGGTTCACTTCCCGAAGCTTCATTCAGTTCTCACTAGTGACACCTGCTGTGCAAAGAAATATAACTAATTTTGCTCATCACCTGAGTGGACACTTTTCTGTGGTTGTATATAATAAAACATTAATCTTTGTCACAGTTCTCTCACACGCACATGTTTATGCTCATTTGTAAAATAACTTTTTTTTATAAAACTTTGTTTTTGTGCTTCGTGCAGGGATGTGGGACTGGGAATGTTACACAGGAAACATTGTTTCTTTGGGATGGTGGGTGAGAATGCTCATTGGTTTTTAGACGGTTTCTCTTCTTAGAAACAATCTCTCCAGCCTTAGAAAAATACCCCTTCACATGGAACAGGATCCAGGACAACATAAACACATGAGAGCCAGCTGGTAAAGGTGGGGATGTTGGTGTTTCTGTCTACTCCAGTAGACAAGAGGATCTTGATCTTCTGTTCTTGCCAGGTTCACCTCTGCTACATAATGATCCACTTCCACTGTGGCATCTGCTTTGGCACTTGAGCTTCTTCTACATTGATCCACTGCTGTGTCCAGCAGATGCGAAAGGTCATCTAATAAACATTAAAAGAAAAAAAAAAAAACATTAACAATGGCTCACATTACTACCAATTAATGTTAATTTTGACAAAACAAAGAAACAGACTTCTTACTGATATTGACTGAAATGCTCTCTGCTTCTGGCTGTCTGTCTGAGCCCGAGACTGCAAAACACTGCTCCTCTCATTGCGCCTCCCCCCATGACAATGGACTGGACTCTTCACAACCCAAGAATTTGTACAACCCGAGAATTTATATAACCCGAGAATTTGTACAACCCGAGAATTTGTACAATAAATTAGAGCGCAGGAGTTCACTTTAATCACACACAGCGGGATCACAGATACAACCAACGAACATACACGTCTTAACGCGAGCATTGTTCCGGCGAAACGTGTCAGACTTCAGCGACGTTATGACTGATGTGAACGGCAGCATTGTTGCTGTGCTCCGGCAAACACTGCGATCTCTTCTTAATCGCTTTTCCTGCTTTGGAGTCAGACTGAGCGTTGATGAGACCGGTGGTCACGTTGTTGCTCTTCTTCGTGGCAGAGAAGAGCTGGCTGTGGTCTTCCTCACGAGACTGCTGAGAACCAGCACGCCTGTCTCACCTGTATAAACATGTTTATGGAACCTGTGCGCAGACAGGACGCTTTAACAGATGAAATTCAGGATCAAACATGGATTCCGTACCGCCGCACGTACGCTGTAACACAGACCGGACTGGCTGGACTACAACAAGACGAAAGCGCTTCAGTGCTGCGGATGACCCTAAGAAATAAAAAAAAAAAAATTCAAATGTTTCTTCTGTGACTCTGTCAGTGAACATATTAAATCATTTCTGCTCATATTCCTCTGTTGTCATTTTTTCTCTCTTTTAAATGTTGTAGTTTTAGCTTTTATGGCAGAATTTAAACGGCAGAAAACCCCGTCACACAAAACACATGAGAACTGCAAGGGAAAGAAGTTCAGGAGCATGTCTGAAGACAACCCGAGAATTTGTGTAACCCGAGAATCTGTACAACCCGAGAATTTATATAACCCCAGAATCTGTAAAACTCGAGAATTTGTATAACCCGAAAATTTAGAACCCGAGAATTTGTACAACCTGTGAATCTGTGCAACCCGAAAATTTGTATAACCCCAGAATTTGTATAGCCCGAGAATCTGTTTAACCCGAGAATTTGTACAACCCGAGAATCTGTACAACCCGTGAATTTATATAACTCGAGAATCTGTAAAACCCGAGAATTTGTGTAACCCGAGAATTTACAACCCGAGAATTTGTATAACCCGAGAATCTGTATAACCCGAGAATCTGTACAACCCAAGGATTTGTAGAACCCGAGAATTTGTATAACCCGAGAATCTGTACAACCCGAGAATTTATATAACCCCAGAATCTGTAAAACTCGAGAATTTGTATAACCCGAAAATTTTAAACCCGAGAATTTGTACAACCTGAGAATCTGTGCAACCTGAGAATTTGCATAACCCAAGAATTTGTATAACCCGAGAATTTGTATAGCCCGAGAATTTGTTTAACCTGAGAATCTGTACAACCCGAGAATTTGTACAACCCGAGAATCTGTACAACCCGAGAATTTATATAACCCGAGAATCTGTAAAACCCAAGAATTTGTGTAACTCGAGAATCTGTGCAACCCGAGAATTTAAATAACCCGAGAATTTGTACAACCCGAGAATCTGTATAACCCGAAAATTTGTGCAACCCGAGAATTTGTATAACCTGAGAAAGCTTTAACAAATGAAATTAAGGATCAAACATGGATTCCGTACCGCCGTACGTACACTGTAACACAGACCGGACTGGCTGGACTACAACAAGACGAAAGCGCTTCAGTGCTACGGATGACCCAAAGAAATGAAAACAATTCAAATGTTTCTTCTGTGACTCTGTCAGTGAACATATTAAATCATTTCTGCTCATATTCCTCTGTTGTCATTTTTCTCTCTTTTAAAATATTGTATTTTTAGCTTTTATAGCAGAATTTAACCAGCAGAAAACCCCATCACACAAAACACATGAGAACTAGGAGGGAAAGAAGTTCAGGAGCATGTCTGAAGACAACCCAAGAATTTGTATAACCCGAGAATCTGTACAACCCGAGAATTTATATAACCCCAGAATCTGTAAAACTCGAGAATTTGTATAACCCGAAAATTTACAACCACAGAATTTGTACAACCTCAGAATTTGTACAACCTGAGAATCTGTGCAACCCGAGAATTTGTATAACCCGAGAATTTGTATAACACGAGAATTTGTACAACCCGAGAATCTGTGCAACCCGAGAATTTGTATAGCCCGAGAATCTATTTAACCTGAGACTCTGTACAACCCGAGAATTTGTACAACCCGAGAATCTGTACAACCCGAGAATTTATATAACCCGAGAATCTGTAAAACCCGAGAATTTGTATAATCCGAGAATTTACAACATGAGAATTTGTATAACCCGAGAATTTGTATCACCTGAGCATCTGTATAACCCGAGAATCTGTACAACCCGAGGATTTGTACAACCCGAGAATTTGTATAACTCAAGAATCTGTACAACCCGAGAATTTTCTAACCCCAGAATCTGTAAAACTCGAGAATTTGTATAACCCGAAAATTTACAACCCGAGAATTTGTACAACCTGAGAATCTGTGCAACCCGAGAATTTGTATAAACCGAGAATTTGTATAGCCCGAGAATTTGGACAACCCGAGAATCTGTGCAACCCGAGAAATTGTATAGCCCGAGAATCTGTTTAAACTGAGAATCTGTACAACCCGAGAATTTGTACAACCCGAAAATCTATACAACCCGAGATTTTATATAACCCGAGAATCTGTAAGACCCGAGAATTTGTATAGCCTGAGAATCTGTAAAACCCAAGAATCTGTACAACCCGAGGATTTGTACAACCCGAGAATTTGTATAACCCAAGAATCTGTACAACGCGAGAATTTTCTAACCCCAGAATCTGTACAACGCGAGAATCTGTGCAACCCGAGAATTTGTATAACCCGAGAATTTGTACACCCCGAGAATCTGTACAACCCGAGGATTTGTATAACCCGAGAATTTGTAAAACCCGAGAATTTGTACAACCCGAGAATCTGTGTAACCCGAGAATCTGTACAACCTGAGAAACACCTGTGCGTAAATCCACAGCGCCTACTTTTACGCACGGTCCACAGGATGTTTGATAGGGCGAGTTAGGAACAACGATCCAAACCCAACTTACTTTAGAGAAAATGCAACACAATCTCGGACCAACACACCAAATAACACAGCATTTCATCTGCTAGTCGTTTATGGAATTTGTTGTTTTGCTTGTTTGGCGCTGTGCGCCTCTGTGCCATCCAGAGCGCACACAGACTCACATTCCGTCATGTGCTGGAGACGCTGTCGGAGGAGAGTTTCCTCTGTCACTGCGGCGTTTTCTCTGTTGTCAGTCATTTTATTCTGAATGAATATGGACGACACTTAAAAATCAAACACGACTCTTTCAATACATTTTCAGATTTTAGAAGCCGGTTGTCATTCAGTAAGATAAAGTTAAAGGGCTGACAGTGGCTTCTCTCATCTACTGGGGTTCCAACAAATCACGGCCCACTACTGAAGTGACTGCTTAAATCACACACAGTCCAGAGTTTCCAGTGAGGAGAACTTTAATTCTGACCCGACGCAACAGGGTGTGTGTGTCTGTGTGTGTCTAGTTTATGAAAGGAGGAGAAATCAATCGAAAAAGAAGAAGGATATCATGCAACCCAATAAGCAACAGTTGCTTCTGAAGAAATCACTTCTTTGCACAGCATCGACTCAAAATGGACTTATGAGATAAAACGATACCAAATAAATCAACAACTTATTTAACAAAGTAGGCAGAATAACAAGAAAATTCCAGCTATGTGACTCACAAGTGACATCAAGTATTTGAACAAACTAGAAATACAACCAGTGCTGACAGTGTGCTCAGATTCAATGTGAACATATAACTGCAGCAAGCTTTCATGCATGAAATGAGTGAGAAGAGCCCGCTGCATGTTGCACAGTCACACACACACACACACACACACACACACACACACACACACACACACACACACACACACACACACAGGTACAGGTGTACAGGCGTCAAATTGCTCAAATATTTGAAACAGTGGAAGAAGAAATAAAGGCAGTAATGTTATCACTTGTCTGTATTAGAAACACGGCTTGAGTTGTTTCACTCATCAACAACATATTAACTCACACAGCTGGCCTAACTGCTGGTTCTGCCAGTTTTAAGAAAGGACAATTGGACAGAGATTAGATTTATTTGTCCTTCTGCAAGGAACACTTGTTTCCACCTTCCGTACAACCTCAGAATACATACATACATACATCAAACTGGACAGGAAACATCAAACTTGACAGATACACACGTAGTAATCCAAGGCTTTGATTGGTGGAAAGACAACTGATCACATGCTTGTTGGTTGTCAAGATTATCATGAAACATATGACATGACTCATATTGCCTCCTGGATGCGAGTTAGTTATTAAATTCTATTGTTAAATATTATTTCTATTATTACCTGTTTGAAAGCCTTGTGCTTTGAAATGGCATTTCAGCGTCCTGTTCTGATCCAGAAATGATTGTGTTCCGGTGCTGATATATAGTCATTTCAATGCTTTGGTCATATGTGACCTAGACACAAGTCTTCAAAGCCCATCTCTCTCTGGACCATCATTTGAATTAATGAAAAGCTGAAGCTAAAAAGAGAGCAAGTGTCATGCTTGAGGAGTATTTTTTCACAAGCTGGCGACAAAAACTTTGTTTTCACAAAACTGTCAACCACTTCTTCGAGTTTAAAAGCCCTTCACAAATTGTGGTCCTGTCCACAATGAATGCTTCCATTAGGTGTGGATACTGTAGTTATAGTGGAACATCCTGTAGGTTTATCGACTAAATGCTGAATGAAAAAAATGAGCAGTTGTAATCGCATATTTCACAACGTTTATTCACAATGAAAGACTGACAGAGAAACAAGCTCGTCGCAGTCTCCAAAGGGCGAGACCGCGAGTTAAGGACCGACGCGCATTGAAGGCTGCGACGAACTTGTTTCTGTCAGTCTTTCATAGGAAATAAACGTTGTGACATATTCGATTACTACTTCTCCCTTTTTTATTCAACATTTAGTCGATATTACAGTTCTTTACTGCGAAGCAAACACAAGCACAGGGCAGACCAGGGAATGCAAAAGAGTGGACCATGTGCACAGACAGGACGTTTTAATAAATAAACCTGAGGAAAATTCGGAGAAGCAAGATAAAAAGTCAAACATGGAGTCTGTATCGCCGAATCCGTACTGCATCACATATGTCAAACTTGGGTTCCGCACTGCCGTACGTGGTCTATCACACAGAACGGACTGGCTGGACTACAATAAGACGAAAGCGCCTCAGTGCTGCGGATGACCCTAAGAAATGAAGACAACTCAAATACTTCTTCTGTCACTCTGTCAGTGAACACATTAAATAATTTTTTGAAGCCGTGTAGGTTCGTCGATGTTATCGGTGATCCCGCTGTGCTGAAGCTCTTCGACTGAGCAAACAGAAGTGATTAAAGTGAACTCCTGCGCTCTTCCTTATGTGCCAATTCTCGGTTTGTGAAGAGTCCAGCCCATTGTGATGTCACCTCAGGTGAGGTCAGGTGACTCACCGTGACATCACCTCTGGTGAGGCCAGGTGACTCAGGTGAGGTCAGGTGAGTCACCTGGCTCCAGGAGGAGGAGCAGTTTTTGCAGTCTCAGGTTCAGACAGCCAGCCACAGGCAGACTGCTCACACCGAGCATTCCGTGGTTGTCCGCGGGGAGGACATAGGTGACATGAGAGCGATCGAGAGTTTGTGTCTCCATGACTTAAACCTCGGGAAACACGATGACACCGGGGAGACCGGCGCGCTCCTCCTCTTCAGTAAAGCTCCGTATGTCTGTCAAACATGGATTCCGTACCGCCCTACGTACACTACGACACAGAACGGACTGGCTCCGCTACAATAAGACCAAACCGTTTCAGTGCTGCGGATGACCCTAAGAAATGAAGACAACTCAAATTCTTCTTCTGTCATTCTGTCAGTGAACACATAAAATCATTTTTGTTCATATTCCTCCGTTGTCTTTCTTTCTTTTAAAATGTATTTTTTCTTGATTTTATGCACTTATAGTTATACACAGAATTTGTATAACCCGAGAATCTCGACAACCCGAGAATCTGTACAACCCGAGAATTTGTATAACCCGAGAATCTGTACAACCCGAGAATTTGTACAATAAATTAGAGCGCAGGCGTTCACTTTAATCACACACAGCGGGATCACAGATACAACCAACGAACATACACGTCTTAACGCGATCATTTTTCCGGCGAAACGTGTCAGACTTCAGCGACGTTATGACTGATGTGAACGGCAGCATTGTTGCTGTGCTCCGGCAAACACTGCGATCTCTTCTTAATCGCTTTTCCTGCTTTGGAGTCAGACTGAGCGTTGATGAGACCGGTGGTTACGTTGTTGCTCTTCTTCGTGGCAGAGAAGAGCTGGCTGTGGTCTTCCTCACGAGACTGCTGAGAACCAGCGCGCCTGTCTCACCTGTGTAATCATGTTTATGAAACCTGTGCGCAGACAGGACGCTTTAACAGATGAAATTCAGGATCAAACATGGATTCCGTACCGCCGTACGTACGCTATAACACAGACCGGACTGGCTGGACTACAACAAGACGAAAGCGCTTCAGTGCTGCGGATGACCCTAAGAAATAAAAAAAACAATTCAAATGTTTCTTCTGTGACTCTGTCAGTGAACATATTAAATCATTTCTGCTCATATTCCTCTGTTGTCATTCTTTCTCTCTTTTAAAACGTTGTATTTTTAGCTTTTATGGCAGAATTTAAACGGCAGAAAACCCCGTCACACAAAACACATGAGAACTGGGAGGGGAAAGAAGTTCAGGAGCATGTCTGAAGAGAAATGTGCCAATGGAAAATCAAGCATCAATGTGCCAAGCGGCAGAGCTGCAACATTCTCCCGTTGATTCACAGGCTGGAAAACACCTGTGCGTAAATCCGAAGCGCCTACTTTTACGCACGGTCCACAGGATGTTTGATAGTGCGAGTTAGGAACAACGATCTAAACCCAACTTACTTTAGAGAAAATGCAACACAATCTCGGACCAACACACCAAATAACACAGCATTTCATCTGCTAGTCGTTTATGGAATTTGTTGTCTTGCTTGTTTGGCGCTGTGCGCCTCTGTGCCATCCAGAGCGCACACAGACTCACATTCCGTCATGTGCTGGAGACGCTGTCGGAGGAGAGTTTCCTCTGTCACTGCAGCGTTTTCTCTGTTGTCAGTCATTATATTCTGAATGAATATGGACGACACTTACAAATCAAACTCCGCTATCTCACTACATTTTCAGATTTTATCAGTCGGTTGTCATACAGACTGTTATTTTCTACGAGTAAACTTAATTTTCCTCTGTATTCCGAGATCCGCCGACAAGCCAATGAGGGAGGAATTGTCCAACCGAGGGTCACTGTCCAACCGACGATCGCTTGCCCAACCAATGTAAAGAATTTGCAATATAAGGAAGAGTGCAGTAGTTGACTTTCCTCATTTCACATTTCTGAATCGTGGAGCTTAAGCACAGCATACCATCGACGAACGAATATTCTCTGTACTCCGAGATTTCATGTTCACTTCGCAGCCCAAAGTTCATTTATTAACGCTGCGCTCAACACTCATTTCAAAACCCCCTCTGATCTTTAACTATGGGTACAATCAACGGAAGAATGCTGGAGACGCTGCATAACAGACTGATGCCTCTCCGATGCCTCATCTCTCGTTTTGATATGCGAATCAGTTACGAGGAACACCGCGGGACGGTTGTTACCATCAACTTTGACGGGCAGGGACTTGTTTGGATATCCATCACTCGAGCACTGACGATTATATCAGCGGCACTGAACGTCGACGGAGCAGAGTAGCAGGGTGTGGTCACAGCGCTCGGTTTGTGCGAGAGCTCCGCTTCCTCAAAGCGAAACTCAGCGGAGTCACATTACGAAACAATCACCATGTTGGAATGGAGTAACCCCGAGCGTTGTCCGAGTTCACAGACACACTCAGCAGCCGCACAGCCTCAGTGCGCACAGCATTGTAAGAGAAAACATATATCTTTACCATCTTCTGCGGTACAGCACAGGTACAGCGTTACTATCAATGAAGAGACACCTGACTCTGGCTTCTGCGGCGAATTGGAGAGATGAGTCAGTGGTGAGCTAAATATAGACACAATCACGGACGGGGTCGGAGAAGAACACTGGCATCCACCTCCATGTGTTCAGACCAAGACTCATCTCAGACACGTGAAATCAGCCACGGCAAATGAATCCACGTATACGCTTCAAGTTGTGAATCGGTCACTGTGGCGCTGACTGAAAGGCTCTCTGCTTCTGGCTGACTGTCTGAGCCCGAGAATGCAAAAACTGCTCCTCTCATTGCGCCTCCCCCCATGACAATGGGCTGGACTCTTCACAACCCGAGAAATTGTACAACCCGAGAAACTGTACAACCCGAGAAATTGTACAACCCGAGAATCTGTACAACCCGAGAATTTGTATAACCCGAGAATTTGTACAACCCGAGAATCTGTACAACCCGAGAATTTGTACAACCCGAGAATTTGTACAATAAATTAGAGCGCAGGAGTTCACTTTAATCACACACAGCGGGATCACAGATACAACCAACGAACATACACGTCTTAACGCGATCATTGTTCCGGCGAAACGTGTCAGACTTCAGCGACGTTATGACTGATGTGAACGGCAGCATTGTTGCTGTGCTCCGGCAAACACTGCGATCTCTTCTTAATCGCTTTTCCTGCTTTGGAGTCAGACTGAGCGTTGATGAGACCGGTGGTTACGTTGTTGCTCTTCTTCGTGGCAGAGAAGAGCTGGCTGTGGTCTTCCTCACGAGACTGCTGAGAACCAGCGCGCCTGTCTCACCTGTGTAATCATGTTTATGAAACCTGTGCGCAGACAGGACGCTTTAACAGATGAAATTCAGGATCAAACATGGATTCCGTACCGCCGTACGTACGCTATAACACAGACCGGACTGGCTGGACTACAACAAGACGAAAGCGCTTCAGTGCTGCGGATGACCCTAAGAAATAAAAAAAAAATTCAAATGTTTCTTCTGTGACTCTGTCAGTGAACATATTAAATCATTTCTGCTCATATTCCTCTGTTGTCATTCTTTCTCTCTTTTAAAATGTTGTATTTTTAGCTTTTATGGCAGAATTTAAACGGCAGAAAACCCCGTCACACAAAACACATGAGAACTGGGAGGGGAAAGAAGTTCAGGAGCATGTCTGAAGAGAAATGTGCCAATGGAAAATCGACCATCAATGTGCCAAGCGGCAGAGCTGCGACATTCTCCCGTTGATTCACAGGCTGGAAAACACCTGTGCGTAAATCCGAAGCTCCTACTTTTACGCACGGTCCACAGGATGTTTGATAGGGCGAGTTAGGAAAAACGATCCAAACCCAACTTACTTTAGAGAAAATGCAACACAATCTCGGACCAACACACCAAATAACACAGCATTTCATCTGCTAGTCGTTTGTGGAATTTGTTGTTTTGCTTGTTTGGCGCTGTGCGCATCTGTGCCATCCAGAGCGCACACAGACTCACATTCCGTCATGTGCTGGAGACGCTGTCGGAGGAGAGTTTCCTCTGTCACTGCAGCGTTTTCTCTGTTGTCAGTCATTTTATGCTGAATGAATATGGACGACAATTAAAAATCAAACACGACTCTTTCACTACATTTTCAGATTTTAGAAGCCGGTTGTCATTCAGTAAGATAAAGTTAAAGGGCTGACAGTGGCTTCTCTCATCTACTGGGATTCCAACAAATCACGGCCCACTACTGAAGTGACTGCTTAAATCACACACAGTCCAGAGTTTCCAGTGAGGAGAACTTTAATTCTGACCCGACGCAACAGGGTGCGTGTGTCTGTGTGTGTCTAGTTTATAAAAGGAGGAGAAATCAATCGAATAATAAGAAGAATATCATGCAACCCAATAAGCAACAGTTGCTTCTGAAGAAATCACTTCTTTGCACAGCATCGACACAAAATGGACTTATGAGATAAAACGATACCAAATAAATCAACAACTCATTTAACAAAGTAGGCAGAATAACAAGAAAATTCCAGCTATGTGCCTCACAAGTGACATCAAGTATTTGAACAAACTAGAAATAAAACCAGTGCTGACAGTGTGCTCAGATTCAATGTGAACATATAGCTGCAGCAAGCTTTCATGTATGAAATGAGTGAGAAGAGCCCACTGCATGTTGCACAATCACACACACACACACACACACACACACACACACACACACACACACACACACACGGGTACAGGTGTACAGGCGTCACATGGCTCAAATATTTGAAACAGTGGAAGAAGAAATAAAGGCAGTAATGTTATCACTTGTCTGTATTAGAAACACGGCTTGAGCTGTTTCACTCATCAACAACATATTAACTCACACAGCTGGCCTAACTGCTGGTTCTGCCAGTTTTAAGAAAGGACAATTGGACAGAGATTAGATTTATTTGTCCTTCTGCAAGGAACACTTGTTTCCACCTTCCGTACAACCTCAGAATACATACATACATACATCAAACTGGGCAGGAAACATCAAACTTGACAGATACACACGTAGTAATCCAAGGCTTTGATTGGTGGAAAGACAACTGATCACATGCTTGTTGGTTGTCAAGATTATCATGAAACATATGACATGACTCATATTGCCTCCTGGATGCGAGTTAGTTATTAAATTCTATTGTTAAATATTATTTCTATTATTACCTGTTTGAAAGCCTTGTGCTTTGAAATGGCATTTCAGCGTCCTGTTCTGATCCAGAAATGATTGTGTTCCGGTGCTGATATATAGTCATTTCAATGCTTTGGTCATGTGTGACTTAGACACAAGTCTTCAAAGCCCATCTCTCTCTGGACCATCATTTGAATTAATGAAAAGCTGAAGCTAAAAAGAGAGCAAGTGTCATGCTTGAGGAGTATTTTTTCACAACCCGGCGACAAAAACTTTGTTTTCACAAAACTGTCAACCATTTCTTCCAGTTTAAAAGCCCTTCACAAATTGTGGTCCTGTCCACAATGAACGCTTCCATTAGGTGTGGATACTGTAGTTATAGTGGAACATCCTGTAGGTTTATCGACTAAATGCTGAATGAAAAAAATGAGCAGTTGTAATCGCGTATTTCACAACGTTTATTCACAATGAAAGACTGACAGAGAAACAAGCTCGTCGCAGTCTCCAAAGGGCGTCGGTCCTTAAGTCCTCCTCCTCGCGGACAACGATGGCATGATGACACTGTGTGGTCATCATCGCACGGTGGAAGATGTCTTACTCCGAAAACCAGCGAGACCGCGAGTTAAGGACCGACGCGCATTGAAGGCTGCGACGAACTTGTTTCTCCGTCAGTCTTTCATTGGAAATAAACGTTGTGACATATTCGATTACTACTTCTCCCTTTTTTATTCAGCATTTAGTCGATATTACAGTTCTTTACTGCGAAGCAAACACAAGCACAGGGCAGACCAGGGAATGCAAAAGAGTGGACCATGTGCACAGACAGGACGTTTTAACAAATAAACCTGAGGAAAATTCGGAGAAGCAAGATAAAAAGTCAAACATGGAGTCTGTATCGCCGAATCCGTTCTGCATCACATATGTCAAACTTGGGTTCCGCACTGCCGTACGTAGTCTATCACACAGAACGGACTGGCTGGACTACAATAAGACGAAAGCGCCTCAGCGCTGCGGATGACCCTAAGAAATGAAGACAACTCAAATACTTCTTCTGTCACTCTGTCAGTGAACACATTAAGTAATTTTTTTCAGCCGTGTAGGTTCGTCGATGTTATCGGTGATCCCGCTGTGCTGAAGCTCTTCGATTGAGCAAACACAAGTGATTAAAGTGAACTCCTGCGCTCTTCCTTATGTGCCAATTCTCGGTTTGTGAAGAGTCCAGCCCATTGTGATGTCACCTCAGGTGAGGTCAGGTGAGTCACCGTGACATCACCTCTGGTGAGGCCAGGTGACTCAGGTGAGGTCAGGTGAGTCACCTGGCTCCAGGAGGAGGAGCAGTTTTTGCAGTCTCAGGTTCAGACAGCCAGCCACAGGCAGACTGCTCACACCGAGCATTCCGTGGTTGTCCGCGGGGAGGACATAGGTGACATGAGAGCGATCGAGAGTTTGTGTCTCCATGACTTAAACCTCGGGAAACACGATGACACAGGGGAGACCGGCGCGCTCCTCCTCTTCAGTAAAGCTCCGTATATCTGTCAAGCATGGATTCCGCACCGCCCTACGTACACTACGACACAGAACGGACTGGCTCCACTACAATAAGACCAAACCGTTTCAGTGCTGCGGATGACCCTAAGAAATGAAGACAACTCAAATTCTTCTTCTGTCATTCTGTCAGTGAACACATAAAATCATTTTTGTTCATATTCCTCCGTTGTCATTCTTTCTTTTAAAATGTATTTTTTCTTGATTTTATGCACTTATAGTTATACACAGAATTTGTACAACCCGAGAATTTGTACAACCCGAGAATCTCGACAACCCGAGAATTTGTACAACCCGAGAATTTGTATAACCCGAGAATCTGTACAACCCGAGAATTTGTACAACCCGAGAATTTGTACAATAAATTAGAGCGCAGGAGTTCACTTTAATCACACACAGCGGGATCACAGATACAACCAACGAACATACACGTCTTAACGCGATCATTGTTCCGGCGAAACGTGTCAGACTTCAGCGACGTTATGACTGATGTGAACGGCAGCATTGTTGCTGTGCTCCGGCGAACACTGCGATCTCTTCTTAATCGCTTTTCCTGCTTTGGAGTCAGACTGAGCGTTGATGAGACCGGTGGTTACGTTGTTGCTCTTCTTCGTGGCAGAGAAGAGCTGGCTGTGGTCTTCCTCACGAGACTGCTGAGAACCAGCGCGCCTGTCTCACCTGTGTAATCATGTTTATGAAACCTGTGCGCAGACAGGACGCTTTAACAGATGAAATTCAGGATCAAACATGGATTCCGTACCGCCGTACGTACGCTATAACACAGACCGGACTGGCTGGACTACAACAAGACGAAAGCGCTTCAGTGCTGCGGATGACCCTAAGAAATAAAAAAAAAATTCAAATGTTTCTTCTGTGACTCTGTCAGTGAACATATTAAATCATTTCTGCTCATATTCCTCTGTTGTCATTCTTTCTCTCTTTTAAAATGTTGTATTTTTAGCTTTTATGGCAGAATTTAAACGGCAGAAAACCCCGTCACACAAAACACATGAGAACTGGGAGGGGAAAGAAGTTCAGGAGCATGTCTGAAGAGAAATGTGCCAATGGAAAATCGACCATCAATGTGCCAAGCGGCAGAGCTGCGACATTCTCCCCTTGATTCACAGGCTGGAAAACACCTGTGCGTAAATCCGAAGCGCCTACTTTTACGCACGGTCCACAGGATGTCTGATAGGGCGAGTTAGGAACAACGATCTAAACCCAACTTACTTTAGAGAAAATGCAACACAATCTCGGACCAACACACCAAATAACACAGCATTTCATCTGCTAGTCGTTTGTGGAATTTGTGCGCCTCTGTGCCATCCAGAGCGCGCACAGACTCACATTCCGTCATGTGCTGGAGACGCTGTCGGAGGAGAGTTTCCTCTGTCACACACACACACACACACACACACACACACACACACACACACACACACACACACACACACACACACACACAGGTACAGGCGTCACATGGTTCAAATATTTGAAACAGTGGAAGAAGAAATAAAGGCAGTAATGTTATCACTTGTCTGTATTAGAAACACAGCTTGAGCTGTTTGAGTCTCCAAAGGGCGTCGGTCCTTAACTCCTCCTCCTCGCGGACAACGATGGCATGATGACACTGTGTGGTCATCATCGCACGGTGGAAGATGTCTTACTCCGAAAACCAGCGAGACCGCGAGTTAAGGACCGACGCGCATTGAAGGCTGCGACGAACTTGTTTCTCTGTCAGTCTTTCATTGGAAATAAACGTTGTGACATATTCGATTACTACTTCTCCCTTTTTTATTCAGCATTTAGTCGATATTACAGTTCTTTACTGCGAAGCAAACACAAGCACAGGGCAGTCCAGGTTCCACAGTATCCTTATTTAGCCGTCAGTTGATTATTTAGTGTCCTTAGGGTCCTTGAATAACCAACCACCCTCACAGTAGTCTTCCCCCAATGTCGTCCTAGGCAGAAAAAAGAAAGAAAACACCAAACAGTATCTTTGCAAAAACAACAAATGCAAATTAAAACATGTAATGTAAATTATTGGCAATGTCATATTTCCCATTTCCCATTTCCCCCCTATAGGGTTGTATAGTGGCGTTGTCCATTATCATGCATATAGTCATGTATACAGCCCTATGTCTGTCATAATACCAAAGTAAATACCAATAAACAACAAGTATCACTAAAAATAAATGTGAAAACTCTAAGACTATATATCTAAAATGGATATTTCTCCACTAATTCACTTCCTATCACCACTGCTTCATCATCAACGTCATTATCATCGTCAATCTTAGTCAATAATGGCATCTGAACCTGCTCTCCAGGCATCACCACTCCAACCCATCTCAATATCATGGCCTTCGCAAAGGTCAACAGCAGCGTACAGAAACAAAACAGCACACACAATGATATAAGGAGTGCTGCTACAATCTGAACCAATACTGCTCCTACTGGACCTAACTTCTCCTGTAACCAAGAATTTGCAGACCATCCTGATCCCTCTGAAGCACCAAACGCATCCCTTATATGCCTCAGGGCATCTATAACACTCGTCATATTGTCGGAACTATCAGGAATCAAGGTATAACAAGCATCCCCAGTTAAATTCAAGGCCACACATAGGCCTCCTTGTGTAGCCAAAATATAATCAAGAGCCATATCATGTTTCAGCAATGTCAGTCTATGACTCTTCTGAGTATTCGACAAATATTCAAAACCTCTAATCGTTTCATTTGCAAAACCCTGTAGGGTATAAGTAATATTATCAATATGATCTGCCAAAAATGTCACACCATACCATGGAAATAATCCAATACACCACTTCTCTCCTAAACTAATCCTCCAATGATAAGCCTCCAGATTGTGAAACTGTGCCATATCTCTTTTCTTCCTACTTCTAGAAATGGCATTAGATGTGACCTCAACAGGTGTTTTTCCTCTCTGAACGGCAAGGACCTCATATGGCAATTTCAGCGTTGCCATATAACAACATCCTATCCATCCATATGGTAAAAATATATATGCCTTGTCGCCACAAACCCCCCAAATATCCTGAAAATTACCTATAGTCACATTTCCAGGCAAAACCTGGTCCTGCACCATCAAAATCTTACTTTGCTTACGACCTGGTATTTGAAAAGTCACTTTATACATTTCATTAACATCCTTACGTTTACCTTTACCCAAATACATCATATACTTGTTGCATTCTGATATTCCCATAAACACCCCAGGTCCATTATAAGTATTATTTGAGCAGAAACAATCATATGCCCTCACGGGCTTCACATCCAGTGCATCAGGAATCGCTGTCAGCGCATTCTCATGCTGATCTATTAAGTTCACATATGGCAATTCCTCCAACCAAGACCAAACAGATCCTGGTTTAAACAATTTCACTGACAAAGCCATTATCACATCTACTGTTGATCGCTGCTGATACAGAAGCCATGATAAGGCATTAGACTGACATACAGTAGCCAGCGGCTCTGGTACTGTCTCCAGAATCGAAGGCCATGTGCCTAGTGATGGGATTCTCACCACACATGGACAATTCATTTTCCTGACCGATCTTACAGAATGAGTCAACTGCTGGAACCACAAGTTCCTACTTGCCCACGGATCTGTAATTTGTAGCACTGAAGAATCAAAGCCATATGCTTTCCACTTACACTGAAAAACATTTGGAGTGACATTTACTTAAAAAAAGCTAGGCAAGTTTTTCCACATGGAAATCCCTTGTAATTTTTACTCAGGATAATTCTAAGTAGCATTTTCTTCCTAAAAACACCTTTTCTTTACAAAAAATACTCAAGTAAATCTCACAAGCAGTACTCCCCTATTGGAAGTAAATTTTACTTAATTACCATTGCATTTTAATTGCAAAATCCAGTTAAATATTTCTGGTGGTTCTTACTCTTATTTAACTAAGCTTTTCTTTGTTTAATTCTATGAAATGATTAAGTAATATTTACTTGAATTAAATTTAAGTTATGACCTCACATTACCACAATAAATTTGTTGCCATTTCTGTGAAGTGAATAAATAAACATTTTCAATTTTTCAAATGGACATTTTATTTTCCCGTTTGCACTGACATATATGTATGTCTACATAACATCATAACCTTCCTTTGGTGTACATGAACAAGGATTGAAAACACACACACACCTCTGTCTCATTACAGACAGACACCCACTCACGCATGCATGCACACGCGCGCACACACACACACTCCTGTTCACACACAATAGGGCTGAGAAACAGTGAACATCCTTTAAAATCTAATAAACACAGCCTTTTTATTGCAGGTGAGGTATCCTCCCACACACTCAATGGAGAATTAGTGTGAATATCCTCCAACACCTCTTTCCCCTCTATGACTACAGACACGTAGCTGGGGTCTTGGCTTTCCTGTTCCAGGTTCTGTTGGATGACGATGATTTTCATCAAGTGTTGACTGCAGTCCTCCTTCACTGCCTCTTGGCTGACATCCTGTGAAAACATATACAACTAGAATTAGAAATCAATGGCTGAGTCTAGATTTCAAACAGTTTGTGAAAGGGAGGTTGAATAACATGGAACAGTTAAAAATGCGGTAACACTTTACAATAAGGTACACAAAAAAAGAGAAGTTACTGAGGAACTAATGAAGAACTAATGAGGAACTAATGAGTAGTTACTGAGGAACTGAGGTACACAAAATTAGAGTAGATTAAAATTAAATTAAATTAACCCTCTTCTCTGATTCAAATCTACATATCTTACACACCCACCTCATGTTGTTGCACCTGAAAAATACAAATTCAATACATAAAAACTAAGCCTGTGTTCTCTGTTCCTAATCATTACGAATTTGATCTTACCTTATCTCAGCTGTGGACTGGAAGTTGCAAAGTGATGAGCAAATGACCGTCTAGGTTCTGTAAAAGGGAAAAAAGTGTTATCTATGAACTTTTTAAATACATTTCTATTAACACAGCCACAGTCGACCCAGACAGACAGACAGACAGACAGACACACACACACACACACACGTTTGTACTTCTATCTCCATGGGGACTCTCATTGACATAATGCATTACCTAGCTCCTAACCCTAAACCTAACCAAAACCCAATTCAAACATAAACTCTAAAACCAAGTCTTCATCCTCACAAAGAGACAGTTAGTCCCCACCAGTATAGTAAAAGTCAGAATTTTGTCCCCATGTGAATGGAAAAACACACATGCGCGCGCGCGCACACACACACACACACACACACACACACACACACACACACACACACACACACGCGCGCGGACGCGATATTCCTCTTAAATGCGGGTATCCGGTTTTGCACTTGTTTTCATCCGAACTTTGCAAACATGGTCGGGAGTTGCAGAAGACTATGGGGCGACACATACACAGACACACAAAACCTACCAACAAGGTTGGTGCAGAGGACTAGCTGAGCGGTGGGATCGAACGGGAGGGCTGCGGCTCGCGCTGGAATTTCGTAGGCGCGTCCAGTTTGAACCCAACTTTGAATTTGACCAGCGAAGGTGGTTGGGTGGGTCTGGGTCATACCCATAGGTCATACCAGACAGCACAATCACATTCGCTCAGCGTTAACGTTATATCTGTTAAACGTTTATCATATTACCATGCAAGCCAGCCATTCCACCCAGCAACATATCCAACTTTTATAAAACCACAGCCTCCAGGCAAAAACGACAAGTGCGCTAGCTAGCTAACATTAGCAGAAGACGACGACAACGACGACTAACCACAGGATCATATCCACCTATGGCCCCTTCTATATCACTTTGATCCTCATCATCTCCTGCTTCCATCTTCTTAATCCTCAGTCCTCCTTTCTTCCATTAATTTTCCTGTTGTACTCACATACTGTTTCATTTCTTCTACATCCACTTCTCTCTTCTCTTTAACTGCTTTTACCAATTTCCTTCCCTCATCCAGGTCTTGGAAGATCTCAAGTCAACCATAGCTCATATGCCATTAATACGGAAAGAAAAAAGAGAACAAACAATAATTCAATCTGTTATCTGCCAACATTTGAATCTCTTTAATAAACATCAAAGTATATTTCATACAATACAGTATTAAATTAAAAGGCGTAAGTTATATCATTCTAATAACCTCATAAATCTTCAATTTGTATTTCCTAATATTCTCTTGGAATACCCTAACTTATCAAATAACTATCCAACCAAATCATATTACTCTAACTGTGCGTTCAGACCAAAAGAGGCAAAAGAGGCAAGGACGCCCGAGGCTGCGCGAGAAACAGGACAGCTTCCAAAGCGGCAAAATATTTTAGCCGCTTTGGTCGCTCTTCACGTGACTGACGTCAAAGTTAAATCGCGCTAGTCATTTAAAGGAGCCGCAAAGCAGACTTCTTGACAGCGGCATAGTGCTGCTTGCTGTTGTTCACCTTCAGTTTAAAGCATGCCTAGTTGCATGGGAGGTTTTGTGTGTCATTAAATACAGAAGAAAAAAAAAATCTCTGAGCATGAACATAAATCAAAATCACCATCTAGTCACGAGCGGATTGACGTATTGAGGAGGAAGCAATTAATTAATTAATTAACACACACACACACATTTGTGTTAATTAATTAACACACACACACACACACACACACGGGTGCAAATGCGCGCTCCTTACGTCTCAGCTGCAGCATCTCTGTGCACAATTACGCATGTGGTGTTGTCTGCTTGTCTTTCGTTTGGTGTCATACAAGTTCGTCAAGTTCGTGTGTGTGTGTGTGTGTGTGTGTGTGTGTGTGTGTGTGTGTGTGGCCAAAGAGTGTTCCTTTTTTGGAAGAACGGGGAAAATGGGGTGAGGCCGTTAGCGAATTAAATTAACTCCCGCTCATAATTGTTATTATTGTATCATCAACATGGTCTGCGACGACTATAAATATGCGCGTTTAACCCTCAAAATCATATCGACTCATCATGGATTTGGATGACATCGCTGTGATGTGTGCTGTGCCCGCACACAAGTGATCAATTTCTCGGCATCCATGACGGAACTAGGAAACAAAGTTACATGCGTTGTTCTTTGGGGCTCGCTCGAGCGAAGGACACCTCTACTCTGATTGGTTGCCGCCGGTTGCCGCTGAACCGCGTCATAGCTAATTACCATAAAGTTAACCGAATTTCAACTTTTCATCTGGTGCCGCTTTGGACGCTTTAGCCGCTTTGGACGCTCTAGACGCGCGGCTGACGGCGGCTACGCTTTGGCCGCTCAGGACGCCGGGCTCTCATTGAAAATGTATTAACTTCCGGCGTCCTTGCCTCTTTTGCCTCTTTTGCCTCTTTTGGTGTGAACGCACAGTAACACTTTCTCTCTCCATCATGAAAAGGAAGGGGTACTCTGACCACTACCTTATTAAGAAGAACAATCTTATTGGCAGTCTGTGTGTGGTGTCTCCCTTTGCTCCACCCCTTAAAATCACACACCACTTCCAGTCTATCTTGGCTGTCAGAGGGTCAACATCTAGCTCAAATCTCCACATGCACCCCACAACCAAACCAACTCCACATAGCAAAGATCAGAAACACAGAGCACACCCACATACACACAACCAAAGCACCCTTGTTAAATCTTTCTATGCATGCTTATGCACACTCTTCTCCAAAAATCATAAAGTCTTTCTTCGAGGCTCATTTGTATATTAAAAACGTCTTCTCGTAAGAAGCTCATAAGATGTCAGAAACCAGTCCCCTCGAAAGCTCATAAAATGTTATCACCTCAGAAAGACAAAATATCTTCCCTTATACTCCTAAATCTCCTATTCTCCAAATTCAGCAAATGTATAGACATACACATACACATCTGATACCACTGCCTGCAGCGGAGACCACACACACTAACACACAAGGAGAAACCAGTCATCCAAACTCACACAAGAAGACACAGCGTACGCAACATCAGTCCAAAAACACACTCAACAGTCAGGCCTAAACCCCCCAAAGTCGACTCATTCATACTTTTCCTATTAGCATGCTTTTAGCCGCTCCTTTTCTCTTTTTTCTCTTCTTCATTATACTAAATTTCTGCTACCTTACGAAATGTAGAGATTCACATGACAAGCAACTTCAGTCATTGTTCGTCAACAAATGAACGAGTGGTCCCCATCTACACATGAATTTCCTCTACAAATCCAGTTTTACCCTTTGTAAAACTGACCTAAATCATCCTAATGATAAATTCAGGTTTTATGGCCGGTATAAACCGCCTCCCAGAGGACTTTATCCAAATCTGCGGCTTTCCTTATTCCTATTTCTCTTCACTTATTTCCTTTTTCCTTAATTTCTCTACTTTTCCTCTTTATTTCTCTTTTATTCCTTTATATTCCTCTTCATCTTTTTTCTTCATCTTAAGTACTCATTTGTCTCTATTACAACTTTTACTCACTTCTTATTTCCGGACTCCCCCCTGGCGCGCTGCGCAAACAGCGCGACACAACACAAATTTAAAACGGCGAACAACTACACCCGCAGCACCAGGCCTTTACGGTGTGGCAGCAGCAAGCAGACAGCCCCAACGAGAGAACCAACGCCCAAAAACATAAGAAAGGCTCACCTATCCCAGCCGGTCGGCTTGGCTAGGCGGAGGTCAGGACAGCAGAAGCCGTAAGCAGCAGCCAGACCACAACACGTCCAAAATTCGTGACGCCAATTTGTTGTGTATGAATGATGCAGCGATGAAGTGAAGATGATGAAGAAGTTTCCTCAAAGCCCAGGGGGGAGGAGTTTCCAGCAGAAGAGCAGATACTACCTGCAAATAATGATTTGCGAGTAAGATTCCGCAAAGCCCAGGGGGAAGGAGTTTCCAGTAGTGATGTGTCGTTCGCGAACGTAACGGCTCTTAGAGCCGGCTCTTTGAAGTGAACGAGGGGAGCCGGCTCCTGATTGGTGGGGAGCCGGCGCCGAGACGCTTTTTTTTCTCTCGCTTTTTTTCTCTTGAAGCCGCACGTGATTGGTCAATATGCGTGGTGTCGTCTCTGTGTTTGCGCCGCTTAGTGCGCTGAGCAGAGGGGGGAGGGGCGGCAGTTACACACACACACACACACACAAACACACAGCAGCAGCAGCACACGAACGGGTCAAGAGAGGAGAGGGAGTGCAAAACGGAGGACATTTACCAACAAAAAGTAAGTCCAGAAATGAGTGAAAACAGGAAAAGGACCCAAATCTGGACTCACTTTAATTTTATTGATGGCTCCAAAGCAGAGTGCATTGTCTGCAAGACAAAAATTTCATATCGAGCCAGCTCAACCAACAACCTCCACAGGCACCTAAGAACTGTCCATTCAACAGTTCCACTGGAGAAGCAACCAGTTGAACCTGGTATTAATGAAGGTGCCAGTGTGTCATCTGCAGCTGTTGCTGCTGCTCCTGCTGCGGCAGTGTCAACAGCATCATTCAGCAGACTGTGCATTGTTGCAACTTGCTCTTCTCTTGTGTGTTTTTCAGGGATCCAGTGTTTGACTTTTAATTTGTTAAGTATAAAAAAGCTAAAAGTTTGTTCTTGTATTTCATAGTTTATTTATTGTTGCACTGAGAAGTAAATATTTTTAATTTACATTTTGTTGTGTCGTGTGTTTTTCAGGGATTCTGTGTTGCTTGACTTTAAAGTTGCTTAGTATAAAAAAGTTAAAAGTTTAAATTAGTTAAAAGTTCACTGTAGAGTGAAAAAATAAAGGCATATTTATAATATAGTAGTATAATATATTTTTTTTAATTATTCATTCATTTTGTGCATAATGTTACATTATTATTGGTAATATATTAAAAAGATAGATTAAAGCAACGAAAAAATCTGAAGAGCCGTTTGGGAGCCGAAAGAACCGGCTCTTTTTAGTGAGCCGAGCCGAAAGAGCCGGTTCTCTAAAAAGAGCCGGAATTCCCATCACTAGTTTCCAGCAGAAGAGCAGATACTACCTGCAAATAATGATTTGCGAGTAAGATTCCGCAAAGCCCAGGGGGGAGGAGTTTCCAGCAGAAGAACCGACGATCGCTTGTCCAGCCAATGTTAAGCATTTGCAATATAAGGAAGAGCGCAGGAGCTGACTCGCTCATTTCAGGAGTTGAAACACTCATCTCAAAACCCCCTCTGATCTTTAACTATGGGTACAATCAACAGAAGAATGATGGAAACGCTGCGTCACAGACTGATGCCTCTCCGATGCCTCATCTCTCGTTTTGATATGGGAATCAGTTACGAGGAACACCGCGGGGCGGTTGTTACCATCAACTTTGACGGGCAGGGACTTGTTTGGATATCCATTCTTCGTGGCAGAGTAGAGCTGGATGTGGTCTTCCTCACGAGACTGCTGAGAACCAGCGCGTCTGTCTCACCTGTGTAATCATGTTTGTGGAACCTGTGCGCAGACAGGACGCTTTAACAAATGGAATTAAGGATTAAACATGGATTCCGTACCGCCGCACGTACGCTATAACAGAACGGACTGGCTGGACTACAACAAGACGAAAGCGCTTCAGTGCTGCGGATGACCCTAAGAAATAAAAACAATTCAAATGCTTCTTCTGTGACTCTGTCAGTGAACATATTAAATCATTTCTGCTCACGTTGTCATTCTTTCTCTCTTTTAAAAAGTTGTATTTTTAGTAGGGGTGGGACTTTAACGCGTTAATTACAATTAATTAATTACAACAAAAAAACGCGTCAAAAAAAATTAACGCATTTAATCGCAGTTTGCACTCCAGACCACAGGGAACGTTTGTAAGTGCACAAGTCCGATCACTGGAGCAAATGAAGCAAAATGTGGCTTCTTGTGGCAAATATTGTTATACCATTAAACTGCGATTAATTGAGATGAATTAATCACAAAGCTTCTAATTAATTAGATTTTTTTTTTTTTAATCGAGTCCCATAAGAAATGAATGGGAGGAGGTCGAAAAATGAAAAAAAAAATTCCACTTTTTCTACTGGCTACTGCTCCGGCATACGTTCACCTAGAGACTCCATTTCAACTTTAAATTGTAGACACAAGTCTTGTCTATTAGTGTATTAAGCCACGTTTTGATAGCTCATGTAGTTTTTGAGTAATCCCTCATCAATGACCATGAGCGTTTTTGGAGAAATTCTCAGATTTCAATGGGTGTGTATTGCGTGGACTGTTAGAAGCTAGAGTGGGTGACATCGCTAGAGTGGGAGAGAGCCGAAAAAACGCCTAGATTATTGCTGTTTCCACGCTCCTCCCGGCCACAGTTTACACTCTACAGGCATGATTTTTTCCACAGTTGTAGACAAACTTGTCCTCTCTCTCACAATGTGCTCGAAAAATCTGTGAGACTTACAGAATTTGAGTTAGCAGCCTCTAAACTCGGCCACGTCTGTCTCAGCTCCCGATTCACTCCAATACAAAGATTTTCGGAGAGAAGCAGAAAGGAGCCCCGATTTCAACTCGCGACTGTGTCCACAATATTTGCTGTAGAAACACAAAATTACACCAAATCGTTCAGGAAGTCGTCAAGGCCCTCACGGTGTCTTTGTTTTTCTGATAGGAGCTACCGTTCTCTCAGGAGAAGCCCAAATGTGAGAGGAGTGCAGAGGCAGAAAATGGCTCGTTTTCTCCGCTTTTCTGTCTGCCCCTGTCTGTCTGCCCCTATCGTCAATGGCAACCAGCTCAAGTTGCCGTGACAACCACTGAGCCTCAGTGGCAGAGAGCCTAAAAAAAACTCCAGATTTGTTGTCTTTCCACACTCCTCCCGGCCACAATTTACGCTCTAGACGCATGATTTTTTCCACAGTTGTAGACAAACTTGTCCTCTCTCTCACAATGTGCTGGAAAAATGTGTGAGACTTACAGAATTTGAATTAGCAGCCTCTAAGCCCGGCCACGTCTGTCTCTGTCTTTTTTTCTCTCTCTGAGTGCATGTGTGCCTGAGTGCTGAGAGGGGGCGTGTGTGTGTGTGTGTGCGCAGCTGTGTCTCATAGAGCATGATTGGGAGGGGCTCTGAAGTTGCTGTGGCAACCTCTGAGGCTCAGTACCTCTGTGAGCACTTCTCTCTCATGCTCCCTCATACACAAAGAGACATAATGGGCATATAATGTAATGTATATGTATACAGTCGGGCAGTAGACCCCGTGGCCCTTTCAAAATTTCCCGCAGGAAAATGGTCTAGTTTCATCTGTTAAAGCGTCCTGTCTGCGCACAGGTTCCACAAACATGATTACACGGGTGAGACAGACGCGCTGGTTCTCAGCAGTCTCGTGAGGAAGACCGCAGCCAGCTCTTCTCTGCCACGAAGAAGAGCAACAACGTAACCACCGGTCTCATCAACGCTCGGTCTGACTCCAAAGCAGGAAAAGCGATTAAGAAGAGATCGCAGTGTTCGCCGGAGCACAGCAACAATGCTGCCGTTCACATCAGTCATAACGTCGCTGAAGTCTGACACGTTTCGCCGGAACAATGATCGCGTTAAGACGTGTATGTTCGTGTATGTGTATGTGTGTGATTAAAGTGAACTCCTGCGCTCTAATTTATTGTACAAATTCTCGGGTTGTACAAATTCTCGGGTTGTACAAATTCGCGGGTTGTGAAGAGTCCAGCCCATTGTCATGGGGGGAGGCGCAATGGGAGGAGCAGTTTTTGCAGTCTCGGGCTCAGACAGTCAGCCAGAAGCAGAGAGCATTTCAGTCAGCGCCACAGTGACCGATTCACTACTTGAAGCGTATACGTGGATTCATTTGACGTGGCTGATTTCACGTGTCTGAGATTAGTCTTGGTCTGAACACATGGAGGTGGATGCCAGTGTTCTTCTCCGACCCCGTCCGTGATTGTGTCTGTATATTTAGCTCACCACTGACTCATCTCTCCAATTCCCGGCAGAAGCCAGAGTCAGGTGTCTTTCATTGATAGTAACGCTGTACCTGTGCTGTACCGCAGAAGATGGTGTTATGTATTGATGTTCTTGCCTTACTGGTGATGTCATATGCAGGTGCGCTATGCGTCCTGGGTAACGCTATGCATCCTGGGTAGCGCGGGAAAAATATACGGGCGCGAATGCAGCCAACAGTATGTATACAGACCAGAGTGTTCAATAAACTACTTTACTGTTTAAATATGGAGTTGATTCTTTGAAGAAGAAGTCAACATCTAACAGATGGTAAAGATATATGTTTTCTCTTACAATGCTGTGCGCACTGAGGCTGTGCGGCTGCTGAGTGTGTCTGTGAACTCGGACAACGCTCGGGGTTACTCCATTCCAACATGGTGATTGTTTCATAATGTGACTCCGCTGAGTTTCGCTTTGAGGAAGCGGAGCTCTCGCACAAACCGAGACCTGTGACCACAATCTGCTACGCTGAAGTTCAGTGTCGCTGATATAACCGTCAGTGCTCTAGTGATGGATATCCAAACAAGTCCCTGCCCGTCAAAGTTGATGGTAACAACCGTCCCGCGGTGTTCCTCGTAACTGATTCGCATATCAAAGCGAGAGATGAGGCATCGGAGAGGCATCAGCCTGTGATGCAGCGTCTCCATCATTCTTCCGTTGATTGTACCCATAGTTAAAGATCAGAGGGGGTTTTGAAATGAGTGTTGAGCGCAGCGTTAATAAATGAACTTTGGGCTGCAAAGTGAACATGGAAATCTGGGAGTACAGAGAACATTTGTTTGTCGATGGTATGCTGTGCTTAAGCTCCACGATTCAGAAATGTGAAATGATGAAAGTCAACTCCAGCGCTCTTCCTTATATTGCAAATTCTTAACATTGGTTGGACAAGCGATCCTCGGTTGGACAATTCCTCCCTCATTGGCTTGTCAGCGGATCTCGGAATACAGAGAAAATTAAGTTTACTCGTAGAAAAATAACAGTCTGTATGACAACCATCCATCCATCCATCCATTTCCACCCGCTTATCCGGAGCCGGGTCGTGGGGGCAGCAGTCTGAGCAGGGACGCCCAAACTTCCCTCTCCCCAGACACTTCCTCCAGCTCGTCCGGGGGGACCCCGAGGCGTTCCCAGGCCAGCCGAGCGACATAGTCACTCCAGCGTGTCCTGGGTCTTCCCCAGGGCCTCCTCCCGGTGGGGCATGCCTGGAACACCTCCCTAGGGAGGCGTCCAGGGGGCATCCGGTACAGATGCCCGAGCCACCTCAGCTGACTCCTCTCGATGTGGAGGAGCAGCGACTCTACTCTGAGCTCCTCCCGGGTGAGCTCAGAGTAGAGTCGCTGCTCCTCCACCTTATCGTGGTGGAGGAGTATGAGTACCCGAATGATCCTAGAGGCTATGTTGTCCGGGGCTTAATGTCCCTGGTAGGGTCTCCCAAGGCAAACAGGTTCTAGGTGACGGGTCAGACTAAGAGCGGTTCAAAAGCCCTCATGGATAGTAAAAAAAACGAGGATGTTCACGTCGCCCGGATTGGCGTCACCGGGGCCCCACCCTGGAGCCAGGCCTGGGGTTGGGGCTCGCAGGCGAGCGCCTGGTGGCCGGGTCTTTGCCCACGGGACCCGGCCGGGCTCAGCCCGAAGGAGCGACGTGGGCCCGCCTTCCCGTAGGCCCACCACCCGCAGGAAGGACCAGAAGGGGCCGGTGCTTTGCGTTTTGGGTGCAGTCGTGGGCGAGGGCCCCGACGACCCAAACCCTGGACAACGACTCTGTATGACAACCGACTGATAAAATCTGAAAATGTAGTGAGATAGCCGAGTTTGATTTTTAAGTGTCACCCATATTCAATCAGAACAAAATGACTGAAACATAGAAAAAGCTGTAGTGACAACGGAAATAAGATAGAGATAAGGCTGAAAATAAAAATAAAGACAATGCATAAAACTGCACAATAAAATTTAAAAAATCAAGGTAAAAATCGAATAAGGCAAATCACAGAATAAAACGGTAAAATGTTGTTAAAGTAGATGACATAGAATGCATAAAATCAAGTAAAATACATTTTAAAAGAAAGAATGACAACGGAGGAATATGAGCAAAAATGATTTTATGTGTTCACTGACAGAATGACAGAAGAAGAATTTAGTTGTCTTCATTTCTTAGGCTCATCCGCAACACTGAAACGGTTTGGTCTTATTATAGTGGAGCCAGTCCGTTCTGTGTGGTACGGTACGGAATCCATGTTTGACAGACATACGGAGCTTTACTGAAGAGGAGGAGCGCGCCGGTCTCCCCTGTGTCATCGTGTTTCACGAGGTTTCCGCCGTGGAGACACAAACTCTCGATCGCTCTCACGTCGCCTATGTCCTCCTCGCGGACAACGACGGAATGCTCAGTGTGAGCAGTCTGCCTGTGGCTGGCTGTCTGAACCTGAGACTGCAAAAACTGCTCCTCCTCCTGGAGCCAGGTGACTCACCTGAGGTGACATCACAATGGGCTGGACTCTTCACAAACCAAGAATTGGCACATAAGGAAGAGCGCAGGAGTTCACTTTAATCACTTGTGTTGTGTGTTGTGCAGTGGGCTCTTCTCACTCATTTCATACATGAAAGCTTGCTGCAGTTATATGTTCACATTGAATCTGAGCACACTGTCAGCACTGGTTGTATTTTTAGTTTGTTCAAATACTTGATGTCACTTGTGAGGCACATAGCTGGAATTTTCTTGTTATTCTGCCTACTTTGTTAAATAAGTTGTTGATTTATTTGGTATCGTTTTATCTCATAAGTCCATTTTGAGTCAATGCTGTGCAAAGAAGTGATTTCTTCAGAAGCAACTGTTGCTTATTGGGTTGCATGATATTCTTCTTATTATTTGATTGATTTCTCCTCCTTTCATAAACTAGACACACACAGACACACACACCCTGTTGTGTCGGGTCAGAATTAAAGTTTTCCTCACTGGAAACTCTGGACTGTGTGTGATTTAAGCAGTCACTTCAGTAGTGGGCCGTGATTTGTTGGAACCCCAGTAGATGAGAGAAGCCACTGTCAGCCCTTTAACTTTATCTTACTGAATGACAACCGGCTTCTAAAATCTGAAAATGTAGTGAAAGAGTCGTGTTTGATTTTTAATTGTCGTCCATATTCATTCAGAATAAAATGACTGACAACAGAGAAAACAATGCAGTGACAGAGGAAACTCTCCTCCGACAGCGTCTCCAGCACATGACGGAATGTGAGTCTGTGCGCGCTCTGGATGGCACAGAGGCGCACAGCGCCAAACAAGCAAAACAACAAATTCCACAAACGACTAGCAGATGAAATGCTGTGTTATTCGGTGTGTTGGTCCGAGATTGTGTTGCATTTTCTCTAAAGTAAGTTGGGTTTGGATCGTTGTTCTTAACTCGCCCTATCAGACATCCTGTGGACCGTGCGTAAAAGTAGGCGCTGCGGATTTACGCACAGGTGTTTTCCAGCGTGTGAATCAACGGGAGAATGTCGCAGCTCTGCCGCTTGGCACATTGATGCTTGATTTTCCATTGGCACATTTCTCTTCAGACATGCTCCTGAACTTCTTTCCCTCCCAGTTCTCATGTGTTTTGTGTGACGGGGTTTTCTGCCGTTTAAATTCTGCAATAAAAGCTAAAAAAAATTAGGGGTGGGACTCGATTAAAAAAAATAATCTAATTAATTAGAAGCTTTGTGATCAATTAATCTCAATTAATCGCAGTTTAATGGTATAACAATATTTGCCACAAGAAGCCACATTTTGCTTCATTTGCTCCAGTGTGGGTTGCCGGCACCGCTTGCTCGTACTCGGACCAGGACTGCTAGCACTAACAGCTCCGGCGGATTCTGTGCTCGCTGCAACATGCTTTGCATTCAGGTGGTACCGTAGGCTTGATGTGCGTCGGTGATATGCAAATTCTTTTTGCACAATTTGCACAAAACCACGCTCTTATCTTGGACTTGGGGCAGTCACGTATCTCAGAATGCATTTCGTAGCAACGATAGCAGAGGACTCACAATTGTAAAGTTACAAGTCTCAAAATACTACTGTTTTAGTAGTACGGAATGTGGTTTTAAGAATATTTTATGTGAGAAAGTAGATGTTAAAACTTAAAATATGTGGTCGATTCATCACGATAGCGCGTAGTTTAAAATTTGCTCCAAAGTTTTCGGAGATAACCGGCAGCGATGGTGACGTCATCAAGTACGCTGCCGTCCCTATTGCAGAATGACCGTCCTGCTCCTCCCGTCCTGGAGAGACTGTACTCCCAGGTCGAACTTCCTAAGTCCGAACTTGGCGTACTTGGTATTGAGAAACGACCCTAGCTCTGACGCGTCTTGTGCATCAGTGTGATCGGTGGACCAGGAACTCGTGCACTTACAAACGTTCCGTGTTGTCTGGAGTGCAAACTGCGATTAAATGCGTTATTTTTTTTTGACGCGGGTTTTTTTTTTTTTTTTTTTTTGTAATTAATTAATCGTAATTAACGCGTTAAAGTCCCACCCCTAATTTTTAGCTTTTATGCCAGAATTTAAACGGCAGAAAACCCCGTCACACAAAACACATGAGAAGTGGGAGGGGAAAGAAGTTCAGGAGCATGTCTGAAGAGAAATGTGCCAATGGAAAATCAACCATCAATGTGCCAGGCGGCACACCTGCGACATTCTCCCGTTGATTCACACGCTGGAAAACACCTGTGCGTAAATCCGCAGCGCCTACTTTTACGCACGGTCCACAGGATGTTTGATAGGGCGAGTTAAGAACAACGATCCAAACCCAACTTACTTTAGAGAAAATGCGACACAATCTCGGACCAACACACCAAATAACACAGCATTTCATCTGCTAGTAGTTTGTGGAATTTGTTGTCTTGCTTGTTTGGCGCTGTGCGCCTCTGTGCCATCCAGAGCGCGCACAGACTCACATTCCGTCATGTGCTGGAGACGCTGTCGGAGGAGAGTTTCCTCTGTCACTGCATCTTTTTCTCTGTTGTCAGTCATTTTATTCTGAATGAATATGGACGACACTTAAAAATCAAACACGACTCTTTCACTACATTTTCAGATTTTAGAAGCCGGCTGTCATTCAGTAAGATAAAGTTAAAGGGCTGACAGTGGCTTCTCATCTACTGGGGTTCCAACAAATCACGGCCCACTACTGAAGTGACTGCTTAAATCACACACAGTCCAGAGTTTCCAGTGAGGAGAACATTAATTCTCCTCACAGAGTGGACCGACAGCTGTTCAAACCCTACGCATATGTGACGAAATGAATTTCTCAAGTGATACACATGTGATTTTCGTGAATCTGGGTAAGATGAAATAACGTAATCAGGTACGAATGAATCAAATGCACATTGTGACTTCGTACACCAAGTGTTCTCATTTTCTCACTTCCTAATAAGTCATCATGTCTGCAGTTTTAGGATTTAATTTGAATTGATGAAAGCTAAAGCTGAAAAGACAGAGCAAGTGTCATGCTGGAGGAATATTTTTCACAACCTGGCAACCCAAACTTTGTTTTCACAAAACCGCCCACCATTACTTGCAGTTTAGAAGCCCTTTACAAAGGGTGGTCCTGTCCACAATGAATGCTTACCTTAGGTGCGGCTACTTTAGTTATAGTGGAAAATCCTGTAGGTTTGTATTTGTTACTACTCTGCAGAGAAAATTCTAAAAATCAAGCGCAAGCACAAATAAAGTGGGCCCTTCCAAACACTGCACAGCGCATTCAGTCTGTTGCCGTTCAGCAGTCTCTGGATTGGAAGCATAGTCTGACATCTTTTGGACAGAAACTGTAATTACAGGCAGCACAGTCCATGCTGTTCAAATGGACTTTCGAATGACAACGTAACCCATAAAGAAATACACACTGCATTTTTGTAAGAGTTGAGAGCTTAAAAAGGTTGGGAGCATCTGGTTTAATCTTTAATAATTCATTGTATTTTATAAGATCATCACGTGTTGTTACAGGTAAAATCTTTATGCACAAATTAATCAGCAACAGCTTCTGTCATCAAAATTGTGCAGTAAAAAGTAGAAACGTTGTGCCGTACAAGTATAAAATGGTACTCAAGTTCAGTACAAGGGCCTGCACCTCAAAACTGTACTGAGTAGATATAATTCGTGCTCCGCTGGACTAGTTTAGTGTTTGTAGCGTTTGACAGAGACTTCTTGTGCCTCCTCGTGGCAGGACTATGATATAGCACGGAAATTTGAACAGAGGAACCACATGATGTTTGTGCCTTTATGTGGATAAACTACTGATATGACGTATAATTTTGCACAGCATTACAGTGAAGACTATGCTCTATCCATATTTAGTAACACAATAACACACACAAACATACACATGCAAACATAACCACGGTGTGTGTGTAGTACCATATCGGCAGGAGGTGTAATATTTCCACATCATGCTGTAATCCTCATTAATTACAGAAGGGGCCTCAGTGCTCCTTAAATTTACCTGAACAGATGTTTGCATGTCTTTTTTTGGTTGGTATGTTCATTAGCAATGGCATTTACGACATCACTACTTGTGTGGCTTGATGAAAGAATTATCCAAACATGTCAATGAAACATTTTCAATGGTTTGATATACTTGTCATGCCCATTTGATGGTATCATATAGGCATGACAATATGACATTGCAAGAAAAATGTATCAAAATTTGATATCCATTGATTCTCTAATCATGTTTGCTCATGTACGCAGCCTGCATTGTCTTCTTGATGCCTTGGTAACATTAGCTAAGCAGTAGTCTATGGTAGGCACATAGCTGCAGTATGATGGCAGCTGGCTGGAAAATTCACTATTACAAGTACTCCAGCAATTCAGCTTTGCACTCAAAGTCCGTGTCTCAAACAAGGCTTTAAACAAACATTTTCCACATATGCAACAGTAGTTCCCACGATCTGTAAACAAACTGATGTGTAACATCAAATCATCTATACTGTAGCAGGTGTCTTTATTCAAAGACAAACTTGGTGTCAGCACATCAGCACAGCTGAGTGACAATAAACAAAAGAGGTGATTGACAGCACATGATTAAGATGATTAAAATGAAACAGCGATGGCAGCTGGCCTGGTACCAAAAGTGCAAAGTCCAGAGTGATTCACAGCTAACTCATGTTGACAAACTGCAGGTTTTGGACTCATAGCTTTCTTAATGGTGGCTGCTCCTTGATAAATGCATGCTGCAGATGCAAAAGCCAAAAGCTTATCTAAAAATAAGGGTAAATACTATATGCTCCAAGTTACACATTAACCACTGCTGTTTTACTTTTATTGAACTAAATAAACCAAGATAATTAGCCTGAACCTATTTCAGATAAACCATACTTGTGTTGTATCTTATCTTGTCTAAACAAAATCTCCAATCTTATGATGGGAAATGAGAGCTCGTGTTTCTGTACTGGTGCTGCCACAGTGGTTTCAGCCACAGAATGGGACCTAGTGGCACAAACCCAGTTATATTTCCAACTTAGCAGCTGAAAACACACTTTTAACCCTCATGTGCTTCTTGGCAAATGTGCATGACAACAGAGGAAACAGAAGAGGAATGACTTTTAGCGACTCGTTATCTGCAGTTTGTAGGTTCTCCTCAAAAAAAAAAAAAAAAAAAAATCCTCACCAGGGTCTACAAAGACTTTGCACTTTATTTCAAAATTGATCACCTTACAACATACGTACAAACAATGCATCATTTGTGTTGCTGTTTTAGAAGCTACATCACGGTCAACGTTCACAATAGAGGGTCCTGCGTCCGACATACCAGCCTTTGTTTCATTATCACAATGAACGGCGCTGTCATGTAATTCCTCATTAACTGGCCATGCGTTACAGGTAGCAGCCCTGCTTGACATTCTAAAATAATCCCAGGTGAAGCAGACAGTGTGTGTAGCGTGTTTTACAAAAGTAGTATTCTTAAGAAAGAGGTACATTCATATATGGCATCTATTAGACGGTGTAAAAATAGATTTGTTATGTCATTCAATAATTCTGATTGCACAAGAGGTGAACTGTTCTAGATGATGAGGCATTTTTGCAAGATAAACGCATGGCCCTCTTCTCCTCTAGAGGCCACATAAGAAGCAGAAAGGCTCCAGCCATTATAATGATCCTTCTAAAGCTTTGGCCATGTGCTCTCAGTCACTCCTGGATTTTATTCTGCAGAAAAGGATCATGGAGACAGCCATGGCACATATCTGAGGAGAAAATACATATTAGTGACACATGCAATTAAAAAGCAAAGTGAATAAATGTGTAGAAAAATGATGTCGAGCAAGTTTTTAACAGCTAATCAAATGTTGATTTTAAATCAAAACGTATTAACGTCTGATAACAGATATTTACTACCTCACATTCATGCATGACATAGACATTAGTCATCATATGCTGAATAATCCTACACTTAAAGTCATTTATCCTCTCTCTATGATGAGCTTCAGCCTCATCTAAAGTGAGTCCTACAAATGAAGAGGATGAGACACAATGTCGTACCTCCAGTGCTGCAATTCCCAGGGCCACTCCCACAATAACCACTGTGTTGTCATCAATCAGCTTCTTGATCTTTGGGAAGCAACCAGTGATTGTCTGAGGAAAATCAAGAGCGGAGGTAGAATAAACACTCGTTCATTCAAAAAGTTTTGGAAGCACTCAGACGGATGCTTTTGTTGTTTCCGCTACTTCCAAAGCCCATACCGTGACGCTGTCAACCGCCGTTTGATTACACGGTCTATCGGCGCCTGGACAGCACTGTGGCGGGTATTGTTGGTTGTGGTCCGTATAAAATGGAGAGCCCACGAAGTCTGAGGAGTTGTAGAATCCACAACATTTTAACTAATGTGGACATAAAAGAGAGTATATGTTACACAGAGCATCGGTGAAATGATGTGAAAAAGATCACATTGTGTCATTGCATACTGTGCTCATTGTGGTATTCCACAGCCCCGTGATGTCTGGATTTTCCCCATAGTCCTTCTTGATGTTCTGGACTGCTGCTGTGCCAATCTTGCTAAACAACTCATCTGCCTGAAATGCAAGCATACATCAGTTTTTTCATCCAAGAACCACAAGGCAGCACCAACATGCTCTGTGTGGCAAAAGATCCTTAGTTTGCTTACCAAAGGTCTGAATACCAAGATCACCACTGCTCCTGCAACCTCTGCTATGAAGACCAGCAGGATGATGATGAAAAACTGTGAATCAGATCAGAGTGTTAAACATTTTCACGGAATGGGATTTTTAAAACCAGCATTTTCAAAAGGTGAAATTTGCTGAAATTTATTGTATTGTATGAATGCTTAATCGGCCTGAAGTCAGATTAAGTGCATTCCCTGCCACCTGTTTGTCTGCGCTTTTCAATTTGCACATTAAAAAACAGAGTAGGAAAAGACAAAATCTCACAAAGACATTTTTATAATAGGATGAAGTTGAAAAATGACTGTTATCAATAGAAGAAAAATACGACTAAGCTCAATGGAAACAGACTGAAACTTAACTTCAGTCATGATGTAGGCCTTTATGAGGCCTGTGACATCATCACTCAACAGACAAAAACTAGCAGCAGATGAAAACATCGGATCTGTGTTGTTGACCATGAATGGTGTATTTCCATCACATTTTCCGCTGTTAGAGCTTTGACTACTCTTTCAATTACATTATCTCATTACGCCCTGTTCCTCTGGATCAATGGAGTTAGCACCATCATCTGTTAGTCACAATGATAAACATGCTCATGATGCTACATGCTCATGATAACAAGTTTGCATGCACCAACAATCAATGCTTAAATTTCAAAGGAAGTACATTTATTCTCCCTTCCTAGCTGCCAGTTTGCTACCAGTAACAACTCTTTCTCTGTCTGCTGATTGTCCAACATGGCTTCAAGGTTCGGGTTATATTGACACCTGTTGGTTTGTCATGGTCTTCACAGTGCTTTAATTTTGGTTTTGCATTTTCATGGGGATGAAGATGGTTTGTTTATACTGCTTGCTTGTGTGGACATGATTTTTTTTTAACTCTCGACAAGAGTGAGGAAATGTTGAACTATTCCTTTCAGCCTCCACAAAGTAGCGGACAACAACCTACCATGAGCAGCATGCACTTGCTTTCTCTGACGGCTCCGCAGCAGCCTAGAAAGCCGATGACGAGCAGGAGCGCTCCTAATGCAATCAGCAGGTAGCCCACATTGAGCACCTGACCGAGCTCTCGTGGTGCATTTTCAATTTTCCCAAGGAGGCTGAGGATGGAACCACTGTCCACCTTCACCCAGATCCCAACACCCAGGATGGCAGCACCCGCCAACTGAGGGAGAGTGACAGAGAGAAGAAGAGACAGGAAGAGAGGAGAAGTGAGGAAAAGCTTCAGGATTGAAGAGAAACTCCAGTTTTACACATGAATGTCAGTTACTTGTCATGAGGGGGTGTCGACATTAACCAAGCAGGGAGGATCGAATGAAAGATGAGTTTCATTAGGGGGAATTGTAGGAGCATTTTGGAGCTTGTCCCACATTAGGGACTTAAACTCAGGTTGTAATGTCCTCTGCAGCTTCTAATTTGACCAGTCTGTCAAAAGTCGACTTTAAAGGACTTTGTGGAAGTGCAATATTGAAGTGAATAACAGCTGCATCACATAGAGGGGATGTTTTCCATTTTGTACACTTTTATTCAAATCAAATCCACTCTTTCAGGTCATGAAATGCCCCATTGATTCATTTCTGTGTCACAAAGTTGTCATTTTTTCTTCACACCTTGCTTACATGTTCTCATACATTTCTCTCACTGCAACCCACTGTTCATGCACACAAAGGCAACCTGTTAAAATAAAACCGTAGATTGAAATATTTCAAATGAAATATCAAAACTTACAAAGATGATGCCATTGAAAACAAACATCATGACTTTGAGGAATCCAAAACATCCCATCTTTGCTGTCGATTGTTCTACCTGTAGAGGAAATAAAGGGGAAAAGGACACAGTTGGTCAAACAACACTGTTGAGCATTTTCTTGTTAGCTTTCAACTTATTTTTACAACCATGCTTTTCATACAGTGAGTCTCAAGCTCTTATAAGGCAGTTTAAAGTTCTTACCATTTTTACCATTTTTTCTTTATTCATTCACTGTGACAGCCGTGTTTCACTGTGTCATTACGCAATGCCACTTAGGAGACAAATGAACTGTCGGACTGAGCTGCTTCCTCTGTGAGGTGGGAAGGGAGAGAGCAGGCGACAGGGAAACACCTGCCACTTTCCCAACTCCTCACCTTTTACCCTTCAAAAGCTTAATAACTTATCTTTCTCAAACACTCAGAGTGCCCTTAGCCTTTCATTTCCACTCTAAGGACATTCACTGGACACACATCAGCTCACATGGAGCTGGGGTGAGGGTTTTGTTTAGTTCAGAGTTGGCCAGGGGTATGCAAATAAAGAGAGGAGTCAAACCTGGAGTTACATATCAACACTATTAACGTGGAAATGTTTCCCCTCTCTGCATTTATTCCCCCATTTGAATTCAAATTCACACCATTTTGCTACAGTACTTGAAAAAAAATCAACTTAGCGGTGATATGGTTGAAATTATATGGACACAAATGTGGCATATCAAAGGAACAAAGACTCTAGTGTGTGTATTTGCATAGAGAACTCTGTGGCCGGCCGGCTGAGTCACCACTCCCAGCACTCGGGGATGACTACGATGCTAATTTTAAGAACCAACAGGGGTTCAGCTCATTAACGAGATTGATATCTGTCGACACACGCGGACACAGCAGGAGTGTGTTCACACACGTGCATATCATTGATCTTCCTTCATCAAACCCATCAAACACAGACACACACACAGTATCTGCAAATCCTCTCCTCCCACCCCCTTTTACAACCTTGACTATTCTAGAGTCACTTCAAGACTGTCACTTTGGGGGGGGGGGGCTCCCTGATGGGGAACAATGCTCTTTGTGTGGTGTGACAAAACAGACAAATTGTTATCCCCAACAACAATGACTGAGCACTACCCTGTTGTTTATAGCAGCCGGCTGCCTTCTGAGAATCGGCTTCTCCTCACTATTATTTCACTTTTCTGCTCCAGCCGTCATGGTTCTTCTCTTTGCCTGACAAAATCTGAATATATCAAATAACCCCAATCCAGGAAGTGGCTTGTCAGTTCATTTAGCCTGCGTCAGCTGTTACTGTAAAGCTGGTTGTCATCAAGTTAATCATACATTCAGGGCCAGGATGCCCTAAGAAACAGTAACGAGTGGTTGCCTTGACTCCCCAAACTCCCTCTATCATTTCACTCCCCCATGCTTTTACCACTTCCTCATGGTCTGTGATTGCACTCTGACACCCAGGAGTCAGCCTGGTGATATATTAACAAGCTAGAATCACATGCAAGTCTTCAAATGGCCCAGCAATGACAGAAAAAAGGATGCAGCGTGCCTGTCCGTTGTGTCTTAGAACACACGTCAAATACAAAAAGAGATGCTCCAGGTTGGAGGTGACATATTTACTTAATGTGTTAAATATATGAGCAGATAGAGGGGGTATATTTGTTGCTCTGAGATCTCTGACTGACCAACTTTGACCAAAAAAACACAGACAGACAAATCTCAAAGGACACCATTGAATGGAATAATGCAGGCAGGTCTCAGGAGACAAAGGATCATTGTTGGATGGATCCCTCCCTCTGTTGGTACGGCACTTGAAAAATAACCAAAACACTTCAAACTCACGTGGAGAAGCTAGCACGTAACTTTAAATCACAGTCAGGCCTAAGTTAAGTCACTCTTAGGCTTACCTTTCACGGGAAATATCCGGGGACAGTGCTCTGAGGCTGAGTCGCTGCTAGGAGTCCTTCACTGTGGTGATGGAGGCTGCTGCTGTGGGAGCAGACTGACTGTGAGATAACAAGAGTACAGTAGTGTATTATTCTGCTCTCCTCTCAAAATGACCCACAATATACTGTCGCTGTTAGATATGAAGAGCCTCCGAGCGCCTGATTCAGGTTTCTGCTTTAATTCGAAGGCTGCCGGCTGGTTCTAAGCCTTTGGAGGGGAGGGGAGAGCAGGTGGGTGTGACCAAAGCGGCTGAGTAATAACACACATCACCATGGAGTCAGGCTGGTCACCCGAGGGCGGGGAGGCGAGGAGCCAGAACACCTGTACGCAGTCACACCAGGCTTCTAACACACATATTGTATGAGCCTCTGCTTCAAGGTGTTCATTTGAAAACAGTTTGTAAACATGTCGAAATAATGTGAGCATTTCCGTGAATAACTGGATTATTATCATGTTTGCATCTGCAGAGCTTACAGTGCGTTCCACTCTGGTGTCAGATCTAACCACAGCGCTGATGTTAAACAGCTCTTATCAGAGCAATGACCTGAAGATCAACAGTGACTCAAAAATCATTTCCATTGTAGTTTTGCTTGACCTTGATGCTGCCGGCATGTTTGAGCATGATATTATGTGGAATTATTCAGTTGTCTCTACACTTCAGTCAGTCCTGTTTCAAATCAGCTGAAACATTTTCTCAGGGCTTCATCATTATACACATTCCCACTTGAGAGCATTAAAGTTGCATTAATCAATATTTTTCTATTAACAGTGGATCAATTGACTACCTATAATGTAAAAGGTGTCGCTCGTCGTGATCAATCCACTGAGAATCATCACTCTGCAGTTCATCTCAGCCACATAGCTGAGGGAGAACTCCTTGTTGAAGCTCCTAGTTTTAGTTGTATGACCTGAAACTGTTCACTCGCTCTTCGCGCTATCACCGGCCTTGTTTCCAGCCACAAACTCTGTGAACAACCTCTGATAAACCTCTGCTCTCTACCTGGCCCGCACTAAACAGCAGCTGGCTCATGGCGACCCAAACAGAGCTATAAGGAAAGTCAATATTGGATTTCCGTTCACCAGGTGGACAGAAGCACAACTTCACGTAAATGGTTTCACAAATTACTGAAACTAGTTGTGACGACGCAACTTGAAACACCCACACCGACTTGAAATTGGAGGTGTTAGCATTTCTAATTAATCTTAATAAACATTCATGTTTCTGAAGTGCTCAGAACGTCACCACACGAGCTGATACATGACCCCTCGCGCTGGCAGGGTGTGTTTTTCTGCAGAATGGAAAGGTAAAAGAGGCTGTTTACCTTGATGACGTGTTGGAGGTGTGCTCATTTTCATAACGCCGCAGAGCAGAATGCTCTCTTTCAAAACTGCCCACACAATTAATAGAAAGGCTCATAAAAAGCCAGCGGAGGCCTCTTGTGTACATGCAAACATTCGCCTCCAGTACTGAAAGAAAATTTACCTGCTGAAGCACTTAATGGTTTGGTTTCCAGTGTCATTTCTGGCCTGCTCACTGAATACAGTCCAGCCTGACCGGTCAGGATCTGGTTCTCTAGTGTGTGTGTCTGGCTGTGGTTTGTGTCTGCGGGCTGGATGCAGGGTTTATGAATTTCTTTTGGAGGGATGATGGTCATTTCCTCTAATTTCTCTTTCCTTTTATTGCTGTTTGTGCTCTCGTTTTTTTTTCTTCATTACACTCGTATTCATGTCGCTATATGCATTTCACCATAGCACAGTGAGTTTACTTGGAGTGAAATTCTAATATAAAATATTCATGCTTTACTCCTCAGACTTTGGCCTCGTGTTTGTTGCATAGGACAGTGTGCCATTTGCTTCACGTGAAGTTCACAATCCTTTTAAAACAAAGTTAAAAGAACACTGTGGCAGGCGGAAACGACTAACTCGACCTCAAGAGAACGGAGAACAGGCGATTTACAGCAGCAGAACCCTGGTGATCAATCACAGCACGTTAACAGCTGATCGGAGTAGGTGTGGGTGGGCTTTTCTGAGGTAAATGAATGAATAATAATAACTCATCACAGATTCAGATTCTTTATCAAATCCATTTTATATTACTTAATATTTCAATCTTAAAATCCCAAACTGAACTCCCACACATGCCTTGGTCTTCTTGTGACCTGAAGATGAACTCATGTTCCTTCATGCTAAACTTTACTCCCATACAAACATCAGGAAACAAATTACATGTCCAACACTGAGCTGACTGAAAGGGTCCAGTATCTGTGAAGTGAGTTTATGACTACGTGTCATGTCACTTATGCTTTTCATGCCTTTTCTTTCTATTTATGCACACCCACACCCACCCTTGAGTGCATTATGCAAGAGGCATGAACACGCTGCATATTATTAACCATTCGTGCCAGCAAAAGTCTTTCAGAAAAAAGATACAAAAACAAATACAAGTCATATTCACATATTTTAGTGATTCATCAGTGATCAAAACTGACAGGATAGAGTAAAAGTGCATTTGCTTAGAAAACACAACAGACACAAGAAGAGAAACAGAGGAGGACAGAGGGGAACTTTCCTGAGAAAATGTCACATTAAGGATTTCTCGTTGGTGCCGTGAGTCAGGACACTGGGATGGTGACAACACATTTTAGGAAAACGAAGATCAAGACAGCTGGCCGACACAACAGATGCTCAACTCTAGAACAAATGAGATGCAGGAACCTATGGCTGTGTCAGCACAGGCAGCGTGGCTCAACACACAGCGCTCAAACCTCAAAGGCGTCACCTTCACAGCCTTCATTTCAAGTGTGTTTAACAGTCGTGTAATGATCTCTTAATGTTCACCCAACACGCTGGTATGTGCTGTATGTGGACTTTTCATGGAGAAAAGGACAATGAACCAAGCAATCACATTTAAATCATCCTTAATCGTCTTTAATGGACCATATCCGTGTTTTAACCCTGACATGATGTGCCCTTTACACCACTGCACGACACTTTCCAATGCTACATTTCTTTTTGCTTTATCAAGTTTGTTATTGACCATCCATTAATTTATTATTATTATTATTATTATTATTGTTCTAATGTAACTCTGCTTCAGGTTAGCTGCTTAGCTTACACACTCAGACAAGCCAGATAAAGGTTAGATTTCTGCTTTATTTGTGCGCATATTTTCAAATAGTATGTGTTACTTTAAACTTTTTGGATGTGAACTAAGTTTGGAGAATGTAACATTATCCCGAATATCAGGTTTAGCTGGAGTTGCTGGAATGTAAAGTTTCCCAGATCCAATACGGAGCAGGACAGAGCCGCTAATGTTATCCTAGCATCCTGGACTGGCTCCCACACAGTGGGGAATACTACACAGTGAATGTGCTATCGTGAACAGGGCTTTTTTTGTTTTTTTTTTTTGAATAATGGATGAAAAGATGCTGCCTTTGGAAGTAACAGAGGGTTACTACTGTAGGTAGTAAGCTCGTTAGGCAGCCATGCTAATGTTGGTTACATTAGAGCAGATACACACACTGTTTAATCCATCTCTTACAAGTGCCGTGCCTGGTTCTGGATGTTAAGCTATGAGTTGTTTGGGGGAGGGGTTTCACGAACGGTCAATTGGACATCATTAACCAACACTGGATTCATTTTTTTTCCCGCTGTACTGTGTTCAAATCCCACGTCTGGGCGCTGTGCTCTGGCACAGCTTGTATTCTGCACAGCTGTTAGACTGGCCCACTGCTTTTGTGTTCGCAGGTTCCTGGACATGAGAGGCAAGACAAACACAGGAAAGAAGACACTGGAAGCCTCCCTTTGGTTGTCCAGGGCCAGCCTATACTTGTTTAGCTCCTACCAACAGTGTCCGAGCACCTCAGGTGGCCTGCTTGTCTGGGTGGCTCTTTAGCTTATGGAATTTAACACTGTCCAGCTTCTCGAACCTCTTCTCACAGAACTCGCAGGTGAAGTTGTAGTGAGCCTCTGGAGTGTGTTTCTTCATGTGCCAGTTCAGGGACGCGCGCTGGCGACACTGGTAGCCACAGATTTCACATCTGACAGAGGACGTGGGTGAGGAGACAAGAAGGAAGGAGCAGGAGGGAAAAGAGGAGTGATGATTGTGGGCTGTGCTGTATTTATGAACTTTTATCCTCTAAAATCCTGCTTAATTTTCATTCCTGAATCCATGCGATGAAATGAATCCAAGTTGTGAAGCTGGACCCTCAGTCAAACATGCTCAGTGATAAAAATGCATTATGCTCGGATCTGTTTTCGGCTGTAATAACTTACTGGAGTGGTGTCTCCCCTGTGTGTGTCCGCCGGTGAACCTCCAGGTGATTCTTACGCTTAAACGATTTTCCACATGTCTCACAGATGAAATCTCGGACCCCTGCAAACATATTCTGTTACATCCAGAGGTTTCTGATGACGACACTCAGACATGACACGTGTGTCTTTGTGAGCCCACCTGAATGGATGATCATGTGCCGATGCAGGTGGTTTGACAGGTAGAACTTCTTCCCACAGCCTGGATGAGGGCAAACCTTGGTCCTCCCTTTCCTGTGAACAAGGTTGACGTGATTCTACAAAGAGAGGGAACCAGAAAGATGGTTATTTTAATCTCAGGTAAACAAACTGAAGCTGAAATGTAAAGTATGAACGAAAAAGCTGTTGTTTTACCTGAAAGCTGCTAATGGCTACATAGACTTGACTGCAGCCCTCATATGGACAGTGGAACATCTTGAGCATCCCATCTGCCTCAATGACCGGGCCTCGCCGGTTTCTCTTTGACCTGACACTGCAAAAACAGCCACTGCAGACTTCAGTTCACAAAAACAAGAAGACAATAAGGGGAGTGGATCTCTGCCGAGCTCCTTGACTTCAAATCCCTACCAATGTGTGTGAATGTCACCCGCAGTGGAATTCACCACGCAGAGCATGTGGGCACTAACCTGCTCAGACTCCGCTGCAGCTCTCTGCCACTTCCCAGCTCCAGAGCGTCGACAGTGGGCTGTAGCAGCTGTTTGTCACTCAAACCTGCAGAGAAACAGTGCGAAGACTGATTACGGAACGACTCAAGCAGGTATTGGCTAATTCAACATGTCCGCCCTCTGGAGATGAGGACTGGGTGCTCCAGGACTTCTGTCATACTAGTCAAATCTGGAAGAGCGCCACACAATATACACTATAATATGAGACGCAGATGCAAAGCAGCTCTGCCAGCATCATCCACTGCAGCAAGCTGTTGTATCGGTAACTGAACCCGCTGGCTCCAGCTTTATTTTGTGGCTCTGCAGCTCCAGTGTAACAGTGTGCGGTCATTGTTTTAACACAGTACAAGTTGGCATTTTTGCCAGCTGTTGTTCAACGATCAAACATGAATTTATAACCAATAGCTCGACTGTGTTAATCAAAAATGCCTGGATGGACCCAGAGCCTGTGGTTACCTGCTTTCACTTCAATGGGTCTCAGGGTGTAGAACATCTAAACTTTTACTGTTATATCTCTTGGACATACGTACATGCACTGTATTCTGGTCTTAAGAGTGTCCCAACTTTTTTGGAATCAGGCTTGTAGACTGAATGATAACATGTTTGCCTGGAACATAAATGACTGCCCAGCTATTCATGACTGTGTATACTGTACAGGATTCTTACACAGTGGTGGAAGCAAACTAATCCAGTGGGTCACAGAAAAGGTGGCAGCCAGTGGTTTCAATTAATGAAACAGCTTATCATATCAGCCTGCACATCCCTGCCAGCATCAGGAGTGTAGTGCAGAGTAACAGTTGGTTTTCTTAAGCATCAAACTGGCAATTAAGACCTTTTTTTTTTTTTTGCTTTAACATATCGTTATGAAACTAATGCTGATTGCACAACGTAATGGTTATTGGATAATGGCACCATGTGCAATTATATATGCTCCATATAAGCCTCACTTTAACTGTGCAATTCTGTCTGCCACCAGGTACAATCTCCTGGGAAAATGAAGGCTGACTGGCGATCCTGTCTGGCTGGCACCATTTCTACCAGCTTTCAGGTCTCCATTATAGATTAAATAAATAAATGAACTCACACTTTCGCTCTTAATGTTTTCTTCTACACCCCCCAGCCTTTTTCATTGAGTAAAATTAATAACAAAATTCTTTGTCTTGGCACCCCTGCAACTGGTGGAAGTGACTGCCAAGCTCATCTTCACCTAAAAACCGCCCTTACATCCATGATGATGAGGTCTACACTCTCAGTCTCTACTAATCTGCAAGTCCCACATTTGGATTGAGCCATCCTGTGCACATTTTAAATAGAGCCCAAACAACGCAGAGTCAATTCTGAATGACGCGCACCTGTCATGGAGTCTTCATCCTCCTCTGTTCGGAGTTTGGAATCAGACGTGCAGACCTGGTTGTAGGTGACACCCCCGATGACAGTGCAAGTGACTTCCTCCACGCTTCCGCCGCCCATGTTGAGCTGGATGCCCTCTGATGCCAGGGCCTCGTAGCTGGGGCCAGTGATGATAATTAACTAGGGATGGAAAATCTGGGGTAACTTTTGAGAAAAGAAATAGTACGGTGCATACCGACATCTATGCAAGGTGCTCAATCAGCTACCTGTGAGCCTTCTAGCGTGGTCCTCTGGTCAGGAATCTCACAGCTGGTCACCACAGTCTGCAGAGTCTGAGAGTCAAACAGCTCACTCTGCTCTGGAATGGGAGGCGGGACCGACAGTTCCGGCTGAGCTCTCAGTGGGACTGAGCCACTCAAGCTCTGTGACAGCACAGAGTCCTCGTCCGTCTTCACCAGCTTATCAGCTAGGGACGCTGTCACAGTAACACAGTCGTAACCGTGCGGTACAGTCCTGATCTCTTTGTCTCCCCCTTGCCTCAGATCCTCAGCCTCCTCAGCCTCCTCCTCTGAGGGGATGGAGTGAAATGCTGCAGCAGGGGAGCCTTGCTGTCGCTCCACAACCATCTCCATCTCCCAGACAGGCTGTCCTGTCAGTGGAACATCTTTGGAAGAGGCCTCTACACTGGGCTGGTGGTTCAGAGCTGCAGCCTGTTCTGCCGGGCTCATGGTGTTATTCTGTACCTCAGAAACGTCCATATTTTCTTCCACATCTGCGCAAAGGCAAAAACATGTAAAGAACTTGTTGATCATCAAGGAATTCAGGATGTAGCAGCTACTGATACACATTTAACTACTCAGAAAATCAACAATGAAAGTGAATAAAGTGATCATTCTGCACCTTTGAACTGTTTGTGGGCCTCCTTTCTCCTCTTCCTGCTCACTATGCCTTTAGCCACCGTCACATGTGTTTTTGCTGCATTCTCTCCATCACCTTCTCCGTTCACTTCAGCTTCATGTTCAGAGTCACTTGCCTCCCTCGGTGGTGAGGAAAGGTATTGCACAAATGAGTGGTTATAGTCACACTGCCAGATGGCAGCTGTGGAGAAGTTGGGCTGGGGCTCCAGGGCTCTGAGCTGGGGCTCATGAGGGCAGGAGCGGGAGTGCTCCTGATACCAACACACCAGGCTCTGGAGGCTGGAGACACGCTCCTTCCTGCCTGGGAAACAAGAAAAGTTCGCCGAAGGGACCACTGCAGATGAGTGAAAAGCTGGACTTTCAGAGGATTTTGTCAAGTTCCAATGATATGTGTTGTTTGTGCTTTTTAAGTCAGGTTTTAAGTTATAATTTTGAGACAGAGCAAAAATGGGTTTAATTACGGACTTACTGTCTCACAATTTAAAACTTTTCCGCAAGAAGTCAAAATTACAACTTATCATTTCACTCTTATACTTTATTCTACTACTTCAATATTTGATTTAATCAGAAAAAAAAAACTTTGTAAGGCAAAAATGTGATTATTTACTGACAGCAGTGTTTGGAAATGTAAATATCCAATACAAATATTTAGAAGACAGCGTAAAGACTCTTGCTGCTTTTAAGAGCTGTGACCAAGCTGCATCATCATTTTAATTTATCTGTAATATTATATATAGTATTTTTACTTTGTCATTTCTTAGATTTCTTGTATTCTCTCTCTTTATCTGGTACTTTCTGGCTGTCCAACACAGTTTGGATTTTTGAGGCAAGATTAGTAGTTGGCCTTTGTGAAATGTAAACACTCTTTTGATCTGCACAGCTGATATTTCAAGTCTTGAAGCTATAGATGTAGTAATGTCCACCTGGAATCAGCTGCCTGTTTGCATTCAGTTTTCTCTCTCAGATCCTTTAGCAAAGCAGATTTCAGGGTGAAGAGTTTCAGTAACAGACAACCAGCTATCACACACATCCCAAAGCTGTGACTGATTTATGAAATAGTCCACTCTGTCCATGGCACCACTCACCTTTTTTCTGTTTTACTGAGACTTCTGGAGCAATCTTCTTCCTGAAATGCAAAAACATGTCAACTTGGACAATGACTGCTCAGTTAAAGCAGAATAAAAAACATTCTCAGTGTCGCTAAGGGAAAAGATAACGTTAACAATATCACAGCAGACAATTTGCACGGTCTGATTCGGTTGTGTCAGAGAGTCAGAAATAAATAGGCCATTGTTTTGACGGCACTTACCCGCAGTATTTCTGCTGGTATTTTTCTCCATAGGTGGAGTTGAGCAGGATCAGATACTCTGCCAGTCCAGCATCACTCAGACTGGTCCGCCGGCGGAGCTCACTCCACAGCTTGTGCGACTCTCCCAGATAAACCCTCCTCACATCGTACTTCTTTCGGGATTCAAGGCGCCTCTGAGCTCGGTCGGAGTCTGTGAGTCTGGGTCGTCCTCTGCAACGCCTCAAAACGCCTTTCTCTTGGTCCCCGGCTTGGTCACCGTCCAGGGGAAGTTCCAGCTCTGCTAGGCTGTGCGCCATCTTGGCCATAGCAGCTGATGTTGTGATTACCCGGCATCCCGGAAGTTGTCGGACCTAACAGGAAGCATTGTTACAGACGAGTTTTCTGCGTGTATTTCCACACCATGGATTTGTAAACTTTAACCAAACAGTTTCGAATACAGTCGTGCAACACATGGGTAGGTATCTGTCAAAATGCTGAGGGAAAATACTTCTGTGTGCACCGGGAGCCGCGGTACGTTCCGAAGCGGAACGGTACAGTACTTGAAGTGTTTTCCACACGGACCGCAGTAGCACGAGCACAACGTGAAACATGTAAACAGAAGCGGGAAGCTTCGGCGTAAACATCGTTATCAGAGGACACGTCAGGAGAAAACGTGTTTCAGTCATGACAGACATTTTAACGCTTGTGTTTAATACTTTTACGTCACAAACGGACGTAAGGAAAGACCTGAAAGTCACTCCTCCGTCACCGACAACATGCAGCGCTCTGGTGGTCGGAGACCAAAGCATCAGCCGCTCTGTGCTGCTGCTGGCGGCCGTGACGGCTGCCTCAGAGATGGGGATGAAAGTTATGTTCTTCACGCAGACACAAATACAGAGCCTTCCGGCTTCTCTGCAGAAATGTGTCCCCAGTCTGAGCCCAGAGTGTCTGAAGGTAGAGATTACTTTTCTCTAGGTTATTAGAAATGGCCTGTACGGTGTAACTAATGGATGTCTTTATGGTAAATCATTTACGAGTGCTTTATATATTGATAAACCATTTTTGAAACCGATGTTTAGATCATCATGGACTCAAGCACAGTTTTTTGCATTTTGCTTGATCAATAACTTGAATTCATCTATTGATAAAAGTGATGTCAGTTAGTTGACTAATTGTGCAAACATTTCGGAACGTCGCTTATCATAATATGTCAGATGTTTAAGCAGAACACATTAAGCATAAAACAGTACGGCAGCAGTGGTGCTTGACTCGTTGGAGTCTTTGTCTTATGTGATAAGAAACTGAATATATTTTTTGGACAGAAGACACTGGTCTCTGGCAAACTGTGATGGGCACTTTCATGCTATTCTTTGACATTTCATAGACTAAACAATCAAATTACTGACCAGCTACTTTGACTCATTCAGTTTCTTTCTTTCTTTTTTTTTTTTTTTAAGAAAATCAAATTTTCCTATCCCAGGACAGTGGAGGAGCTGCTGCAGCAGGTGGCCAGCCTTCACGAGTCCACCAACACGTCTCCCACCCCTCCCTCGCTGATCATAGTCGACAGGCTGGAGGGCTTCCTGTGTGCCCCTGGAGGTGGCAGCCATGGTGGATTTCACCCAGGAGAGCAGTCCTGTGCTGCACACCTGTCTGCGCTGCTGTGTGACAGTGCTGCCTTTCTCACACGTCTCCTGAAACAACGCTCCTCAAGCTTAGCCCCCTGCCGTCTCATCGCGTCTTTCCAGTCAGAAGATGACAGTGGGCAGACCAGCCGTGAGGCCTCCGCCACAGATCCCATCCTTGATGTCCTTGATCGCTATTTCCGGGTGCGCTGTACACTGGACCAAGACAGGAGCTATGAGGCTGCAGCAGCTGGACTACAGGAGGCATGGCACATTTACCTTTCTGGGACGGGCATCGCAGAGGCCTCTAGTGCCAAAGACCTTAAGGATGGACCAGATGGAGCCCAAGAGTGGCAGCTTTTCATTTTCCCTGATGGTTTAATGGAGTTTAGGTTGGTTTAAAAATGTCTGTATCAAAGATGGGTGGAGTTTTTATTCATCCAATATTTGTTAAGACTCCTCTGACATTTGATAAAACCAGCCACTCACCAAACCTTGTTGCCTCATCACTGTTAAATCACTGCATGATGTAAACTGCTGCTCACGCTTTCAGATATCAGTTAACAGCACCACAGTGGTAGTAGATGTACAACATTTAATGCGTTAAAATTTCACATGACCAAAAGCTTTATCAAACGCAGTATAAACACAAACACAATACGATCTTACACCAAATCACAAAGACACTGAGGAATGGGATACTTGAACAGTGGTTACTTGCATTTTTGACTTCCTGAAACCAAGCAAAGACTACTTGCAATCCCCCCTAAAAGAAAAAAAAAGAAAATGTCGACAAACACACTGTACATTAAAATAAACATATTTTTGTAAAGCATATTAATGTATTTTCTTCTTTCTCATCTACTGAGTCATCTTGTGACCCCACAGTTTTATCTGCGACCCTTTAAGGAGTCCTGTTCCTCAGGTTGGGAACCACTGATTTACAACACTGGAGCGACTGGTATTTGTTGGAATCAAGTGGATGATATCACAGTTAAAGTGTTTTACAAATCAGAAAAAAAAAGATCAGAATAGCATTCTGAATGTGACCAAAGTATCACTTGACTTCTAAATAAACTACTAATGAGGACATTTTTATTAAAATATTCATCCAAAGAAGATTTTCACCATGTGAGTGTGACAAATGTAAAACTCTTTCTCTTTGAATGTATGTTACATAATAGAAAAAAAAAAAGCCAAAACAATCTGTGATCTACAGATGTGAAACAGCGGTTATGAAAGAATAACATTTTGTTTTTATCGTCTTTGGTAAGTCATGAACTGCTGTTGTGAAAGGAGACAGCCAGTGGGTTGTGGGTTTTGGGCTTTAAACCCTTGTTTCTTTTATGTGTCACACTATGCTATAACAATTTCTACATAAATATGCAATAGAAATGTAGTTATATAACTTTTAGAAGAAAATAATTTCAGTTAAAAGATACTTTCTGAAGACACAAATACTAGCAAGCATGAAAAACAGAAACTCGGACAAGAAATGTTTTGAATAGAAATGATCAGGTTAATAACGAGCTTAACATGGTCTGCTCTTTAGACTAAAGGACTAAAAACAACTTTGACAAGTTCAAGACTTCATAAACAACTACAGTTAAGCAAGAATGAATACTGCCTTAAAACCTACAGTAGTAGTTATTTGACTTATTTTGTTTCAGGTTTCTGTGTTTGGGAAATGACTTCAACTGACTGATTGTCCTCTGAAACAACTGTGATAAGATACAAAAAAGCATCACAATAGTATTTACAAATACAGTGAGTATCTCCAGATTTAAGAAATGACATTGATGACATGATGAGTGATTTCATTTTGCAGGTATTTTAAGGTAGAAGGCTGACAATATTATGGATTCTTTTATTGTCAGCAAACCCAAAAGCCAACAACTCCTACTTAAGACGTAACTCTTTAAAAATGGGTCTGAAATATGTAGTTTAATTAAAAAAAACAAAACAGCTGGGCACTGTAGTTTTTAGCAAACATTAGTCAGGCAAGTAGACAGGAGTACCTGTGAATTTGACTCAAAAAACCACCGTACTCATGTTCATCTTAATGAACATAGCGCAACCACACAGTGCAATGGTTGACTGATTCATATATTGCCAGTTGCTCTTAGTTTCCTAGTGGCAAGTTTAGACCTGGAGGTTGATATGAACGCTTTTTACAAGTCAGAATCTTGCAACCACGATAAATCCAATATGACATGAATGCTATGTGAGTGCAGCCATACAGAGCTGCAATGGCTGTAGACAGAAATGCAGTGTGTCATAGTGGAATAAACTACATCGGGTTTTGTCTACACAGGCAACATTTGAAGATGGATTGGTTCATTGATGTTGGTATCTGTTGAAAATGCCAAAAAATCTAGAATATCAACAGCCCTGCCATTTAAGACGTACCAGAGGAACAGGGGAAGAGCATTGGCCTGTATTGTTCACAATCTTCCATTTCAGGATGTCTACTCTGGATTTTAACCAAATAGGCATTCTTTCATTCAAGCTTGAAAATAAGTGCACTTAGCTCAAATATGAACCAATTACTGCGGACACATGCAAACTTGAATTTTATTGAATTCTTAAAAAAATGCTCATCTGATCTACTGGATAGGATACTTACAGATCAGCATGCAGACCTTTGCACAGAATATCAGTATTTTGGTGTAAATCATAGCTGCCATGTCGTGTATTGGCTTTGTCCTGTACAGATCAGGGATGATTGGGATAAAGTAGTAGAAATGATGTATGTTCATCAAGTGGACTCTTCTTCCTGAGTCCTGTAGCTTACACTTTGGTATCAGTCAGCTCCTGAACCCTTGGTACACCTTTCTTAACAGTTAAAGAGAGGCTGTGTAGCTTTTGGTGAATATTCAAATAACCTTCACTGAGCCTGCTTCAAGCTCAGTCCATATGCAGTCTGTCCAGCTGAGCCCCTTTTCAGCCGTCATCATGGACAGGGTGCTGCCTTGACAGGAAGGGTCTCCTATGAGCAGGGATCTCGTTCTTGTACTCATTGGCATAGATCGCCACTTTTCCAATGTCGTCTACTCTGCTCATGGGGCTGTAATCCATAGAGACCCCAGAGTCTGCCACTGCCATGTAGGTGTACCCAGGGCCTTTGGGCATCCAGAAATGGTTTGGGTACTCAAAGCTGGACTGTGATGAAAGACGACCAGACCCAGAGCTCTGCTGAACGGATCCCAGGTCAGAGTGAGATTCACACGATGTTGTCTTTCTGGAGGCAAAAAGCACCTCAAGGGGTAATGTTTCCTCAAGAATGTCATCCAGCTGTTCGTCTTCGCTGCGGTTGTTGGCATTGAGGGTGACGTAGGCATCTTGAGACTCCAGCAGAGAAGACTGGGAGCAGGGAACGGGGTTCTGGTGGAGCGCCCGTAAGCGGTCCATCAGCCAATGGTCATGTGGTGTGGCTCTCCATCCTTCTGTCAGAGCTGAATCACCCCTTTCCAATGGGTCTCTCTCATCGAGCCCTTTCCTTATATTCTTGTCCTCCTTTCTGCTTGTGGTCAAAGGTCTAGAGGCCTTGGGTGGCAGAGGTGGGGACGGCAGTGAGGGGCAAAGGCTGAGCTCTGACAGGACTTCCAGAGGAGAGGGATATTCTTCAGAGCTGAAGAAAGCTGGAGTCAGCCATACGCCTCCGTTTGTCTGCCCCAACCACTCCTGTACAAAAACACAACAAAGATTCATGAAACTCTGGCTTTGACTTAGAATTCAAAGGAGTCACTCTCCTATAAAGCCATTAACATTAACAACATTAACAACACAATAACATTTATGTTATTGAGTGAAATGTCTGAAAAGTATTGGATGAATTACCCTGTTAAGTACAGACATTCATGGTCCCCTTATGGCTGAAATGTCACAATTTTAGTGTTCCCTTTACTAGCACCACCCCAGTTCTCTAACAAATATTAGCATGCTAACTTGCTAAACTAAGATGGTGAACAACATGGTAAACGTTTTACGTGCTAAACACCAGCATGCTTGTTGACGTTAACACTTAGCACAAAGCCTTGTACCAGTACAATCTTGCAGAGCTCCAAGACACTTGCTTTGCTCTTACCTGGAAATTCCCACCATAAATAGTAAAAAGGCCTTGGAACCTGCTGTCAGGAGTTGGAATAGCTGGCCAAATCTTCTTTACAAGAAACCTGAAAAGAGCACAGATGTTGAAAACACAAGTCTACTTTGTCTTTTTCCATTAATCATTTCTGTGAAGTTCTGACAACAGTAACCAAAACATTTTCATGCCTAGTACATAAGCTACATGTTCCTGGTTGACTGACCTGCGATGTGACAGGAGCATAGTGAGAGACAGTCCGATGAGGACAAAGGAGATGATGAGAGTCAGGGACACAATGAGTAGATCGAGTTCTGGTGAAAGCACAGTATGGGAACACACAAGACAAAAGAATAAAAACAATGCACATTGTATCTTTGCATGTGCAGTGAAAATACAGGACCACATATTCCCTTCCAAGGGCTACCTATGCTGCTGTGGATATGTGACACATTTTGTATTGTAAATTTGCGAATAAATACACACCTGCGGGCAGTGTTTCCATGAACACCGGGTCACTCCAGGCACTCCAATAGCCATTATAACTAATCCCATCCAGCTTTACACGAACTCGCACCTTGTACTTTGTACCTGGCTGCAGGCCTCTAAGGATCAACTCTGAGCTCGCTCGTGCCACCTCTACCTGTAAAACAGTCCTCATCTCATCAATACAGATTTGTCCACCTACTATTCACAAAATCTGCCAATGAAAGCTTTATCCAACCCCCAACATATCAGTGAGGCCATGGAGGACATTGAAATAACCACCATACCTGTCCCACATGGCTGTCCGCCGTAGCGTAGCTGACCTCGTACATCATGCTGTCGTCCATGTACTTGAGAGGGGGAGGCACCCAGCTGACATTCAGCTGGCCTTGATGACCTGTGCTGTTCACGGTCACATTAGCTGGAGGGTCCAGTAGAACTGCAGTGCAGATAGACAGGAGGTAGCTTGTTAGGGAGGATTTTGAAAGAAGTCGAGGAAAGAGTATTCCTTAACGAAAAAATCTGCGACACCCTGAAACACCGCATCAGTCAGTTACATTCCCTGATGTCGCATGCATGTTTGGCACGTGTCAGTTGATATGGCAAACACTGGAGTGACTATGTAACTGCTGGAGTGTTTACACATCCAGTAGATACATAACAATATTAACACTGATTTGTAGTGTAGCATTTGTGTCCACTTGAATAATACAAATTCAATATTCACTCTCTTTTTAGCTCTGTTTTTGTTCTCCACCATCTCCCGACGTTAATTTCTGGCTTTTTAGCAGCTAAATGCTCAACTATGTTCACCAGCTAGTCGCCAACTTTGTCTGTCCGCTGTGTTGGTGAACTGAAAAACATCTGCAGTATAATGACTCACAGAGAAGCTCGATGAGAAGGCTGCGATTGTGGATCAGTATTCCCTCTCGATGAACCTTTATGTCCATTTGGACAAACATCTGGGTTCGGTTCAGATGGCAGACGAAAAGCCTCTTCCCACCTGCTGCAGGGAGGGCTCTCAGCGGACACCTGCTGCTGTTTTCATTCCTGTTGGGGCCAGATGAAGACAGATGTACTGTGGTCTTAGAAAGGGCTTTTATTCATCTATTTATTTTTAATGTGATAATTATACTGATACAACATCTAGACAGATATATTTGTGTTTTATTAAACATCAGGTTTCTAAAGCAGTTTGTAAAAACTGTTTGTAACCCATAAATTACAAGCTCCCTGGTTCATCAACTCCTAAATAGTTTTACTTGTGGCCTATTGGTTGCAATAGAAAAAAACTTAGTATATGAATGTCACCTTTAAACAACTACATAGTAACCATAGTGGACACCACATGGCTTCTTCTTATACACTGTCCTGGAGTGAATGTGACTTACTGGTAGGTGTACGTGAAGGAGTACTGATCCACAGAGCCGGCCCTCTCCTCATCTTCCTCCCAGAAGCATGTGAAGTCTTTCCTGCCTTCAGCGAAGCACTTGGGGTTTGCTGGCTCTTCCTTCAGCATCATAGACACTGAGGAGGTGAAGTTAGGGGTGTAACAGACAAGTATGAGTGTAGCCAAAGGGTTTTTTTTTTTCTTTGCTTACTATTGTCATCTTAGACATGATATCCAATCATCTATATTGACAGAAATAACGTGGTGTATCCAATAAAGGTTTTGAGAGATAGTTATGGTGTTATTTTAACGGTAACAGTATGCAAAAATGTTACCTTACCCTTTTTTTCCAAATCTCGTGCGCCCTGGACAACGGAAGGTGTTCGCGTGGCGCAGAATATCACGTAAAGTGCCAGCAGTCGGCTCAGATGATGGCATATCATCCTTTTGTCTTCTTTGTGAACAGACAGACTTTGGCGTTTTGTTGTCCGCCTACATAACTAGTGAATAACCTGCCTCAAACGCGTCTGCTGCAGTTCTCGCCCGGGGAGGTCTGTTTTTTTGTTTAGATACCATGGATAGCGCGACGTGGTTACGCGCCTGCTTGTGAGCGATAAGGTGTGTACGGCCGAGCTGTTTACTTTCTCCTACAGTCAGTGAAGGAGAGGTGGGGGCAAGATCAGCCTTTCAAAACTCTTTACTCTCTTGTCAATGGGCGGGAATCAGGCGCTCATTGATGTTTACGACTTGTTTGTGCCGCTGTGCAACGAGAGCCTTTCACTTGCGCCGTGCGTAAAAGCGCGCAAATGTCGATAGATAGATAGATAGATAGATAGATAGATAGATAGATAGATAGATAGATGGGTTTATGCCAGATTATATGGGGAAGAAAAATCTACTACTTTATCTAAAATAATAGATAAAAAATATTTTTCTATTTTTTATTAATGGGTATGTCCAGAGCACCTGTGTCGTGGGTGAAGCTGAAGCTGACGCCTTTCATGATGCCATTTGAGGAGGCGGAGCTCAGATCCTGGCTGGCCCCGGGCCACTTTAATCCCTGCTTGTGCCCAAGTAACGGAAACCGCACTCACACACCTAAACAGCAGAACCAAACGGTTTCTTATCTACTCACTGCACTCACATGTTTTCTTCGTTCGACCAGCACTATCAGGGCTGCAGACGTCCCTGTTTCTTCATCCATGATAAGTAGCCTAGGGGGGGCGTAGCGGCCCATCCCCGTCAGTTTAAATGCAATGAAACGTTTCTTTACATCATACCAGAGGGGATAAGTGAAGGTGCTGATGTCAAGAAAAGCTGTATTTCGTTCACATGACGACATTCAGCTACAGATGATGACATCTTTCAACATGCTTAATTGAAATCAACTCCACAACAACCAGTTCTGTGAAAATTAAACTCCAGATAAGTCCAGTTTGGAAAGTAAATAGGGGCCCTGCACAGGAAAGGTAGCTGTGTGCCACTGACCACGGTGAGCGGAAGAAGAGGATGAGGAAATCTGTATTGTTGTGGAGGACAATGGCAGAGTGTGGTTTCTCTGGTTTGTCAGATAGCACGTAGGATGAATGGATGATATATGGCCATAAATTACACTTTAGAAGCTGCTGTCACCACAAACACTTCCCAGTCATGTTGGACAATTTGTGACTGATTTGGTAAAAAGGACTGAAGACGTAGATTGAAATTACACTCTAGTTTCTGTAATGAATATATTCATTATTTTAATGTACACATTTCAACATATTCAGTTTACTTTTGTGTATAAGATGCATTTTCTCACAATGCTTCCATTGAACACATCCAGAGCTAAAGGGTTCAAATGATCTGATCTTCAATCAGTCAGGAATATAAGACATAAAAACAAATGGATCGTGAACATAAGGAAGAAACACCCAAGACTAACCGCTCTGAATGCTACAGACATATTTGTACAAAAGCATCAGAGTCAGTAGTTTTTCAATATGGCAAATGCAGGACAAAGTGGTTAAAAAATCAGTATCAGTGGGAGTTTTAGCACATTCAATATGTATTCAAGCAACAGCCGCCACTGTAAGCTCCTTTAGTGAAACTACCACAGATATTATATGCTCTCTGCTGTCTATACATTGCAAACCTGCACAGTGCATCATACACAAATGTTGTAATACAAATGTAGTGTTACAAGTCCCTGGCCTTGCACACAGCTTCCATGTTAAACCCTGCATGACAGCTCAACGTGGTGCAGATGACAGGATAATATCAGCTATCTGATATCAGCAAAGCTATATCACTATTCAGCAGCACAGGCCGGCAGGAGAGATAACTGACCACAGGCTTATACGACAGTAGGCAGTGAGCTGACCACCAGTTGTGACCCCAACCCCCGAGCTGTGTGGAGCTACGATGGGCTTTGGCAGTGCAACGAGAGGCTGCTATCATGATGCAGAGGTTGTGGTTGATACTAACTGACAGTCAGTAGTCAGCACGTGGACGGTGATGGTCAAATGGCACTGGGCACTGTAAATGACAACTAACAGAAAATAATAGCCAAAAAAAAAAATGTGTACCTTAGTTTTGTTTTGTTCTGTTTTTTTTTTCATTCCTGTAATCCAAAGTCACTTCCAATTTCGGCTTCATCAATCAGGACACAGGTTTCGGCAGAGGGAGGCTGACTGTTCAATACTGAAACGTCAAAAAAAAAATGTATAAAAGGAACAAAAAAACCCCCAAACTATTAAATGTACAGTTTAACCGATGGCAAACGTAACATGATGAAATGAAGATAAAACCTCACTTTATTCACTTCAATGTCAAGATGAGACATTACAGTAATGGAATATGTAAAGTGACACACTCTTAACATTGTGCACCTGCTCATTGCTTTTCTTAATAGTGGCAACAGCACAGTTGACGCCTAGACTTCAGTATTCTTCCCTTTCTGAGGACACACACTCTCTCTCTCTCTCTCTCACACACACACACACACACACACACACACACACACACACACACAGTGCTGCTCCACAAAACAGTCATAATGTCAAAACAAACCAAAAAAAGATAATTCACCACTTTGTAAATACTCAGTTATTAAGCATAGTAGGTTTGCCGCGCCAACTGCTCTGCCATGCTGCAGTTGGGGGAGCAGTGTGTGTGTGCGAGTGTGTGTGTGTGTGTGTGTTTGCTGAGAGAGAGGTGGTTTTAAAGAAAGAGTGGCACAAAGGGGTGAGTGAGGACAGGACACAGGGCAGGTCATGTGACAAGTGTCACCAGTGTTAAACGACTTCCTCGTTCGAGCACACTCGCACTGTAAGAGGCTCAACGTTTACCACAGCCCTCCAGACGTCTCTGCATAACTGCACAAGAGCAGGCTTCAGCAGCCTCCGAGAAGCACTGAGGGACAGAGGGCAGCATGAGACTGGCATTAAGACTCAAGTCAAGATGAGCTGTTTAGCTTACCTTATCTTAGCGCAGGGGGAAACAGCTAGCGTAGCTCTGCCCAAAGGTAAAAATGTCAAAAAGTTATATCTTATTAGTTTATTCATACAACAAATTATGCTATTCTGACAGGGATACCCGATCCATGTCTTCCCAAGGACACCTCTCCTTGTTTTACATAAGGTTAATGCTGTTTGTGCATTATCTCTGTTCAAATGAAGAACATTAACATGAAAAAGTCTTTGTGATGCCCTAAGCTAACAGACTTCTGCAATTCTTGCAAAACAAAGCCAATATGCAGATTTCCCAAAACAAACTATTCCCAAACCCTGCAAAGCTAAATATGCCTTTGTTTGAGGCATACATCAATTAAAGAAGGCTGTACAAAACTGATACAGTCTTCTTTCCTTCGATCAGTTGTGAACATGGAGTGCCCTTAATCAAAAAGCACACCACTCTCTGAACTGTCATTTGGCAGCTACTGTGGCATTTTCTTCTATGTATCTACCAAAAATAACTTTCTAAATAAATCTGAGGGACAAAAAAAAGGGCCTAAAGTTGTAGAGACATCATTCATTCGGTATAGTATGGTTTAAATATCTGATCACGAGAGACAATCAGATCATAAGTATGTCAATAAATGAGCTCAACACATGTAGAGTGTCCACTGTAGTAGTAGTAGTAGTAAGGCAAACCTCAGTACACATACTGTATGAAAAAAAAACAAAAAACAATGAATGCCAAAAATACAGCAATCAACAGACCCTACTTGGCATCACTAGCTTCTAGCTATCTGCACAAATATTTGGCAGAGGAAATGAAAGCCAGCCAACGAATGTTTCAGATACAGTACATTTAAAATGTGAAATGGGCAGCAGGGATCAAGGCGACTGATGTGGTGGGTGGACAAAACACAGAACTGATGGGTCAAGGCCACAGAGGCAGAGTAGGCCTCTTTGAGGGAAAAGACAGAAAAACATGCCTGGGGAGGAGAAGGGTCTGACAGCACTGATGAAGAACATCTCAGCTAGCTGTCCTTTGGTTCATGCTGTGCTGTGTGGAAGAGGCAGAGCTGGGCGGTGCTGGAGTGATGAGAGAGGAGGAAGAGGTGCTGCCCTTTGCATGGTTGAGGCACAAAGAAGGAGTTGGTCTTTATGTCTGAGCATCTGTGTGTGTGTGTGTGTGTGTGTGTGTGTGTGTGTGTGTACGTGTGTTAGGGGCCTCGTTACAAAGGCAGGTGGTTTAGCAAGCACAGCCCCCTTGGCTGTCTGAAGTGGAGTCTTTAAGGCCCTGGCTCCCGTGGTTGGATATGAGGTTGATGTCTCCCTCCATGCTCTCGTTCATCTTCTCACAGATGACATCCACCAGACGCTCAAACACCTGCTTCACATTGATGTTGTCCTTAGCGCTGGCCTCGAAGAACTGGAAGCCTGAGGGGGAGCACAACATGATTTCATTTCATCTATGTACAAATACAGTGGATGTATGCGTCTTAGAATAAACACAGATATCATGCATGCATGTGTCCAATATCTGTAGAAGTTTTACAATGAGACAAAACTGTTTAAAAAAGGGAAAAGGAGATTTTTTACCGAGCTCCTCAGCCAGTCGCTGGCCGTCCTCTGTGGGTACGAGCCTATCATCCTCGAGGTCACACTTGTTACCAACAAGGATCACCTGAGCATTATCCCATGAGTATGTCTTAATCTGTGTCGCCCTGTAGGACAGACATAATGTTTAACAGACTGCGTGATTTGTGTGACTGCAGGTCACAAAAAGATCCATTCAACTCTTTTTGAGATAATCTAAATTACAACTAAATGACAAATGGGTCAAACACATCATATCCTGGTGTTTGTATTAATATATAAAACTGTTCAAAAATGTCCAACTCACCAGTCCTGAACTGCGTTGAAGGAGTCCTGGTTAGTGATGTCATACATGAGCAGGAAGCCCATGGCTCCTCTGTAGTAGGCTGTGGTGATGGTGCGGTAGCGCTCTTGCCCTGCTGTATCCTGCATTTACACACACACACACACACACACACACACACACACACACACACACACACACACACACAGACACAAATATATTTATGCTATGCTTCATACATGTTATATTCATCAAGGTCAACAAAACCAACAGAAATCCTCAGTTCTCCTGTGATCATTCAGTACACGATTTGAAACCACAAGGGGGCAATATTATCTAACCACAGCTTGCTGCTGCAACGCTTATCTGTTACAGCTGTGAGATGCCACTGCCACAGCGTAAGAGCAGTGGATCCATCATTTAGCAATTAGAGTGAGTGGTCTACTTCAACGGCACTGTCTAATTCTAGCACTTTGTCAACACCATCATGTTCCAAATCAGTTAACTGGAACTTGAACTGGATGTTATTTAACACTATTAACTATATAAAAGTGGATATTGTTACAATATTCTTTTCATACAATTCAGCTTTAAAGCTTTAGATGTGGTCAATGAAAAGCTTGACATTTCCGCCATTTATCTATTAGTGGCATGGCACCTGCAGAAGTACTCTACTGGTTTAGTTAATAAGTGATAATGGTGGGATGGTAAACTATTACTTCACTCTCAAACTGACACTGATTAACATAACACCCACTCCTACATGAGGAGAAGCTTGTAATAAGGAATTCGAGTCATTAGAAGCATTTTCTAATTAAAATAAAGTAGGTAAAAAACTGAAGAAGATGCTTATGGATCCTGTGCACTGGGAAACATATGACTGCATTCTGTGAAGCCTTCCTGCTTCATTACCACATCAAAATGTCACTTGCGCCATTCCACACAATCGAGCAGAAGACGGCTTTCAGATGTGAGCTCCTGCCACAGTAATTTCTCATCACACCAGGCCTTCTGGTTCGCATCAATAACCAGCCAGCAAGAAGAAACACACAGATGACAGAAATGCGAACGTCAGAGTCAGAGGAGGACTGGCCACTGTGCGGTGTTGCCTCCCAGCCACACTGAGTTTAGGCGTCTTCTAAATGAAGGTAATGTGTGATGTCACAGTTGACGGCTCCAAATAATTTGGCGGATGCTCAAAGCAAAAAGATGAAACAGGTAGACTGAGTTAGCAGAGCAACTCCCCTCCACTCTCACGGTTACTTGGTAACCTGTCGCAGTCCTTCATTTGCATCAGGGGGCCTGTGTGTGTGTTTCTGTGCTTGTATGATGTTTTCCTCACAGTGAGGAGGAGGAGGAGGTGTGGGTTGTCTGGGTAACCTGAGACCATTGAGGGTTATGAATGTTCCATTACAGCCAGGACTGCTCCGGGTGGTCAGCCCAAATGATCCTTCTCACTTTACAAAATGGGCAAGACAGAGAGAGGCCTGCTGCATAAATCCTTCTATCAGAGACAGCAGAGGGGAAAAAGCACTGCTCTGGTGTGATTTATTCTTTTATTCTTTCCAATGTCACAGTCAGAGTCTGCTTTCTGTCCCAGGTTCTTTTTGTTTTAATAACCTGTGAAATATTCCAGGTCCATCTTTATCTCATCCACGCAGAGATGAGCAAATATTTGGCAGTGCACTGGGACATCTAACCCAATAGACAGTCTGCAGGGTTGCTATAATCAACCCCAGCCAGTAAACAAAAGCTGCTCCTTCATGTGTATATGTATGATGACAGATAAGGAAGGGGTTGAAATCAGGCCTCTGCGTGCTCTGACGTCACTGGGACCCTGATATTTAAACATGCGTCACCTGCGTTTCTATTAGCTGCCAACACAAAGCAGTGGCAATCATCCCCTGGGTTACCACATGCAACATATGTGTGGGCGTGTTTATGCAAAGTGTGCAAAAGGTGTGTGTGTTTGTTCAAAGATCAGAAGCATATTTCCATGACCCAAAAAGGGGGGATGTAAACAATACGTGCACACAGTGCGAACACGTACTGTTTACATGAAAGCTTGAGCTCTGCCTATTAATGTGCAAGGGCCATGCAGTGTGTTATCAGGGTAGCCTGTTTCCATGATACGTAAAGGGAGGCTAGCAGCTGGCAGAGTGGAATCATCAATAATACTCTTTGTCTGAGGACCTGGTGAAATTGCTTACAGATGGTGTTCAATGGGAGCGAACATGAATTTAACAGGCATGAAATTTCAGAGTTGATTATTAACACGACATGGAGGAGGACTTGAATTCAGACATGCCTGCTGGTCCCACACCCTTTAAACACACTGTTGAAACAGCACCGCAGTATATCTTCGTTATGTCTCTGTCAAATGCTGATAGGGAACTTCCTCTGCTTCCTGAGCTGAGGAAATAGCAGCTCTCTTTGTAATTCAACAGCACCACCAGTTGTTATGTCAAGGCCAGGCACACACAATAAGCACACCTTCTCAAAATCCGACTAGTCACACAACTACCCAAAGCACATTGCAGAGTCATTATGGTTAATTCTGTGGCCCTCTTCGTCAGCTGTCAGAATATCACACACCACTTACACTGCATGTGGTTTTACCGAACCACATGCTTGGTTGGGTAGGTGAATGTGTGTTTTGGCGTGGACTCCTCTGCTGCTGATTCATCCCGGTCACCATTAGTTGTATCATACAGTGCCCCACACTTTGTTGGTTCAAATGAATCATCTGTTTGCACAGCCTTAACAATGTACATCAATAGGATCTGTGGTGTACTGTGAGGAATGAGCGGGTGGTGGAGAGATAAATTAAGGATACACTTTATAGTAAAGTGGAAAAGCCCTACAGTGAATACAGCCATTAAATGTTTTATTCAAACTGTTGATCTAGCTTGATCTAACTGTTTCTCACTACGGTTTCCCCTTGTGTCCAGTCTTCAGGCTAAGCTAACCAATAATGACCAATAATAATTACCATATATACATGAGAGTCGTGCAACCAGCTTAGTATTAAATTTCTGTAAAGTTGGGGTATGAAAAAGAGAACAGACCAAATCAAAACTGACTTTTTGTGCCTTGCAAAAACATCCCACATTTCCTATAATTCATATAAATCATGGTTTCCGTTAAACTCATCATTAAGTCCAAGATGAGATAACCCTCAAGGCATCATCACAAAGCCCCTTACAGAGCCACTGAACACATTATCAACACATTACTGACCGTTTTCCTGAGGAAACTAACTTTTATGACTTTAAGCAGAACTTGTTCAAACTCTAATGGCTGGCATTCACCTTACTTGCGTAGCAGCCTTTTAAATTGTGAGTTACAGCAATTGCTGCGTGCTTTGCTGCAGTGTCACTAAATAAACAACCACAAACTGAAATAAGGCATTGACAAATTCTCAAAACTCATGACAAGATGTGCTACACACATGAAAAACTGAGTTAACAAAGAGGAACAGTCGGACACAGTCTCACGCAGACAGACCAGCACTACCACTGCAACACACATACGCGTAACAACACAAACTGCAGCTGAATCAACAGCTGAAGGTCAACAAAAAGACACATTCTGACTTCTCCTGTGCAGCCTCACAACATATCATAACTGATTCTATATTTGAAGAAGAAATATTACCCCAAAACATGCAATGAAGGATACAGACGTTTATCGTGATCAAATTAAAACTGCATGAGCAAATTATTATCTAAATCCACAAACCATGAATCTAGAGCAGCAATAATCACTATTTTTACAATTACAATGGGTCAAACGACCATGTAATGTGGGTGAAACCCACAGAGCATTAACAACGATTTGCAGTTCTCATCAGCTTTATGGAACTTTTCAGCATCCTACACTTCTGTTTTGACTTTATGAGTCACAACTTTACTTTTAGTGTTTCAGTCTTACTGTCCTCATAGCATCATTTTCATCCACAGCAGACAGCAAAAAAAAACTTATCCCAATGTACATTATTGTTCCTGCCCAAGAAACAGCAGACAGACAAAGGTAGCAACCCACTGTTGAACATAGAGGAACATTTAGCTGCTAAAAAGATATTCATGGAGTCCAAAAACAGAGTAAAAAACAACTCCAAATAAATGAAACTGTGCTTTGTACCAGATGTAAGTATCGCGTATGCTAACACATTCACCACATCAACGTAAAAGGTGATCGTGTGTTTGTACTGTGTTCACAAGCCAGTTTCTGCTGCCCCAAAGTGGCCTAAAAATCAATTATTGCGGATTCAATGGAGGGCAGCATAACTCCAGATCTGAGGCAAGACAGTTTCTAATTGTCTCTGAACCCTGATCTCCAACTGGGCTCTGTAGCACCAATTAAAAGTATGGAAATATGACACCCTTTTACTGCAGTACATCCATCTTACTTATACAAATATGCAAATATGCAAGTACCCTTACCAGATAAGGGAGGAAGAACGTGTATGAAACCATGAGGAAGTCATGCTTTTTACACTTGCACAATTCACAAGCTAAACTTGCACAAGGGCCAAACCCACAATTCTAGACAAACCTGGTCTTCACAGGCCATCCCTAAATTGGCTGAAAGGGTTTTCTTGGTACTAACAAGCATTTCACATGCGATAATTTTCTTTATCTGGTGTTTTATTTTATTTACATTGAAAGCAATAAAATCTAAGAGACTGGAGCTCCCACTTTCCTTAACAACTACAATTTAAATTAAATGCACATGGAGGTGGAGTGTAGAACAGACTGAGAGAGGCAATGAACTCCTCTATATTACTTTACAGTAAACAAGCATTAATTGTTGTGGCTGTAGTTTGCCAGCCAAAGCCTGTTGTTTACTTGTCTGTTTGCCTATGACAAATGGCAGTGTGGTAACACAATGCAATACAACAAATAAAAACAACAATGTATCACAGCTCTAATCCACTCACCCAGATCTGCAATTTGATCCTCTTGTCATTACGGAAGACAGTCTTGACCTTAAAGTCGATGCCCACAGTGCTGACAAAGGCGGAGGTGAAGGAGTCGTCTGCGTAGCGGAACAGGAAGGAGGTTTTTCCCACACTGCTGTTGCCAATGATCAGCAGCTTGAACATGTAGTCAAAGTTCTGGTCGGCCGCATCCTTCTGGGAAGGCTGCTGCTGGAGCCGCGAGTCATTTGATGCCATCTAGAGAGGAAGGAGCAGCCAATCTCAAAACTGAACGTAACATGCAGCATTTCCAAAGCACCTGACAGCAACACGACTGCAGTCAGTTTCTGAAAAGGGTTAGAGCCAAGTAGGGCGGCAATTTAAGATTTAGTGACACAGTAATCTCAACTCAAGGTCCCTTTACTAGCTTTGTCAAAGCTTTGAACCACATCTCAGTGTGGAACATCGGTCAGGTGATTTCAAGTATATAGTAAATGGTTTCAGAGGGAAGAGGCCATGGAAGACTCAGAGGAAGAGGACATGTTCTCTCTGTAGAGGTAAAGGGTTCATCCTTGGGTAACGAAAACACATTTCTGCATACCATGCATTTTCCTTCCTGAAATTTCTTTGATCAACACTAAAAGAAGTGTAGCAATGTTCCACCACAGCTAACAAGCATCGATGTGAACACGTCATGATTTCAGCACATTTGTCAGTCCTCAATGAAACACACAATGCATTCTGGGGTGTAAAACTGAAGATTCAGATTTAACCCCGATGAACCAAATGATCAACTTGCTCAACTCTTTGGAATATAAAAGAAATGCAGTTGTTATCGATCTACCACTGAATCAAAGCTTGGCCAGATGTTAGTGAAATCCATCTGCGATCAATGTGATGTTACGACTCCACTAAAAGGGTTTGTCGTCGATACAAAAACATAACAGTGGGATAAAGTTTAGAACAGCCAACACTTGTGCTTTTAAATTATGGGAATTATGGTGCCATCTGTCCATCTGATTCATTGCAACCATTCATCTCAGTGTAATCTCTCCTGAGGGCAGGTATGAGATTATCTGCCATTAGCGCCTTTTAGTGTCAGTCATTCAAACGGTGGGAGAAAGGAGAGCCGCCGCACCGCTTTGGGTGCGAAAGAGAGAGCAGAGGGCTTAGCCATGTCCGTCCCTCTGAACACACATACACACAGCTGATCAATCAGTGCGGCTCGGCCCCTCCTCTCTCTGCTGAGACTCGTCTCCATGGAGACTCAGCTAGGACTCAGCTGCCAACAAGACCCATTAGTGGTCAAAGCAGTCAGTTCCCTCAGCTTTTAACTGGCCAGATGGAGGTCTCCAGAGCAGGATACAGATATCTATCACACTACCACCACGGGCTATGGAAAAAAAAGGAGAGGAGAGGAGATGAAGCTCGTTCCTAAGAAATTAGAGAAGCCTGGCAAAAGTGTTTACTGTGTGTATACACGTCTGCTCTCACAGTAATCACAGTGCCAGGGGATGAGAGGACATCTTCTTCACCTGTATACTGATAGCTTGTCTTGTATACAGCTGTGTGTCTGTTGAAACCGATGTTACGGGACTGCATGAGTGAGAAAACACCACCAACCCGAAATGTATTACTCATAAATTATTTAATATGTGCTACAAGAAAATATTCAGCTGCAGTGACTTACATTTAACTTTCAGTCCACGAAGGCATAAAGCAGACTTTCTGCACAAACCAGCCAGTGCAACCTTTTGTTCTGGATGATGTTGTAATGAGAAGCTGTGTTCACTGTCAGTGGGAAAATAACATAACACTCTTTCACAACTTCACTGCTAAATCTAAAGCCCAGGAACGTGCCCTATAAACGCAATCCATTCAGGTCAAAAGTGTTCTCTGGGTGTTACATAAAGGCCCGTGCTCAAGTCATTACTCCCAAGTCTTTCTAATCTCTTGAAACATTGGCTGTGAAATCCCAAAAACACATGATGCCTGTGCTGTGTAAGGGTCTCAGAGGGCACATTTTTTGTGTGCTTAGATCCCATAGGTTGAATCCACTCAAAAATGTATGTTATTTCCTTAACTCAACTCAGTTAAAGCCTGAGGTAAACCCAGTCACATGTCTTTCATGTTTACTGTTCAACCCAGACGTCTGCAGGCAAGTAAGCAGGCTCGTACAGTCTATCCCTTTTTAGAAACATGTCATATAAATTCCAAGATTTACATACAGTTTTCATGCTACTGTGTGGTGTAGCCGAATTTTGTGGTGTCAAGTTCCCTCGATATATGTAAATAACTGCTAAGAATGACACTAAGCCTATTCAAAGCAATACTACTGACTGCGATTAGAAAGCCTTCTTCTTTCACATGATGGAAATAGCTGATTGTCTGGGAATAGTCAGTCTGGGGACAATGTAATGCAACACTGGATAGCAGGTCCCGCTGAGCAGCTGTGATGACTTTGGTAAGGGACTCCCACATCAGCACCTGCTATGATAGGAGGACAGTCGACATCCATATCAATAAGATAGCCGTGTCCTGAGCTGCAGCATGGATGAGAATGGGAGCTCCTTTGTGGCACACTGCATTAGCATTATCTCCAGTAAAACAAATACAGGCATTTATGGCCAATGGAGCCTGATGTTGGTGCAGCCAGGTCCCTCAGCTGGCACTATCTGCTGAGCCAGGAGCCAGTAGTCTGCCTGCCCCGCAGGAAATGTCCAGTATTGATTAGTTGGCAGCTGTCACATCAGTTCTTTCATTAGCGGGAAGAATGAAATGCAAACATAAATGGGCGACGAAGGTTTGGACATTAGTTTTATTCGAAATATCCTTTCTTTCTGCAGCAATACTGTAGCGGAAAAAAAACAGGTTTAACCCAAACAATAGATATCATTCCGCAGGGATAAACCTGGTAGCCTCAAAAAAAAAAACAAACAAAAAAAGGAAACGTGTAACTTAACTGAGTAAAGGACTCGGGCAAGAAGGAAGAAGCAGTTAAAAGCTCCTGAACTCAGAAACTTTAAAAAAAAACTTACCTTCTTGCGGAAGAAAGCAAACTCGGTCCCCTTTCGACGCTGCTGTCTTCCGTTCGGCGGCGAGGTGCCGGCTAAAGTAGCGTACGAAAGTAGAGCGAACACCTGAAATATCCCACCCTGCTGCAGCAACAGCGCCAGCAGCCGGACCTGCTTTCCTCCCTCTGCTACAGGCTACTTTCTTCCCGGTTCTTCGTTCGCGGGCGTGGGCAGCTCCCGGATCTCGGTTGAGTGTTTGAAGCTGACAGCGGAGCTGGAGCCGCCTCTGTTCGCCCGGACACTGACGCGGTAGTTCAAAGCTCTGAAGCTGTGCCAGTCCACGAAGCTCGAGGACAGGGCTGTCCCCAGAGCGTGCGCACGTGAGCGCGCGGCACAACTCCTGCGCACAGACCGCAAGAAACAACAAAAGAAGTTTTGTGCGCGCGCGCGCGTGCGTGCGTGCGTGCGTGCGTGTGTGTGTGTGTGTGTGTGTGTGTGTGTGTGTGTGTGTGTGTCATATTTATTGTACAGTATTCATTATCTCTGTCGGGAGTTTATTAGTTATTAGATATTTTCCCTCCTGTTGTATCGTTTCTTCAATAATCCCATAATCAGAGAGGGATTAACCTCCTAGGGGGGCTCAGGGCAAAAATGAGTTATGGCCTCCAACCGACCCACATCCCACATACTGTATGTACCCTATTATGTTCAAAGGAATACTTCAACATTTTAGGAAATGCGCTCCTTTGTTAGAGAGAGTTACATGAGAAGACTGATACAACTCACATCTGTAGCTACAGTTAATATGCAGTAACGGCCTGCAGCTCATTAGCTTAGCTCAGCATAAAGACTGGAAACAGGGCTAACAGCTAGCCTGGATCTTGATTCATTATTATTATTATTATTATTGTGGAGTCTCAGAATTGGTATCAGGAGAGGCCATGCCCAGTTGGCGCATCCGTAGTGTATTCTTTTGAAATATTCCTACAAAAACTTGGGATAAAAATAATAATCAACTATTCAGTATGTGTTAGTCAGTTATGAGCCATTTTCTTTTCTATATCATTTTCAAATACAATCTCTGATGCTGTGTGTGTGTGTGTGTGTGTGTGTGTGTTTTTAATGGTGGTATCAACTGAGCAGCATTTGATGAATTGCACATTCTTTTAGGATGTCAGTGTTTTTTGCTGCATCCAGGTGCATATCCATCACTGAGACCAGACAATTGCAAATTAGGTCTACATCTCTACGTTACAGATGATAAAACTGCATGAGACTCCCAGGCTCATAATTAATTTAACACACCATATTACTGCAGGGCTGCTCTGCAGTATAACTGGAGTTCCAAATAATGGTCCCTGAACTAGCAGCAGTGTTCAGACTGTGTGACTGCTGCAGTGACTCTCCTTCTTAGACATAAACACACACAAATTCATTTCCTTGTGTGGGTCAGGAATGAGGGAGGATGGTGGAACTTGTCTGGTGCAAGTCCTCAACACTTCCTTTTGTTTCTCTACTTCCTTTTGTTTTGCTTTGCACACACAGAATTAAGGAATTTTTAAACAATGTACATTTTCTTCATGGTCCACATGTCATACTTGGCTGATCCAAATAACCCACATATTGCTATATACACGCCACTTCTCAAGCTCTATTGAAGACATGAACATTTCACTCGAAATCTCTCTCCAGTGATGCCATCAAGAGAGGAGTAGATAAACCTGTTCTCTGTCTGAATGGGGTGTATTTCCTGTTGCCACTGTAGCGGTCAACTTCACAGGACACCTGAAGACCCAGTGTATTTTCAAAGAGTCTCAGAATGTGTAATTGGTTTCCTTCCTCAAGACACTTGGACTAACTTCCTTGTGTATTTTCCAAACTGATTACAGGGCACATTATTACGATGTCAGTGAGATAAAAGTGTTCAGAGTGAATTCTGTCTATATTTTTATTAACTAAAAAGGAAGAACATTTAAAAAAAAATCTGACTCAATGATGACTAATTTCCTGATCACAGATGGAGGAAACATCTTAAAACGGCCAAGATTAATTGCATTTGGCAAAATCTCATCCTTTTACTTTCAGTCCCTGCTCTGTATATTGAAATGCCTCCATTATAATCCATTAGTGCTGATATTGTAGCTGGAACAAGGGCAGTGCATCTCTCATCCTGTAGCTGGCCAGCAAAGCAGTGCTCTCCGCATTCAAGGCCAGTCCTCTCAAAACCTGATGTGCGTCACTGGCAATTTAATTAAAACCTTCATCTTCCAAATCCAGGCAGGTCTGGATTCACTCATCAGTATGAATCTATTAAAGGACAGTTTCTTTCCAAAACAGTCCCATAAAATAGCTGTGTAGACACAACAAACAGACCTGTAGTACCAAATTTAAGGAAATAATAATGGGTGCACATGTAAGAATACATACTGTTTAATTTCACAATATCAGTGTTAATTAAACATTGTTGACACATCTAATATAAATCTAATTGAAAACATATGGAAAAACAATATTTTACAAATAAAATTCAGAATGCTGTGCTGGAGCTCCAAACTTTCCTCACTTGGATACGCTTGTGACCAAACATCGCCACCTGCTGGGGATGCAAGCACACTGCCCACATAACACCTGAGGTTTGGTGATTAAACATTACTACGCATGTTTTTAAAGAAATAGAATTAAAAGGCGGTAAGATCGTGAGCAGTATAGCCATAATTAAAAAAAAGAAAGAAAGCATCCTATTTTCCGAGACAGCGTTAATTAGATACTGACGGACAAGATGAAAAGTGCTTAGCCAGATAAACGTGCAGCAATGGTGCGTTTCTTGGATGCTCAATGGCAACAAAGGCATTCTCCCTCTTAAGGACACTTGGGACACCTGCAGCTCCACCAGTGGTTACAAAAATACAAAATGTCACTTACACTTTCATGTGTGGGCATATTTAACACAATCTGTATATAAGAACCTTGTTGAGTCACACATCATTTTTGCCGTATGATAACAAATGCTGTGATTAAAACAGACATTGACAGCGAGATATTTTATGGATAGAAGTCTGTTCTTCTTCTAAATGGTGGATAAATTCAGAGCTGTGTAGATCAAATTAGTTGTAGTGCAGATGAAACCTATCAGGTTGCAGAGACTGGACAAGCCGTGGTAGCGGCCAAACGTGCTCCTGTAGGCTCTGTACTTGGGGTCTTGCTCTCTGAGCTTAGCATAAGCCTCCTTCTGACTGCCCAGGCCAATCTGGTTCCCCAGGCCATGCTCCTTCTCCACCTCCCTCATCTGGAACATCACCTCAGTGGCTGCTGGGCCAAACCACTGGCCATTCAGACCAGCCATGATCAGTGCCACAAAGTACAGACCCATCTGCAAGACAAGGAGAGACTTACTGTAAAACAACATGGTGATTATTTGCCTGCAAAGGGTGTCATTATAATAAGTACTTAGAATTGCATGTGCACGTGCAATGTCTGACCTGCACACTTTCATGCCAGTCCAGCAGCTCTCTGGGGTGGTACACAGCATACACAGCCAGGCTGACAACACTGCTACCCATCAGACAGTAAAAGTACACAGGGAAGAGTTTACTCTGCACCAGGCCAAAGGTGTGCCGAGTTACCTTCCTCACCAATGCAAAACCTGCAGGCACAGGCAGTGAGATCGAGAAATCTAAATGTAGCACTGAAACACATATGTTACAGCCATGACTCTTCTGTTTGTGCACTTCATACCTGCTATGAAGGAGACCCAGGCCTGCATACCCCAGGAGAACGAGAGCACCAGCAGGTGTAGCACTTTCACCAAGTCCGTGGGCTCCCCCTCTGTTACCATGGTGTTCCTCTGGAAATTATATACACAGATGCATTAACCCTTGTGTTTAGATGATAATGGCTTTACTTCCTCCTTACACCACTGCATATGCACAAATAATAACTGCAAAATCAACTATTTTGAAGTGGCAACCCTTTCCAAATTTTTGACAACACCATATTGTCCAAATTGTTATTACCAATTAAAAAGAAATTTCATGTTAATATGGGCATGAAAATATATATTTGGAGGCGAAGGGCTGTCACAGCCAATCACAGATATAGAGCTTATAAGCAAAAATAAATAAATAAATAAATAAATAAATAAATAAATAAATCATTAAATATCAAGCTGATAAAACAAATGTCAAGGTAGGCTATGTGTTCTTGGGTTATTAAAGGCAGCATTCGGTCTCCAGGACCCCAAACAGGACATTGGGGTTAACCTCCAGGCCACAGAGATAAAGGTCTTGTCTGTCTGTCCAGCCTGCTGCTCCACTCATGAGCAGCACTGATAACAGCTCAGAGGCAAAGAACAGACGGTACGTTTCGGAATTCACTGACAATTATAATCTATTTAAGCATTCCCTCAGGCAACGACTTATCGGCATGAGCTGATAAAAGTCAATGCATGAAAGCAAAGCAGCGAACCTGGACTGTCCACAGCAGCTAACTTTACTGTTCCCAGCATGGCAGTGACGAGCTAGCCAGCTTTAGCCTCTGAGCTAATGGGGACTTCTGACTTCAGTCGGCAGCGTTATGTGCGACATTTTGCGTGTCGCAAGTACAGTTATTCACTCCACGTTACACAAACCTGCACCTACCTTGCTTTCTTCTTCTGTCAGTTATTAGGACTTCAAAATGCGTATAATTATAAACGTAATGACGGTCCAAGGTTCAGCTGAGCCACTTCCTCGGTCATGTTATGATGTGAACGAACCCCGCCCCCGAGCGGAGAGACGGACCAATGGTATGGTTGAAAATGAACATATTATAATATTTAAATCTGTTCATCCAATAGCGTTGAACTTTTACCTACGTAATTACCTGTTTCACCGCATGTGTATACTCGAGGTCAACAACAACGAAAGCGAATGATGTTGCAATGTATTTACATTGTTAAGCACAAAAGTAAAATTTTAATCCGTTTCAATATCCTCTTACTTCTGACCCCCTGCCCTTTGCTGCTGAAGCTGGATCTTGGCCTGTAGAATGAAATGTGTCATATTCTGTGGCTGTACGAGATCCTACCTACCAGTTAGTTTATACCTATTAAGTTCATGTGTTTTATTATCTTTTTATTTCCTCCATTACGGAAGACATTTTATTATAGGAGGTCAGAGGACAGACAAGCGAGTCAGTCAATGGTGGCTAAGTTGGGGTAAGGGTGACAGAATACGTGACAGAAGACAAAACACAATGCTCCTCTTACAAATTAAAAGTTGAAATTGTAAGTAATCAAATCCATCTTTTCTCAGTTCAACACAGGGATTTTAGTGCTTGTGTTTTCTTTCAGAAAAAGATAAAAATACTGCATTACTACTTAACTGAGTTGTAAATGTTTAAAAGTTCTGGGAGAGAAGCCACGTTAATTAACATTCATAAAGGTGGAAATACAAAAAAATACTACATTAAGTATCAGACAGCAGCCTAAGCAAGAACAAAAAAACAACAAAAGTATTGTGAATTTTATTGACAACATTTTAATGTTATGTCCAGGTCTCCTGCCATTTAAAAGTCTAACAATACCTCACATTTTACGACCAGATTATTTTCTTGTATCTCACTCTGCAAAGTAGCCAGTGTATAGACATAGCAGTAAAATTCCCTTTGATGGCTTACTTTAAGAATACTACACTGTAGTATAAGAGCATATAAGAATAATAAGGAAAACTCTATCTATCTATCTATCTATCTATCTACCTACCTACCTACCTACCTACCTACCTACCTAATTTGAGGCATATTACGTTGAACTAGGGGGAGGGAGTTTACGCAGAAGACGGGATCCACTATTGGATGTATCAACTATCAGTCTCGGTTTTTGAGCCAATCGCACGTTGAACAAATATCCAATCAGACGCGGCCCCAGAGAGACGCCGTACCCGGATGAAAGTAAATACTTCAGCATCCTCCGCTGCAGGACATCTCTTTGGTAAGACAGAAAACAGTTACATCATTGATTCAGTCCATAACAGATGAAGCGCGCTCTTCGGTGTTGCCTTTCATATTCAAAGTCTTTTTATTTTAAGCATTCTGTTTATGTCATACAGTCTCTATCCTTAGGCTAGCATCTGTTAGCGGGTTAGCCTGCTAGCATGTAGCGGTAGCCTTTTGGCGCTTGAGCGAAAGTGTTTTTTTTTTTTCTTTCTTTCTTCATCCTGTTTGGCTGAAACTACAGCTGCACACTGGGGTCGTGGCTTCATTTAAACGCAAGTTAGATTTTGCCGGATAAACGAAAGGCAGCGTTAATTACCGTCCACGAGAAAAGGTGTAACTTAATGTTATGACAGGAGCAGGAGCAGGAGCGTTAGTTTTTGTCTTGTGATTTCGCCTGCCCGTGAGCCAGGTGAGCAGCAAGGCTCGGTGAAATAGCTGTTAAAAAAAAAAAAAGAAAAAGAAAAAGCAGGAAATTCACATTTACTCATCATCAAACACACAGGTACATACACATGGGTACTTTGGCATCTCTGTGTTTCATTTGAGTGTCTGGTAATATCCACAGCTGATGTCATATTGTTGTCTTTTCTGCAGATACACATCATTAGAAATGGGGCGCAGGAAGTCAAAGAGAAAGCCACCCCCCAAGAAAAAAATGACAGGTAACCTGGACACCCAGTTCACTTGCCCGTTCTGTAACCACGAGAAATCCTGCGATGTCAAAATGTAAGTAGCTCAAAATGCTTTGGAAATAGAGAGAAATGCATCATGAACATCATAACTAAAATACTAACTGTTTCCCAGGGAGCGAACCCGCAACACAGGAATCATATCATGCAGCGTTTGCTTGGAGGAATTCCAGACTCCTATCACCTGTATCCTTTAAAACATTGTAGTATCACGTGTGGTTAAATGTAATTACTTCTATCTGCCAAGGAGGTTGATTTTGGTCCCATTTGCTGTGAAATGCAATGTAAAAAGTTAAAGTCAGGTCAGGAATCAAGGAACAACGATTCGTTTTTGGTTTTAATCCGCACATTTTTAATGCATTTCTCAATATTGCAACATTTTCTGAATGTGCTTTATGAAGTACTGCACCGAAGACAAAACATATGCATGCTTTGATTGTTTATCTCTATGTGTAAATTCAGCTCTGGATGTTCATGCAGATGGAACATTTCTAAGTACTTCTGATCATTAGAAGTTAGTTCATCCTAGGTGGAGGTAGTGTGTGTATGTGGTCTGCGAATGGAATGTCCCTTAACCTTTTCTCAACAGATCTGTCAGAGCCAGTGGATGTTTACAGTGATTGGATAGATGCCTGTGAAGCAGCCAATCAATAGTCATGCTTTCCTGTGGCTCACCTTCTCTCAAACCTCACGTACATACACCCCCTTCGACTGGCAGCATTATGTTTTGACTCGATGTGTGTGTGACGTGCTTAACTTGACTTCGGTGTGGCTTGCTGAGCATGACACGCTCCTCTGGCTGGGCCAGGGGTCCCCATGTTGTTTTGTCTGCATCACAGTTCTCATTGGAAAAGTTTTCATGTGTCAGTGATTAGTGTATGAGAAGTGTTTTTTTTATGTTTTCCCATTTTTTGGACTAATTTGTCATATAGTCAAGTTTAAAGTGTAATCAGATATTCCCACTAGTGTACAACATTTCATGTCCTCCATCAGTATTCTTTGTGATTTATGGGTGAAGAAAAAAGAATTCTCTTTTCTTTAGGCTGTTGTACAGTTGTATTTAGTAGATTATGATGATACAAACATGCGTTACTTTTGTGGAAGTAGTAGTTGTTTTTTTTTACTTTTCAACCCTGCCTCTACTGCACTGAAACATTTTTGTTGGTTGTTTGTTTGAACTGCCAAATCTTTTCAAATCCTTTGTTTTTTGGGCCAGTATATATTTGTACTGTTGGGTTTTTATTATTTTCCTTTTTTTAAAATCACAATCATGTACTTTCTATTACACTACTGTGTATTTCACACATGAGTATTTTTAGGCAATGACAAGTAATAAGAAAATTAAACCTGAACCATATTTTTCAAGTGTTTTTATTGCACAAATGTCATGTTTAGTGAAAGGCATATAGAAAAAAAGTCAAGAGGTTAGCAAAGATGTAAAGTTTGAACAATGTTGAAACAGAGCCAACACATTGAGGTGGAATGTTACTCGACATTTACTCAACACTGTTGCTGATCTGGATATCACAAGGAAGAAGCGCTAATAAATGAATGCACTGTTAAACAACTACAGTCTCATGTTTGATTGAATAAAATTCATGTTTAAACGAGTGATGGATTGAAAATGCAGTTAATGTACATGTGCTTTTTCAACACTAGATGGCACACTGACACCTGTTCTAAATGGTGGCAACGACGTCTTTGCTATTGAATGACAGTGAACTGTTAAGAAGCTCAAATCTATTGTGTCATTCAGCACGTGAACACAAACCTGAAGCATGTAGAAGAGCTAATTCTGAGCAATTCAAAGCCAGTAAATCCAAACATTTCACAAAGATGTGCAGGTGTTTTGATGTGTAATTCCAGACTACAAGTGCCCGAGCCGCCTGTTTAGAACATTGTAAATGTACATTTCCACCTTCTAATGTGTTGAAAATGACTCCTGTAACAGCTAGTGACACCTCTGACTTCACAATAACATTACATTCAAGACATTTGGTGGGTTAACAGCATCACAAAAGTCTCATCTCTATATTTAGCATGATTCACTTGCCAATTATCAGCAGGTGCTAGCATCTGCGGTGGATGAAGTCCTCAGATACTTAACTTGAATAAAAGTAGCAATACCACAATGTAAAAAAACAACTATTTCAACACAGTCCTGCATTTGAAATGTTACTTAAGTTAAAGGTAAGCATCACTAGCTAAATGTACTTAAACCTGCAGTGAGGAACTGTCTCCTCACAGTGAGAGTAACATACTGTCAACATGCTGATGATGCCACAGGCTCTGCACTCCAGCTTTACTGTATGAAAAGTGAAAAATACTGTGAGCATTATACGTTTAAATTATCCTTACTTAAGGTATATTTTAGAAACTCGATTGTTTTGTATGTAAAATCTTATTGTGTAAAGTTCAATATCATCAGACTTGCAGTGTAGGAAAAGTATATTAAAGTATTACATTGAAGTACCTCAAATTTGTACTTAAGTACCATATCTGAGTAAATGTACTTAGTTACATTCCACCACTATTAACTGCACACAAGGTGAGGCCAAGTAAAGTGCAAATGGAGCAACAGCACTAAAACCAAAGTTCACTGAGGCAAAAGGCAAAACGTCTCCAAAAAGGATAGAAGAAGAAAGAACAGGACAAAAACTACTGGTGACTAAGTTTACCCCAACTTCAAACTAGATATCAACACCTCCATTTGCTCTTTATAAGTATGGTCTCACAGACACCTGACACCTCTACTTCTGCTACATACTTTCTCAAAAACCAAAGACTCCTGCTGCACACAAGCCATGTAGATTAGCCCCGTAAAACGGCGTGATGCGTAATTTGACAAGCTTGTGAACATGACCATTTGTCAACGCTGGTGCTCACGAAACAAAACAAAGTCCGCACAAAGCTACAAGTCCGCCCTGGTCGGCCTGTGGACATGGAACTTCTGTGTCATCCCCAGGAGTTGAATCCTAGAGCCTGCGGAGCTCCAACTGGGTCAAAGTTCAATAGCACCAACACAGTCAACTGTTTCCTTTCAAGGAACTTTCAAATTCTGCTTCGTCAGTGTTCAAACTGGACTGCAAGGGAAGGGAGGTGAGGCGAGGGGTATAAAACAGTTATAAATCTTTAATCACAATGAAAGTATAAAAAGCTGTAGAAAAAAAAACTATAAATAGCACAGGTAATTAAATCTGTGTTGTGGGCATTTTTAGGCGGTAATAAAATTAATCAGAACAAGGAGATACAGAAGTTGGCCACTGCATGAAATTTTTGACCTAAGGTCAGTGTAAACACTATTTCTTCTTTTACTCATCGAAAGACAAACAATAAATCTCTACGAGTAAAAGCATGTTTAGAAAAAGCTGGGGAATGAAGACGACAATGACGTCAATCAGTGTCAAATAACAGTCTGGAGGGTTTGCTCGTCACAGAGACAGCTGTGGTTGGTTGTCTGAAGGTAAGCAAATAGGAGGGGAGGGGAGAGGGTGAGGGTGTTTTCCTTAGTCAGAGTACTGGTTGTAACCATCAAACTCCACCTCACTGCCGTTATCATAGTAGGCCTCGGTGGGGTTGGCGCAGTACTTGTTGTCGTAGACCTGGCGGGGCAGGCCGTAGGTGGTCATGCCCTGCTGGGAGGCCACTTTGTTGGTGCCCATCTGCAGAGAGATGGTGGTTGTGTCACAGTTCTCCAGCTCCAGCTTCTTGTCAAAGATGTGCCTCCTGGTTCCCGGGGCTGTCATGCCAGCCTGGGTGACATAACAACAATGTGAGTACATGATATATGTCAAAGCTTTTTGAACAGACAGTGACTTTATTTAAATCAAAGACAAGGCAGGGGATGTTTTATGTTTTTCTTATTGTTAAACATATCCCATGACAAGACCAAAACCAACAATGAATTGATCTGAATAAGTACAGTCTGCATCTGCAGCCTGATGTATCTTCTCCCTCTGTGCTCCACTCTTGTCCAAAAGCTATTAAAACCACATCAGTGAGCCGCATCATTACACTGGGTGACATGTTCCTTCATCCTGATAGACATGGGGGACTGTAGTTTATTTTTTGTCAGTGCCACATACACTGCCCCGCTGATGGAAATGCTCCCTAGAGCAGTGGTTTACTGATGTAAGCCCAAAGCCCTGTCAGACGAGCTCCAGCAGCTACCTGCACCACCAGCCATGTTCCAAATGTGTTTACTCATATAAAACAGGTGGATATTGTTGTTTTATGGTACTTTGTGTTTGGTACTATTAGCAAAATATTTCAACTGTTTATCAATGATTCTTCACTATCCATTTGAGCCATCTGTTCATTTCTTTTAGCTCATCTGTTTCAATAGTATAGACATTACTTTGGCCTAGTTTCAACTGTTTCTCACAGTCTTTCCTTGTACCCCCTGGCAGCTCCATGATTACCTCTTGGGGAATATTATCTGGCTGGGTATCTACATGTTAGAGCACCAAATATGTATTAATCTGCAGGAGAAAATAGTTTGGAACAAACTCATTATTTAGTCCTGTTAAAGAACCTTTAGCTCAAAACCACAGTGCCCAACCGTTTTAGGAAATAAGGCATAAAATTCTATCCTTCAGTAGAAAGCTATAAGCTCTGGGCCCAAAGATGAACTAATCCATAGTTTTGGTCATTCCTGGGTTGGTGGATGACATGAAAGAATAGAGGAATACCAGTCTTACCTTTAGCATCAGTTTATCTCAGTGTTTAATACATAACAAAAATGTGTGGTGCATCTTAAAGTCTGAGATTCTGTCTGGATTACAGTGTAAAATGAATTATTAGAAGCATCGCTCTCCTCACCTGGCTGGCTCCCTTGTTGGTGCCCATCTGTAAGCTGATAGTAGATTGGTCCATTGGGTTGTCCATGGCTATCTTGGAATCATACAGATGGCGCCGTGTGCCGTAAGAGGTCATGCCCTTTTGGCTGGCAAGCTTGTTGGTGCCCATCTAGTGACACAGCAAAATGGAGAGAAACACAGTTAGTTTGGAGATATAATTGTCACTTTGGGCAGCATCTGCATGACTGAAAACTGATTTAAGATCACACCTTTGATGGCCAAATTCCCACAAATCTGTTATCATTCTATTCTACATCAATTATCCAAAAGCAAGACAGGAGAGAGAAGACTCATTTGAAATGTTTCTGTGAAGATCCATTCAGCATATGTCCAGCAGGGGGCATACTGACAAACCACTGGGAGGTGTCTTGGCCCACAGAACATGCATCTACAATCCCATATGCAAGCATGGTCATTAAGTAGCAGATTACAAGTTGCTCTGACCTGCAGGCCAATGATGTTACGTCCCTCCCTGAGCTTCTCTGGGGCGAAGCGGCGCTGCTGTTTCTCAGCGTACTTCACTCCTATATCATACTTGGAGTGGAAACCTTTGGACTTGGCCTGAGGAAGAGAAATGCCAGATGCAGAAAGGAAAATGGTGGTAATAGAGTGCATTAATATACCCATGTTGTTTTTCATCATGCCACTGCTGTTGCCATATTGTAGTCTATGCAACACAAAGCACTCACGTAGGAAGGCTGCAACATGAACATAATTATCACAATATACCTACATAGATCGTCGTCGGTGCTCATAGTTTCTGCAGCCTGAAAATGATTGACTCCATTTTTTTTTTTTTTTGGAATTGCACCTGATTCTCAGTACAATTCAGCAGTGAGTAAAGCACCAGCATCAGCCTCTAAAACAGATGTCAGTGGAGTAATTGTGTGTGTGTGTGTGTGTGTGTGTGTGTGTGTGTGTGTGTGTGTGTGTGTGTGTGTGTGTGTTGCCCTCACCATTCCAGCCAGAGCGATGAGTGTGCTCTGGACCTGAGTGTGGTTGACATTCTCAAACAGATCGTTGGCCTCAAAGAGGTCATGTGGCTTCAGGCCGTACTCCGTGATCGCACGGACAAAATTCCCTATGTTTTCCAGCTGAGGACAAATAGCAGACAGAGGGAAAAATGGTTGGGAGGACCATATCTTTGGTGTCTTACATACAGCTTGAGTAGCTGCCGTGTGTCTCACCTTCAGGGCTGATTTTTCATTTAAGATTTGCCAGTGTGCCAACACTGTGATGAGAAGATCGATACCATTATCATATCAGGACGGTAAATATGAAGCCACTGCCAGCGAGCCGGTTAGTTTATTTTAACACAAATACTGGAAAAGCAAGGAAACAGCTAGCCTGAGACATAATTGTGTTAATTAGAGACTTTTGAGGTGTCGGCTTTTACCTTTTGGACAGAGTTGCTAGCTATTTCCCCCTCAGTCTTTGTGCTAAGCTAAGCTAACTGTGAGAGTGGTATCGATGTCTTCATCGAAACACCAGAAAGTTAAATGCATTTCCTATAATGTCAGACTATTTCACACCTACAGTTTGGTGTGGACACTATAAAGAAAATAGAAGATCCTAGCTAATGTGTAGAAACTAAATGAAATGACGATTGCTTAGTGTTGACTGTATCTCAAGGCTCCTTGTTCATCTGTGCATTGCCTTTACAATATCTGACTCTGTCTGAAGCTCCGACTTCATTTACAAGTCTTAATTTCACTGGGAGATTTTTTTGGAGAGCGCTTCTATCAAGTCTTAAAAGCCCTGTTTGCTTTTTCAGTCCTGTAAAAAAAAAAAAGGCTAATAAAAGCCACGCTGCGATGGGCTTCATTTGACATGGCAGCTACTTTATGGTATGTAAATACACTCTGTGATGTCAATGCCAAAACAGTAGACTAAGCAAGTTCCACATACTCTGGAAAACGAGCCCGACTTTGAGACGAGCCAGACAAATAAAGCGTCTATTCTTTCCGTGGAGCCAGTGCATTACCTGGTGCCAGTTTTGACTGGAGTTGTTGATCTTTTTCACAGAACCTGGCTGGAGAACATTAATGAGTCTACAAATAGAGACACAAAGTTCAGTCTTCAGGGTGGGGGCTTGGATAACAACCAGCAATAATATAACAAACATCTCTGTGCAGGCATCCTCTCATTGTCCGTCCACTCACTCGCACAGCAAGACTCCGTCCTTCAGGCTGTCCATGAAGTTGTCCCCAATCCTTTTGCCGGTCACGTCCTGAATCCACAGCCTGAGCTCCTCTTCCTTCTGGGAGTCGTACTTCCCTGCAAGCTGAGGGGGTGGAACAAAGGTCGGAGGTTAAACGTAAGACTGGACTTTTGCATTCTATTCAGTTCTGTTACAAGATGACAGCTGATCTCAGCCCATCAAGCTCTTCGTGAGCAGGCCCAGTGCCCAGTGCCCAAGCCTTTAGTCCTTCTGGTGAATTTCACTGGAAGCCCACTGAAAAAGAAGCATGACTTGCAGTCAAGTGAAGACCAGGATGATATATCCTGTGGTACTAAGAGATGGGAAACAGATGAGAAAAAAAAGTATGAACACTTTGCTCCTTGGAACTGCTGCGGAAGAACAAAGCACATTAATGTACGCACCAAACCGTGTCAAATGCTAGATAAGATAAATTACTTTCCAGATTATTCAAATTCACCATTTTAAGTATTCAGCGTTCACACTTTATTTTACTTTTGTCTCATTTCCACATAATTTCCAAAAGGTTTCCTGGCAAGAACTATGTCATTGGTACTGATTACAAGGAAAAATATGAATTTCCCTGAAAGAAAATGGCTTCTTATTCCGTAATGATTGACCATTTTATTCTCCCTGTTCGTTTTTCACATTTGTGTATGTGACCTGCGGTACACTGACAAAAGCAGTTATTTCCAGGAAAACTTCCCATGAAATTAGCTGTAAATTACACACTCATAAAATACGGTCCTACCATTTACATTACGACCAGGAAAAATGAAGTGAAATTGTAAGAGGGGTGGCTTGGAAGCGGTAGAACGTAGAACATGTCATTTAAAATGCTATGAACATGCACACGCAGGCCTCAACTTCAGCTTCATGCACGGTTTCTTTCAGGCCTGATGTCAGGTTTTCGCGAACATTCTTTTCTCACAGCTGCACTGTCTTTGAAAGCCTCACTGTATAATAAAACATACTTTGAGATGAGAGGTATAAAAAGAACAGGAAGAAAACTGAAAATGAAAAAAGCCTGTGGACATTCCTGCATGGAGAAACGCACCGGCCTCTCTCTCTCCTCTCTCCATGTATTTCCTTATTGGCACAAAGACGTTGCCCCTAATACTTTGAATTCTGGCATATGGTTTAAGCCCCCCCCCCCCCCCCCCCGCATGCACACACACACCCTCATCCCCTTTTCCTGAATGTTCTGCAGATAAGTCTTCACAGTCTGGGATCAGCAGCCAACACAAACAAGTATTTCAAAGCAGCAGGGATAGAGTAGCTTCCAGTCCATCACACCAAACTTGGGAGAAACAGCTTTCCCAGACACTCCTCCCTCTTCCTCTGACTGTCTTGCTCTCCCTTTCCGATTGGCCGAGCTCATATTTCTCTCTCACTCTCTTTCCCTCTCTCCCTCTGGGTTTTCCAGAATCTGCCCTTTTACAGAGAGTTGACTATTCAGGCAAACCACTTCTGATAAAGACGGGCCAAGATCGACAGGTCCCGCTTCCAGTCGAGGCGGTTTAGCTGAGAGTTTGATTTAGCCGTGTTGTTCTTCTCATTGTAGAGCTCAGGAATGCAGTCAGAACTGCTTGTTTTCTGAGCTTTAAAGCCATTATTGATCCATAAGCAATGAAGCACATGATGCACAAGCAGCACAGCACACATAGAAATCAGAAGAGGTCGTGTACAGTATTACTTCTGTTTTCTGATATTCTTTTATGACGACTGATGGACTAGTCCTGGTAATGCTGGGCATCACACCTCAGAGGAAACCCGTCCTTAGGACACAGTATCAAAAACTGTAAGCAGTTGTAGAGGAAGTCATTAGATTCTTTACTTTCAGTCAGAGTATAGAACTTTTGCTAAAGAGCTGTCACTGTGGCCACAAGTCGCAATAATAGAAAAATGGTAGATGTGAAAACATAGTTAGCACAAGTAGAGAAGAGACAAAAAGTCAGGAGCAAACTCATCTAATATTAGCTAACATTAGGCAGCTGAAGCTACTGGTCATACCAGACCAAGTATGGCTGCCATGACAAACTGAAGTCAATTAGATTGTGTTATTTCTTCTTTTATAAGCAACATAGTCTCACTTTAAGTAAAAGTACTTGTGCAACAATTTCAAAATAAACAAGCAAAAGTCCATTTAAAACTCTACTTAAGTTGAAGTACTCATTCTGCACAAAAACAGCCCCTGTGGCTCATATTTCATTAAAGGTCCAGCGTGTAGCATCCAACAGCATCTAGCAATGAGGCTGCAGCTCGCAACCAACTGAACACAATGGTGTCCGCTAAAAACGTGAAATGAGCAAAAATCCCTCTCGAGAGCCGGTGCTTGGTTTGTCCGTTGTGGGCTGCTGTAGAAACATGGCAGTGCAACATGGCAGAGGTTATTATACACTCACGAAAACATAATTCTGAACATTCTGGTCCATTTCTTCAATAGATCCTCCTAAATCCTGCACACTGTTCTGTGACACAAAGATGCATTCATAATCATTTGGGCTTTTCTCTCTTTCTAATTGAGATCAAACCATGTAAGAAGTTTAAAGGAGTAATGTCTCTTTGGTGTAACTATACAGACATCTAAAAACATGACAAGGGGCCCCAACTACACAGTTTTTATTGTAAAGGGTCACAAGGCAAAAAGACCAGTGGTCCAGTGGTCTGATTAATGCTTTGGGTTTTTAAGCTCACACTTGTTAGGCTAAATGTGGTGGAGTAAAAAGTCAATATTTCATTCTGAAATGGAGTATGGAAGCATAAAGTACCATCAAATGGAAACACTCAAGTAGAAATACTTCAAAATTGAACTTCAGTATATGTGCAAGTGGCCTACCATTTGCCAATTTTAGACTGTATTCTATTTTGGCAAACTTACTGCACAGCTGCTTTTGTGTAAACAACATTTTATATTTGACATGTTTTGCTTCTTTGTTCAATGTAAATTTCTATATTTCTTGAAGTATTGAAATAAAGGGGATTGTTTTTGGCAGCAATACTCAATAGCAGAATCAAAGCCCTTCAAATGATTGTCTTAAAGCCAGACTATGCAACTTTTGCTGAAATGTGGCCAAAAGTGGGAATTACATGGCAAAATGATAAAACATGATGTAACAACAGCATCAGTAAACAAAGTCATAAAGTCAGTGAACTGACTCAGTAATATCATGTCGTATCAGTTACAAGGGAACACCTTAAGGTCGCAACATTAGCTGCCATGAGCTACTGGTTGCAGCAGAAGAATGTCTGAGCGTACTGAAGCGAGCATGAGTGTGTTTTATTGCCAATGAATTCAACTTTTCATTTGAAAAAGAAAGAATTTCAAAAGTTACACAGGCTCACTTTAAGTTCTGCTCCACAACCTGTGTAGAACCTCCCAGTCCATTCGCAGTACTGCTCTAGCTGTTGGTAACTGATACGTTACACAGATAAAGGAATAGTTGCATTCATTTCTTCGCTAGGCGTCCTCATGCAGTGTAACATGGATGGCTTCGTCAGCGCCACCTATCCCCTGTTCACCTGTGTTCTGTCAGGACAGTGTTTTGTCATTCTTGACTCGGATGTAAACTGTTTAGAGTAAGAACACTTTCTCAAGTTCCAAGTCAGAGCCTGGTCACTCCTTAAAAGGCCATCTGATTATGCTGATGTACCTGTCAGTCTTTCTGCTGCATCTCTGCTGCTCTCTGATGTCATGCTGCTGGAACCTACCATCCCCCCATGAAGCCCTACAGCTCAAATAAGCTTTTTATTTCCCTGGCCAACATTGTTCTACTCCACTGAAAATGGACTGCACTTCTCTGCTTGCCCTTGTGTACACAATCGACCTGGAAATGGTACACAGATGGCGGCAAAACAACAGCCAGACGAACACCATCATCTCAAACCTTCAATTCTGACTAAGACCCTGCTGACTGCTGAACAGCAGTAATGAAAGGAATGTGGGTTTCACAGAGTGCAGCGCACCTCTGTGTGAGATTAAAGCTCTGATGAGAGATGGCACTATTCAGGGAAGAGGCGACATCCCTCCAGGACAATAATGATGATGATCTGGGAGCAGGAACACTCACAGGCTGACCTTTCTCATCCTGAACAGACTGTCAGCAGCTCTGACGCATCCCACTGTTCATTCACCGCTGTCATGATAGAGGCAGCAAAAAAGCGAAAAAATGTATTTACAATCACTGTATAAACACTTCCTGTCAGGATGATGACAGTTTAAATGCGTGGGATGATGTAAGCACACTCATGCTTTGCTGGGTCCAACACCGTGCACTGGTGGAATGTAACTCAGTATATTTACGCAAGTACTTCAATCCAATTTGAGGTTTTTCTGCTTTCTATTTCTATTTATGCCACTTGCTACTTCACTCCATTGCATAGGGAAATATTGTACTCCACGACATGACTTTACAGATTTAGATTTTACGTATAAACTGATTTTTTAATCGATTCAATTACCAACAGAATGTAAAGGAGCTCATGTTAGCACCAACTCAACTCCTGGCAACATCAGAATGCAGCTTACATGTTAATATATCAAAAATAATAATACAATAATATAAAAATGACTTACTTTTACCTTTAAGTAACATTTGGAACACAGTGGGGTATTTTTATATTGTGGCACTATTATCGTAAGTTAAGGAGTATCTTCTTTCACCACTGACTTCACTAAAAACACACAGTAACTTATTCATTGATAGTGGTCTGTGTTATGCCCCTTTAACTTTGCATATAAAAAAACCTTCATACTGTATAATTCTTGACCCTCAATACCAACAAGCTCATATTAATAATCTTACAGAAACGCTGCGTTTTCTCACATCAATGAACCAATACCAGAGGAAAAACAGGGTACATGCAGTACAAGCGAAACTTCCCCCCTCTTGTGCTGCACTCTCACAGACTAAACACCCTGACCCTTCATAATCACACAAATAATTTGGCCACTGAGACCTATTTTCACCTCCAAAGCAAACACCTCTCTCACTGTGTGATCTGTTATTAAAAGGCAGGAGTTTGTCACCAGAGCTGGTTCCCAAGCCTACAACCTGGAATCGCACAGGACTGAGATGCCTTATGACATCCAGGCCTCTTTTTAATAACTTCACCTTAACAGGCAGAGAAAAGTGATTTACGACAATAGCTGCACACACTCAGCACATTTTTTGGTAAGATTTTGTATGCAGCCTCTAGCCAACTAGTCTACACCAAGGTTTTATCCAGCATTATACTACACTTTCTCCATATGTCATATCAACAAGCATTTGACCACAACCTCCACTGAGCAGGACTCTGTCTGAAAGATCCGCATCGTTGTGCAAGTTAGAGTTTAGGGACTATTGACAAAGGGCTGCAGTGTTTACCGTGTTCTGCATCATGCCTGGTGGCCTTCACTGACCCTTGACCTCGCTGGAGCAATCAAAGCTCCAGCTACAACGTGTCTGTATTGTGGACATGAACTTCATAACAGTATAAAATCCTTCCACATACCTTACTCTTGACCTCGGCTGAGAGTCCGAACGCTGGGCCGCTCCTGAAATGTGTTGTCATCCTGTTGTTTTGTCTATTTACAGTGGAGCTGAGGAGGGCTTTAAAAATGGAGAAGCAGGTTACAGCTCTCTGTCCGAGGCAGGGAAACACGCAGGAAAGTCCCGAGCAAATCCGTGGCTATCTTTTTTTCTCTCTTTGAATTATTGGTCGCAGCCGCGCTCGGACCTGCTGGAGAGGCTTTCGGACAACTTTCCGACACTTTTCTGATTCTTTTTTAAACTCTTCCCTTATGTGTGCGCTCTGATTGGCCGAGGCCGCCGTCCAATCCGGACGCAGCCTCCTCATCGAGGGGAGTGATGTCACCGTTCGGGTATTAGATTTAATCAGTGTCACTTTTTCCACCTTCGAGCCGGTCAGAGATGCTTTGCACTGCTGTCGCTCTTCGCTGCAGTTATGTCATTGTCATGTTCAGCTGAATTATCAGTCACTGGCTTAAAATGCATGTCCTCTTCACTAACAAATATGTTGCACGTTTGATTTGACTGCGTATTATTCTATGAAGAATAAATAAATATCACAGTTAGCATCAAAATGAAACTAGAAATATTCTAGTGCTACAGACAAAGATGTTTTAAAAACAAAACAAAACAATCTGAAGCACTAAGATTAATTTAAAAAAAACAAAAAAAACAAACAAACCTATTGCTTGTCCTTACATGATGTTGATAATAATGGGTAGATGTGTAATAATTCATAATACTAAACCTCTAATAATAATAATATTGATAATAATAATAATACCAATAGGATAATAATATATACCTCTCTGAAACTGTCACCTATCACTCATAAGAACTGTGAGTAAAATGACTTCTCATCCAGTCCTAGTATGGTAATGTAATACACGTGAGAGTTTGTAATAAAGTAAGTTGTAATGATGATTACTGTAAGATGCTGATATTGTTATTGATGATGGCACGTAATCATAAGGAATAAGAAATAGTAAGGATTAAAATGTAATCAAGTATAAAGTGGTTAAAGCGCTATAACCTGAGCTAAGTTAATGGGTAACAACATCTTATGACCATGGGTGTGGAAACAAATGAGTCATGTATTTGTTCAAGGAACACTGAAAGAAAAAATAACGTTGGCACTGATTGATTTAAGGCTTGCGTCAAATTATGCCAAAGGCCAATGATTGGTGAAAATGACCACAAAGGACATGCACTCATAAAGTTATACACATACATATGGGTGGGTGGAGGGAGGTCTGCAGGAGGGACTTAGGGGCAAGTGGACAAGGAGCTGAAGAATGGACTGGACAGGGAGCCTCAGGCAGGCAGCCTGGTGACTGGGCATGGACAGAGTAGGGTACCTCAGGAGGCTGGCCTTGGGACTGAATAATGGCGGAGCAGAGGGACGAAAAGATTAGAGGAGTGACACCGGAGGTCTGTCAAGAGGCTGGTCGTGAAGGTGGAATGGCTCGGGAGGTCTGGCAGGAGACCAGCATAGGCAAAACCTCTCAGGAGGACGGGAAGGAGCCTGGTGAAGACAGAACCTCTCAGGAGGACAGGCAGGGGGCCGGTGCCAGCGACAAAGGCGGAACCCCTCTGGAGACAAGCAGTGAAGGCAAAACCCTTCTGGAGGTCAGCCTGGAGAACTGACAGAATATGTGGGTCCACTCTAAAAGTCGGTGAAGTGTTTCAGGACCAACAACCAATGGCAAGAAGCCAGTGAGAGGGCAACAGGACTGGAGACTGGTGACAGGACAGAAGGACTGGAGGCCGGCAACGGGACAGCAGGATTGGAGGCCGGTGAGGGACATGGTGAAGCCAGGGAAACAGACCACTGATGAACCCCCACCACCAAGGAATACTGCAGGTTAGCATTATCTGGAGATAGCTGCCGAGATAGGTGCTCAGCGGATGGCTGCAGCAGAGGAACTGGAGACAGCTGCTGTTCTGGTCCCGGAGAATGCTGCAGCTCTGGCATAGGAGATAGCTGCAGCATGAGCGTGAGTGTCAGCCAAACCACTGATGGAGAATCAGGAGTAGACTTGGCGGAGATCAACCCAGGTGTAGACCGGAACACTGGACAGTGAGACCTCTGGGACACTGGGCAGCGGGACCTCTGAGGCAGTGGTGAGGACGAAGAGCTGGGCAGCACTGAGGCATGACATTGTTGGGAACTCTGCTTCTTTTTGGTAGGGACCATCTTGGGGCCCAAATCAGGAATGTGATATGGTTGAAGGCAAGGAGGTCCCATGCTAAGAGCAGAACTGAAGCCAATGATGGAATTCAGATTCTCCATCCTGGCTTTAAGATGACCCATTTCCCACAAAATTCTCTACACGTCTGGAATTTCGCAAAACTAGCGTTTAGAATAAAGGGTGGACTCTGAGGATGCTCTGGCTCCCAGCCTATCCTTAGGGTCCAGAGCTTTGTTCAGAGAGGAGTAAATAATGTCCACAGTGGATACAAAGTCTTTTGCCTCTTCCAAGTGGACATAAATGTCTGCTGGGTTTATGCTTGGCCAGTTTGTAGTATCAGAAATGTGTCACAGACTGGCAGAGATTGAACACATATGCAGAGCAAACTGAGCTGGTGCAATTCCATAAATTTATTAACTAAGGAGACCAAACCATGACTTACAGAAGGATGAGGCAGGTGAGGCTCAAAACCAAAGTGGAAAAAGTCCAATGTGGTAACTAAATGGACAAAAACAAAGGGAGTAGGATTCCAATAATGAGAAAGCAAGCAAAGTCTCAAGAAAGTCCAAAATCACAGAATCACAGGGGAACACTCACAATGACAGGAAAGCTTGACACAAAAGGTACAAAGCTGAACTGGCAAAGACGGAGGGGAACACACGTACTTGAATACACTGTGGAGGGAGAACTAATGAGAAACAGGTGAAGATATTCAGACAATTACACAGGCGGGAAAGCACAGTAAGTAAAGCAGAAGGTGACACATAAAGTAAACTTTTCAACATAAAACAAAATCTAACAAAACTAACACTCAGAACCGTGACCCTTTAAATGGAGAGCTGGTCCAGTCTTTACCTGTACAGGGATGACTCGGGATCTTAACAAAACACACAAGAGTTAAGAAAATTCAAGAGGACAAGAGTCTGTACTAAGGTGCAGTGGTGCTTTGAACTAAATGTTAGCAACCATGTTAGCCGGCGGCCACAGTGACAGTGCCAACATTTGCTGAGGCTGAGGGGAATGACATTATTTACACAGGTCATTGGTCATAAACCAAAGTTTAGGCCAAAATGAAGTTGGCACAAGATGAAAAGTTAAGGGATCACTGTGGTCATTTGAATTTATCCTTTAGGGACCTTTGATATCTGCCCCCCCCCCCCCCAAAAAAAAAAAAAAAAGTCGCTCTTTTGATGAGACAAGAAGTCAGGAGATGGCCAAAGTCAGTAACATTAATTATCTGGGAACCATGAACCATGTCTTGTGCTGCCAGTCCCTCTAGTAGATGCCATTTTACTGAATGAAATAAAAACAAGAAAAAAAACTAAAGGGATCACTGAAGTCAGCAGGCTTCATTCTCTGGGGACCATGAATAACGGTACAAAATTGTAATCCATCCACTAGTTAATGAGACATTTCAGTCGGGACCACTATTCACTATTAAGGTAATGAAAAATCAGGACAAATCCATTTAAAATATTCTTGCCTAAAAATGAGAAATATTCCCTTTTCTTGTGTGTGTTTTCTTTGATCTCAGAGTATTTTGACCAAATATATACAGTGTACTGTCCATATATATCCACACCCTGCAGCAGCACTGATGCAGCATACTTGACGTGTTTCACTGTGGGTGGAAGCTACTGTAGAACGCCTGACGTCACTCTGGGAACAATGAGGTAGTTTTCCTGTTTTACTCCAGTGTGTTACTTCTCTTTCCCTCATAGGCAAGCAGATGACAAGGAAAGGAATGCAGCAGATTCAGGGGGTCTGTGGAGCGGAGAGTCAGAGGGGGACAGAGGAGGCGGCTACCCGGACAGCATGATTCACCCTCTGTTTTCTCTTTTGTGTGAGTGTTTGTGTGTGTGTTACTAGCAGACACATGGCAGGCATGCCGATGGAGCCAGACACGAACATTCTGGAAAAGCAAGCCAGGGATGGCTGAAAGAAAGAACTGTTACAGTGCAGGACATGTGGCTGCGGTGCTGGTGATAGACAATGACAGAGTGCAAATGCAAGATTACTGGACATACACTGCTACCCAGTGACAATGCGAAGGGCTTCAATCAGTCAGTGGAGGATTTATACACACACAGCTGAAAATAATTACTGCAGAGCAATGGTCTGCATGAGAGACTTTCTCTGGCCACAACACTACAGTTAAGTTCACAATATAGCAGCTGTGATATGTCACTGTGCCCCTGGAGGGGAACTACCAGGTGACTGAAGAATAAAAACATACATCACATGAACTTTTTCTGCAGCGAGTATGGAAAAGTTCAACTTCACTTTCAGGCATCCAGAATCAGACTGATATTGATCCTACAGCATCAAGTGCACTGCAGAACATGTAGTATGATGGATCAATCTGATGGAGGAGGGAGCAGTGGGTCTAATAGCAACATGTTCATGGTTTTATTCTCTAACAGATCTGAGCCATGATATCCTGACTATGTGTTTACAGCAGGGGCTAACAGGGTGATCACTGAGAGAGGGAAAAACTGAAAACAGCATGATGAACTCCAAGGTTATGTCCTCTGTAATGTTTCTGCAACTCAGGGGGCTTTGACCACCTGTGATCAGGTGTTTTTGGAGCATGCCACAACTTTCCCAGTCTTTAGTTGATCCTGTCCCATCTTATTTCAAATTCAGAATAAGCATGAGCATTAAATATATTTTCTTTGTGCTGTTCTTAATTGAGTATATATCAAAAAGGATAAGCAAGTTATCACATTCTGTTCTAGTTGTGTTTTGCACAGCGTCCCAGCTGCTTTGATGTCGGGGTTATACATGTTGACAGCGTGAAGAAGGCTTGGAAACTGCTCTTTGACCATCATGCAGGGAGACAGAGTTTGCAGAAATTAAACATGAAATGTTCCTTTTTTTGAATGAATGAGACAAGGAATAAAAAGGCAAAATGTTCTGAATTACACTGAAGCATGCTCACTCATGCTAAAATTGCTAGTGCAAACACTGTGAAGTGGTTCAAATATCTTACAATGTTAACATGTAGAATTTGAAGCACTGAGAGTCACGTGTGATTCCTGAAAGCATTTGAAAATTTAGCTTCATGTTTTTCAGTTTGCACGTGAACGCTGAAAGTAGTTCGACTAACAGTTGAAGAGTAAGCGCTGAAAGCAGTTGACGTGTCGGCTAAAGCATCATCGATGAAAGCAGCTGAAAGGCACACTGGATCGCAAACGATAAAAGCACTTGAAGTTGAATTTGGCGTGCCTCAGAGAGCTGACAGAGAGTGTGCACCGTTTACACCTGAAGTGTCAGCTGAAGAGCAAAAATGATTGGACGTGTCAGTGACTGCGCAAAAGCTAAAAGCAGTTGAATTGGCAGCTCAAGTGTGAGTGCTGAAAGTAGCCGAACTGTCTGCTATAGAGTCAGAGTTATTGAGTTATCAGACATAAGCAATGACGCTTTTTGTTGAAGCAGGAGGGCGAGAGAAAGCAGAGTGAGCGCACTGCAAGCGGTTGACTTCTCTGTTTACGTTCTGTAATTCCACATGGAGGGATATTTAGATATTTACCAGAAAGCATAATACTGGAGTATAATAAAGAAGATACACCAGAATTATATCCTTGCAGTTTGGTGACGGCTTTTAAAGACGCTGTAACTGAACTCAAATTTTGCTCTTACGTCAATGCTGATGAAAAGGTGGAATTTGGATGTATGACCTCATAAACAGCGTGACCTCCCACCTCGCATCATTACAGTGCAGTGAAAGTTTTATGTTTGTCATTTGTAATGTTTCTAAGATTAAAGATGTAGTGTGTTGTCAAAGCACAGCAGATTACCATAAACAGCCTGTTGGAATATAGAATTCTGCATAGAAAAACTTGCACAAGCACAGGGACATGCTCATTTATGCACAGTTGTGCTTCCCTCTCCACACACACACACACACACACACACACACACACATGCACACACCAAGCGAGGGTCTTATAAACATTTCACAGAGGGAAGAAGAAGAACAAACATGGAATTTGGACACTTTATTTGGGCATGATGGGAGAGGGGAAGGGCCTAAGCTGACTGGGAGAGGGACAGAGATGTAATGTCTTATGAAGGAGGAATCCCTCACACTAAAAATAACAGACTACAGTCAGATATTTACTGTGTGGTGGGCTTTACTGTTTACGCTGGGTCTGAGCTCATCTGACACTAATAAGCTACTTCTGGGTACATTTATTGCAACATGACATGCGGATGGTAGCCAATGAGTAAAGAGGCCTCATTTAAAGGAAAAGACAGTAAATGTGTCACGGTCTCATCGACTGCAGGGCGAACCTCTGTGATAATGTGCTTTGTATTTACTATATTTTTACTTTAAATAGCTGCCGGGGTTTTATGAGAGTATGTTTTTCAAGAGCTCGGTTCAGATGGCAAGGTCGTAAGCAATCCAGCCATCCAAACAAAGGGCCAGTTTAACTGTTCGCTGATTTACAATTTCTAATTTCTGCTGCGACTGAATGTGCCGTACAGCGATGGCTCATCCAGAGGAGAGAGGTGCATCCGCAGACGAACATCATGGGTAGCAGCAGAGCTCCAGCCTGAACATGTGTGTTACGGAGTCATGGGGTTGAGGACAAGTCATGAGTCATGAAATATGACAAAATGCAGGCCGAGTGTTTCAAGGACTAAAACTGTTTAGGAAGAAAGATGCGAAAGCACAGAAAAGGGAGGGAGAGGAGGAGATAGAGAGGGAGATTAGTGCAGTCTCTGAAACCCAGAAGGGCATTTCTACAGTAAGCTGCTTCTCCCTCCACCCACCGACCCCTCTCCTCACTCCATCCACTCCGTCTGGCTTTTTATGGTAGAAGTCCTCGAGATCCTGCGCAACTCAGAGGAGTTCTGAAGGCTGAGTTCATGGCATCGTATTTCCAACCTGTCGCTGCACTAGGACAGGACGCTTTAAACAAACCTGGATTTGGCCAAAAATATTCACATCGTTCACATTCCTCATATTCTCGTGAACCTTTACTAATATTATTATTATTATTCAGGAGGCTTTTTGTCTTTCAGCTTCTTTAACATATTTGATGTTGAAACTTAATTCAAACTCCAAAAGTTTGCTCTTCAAGCATCATGAGCTTAAAATAAAAGTGCTTTCATCACTCATATTTTCTCCTGTTTCGTCAGCTCTCATAACGTCCACAGCTCCGAATGTTCACACACAGTTCACTTCGACTGCTTTCACTGCTCACGCCTCAGCTGACACGCAGACTGGCGTTTCGACTACTTTCAGTGCTTACTCTTGACTCAGACCATCACCTTTCAACAAGAGGTTGAAGTGCATTTCACTTCTTCAGCTCTTCCGGCACCCAAAACGCTTGCTTTTCATAAGCACTTTGCTTCAACTGCTTTCGCCGCTTACACTTCGACTGACATCTGTCACTTTACACATTTGTACTGGCCCCGATGTCCTTCAGGCCTTCACCTAAACTCTTTCCAGTGCTTGAACTTCAGCTTTGATCACATTTAAAATGAACAAAAACCTTCTTTTAGCGCTTGCTTTTTAACCGCTAATCCAATTTCTTTCGGTGTTTTTTGTTCCGTCTGCCACTTCGATCACAACTTCAGCTGTTAAGTATTTCAACTATTTCACATGTTTCAACTGTGAATTTTTCAGCAGTGAGCACATGTACATTTTCCTCACAAACCTTTTCCTCTTAGAACTATGTGAAGATGTGGTACATCTCACTCACCTACCTACCGCTCTACCTTGAGCCACCTGAGGAGCAGGAAATGAGACCCGTCCCTGCTGTTTTCACACGTCCTAATCTTGGCCCTGACTCACAGGCTGGGATGGACTTGTGACATCTTTGGCTGAGGTAGGTGGTGATAGTGAGGTGCTGCTTGTTAACAAATTGGTGTAAAAGTCACTTTGATCGACTCTGGCCAGGGGCATAAGTACCTTGTAAAATAGGCTCCGTTTATAGCCTCTCCAAAGTCTGGAATGTTGATTTCTCGATGTGTTTTGTGTTTTTGTTTCACCAAGTCTGGGAAAAGTCTTCAGCAAAAATTCCTCCTGAAATAGACATATCCCTATAATCTATTTATTTTTACATAACTACAACTTGCTCAAAATATAGTGACTTGCCTGTGCCCGCAAGGAACAGACTCAAAACACAGATATTGGACCTTGTTAAGAGGGAAAGAGGAGACTTGACATTCGTAGAACTGAATTCATCGAGATTAGAAGTCTTACAAACACAGCTGACAGAAGGTAAACACCCATGAGAGGCTGTGGTTTTCATGCAGGACCAGGGACAGAAACACTGCCATATACCGCACATTCTCCTCCGTGTTTGTAATCTGATAGTAATTGTGTTGAACCGGGTGAGGACAGACGGTGTGTTTCTGTGTGTACACGACACGCAGGTGATGATATTCGCTCTGTGCATGAGTGGGGCTGAATAGCGAGTCTGAGCTGCGAATGTGTGCTGCAGTAGCAAGAGGAAATTTTCATTGAGTCTCTGTTATGTGACCATGTTTGGTAAAGCTCCTCAGGCACGGACTCTGACCAAGCCCCTTGACCGATTGGTGCGCACACACGCACACACACACACACAGGAGATGGTTTCAATCATAGACCTACTGTGGCTCAGACAGCCCCTTCCCCCCCAAAAAAATCTTTCACTTTTCATGCTCCTCTCTTTCATCCTTACTCCAGTCAATCCTCTCCTTTCACCCTTTCATCTCATTTAAAATGTCTCAGTCTGTGCTGTCTGTGTCTTTGCTTTTTTGTTGGATAAGTCCATCATTTACACACAACTTAAGAGAAAAGAAAAACATGGAGCAGTGGTGCCAGCTTCCAGTAGCTGGTCTTGACTTGCCTGGGTGGAACTGTTATATTCCCATCCCACAGCTGACGGATGACTGGACCAGTTCAGTCTGGATGCTTTACGCTGAATACAGCAGGTCATTCCCGTGCTGACAAAGTAAACTAAGTTGACATAATGAGGGTAAATCAAAGAACAGACAACTAGTTTCTTGTCTTCAACTTTATTGAAGAGCAACACTTTCAAGTAAGTCTCCGCTTTCAGCACTACAGTTACATGATCATTAGTAGTGGTCATTGTCGACGACAACCATCCGAGTCACAAGATAATGCTCAGACGAGGACCCGGAGGCCTGTGTGTAGTGTAGGCTGTTTCACATTAAAATCTCCAGAAAACAAAAAGACAATCATAAGAAGCAATTGCATTGCAATAAAAGACAAAATAAAAATAGACAAGGGAAACATAAGCCACACTGGCAAGTCATTCAGAAGAAACAAAAAGAAGAAGGTTTTAGATTATCGGTTTGTATTTTTTCCAGTTATTCTTAAACATTATACAAATGTTGTCATCCTCATCACACTGACAGTCAACTCATTCTACTTCATTGTACACCTAGGATTTAACTTGAAATCAAGTATTTCAGAAGAACAAAAACGGGGCAAAAATACTAGCTGTCTATGTACCATGTGTAACCTCGAGAAGTCCGGCAGAATACACTGCTGAAGTACCAGATTGTGATGTAGCTTTGTTATAATGTCCCTAACATGACGTCCTGTCATCCCAACAAAGCCAAATATCAGCAGAACAGAGGTTTAATTAGTACAGAGTGCATCTGTTTTCAATACTGGATCACAGATATATACAGAATTGTATATACCTTAATGCTATTTATATTTAATTATATTCATTCCATAATGAATGTTGGCCTCCCCAAAGAAACAAAGGCAATGCGGTTCTTCTAACCTGATACAATACACGTCATGGCCTTACAATAGCAGCCTCATCAAATTCATTTATCATTAATTCATCCTGTCGATTTTCAAACAGCCCCAGGTTGTGAGATACAGCACAAATATCAGGTCTGGAAAGAGATTCTGTAGAAAACCCTGACAAATACAAAAAACTTTCATTCTGTCCAGTCCAGAGACAACCAGGCCACATGCTGTAATTCTTATATACGTAGCCTTTTGTGCATGAGACCTGCATCAGAGAGCAGTCTAGAGACTACAGTAGTCTCAGTCTAAACTCAACCAAAACCACAGGATGCTGCTATAACAAGTGTTTCGGCATCACTGCGCAGCCAGTCTCAGGAAATCTCCCACCGTGACTCAACGATTACAGTTTTATTCCACAACTATTCACAGCTTTGAGTTCAGGAGGCCAGAGAAAGGAGATGTTAGCCTTCCTGTCAACTATCTGTATATATTCGAGATATGTTCAAAAATAGAGATTGATTACCTTTCTTATCACCTTGGACACTGCGAGCTCATCTTAATGCCACTAAATAACCCATCACAACATTCATAGAGACATTCCCCCGTATTCAGGAGAGCAACAAAACAGGCTCCCCCACAGGGATCAGCTTTGGATTATAATACTTGGCCGGATTAATCATTGTGCAGGCAATTATAAAAATATATACAGAGAGTACACATATGGAATACAGAGGAGATAATCACTGGATATTACATCAGAAAGGTCATGCTAATCCAAACCTGGCTGCATCGCATCCACCATTTGTATAAAGGCACAAGATACTGTAGCCCCTCCTCTGTGGTGACAGACAGAAATACAGGAGATCGCTGAGTTATTGCTCCACAGGGAGTGTGCTTTATAGTTCCACAGTGAAAACACCACCAGGCCTTTTCTGACTATTATAACTATCTATCCGGCTAGAGATACAAAGACTTTGAAGGGCAACGCAATCAATTTTAATCAGCAGTCTGTTGACACGTCTTGTTTAGCACACCTGCGTATGTGAAAAAAAAAAAATGGTACAAAGCCTTTAGTGGCTCCAGAGGGAGCTGTGGTAAGTCTGATAATTTGCCTCAAGTGACATGAGTCAGCGTTTGCTGGGTCTGAAGACTACAGGACTGAAAATGAAAGATGTCTGGCAGTGTGGAGTTAGAAGCGAGAAGTGAGAGTAAGAAGTGAGCTTTCCAGACCTCTGCAGCCCGCTCCTCGTCTCTGCTTGAGGTTAGCGGCTCGTGGCTACATTAGCTGCTACTAGCTTAACACCTCCAAACCTCCAACAGAACTGTCAGTGGGCGAGTTCGGACAAGGAAAAACAATATATGGAGTAAACAAATTGTGCATTTCCATCCACCTGTTTTTATGCACGATTCCAATTTGACTGAAATAAAACTTTCAAGTTATCGGGAAAAAAAAGCTGTTCATCTCGATGTACCACCTTCTCATATTAGCATAACGGTAGTGGATGGAAATTCACATGAATTCACATTCTCTTGCATATTTTTTTTTTTTTTTTTTTGTAATCCGTTAACAACTTGCACATTTGGATGGAAACCTGGCTAAAATCTCTGGGTCTGCCATATGAATTGTGATCATTCTTTAAAAAAAACTGTCCATAGTGAGTCTTCAATGTCATAGGAGTGTAATGCTAAGTCGGTGGAGGACTCTTTAAAGCAAAAAATAAACATAAAAACTAAACATGCGACCCTGTGTTTTGTAAATTTCTCTTTGACTGACCAAAGCCAAATGTGAAACATCCTCTTGTATCTCTGTCTGTCATGCTATCAGCTATGCAGTTATTAGTGTCTGCTACCAGCAGACTGTACGATAGGAGAATCAGTGAAGTTGTAAAACCAAGTAATGCCAACTGGCACACAGAGGATGTGGCAATGATAGCGAGTTAGCCATACAGTATGCAAAAGGTACCTGCATAGCTACTGTATGTGTATATGCTGTACAGACATGCCGGGAGAGGAGAAAATCAACAACACATGCATTCAGTATCTGAGAGGCAAAAACATTAACTGTTTTGGAAGACAAACCCCTTTTAAGCATTAGATTAATGCAATTAATATTTAGATGTTTTTCATCTACCTTAACTATTCACTAAGGCATCACAGAAATATGTCAATCTTACCATGCTATATAGTGATGATACAGTTTATACAGAAAGAAAAACATGCAGATTGCCACAATGCTTTTGACAGTGACAGACTGGTAAATCAAAATTCATCAGATATTAGAAACTTGTGGAAAATGTCATATTGCTAGCGTTCCTATTGCAGATATCCTGCCAAAGGAAGAGCACCCTGTCAGTGTTTCAGAAGGGCACCGAATGCACCGCATGCTATGAATGTGCAAATGTGAGGAATGGAGCAGAAAAAGTTCACGCTGTGTGAACCACTCCCCATTCCTCGGTTACGTTCTCAGAGTCGCTGAGAACAAAAGGAAATAAGTGGAAGGATAAAAGCCTCTGGGGATGTTTCTCTAGAAAGATACACTGACTGGACACGGTTTGGTGAGAACAGTGATGCTGCGCTGCTCACTGCATTCGCTGGGATAAGCTCTAAAGACAGTAAGACCACAGGAGACGCAGAAGTCCCTCTGAATCAGTAATATCACCACAGATGAGGTTTGAAAAGCTAAAATAACTCTTTACAGCAGGAGGAAAAGCAAACAAAGCGTTGATTATCTCATGACTAAGGGATCAACAAGTCTTCATAAGGCAGGGGGAGAGGTAGAACAAAACAGAATGTTCGAGCTGGATGGTGGAATATCCAGTGAGGCAGAGGGTTGCTATGGATGAAATATGAAATAGACATGTCACTGTAATTGCTTATGATTTCAAGCTGTGTACGATCAGAGAATAAAGAGAGCAAATTACAGCACCGTGATGCCAACACGATGAACACTGACAACGCAAAACCGTCCTATGAGAGCCTAAGGATGTTGGAGAGCGTGTCTCTTTCTCTCCCCTGCATGCATATTCCTAGTTTTTTTAGTTTTTTATAATCCAAATTCTACAGAGGGTGGAGGGGCATGGCTGGTGATATAGGCAGGCGCCACTTATTACAAGGAGGCCACAGCAGGTGATACAGTAGAAGAGGCATTATGGTGTTTTTCTGTCTCTTTCTGTGAGGTCGGATGAGTTTAAGACAAGAGCCCTATAGATTTCACAAACACTGTATGGGTCTGATGTGAGAATTGTGGGCCACGTCTCAAGTGTGGACGGAGTATGAACAACAGAAGAAGCCTCCAGTCGTTCAGGAGCAATATTGAGCGAGAGATGGTTTTCTTCTGAAGGGGCTAAGCTCTGTTAGACTTTGAGATCTTAGTCCTTCACAATTATTGCTTTCCTGTCTTTCGCAGGCACTTCAGAGGATTGGGCTTTGGCTGAAGTTGAGCGTGAGAGGAGACTGAGGGGAGATGAGAGAGGAATGGCGGTCGGGACGAAAGAGGCGACTGACAGACGGAGTTAAAAGTGTGCTTGTGAGCTCTACCTTGTCGTCTGCTGCCGAAAGCTATCATCCAGCAGGATGCTCATCTGTCAGTGAAAACACGGAGGCTGCAAAGGCTGGTGCTTGAGTGAGTCAAAGAGCTGTGTCCTTGTCCCGTGTCGGGGTCAGAACCTGAGGACTCTTGGCCTGGTCCACGAGCTGACGAAGTGATCGAGGGCTGAGACTGGGGGATTGGAGGGTGGAGGTGGCCGGGATGCTGAGGCTATAGCAAAAGAGAGAGGCTGTGAGGTTCCTAGATGTCCAGTCTCCCTTCCCTGCTTATGTCTGTGTCTACGTATCCTTCGCTCTACATCTCCTTAGTCTGTGTGGTTGTTGACGTGCTTCCTGTCTGAGGAAGACAATCCCTCCGCTCCTTCCTTCACCTTTCGTCCTCCCCTCCCGGTCATGACTTTGTAGCAGCCGCGAGTGATCTTATACATCCAGACAGTGTTTAAGATATCCAGGGCGATGCAGGAGGTGATCCAGGCCACCTGGGCGCCCAAGCCCAGCCGCTCAAAGTCTGGAGTGCCAAAGGTGGCGAATACACTGGCCCAGTAAGATGGCATGACGGCAATGCGCACCAGGAAGAACACCACCGCCATGGCAACACCATTTAACACCACCAGCCTGTGTGAGCGGGGGTACTTTAATGCCTCAAAGAACCACCTGGAGGGAGAGGGTGATTAAGACATGTCAGGTGAATATATGCAAGCCATACGGTAAAACAAAGGGTGATATGAGGGCGACTATTCACGAGTAAAGCTGACTCACCTTTGGTTCACAAACGGTGTGGACAACTCTGAGATGAGACGAAAGTTAGCAAAGTAGGGAAGCACGCCACGTGTCTGCAATGACCACAGACACATAAGCAAAATCACACACACAGATCAGGATACAGGAATAACCCAGTGTCCCCAATTGCTATTCACATGTACACACTCAGGGTCTTGAGGAGTCATAAACTCACCAGCACATATCCATATGCATAGAGCGCCGCCAAGTGGTGACAGACAAAAAAGCTGTCCCCCATCGTGCTCCAGTTACATGCAAGCAGCACAAGATCTAGAGGACGGGATGACAGGCTGTTCAGAGAGCTGACACACTGATACGTCTGTTTGACTGAGAGGGCGGTTATTCACACAACTGCCTTTAAAAGCACCACTGGTGAAAATGTAGAAAACATTTGTGGGAGACAATGAGCAACACATTTAAGGATGAAATGTTATACAAGTCAAGTATACAGGGGTAGATCAAGATTTAAAAAAAAAAAATCACTAAAATTGTATGTTCACACATCAAAGTGCAGACTGTCAGATGTCTTTCACAGCTGTCAGGTCTGGCCTTCTTAACTACAATCAAGTAGCTTCAGATTATAGTCCTTTTCCCTCTCTGTGTTTACACCATATACACTGACCGGCTGCCCTCATGGACGGTGTGCTAGAAGACGATCAACAGAAGTAAAAGTAAAAGTAGCTCACCGTAAAGGAGGTAACCACAGGTGATGGCTACATTTAGTTTGACGAGACTGGGGTCCCCCCTGTGGAACAGCAAAGAACACGCTGTAAAGGTACTTTCAATAAGCACAGCTGTAACACTCCAACCTTCAAGATAAACAAGGCAGGACTGAGGGAGGGGAGCTACTTACTATTCCAGAAAAATCTAAAGCACTCACACCGTGTTCCTCTGATTGATAATCTACTGCTGTAAACAGAACATGATGCAGTTCTGCAAACTGATTAATGTAACGAACTTAAAAACCATGAAGGTCATTCAAGGCTGATTGTCTAGATGATTGTCAATGCTGATGAGTTTGCTGTGATAATCTTGTACATGTTTAGGTCTCGATTAAGAAGAACAGCACGCTGTTTGAACAACGTATTTTGTCTGTGACTAAGCAGTGATCAGCAGTCCAGTTCATAGAGCCATGATGTGCTCTGTTGACCGTTAGGTGTCCTTGCAAATAACATCTGTTCAAAGTAACAATGACGGTGTCTCTGCTTCAACAGACATCCAATCCTGGTATCAGTCAAGAGTATCGTATAGCCAATGGCTGGCTGAACGCCTCTGTAACAGAACCCACCACACACATACTGTATAAACATACACACCAATGCGCACACACCTGCTGTATGACGGCTCACCTTACTCTCCAGATGACCCTGGGCTTTTATCCTTTAACTTTTGTCCTACAAATTTCACTAAGATTGCTCAGCACACTGTCGACTGAGTCCATATGAGTTATATGAAAACATCCGTACTGCAGTCGCATGCTTGTGTGACATAAATGCATCCCCAATGGCTACAGGTATCCTGAACAAGCAGCTTTGTACGTAACTCAATGTCGATGGTGACTTTCTCACCAGCACGTTGTTAATGAAGCATTTCTTTCTAATGTCTGTTTCTAACGTCTGTTAGAGCGCACTCCTGCTGTTAACTGATCAGCTGGATCACCTTACCGCTTCACTTAGACAGAAATGCAGCCAGCATATATGAGCTTGGACAACATCCAACCTAACTGATAGTGTGTTAGCCAGAGAGTCTGCAGGCTGCTGTCAGAGTCCAAAGGCCTCTTGATAATCACATCAGCGTGATCCGGCTTCAGTTAATTAAACGTACAGTGAGCCTACGCTCCTTTCTCAATGTATGGTTAACTGAATGGAATTTGGCTCAGAAAGAGATAGTGTGGAGCTTTTTACGCAGGAAGTGCTACAAAAGCTTTGACTCAGTGGAGCTAATGTAAGAACGGAAAATGTTTTGCTCTCAAGTGGCACACACGAGTGTTTAAGGGAAACGGTCCAGGCCTGTCATTCGAGCCTGATTTTCTCAGCAGGGGGACAATTATAATAGCATATAAGAATTATAATGCTTTAATGTGAATGAAATGCAAATGGAAATATGACAAAACTAAGAATAAAAATTAAAAACGGCTTACTTTTAATTTTATAAGCGTGAGTATTTTAACATGGAAACAGCAATTCAGCCTTCTCCAACAGCTCTGTCTTCATGTTTAAGCAGACTGTTAACCCTTTGCTTTAAGGCTGATTTACACGGTGCAATTTTAGTACTGAACAGACAAACAGGAAAACCTTATAGAGCTGTGGAGCGGCAGAAGGATCAGATGCTTTTTTTACTATTTACACTGTAGTGCTATAATTCAGCACATATTCGTCGCACAACCTGATATGCCTCATACTGTCACAAACACAGAAGACCATGTTTTCATCAGACCCACCTCACACCGTGTGACATGCAATAAACACACAGGATCGTTGTTGTCGCACAGTCTAAAAGGCGCCTTAAGAAAGATGTTTGAAGCCATCAAATCATCCTGGTACAGCTCAGTGAGGATGGTGTTAACGGCTCTGGTGATATTTTCTCTTTTTTTCCAGGTCCTTTCATATGGCTATTGACACAGCAAAATTATTACTTTTTTTTTTTTTGCTGATGTCTGACAGCAGGACGTGTGAATTTTTGTCTTTTAGCTCTCAGGTAACATTTTTTGGAAATTGTTCACAAATGGAGCAAAACATGCAGCAATTTGCAGGACGGTGTTATTCAAAGGATCATAGGTCACAAATGCACCCTGCTGAATGAACAGGTAGCGACTGAAGCTTTGTTAAGAGAGTTTGGTAAATCTGACTCAGAATACTCTTAAAAACAAGCCTCACAGAAACTGATAAAAGTTTAGGATAAGAACGCGAAAATGTTCTTGCATGAGGCCCAATGTCTTCAACGTCGACTTAGAAGGTATCAAATGTGTTGGAAAAGGTTAAATGTTATATCTACACCAGGTTGACGTTCACTCCACACGACCCTGAAATTATCTCCCTGCACATGTAATGTTTAAATCCAGATAAGCCAATCAAAAAGATGGCGCTGAGGCCACGGTGACACGGTGCTTGTTAACTGAATGGATTATGATAACAGCCGGGGCCATGCTGCCAGCCAGAGCGACACCCTGAAAGAGTCTGAGCGTTGGCTGAAAACAATACAGTTTCTAACCATACGGCCACTCGAGCACTGTTGAGAGCAGCAGAGAGAACAATGCTGCTGTGTGGCTGGTCTTAATGATGCAGTAATACAATCAGATTGACTGGAGAATTTATGCTTGCACCATGGTCGTGTTGCAACTAGATGAGCTTTAAGGCATTAGAATAGTGCTGGGGAATGTTTAGGTGCTCGTGGGTGAAGGGGATAATAAACAGACATGGCAAACTGCAAGGCTCAAGCTGGAACACCAATATTATGCTAACACAGAAACTATTCTAACAAAGAAATCACCTTTTCCTTGCGGGAGCTGAGAGAAATGATGTGACAGAAAACTAAAGTGCATCCCAAAAATGTACGTAAGGACAATGAAGCTCGGGGAAGAGAGCTGATAAAAGCACCTGAACACTCAGCAGATGAAGATTGGTAGGAGGAGAAGGGAGGGAGCCCCCAGCTTCAGTCTGCTTTCTCCTCCCTCTTGACCCCCTACCCCCACTTTCTTTTTTCTCCCCTTTTTCGCTCCATCAGCGATGCTGGCCAGGGCCGACACGGACACAATAAGAGAGAGGGAGGTGTGCTGCATTGATTCGACAGCCAGAGACGTGGGGTACAACAGACAGCTACAGGCAGGAGGAGGCTCATGGAGGGCTGGTGGTGTGTGTGTGTGGGGAGAGGGGGGGGGGTGACTGGGCTGCTGTTGTTTTGCTATGAAAAGGAGCCTTGTTGGTGGGATTCTAGTCTGTCTGCTGGAGAGCCAGAGGAAGCGAAACAGAGGGAAAAGGGAAAGAGAAAGAAGGCAGAGAGGGGTAGGAGGAAGGAAAGAGTGTTGTAAGAATATAAGGGAGAAGTGAGAGATAGAAAGCTGACATGTTTTAAAAGATGATTGAGATATTGGAAAGGAGAAAGAAATGGTGAAGGCAATTACCATTTCTCTTTTTCGAGATTCATTGATGCAAATAGCACAGTCAGCAGTGGCAGATAGGAGGGAGACAGAGAGAAGACGGTAGAGACAATAATCAAAGGCTAAATCCACTGAATCTACAACTCTCTGGAGACTCCACTGACACATTAGATCCATCCTCTGCCGTTCCCTCTTTCATTCTGAGGCAGGGAACACCATCGTCATCTCTCCAAAGGTATTAACTACCAACCCTGACGATCCTTCGCTACCACCCACCTCCCATCTTCAGCCCTTCATCTGTTTCCTACTTCCCTTGTGAGCTAGACATGGCTGCCAGTCTGAAAAGGCAGATGTGAGACGACAGGTTTCTCCTAAAAGAGCCCAAAGCATTCACGCTACTTTCTTTTTTTCACCTGCCAAAATGACGAGGCGTGATGTTTCAGTATTTTTGCCTTTGCCATCATCCTTACGGGGGGGGGGGGGGGGTTTCTGGGATTGTATTTATTTGCATCTCACACATTCTCCTGCCTGACTTTATCAAATTACAGTGTTGGTGGATATTTCACTTGTGAATTAGCTTTTCTTTTTGTTCCTCTTACCAGACGGGGTTGGCGTTGACCGCATCATCATACCATAGGATGTACAGACAAAACAACCCCACAATCAGGGCGTGCACAGTCGACACCAACCTGGGGATGGACACACAAGATGAACAAGTAGTAAATATGATGACAGAGTACGAGGAGTTTACAGTCAGGAATTGCAACTTAGGGGGAAATCGAGGGTGCTAATGTCTCTGCTGTCTGCTCCTGCTTGCATACAGTATGTAATTACATCTGTGATCCCTGTGTCCACATGAGTGTAAGCTTCCTTTTTAATCAGGCCTGATACAACATAACCCTGACCTTTGAGTGGTTATCTGGGCCACTGAAGAGATACTCCAGAGGTCCAGTGGCCCTTATCTCTCCTCTACCAGAATCACAGTTCCTCCTCTGTCACCATGCAGCCTCCGGGGTACAGTGGACCCTGTTCACAGGCCGCAGCTGCTGGCCTGAACCTTGGCCAAGACTGGCTCTACAGATCAACTACTGTATGAGAGGATGAGTCCATTATTACTGCTGAATCAGACTTAAGTGTCTAAAAATGAAGCATCCATGGAGGAAGTGGGCTACAGGAAGTTGGTAAAACAGTGTCAATATTGCCATCTTGTTAACAGTCTCATAGCCACTCTTCGGTTCTTGTATTGAGAAGTTCCTATTTATATACGTAAAAACAAAAGAAGGCAGAATTTAGGACAGACAACAGAGAAAAAAAAAAAAAACAAGGCCGACAGATAAAGAAATTAACACCACTAACAACAGGCTTCTAGTTTATGCAGCTGTGGTCAATACTGGACATGTGATCATGCGTTTTCTTTGGAAATGCTTTCTCCCGCCTCTCCATGCACTTAAGTCGTGGTTACATAAACAACTGACACACTGAGCTCTGGCCGTTATGCAACAGTAGGCCAATCTGAAGTGAACCATCAGTGCCTGGCCTTTGACTAGTTTTGGACTATTCTTTGGTCAGTACAACATGTACTTTCAAATATGGATGGAAAGGCGAATGTCAACTAGAGTTGTATGAAACAAGAATTAGCTGTGAGTGCTGACAGACAGCAAAAGAGACAGCCATTAATAGCCAATAACATAGAGTGAGTGAGAGATGTTATGTAACTACGAGTGATTGCCCTCTGAACTTCACCCCGGAGGTTTCTGCTTAAAACTGCTCTGTGTTCCACCAGCCGTTCACATCACAGCTGTACTTTTGGGTTTTTCCATTGGCACTTTTAGCCGCATCGAGTCAAACTATGCTACATTCATTTGCGTTTCCTCAAAGACGGTTGCGGTGACGTGAAATGGGCTTTGTCGTGATTCAGGGACGATTTTGCGACTTGTTTAAATAACCTCCACTGCTAGTGCCAGACATAGAAGATACTTCGTCAGTTTCAATCATTCCATCTTTGTTTTTCAAGCAATTAGCGGTTAGACAGCCTGAAAATCCAGGATGAGAAGCAGCTGACTATCAAAACCGTTGCACAGCACAGTGGTAAACAGTGCTAAAGAGGGTGCTGATTTTAAATGTCTCCAACTCAAGGCAAGCGCATGGTCAGTTACAGACACCCCTTCAAGCAGGTAGCCCTGTTGTAATGTAAATGCAAATCCCTGCCGCGCTGGGCTGATGCATTGAGTGAAACGAAGTCAAGCCATGCCAGCGCACGTGTATGGAAAAGGGCTCTTTGAGTGGAACGGAGATGAGTTGGCCTGAATCACATCAAGGTCCACCCTAATACAGCTGCATCACAGAAACAGTAAATACAAAGAAATTAAGTGAAACGACAAAATGCCAGTAAGTGTGCTTTCACTCAAGTCTGTATTCCTGTGCACATTTTCAGATATTGTATTATATTTTGTTTTAGAGCTTCAACACCTCGATCCCCAAAAGACCAATGAGCACACAGAGCATCAGAGGGTTTTGTATTCAACATTACGGTCACATTTAGTGACCTTGACTCCCTAACATCCAAATGGGGAAACAGCAAGCCTGGCTCTGTCTGCAGGTAACAAAATCCACCTACCAGCACCTCAAAAGCTCACTAGTTCACACTTCATATCTAATTTTTAACAACAAAAAAAAAAGAAACAAAAAAACAATTCAGTGGATTTTCTCGCCTGCAGACAGAGCCAGTATTTCCCTAACTGTCAAACTACAAACTCTTCAAATGTGCTGACTGATTTTTCAGGCTGGGTTGGCTGGTTATCTTTGTCATGCAACCAATCACACATAAAAACATGACAACCCTTGGCAGAGAGCTGAGATGAAAGATACGATGAACTCGTACTAACAAAAAACAAAAACGTCCAGCTTTGCTTTCCACATGGTCCCTGCCAGAGCATTTACAGGTTAGACACATTTGAGAAAAGGTCTGCCTACAGCAGGAGAGTAGTGGGTTCCTGTTACACACCTGGAGTTCCACTCTGTGAGCTTGGTGGAAGGCAGCCGTCCATAACCTGGTGTGATGGCAGAGGAGAGCCGCGGGCTGGCCACCGAGAAGAGTAGCTGGAAACCCACGAAGCTGCCGGCTACCACGGTCAACTCTCTCGTCTCCATCACTCACCTAAACACACCAGGGGCGAGACAGAATGGGAGGGTTGGGGGCAGGATACAGAGAGGGTGACACACATGGAAAGGTTCAATCGATGACTGTCAGTCATCCTGGGCAATGCCGGAGGAGACACTGAGGCGGCGGCGGTGGTGAGAGGGTGAAGTGGCACCCTGTGTGGTTCATCCAGGACAAAGAAAGGAAGAAAGGGAAAGAGACAGGAGGGAAAAAACAGAAACTGAAAACATGGGCTGTCTAATACAAGTGACATGAGAGCTTCAGACAGGCAGGGCAGTTCATAGAGGGGGAGAGAAGAGGAAAGGTGCAAGAGGGCACTAACGTTAAGGGCAACAGAGGGAAAAATATAGAGTGGTAAAAACAGAATAAAAAGTTATTGGGTGTCGTGAACAGAGTGCATAGCATAGCATTTAGATTTGGAATAACGGTCTGCATTATTATGCATATTTTGCAAGGGGATTACAGTGAGTTGTTTAGGACACACCAAAAACCCCTGAGAAGAAAACAAAGGCTGAGTGAGGAAAGAAAAGAGGATTGTTACAATGAACGGGTTCAGCTCATGAGGCGCTGAACACGTTTTTAGGCTGTATGTTACTTCGACAATGCTCTTTATGTTGCCCAAATCGTTCTTATATTCTGTTTCCTTATTGCTGACACTCTGATTTATCTTACAGATGTAAGCGTCATCAGTGCTGGTCGTATTAGCCAGAGGCAGAGGAGCTGAAGTGGTGGACCAATACAAACTGAAATTAAGAGAGGACTAACACACGCTGGACGTAGACATGCAAGCTACTGACTGCAACCACATGCACATACACTGTGTACACACACCAACGGAAGAGATGTGTTTACTTTGACTAGGGTCAACAAACTACAGGCCTGTCTTTTCAATTCACACACAATCAGTGGACATGGATTGAAACAGCACCGTGTTTGCAAAAGCAGCAAAATCCATTTGTTCAAATGGTCTTTTTCAGGCACAATTTCATGAAAAGGGAGGTAATTCATCTTTGAGTGCACAAAGTCCTTTTTCCATTCACTGTAGATTGACCTTACAGCTTGGACTGTAATCTTATCGGTTTTCTGAGCTGCTTACATTGCAGAACAAAAAATTCTGACTCTGTCCTAAGCCAACGGATGTCTCATGGTCGGGTCGGAGCATCAACAGCACATTGGCCTCATTCCCAGGACCAAGTACAGTAGTCCTCGCAATCTGTAGCCTAAACTTGGACTGAGAACTAGAGATTGTGACATCGCCGGCAGCTTGTAAGCGTTCCTCATTTCCATGTCTGTTTTGGTGCACACAAAAATCCCCTTTCCACCTATTACAACTGCAGTTACAGCAGAAGTGTCCATATACCTGCAACACCCACGAGAGAAAAAACAGAAAATTAAAAAGTTCATAGGAAAGACTCGGTGCTGCAGTGAATCCTCATCCTGACTTCTCCTTTGCTCTTTAGTATCATCAGCTATTGCACAACATCCTGAGTCTATGCTAGTTTGGACTCTGTCCTGACAAATGCACCTGAATTCTGATGAAACCACAGAAATGATGCAATCCATTTAAAAACACTTATTCCTGGAGAGCTGAAAATTAGGATTGTGCAAGGTATAGATTACTGCGAGACAAGGTAGAAACCTAGCTATACACACACACACTATGTGTGTATATATATATATATTTGTGATGGCATTCTCTTTGCAAAGTAAATTAGGTAATTTAGCCTCTGGGAAGCTCATGACACTTCAGGCATGTCGCCTTCATCAAGTTCTATTTTTACTCAAAAATGTCCCATGTCATGTGTGCGTGCTGTTACGTCAAATACAAGGAAACAAGGCTCAGGAACAAGCGACTGAGGAGAAGAAAGCACCACAAGACAAAGTGCCACAAGCAAAACCCATCAATTTAAATACTGCCATGAAGATTACAGCTTTGCTCAGAGCCACCAGAGGCAATCTTCAGAACAATTTTCCACTTGAGCTTGACAAACATCTGCAGAATAAACTTCAAAATGGATCAAAGCAGACAGGATGACAACTTCCAAGTACATGTTTCTAACAAATCAAAGCAGCTGTAAGAAGTGCAACTCCTATTCCACTGAGCCTGCCACTGCTCCATTCACCAGAATTAGGAGGAGGCATGTCCAACAGGGAAGCTGGGACAGGCAACTGTGTCTTTTCGGTGGAGCCGCACCGCACTGAGAGCCTCTTATTGTCCCCAGAAGCAGCTATGCACATTCCAGGGCCACGCTGATCATATGCAGCATGTGCCTGAATAATTCATTGGCATTCTTCACCTGACAGGCTGGTTCACACTGCCCCATGGGAAGAAGCAGCATAACACAGCCTCCTCACTGCGGCTGACAGGCCGGACAGGAGAGGTGCTCCGGCGTCCACGTTTGACCTTGTTCCGCTGGCCAATCCTGCTGCTGTCAGCAAACCATGACCCCGTGACATATCGACCAAACATAAATAATAGCGGTTCAATTTCCCCTGTTCCTCTGGAAATCTAAACCGGCCTCTGTCTCCCGCATTGCTACACAAGACCAGTGGGTTTGACTCGCTCTGTAGCTGCTCTGAAGGCACAATCCTTGGCCAGCCTGATCACACCAATCTCTGCTGGCAGGTTGGATCACGACATGAATACTGATACTTCACCGGCGATTCTTGTCGTTTTAAGCTCATTGAGATGTTTGCTTTTAGCATACAGAGGCTGACTCTAAGTGGACGCACTCCTCTGTGATTTGAAGTGTTGTGCACCCTGCACAACAGCAACTGGCGTGGGCAGTCCACAGCAAAGGGTATATGTACCAGGAACTGGCTACATCTCCATGAGAAGTCCTTTGTGATCATGCTTTGCAGTCGGTGCATACGCACAGTGAAGCACTGCAGACAGTTAACTTAGTGGGAATGGCGAGCAACGAGTCAGTGCCGTACCTATCGGCCACACTGTCACCAGGAAACACAGTTTTACAATACAAACCAGGCAAGTGCTGAACGAGTTGTGACTAGCAGTCGCACCCGGCGGCCAAGACGCAGCCCCGTGGTTTTCTGGAGCAAAGTTGTTGGCTCACACTGAAAGGACGGCTACGTACGCCGTTGTTGCTGCCGCCGCCACCGACAAGGCAAGACAGGCACAGAGCTGTTGCAGTCCCAAGATTTTGTACGGCCAAACGGGTCTAAACAGTGTCAGACAAACACAGCTTGCTTCGGTCTACATTATATTTTGCTGTGGTGGAAGTCGTACAGGGAGCCCCGTTACCTGCTATCCGTCGCATAGGTCTGTGTAGGCGGATAAGCTCCCGTTTAGTCGCCGTCTTCTCCACTTTCTTATAACTTGACGTTAGCTAGCAAGTCGGCTAAAGCGATACAGCCCGCTGGCTCCGGCTGTGCGACCCCCGGAAAGAAAGAGACAAAAAAAGAGCCTCCTCCGCTACGCAAACAACGCCGTGTCCCAACAACCATTACAGCCCGGAGAAAAACGGCTTTTCTCGCAGCCTCGCTTCCTCGCTGCCATGTGTTTCGACTTACGAGTGCGACAGGAAAGTTTTTTACTCGTTTTATTTTGGCATTGACAGTAAGGACCAACCGGTGACGTTGGCACGTACCCACCCACTCGTGCACACGCCCGCCCTCGGCTGAGGCTACACCCACGAGGAACAAAGGCCACATCACGTTACGACTGATGATGACTTGAAGTAGGAGAGACGGTGGAGGCTTGAAGCGCCGCACCAGCACGGACACCATTAATATAAACAGCTTTTTATGATTGCAGCTCGTCAGTGTCTTAGAAACTTGGATGTACCTTTCTACTGTCCATCCGGTGGTTTCCATTTATTTAAAATCAATCTGCACTTCAGATGCATCACCAGACAACCCCACAGCTGGAATATGTATACGCCTCGTGAACTCTGGCCAGCTCAGGATGTAGTCTCTTGTCAAGGTCTGAATATGATAATTGGTATCATGTCATAAGCAAAGACTGATAACCTCTGGCACGCTGAAATGTGAAAAAAAAGAAAAAGAAAAAAACAACCCACAATATGATTCCAAATAACTTCATAGCATATCTTCAAAAAAGTGACGGTGAAAGGTTAGTCAATTATCTGATGGACAGAAAATTAATAAACACTCTCTGGTTCAAGTCTTTTGAGAGGATTCACTGCTTTTCTTCATTTCAGGCCTCCATTATAAACTGATTATCTCTGGGTTTTGGAGTCTCAGACGAAACAAATAGTTTCAAGGTGTGAGCTCACAGTGGTCCAGTCCTTAACAAATCGGTTAAACCCTCTGGTCCTGCAGCGCACAGAATGACCACATAGAGATCATAGAGATTTATAACATCATGAGGAAGTTATCATTTTGTCTCGACTGACATGGCAGATATAGATAAAACCGGATATCACCTATCGCAGCATACTATACAGACGACAGGGGAACACCTGCGGGTGCAAATAGACTTTGGAATGCACTGCTGGAGGAAACAGGCACACCTGGAGGAAAACACATGCGTTTATGTAACCTTCACACAGTGAGGCCAGAGGAATCAGATGCAGATCCTTGTATGCTGCACTGTCAGAGCGCTGAGAAAGTGGACCTGGGGTTCATTACAGCCTGCTAATAAGTTGTCTTTATTCTGGAGTGGGCTGTTCTCTGTCGTGGCAGCTGTCTGACCTCTTTGTTCTGTCAGCTTCTGAGTCACTTTGCAGAGTGATACGTTGAGTCAAGGTTGTCTGTCTGGTTCCACCACAGACACGCACGCACACGCACATGCACACAGTCGTGTTTCCTTCACTTTTGGGAACATTTCATACTACTACCCCTAAGCCTAAACCTAACCTTAACCTGAACCTAAACCTGAGGTCAACCCAGGTCCTCACCTTAAACTGGAATCATTTACACTACTGATACTGGCATTTTGCCACCATAAGGAAGGCAAGTCCCCACACTGTGACTGTGTAAACAGATTTATGTCCCCACAACATGAGTAATACTCGTCCACCAAACACACACACACACACACACACACACACACACACACACACACACACACACACACACACACACGCACACACACACATGTGCACACACAGAGAGGAATGTTTTTCTTACAGTCTTTATGGAAATCTCTAGTTTTTATAAATTGTGCTTGTTTGCTGGGTAGTCTTGGGCTCACATTGTGTGGGACCAAGAGCCCAATAGTACCACTGTGCAAGGTTAAAACAGACACAATGGCAAACATTGAAAAGATAGTTACAAAGGTACTGGTTTTACAAAGAAAGGCAGAGTGAGAACTGGATCGTAGCCCACGGTATTAAAAAAGTGAGTGAGTCAGGCACAAGAGCGGAGTGCACACTGAGTGAGAGATTGTTTGAGACAGACACTGTAGATGAAGCTAGCAGTGCAACCGGATGCAACATAAGAAGCGAACGTGCGGTGGGAGACACCATTCGAACTATTAAAATTAGATCCTGATACAATCCAATACAAATTTAAAGAGAATTAGATTTTCAAAGGAAACTTTACATTTCTTTAATATTTCCTTTCCAGCCTTGAGAGCAAATAAAACTGACTGAGAGAGCGAGTGTGTGAGAAAGCACGCTGGCATGGATAAATGATATTCGTGTCGATTGAAAGAGTGTTTTGAGACAGGATGTGTCAAATCCTTCTTCAAACACTGAAGAGCCTCGCACATTTACTAAACATCAGCTGCTAACTAGAGCAGATCAGATGCCAATCATAGAGAACTAAAGAGGGGTGGGGAAAATAATTCATTCAAGTAATGTCAGATAATATGACAGGAGCAAGCGTGCACGCAGGGGCTGGTGTGCTTGGTTTCTCTGGTGCATTGGATTGTAAAGTGCCTTGAATCTGTTGCTTTAAACCAAAAATATAGCTTTTGTAATTTGGGTGAACAGACACTTTAAAATGCATGCTGAAAGAACACCTTCGGACAGAGGCAGGCCTGCTGTTTTCCTCTTTCCAGTCTTCGTGCCAAGCTAAGCTAATCAGCTGCTGACTGTAGCTTCAAATTTATCGTATGAGCACAGCATCGAGCTTCTCATCGAAACCTTGGCATGAAATCAATAAGCATATTTCCAAAAATGTTCAGCTATTCCTTGACTTTCATCATGTCACATGATTGCATCCATTTTCCATGTGTCCTTCACACTCGTGTTGTATGTTCTCTGTGAATGTGAAGGAAAAGTACAGAGTTTTGATGACTCATGACTGCATGTGAAATGAATTGGAATATAATTCTTTACTCCACTTTAATGCCAAATTGACATGCAGGTACAAAATGAAAGAAGACAGACGCGCGCACACACACACACACACACACACACACACACACACACACACACACACACACACACACACACCTGTCTACATCAGTGGAGCTGAAGTGGAGCAGGTGAACAATTTTCGGTTCCTGGGAATCATCACAAACATCGCAGAGAATCATGGACATCAAACATCTCCATCCTCGTAAAGAAAGCTCAGCTCTCTTAAGGACACTTATGAATTTCTGTGCCAAGTTCTTATTAACTTTTACAGAGGAGCAATAGAAAGCAGCCTGACTGAACATCAGAGCTACCACAGCTTCTCCCCTCGGGCTGTCAGGCTCCTCAAACACACCTTATCCTCCACACTGTAAATAAATGACTCTCTGATAATTGTTTTTTTCAAACAGAACTTGTTATGCTGGTTTTCTCTCATTTCCACACCACTAACTTTTGCACTCATTCCCATTGCGTCATATAACTTATATTACTTAATATTACTCATATGACACAGATATTGTAAATGATATACATATTTCTGTGTATTTGTTTTCTATGTAAATACTTAATTACATATCTTCTTTGTAAATATAGTTTTCCTTTTCATTCCTTTCCTTAGTGTTACTTTTATGTACTATATACTTTATATACTCTTATATTTTATGCTTGTTTTATTCTGTTCAAATTTAGATATATTATATACATTTATACATTTTCTGTCATTAAGCAATCCTGTATTGTATGATCACCATAAAGCTGAACCTTGAACCTCGAAATGAATTAATAATCAACCAACAAAAGCAGGAAATCTCTCTACTGAACTCTCTGAAGAGTTTTCGAAAGCTTACCCGCTTGATTTAATTAATTTAGTCAGACTCACTAAACAAATCCTTAATTTACATTTTCAAGCATGGAAATTTCATGTCCCTGATGGCTTACTGTAATTAACCTGTAATGATGATGATAATGAGGACAACAACGACACTGTTTATTGTATTAGCAGAGTAATTTAATACAGCAGGCTACTTAATCTCGCTGCAGGCCAGAGGGCCGCTCTCATCGAGGTGTAAGACAGAACGAAGGGCAGGCCACAGCAGGGCAGTGTAGAAATCTGCAGGCCAGCTGAGTCTCTGGGTCAGTGCCATCTCTGTTGGTTCTGTTTAGACGAAGCATAAAGTCTGTGTGAAGTGGGTTTTTTTGTTTTTTTCAACCTTGAGGGCATTTGCTACAAGGAGAAAGGTGGTTGGCTTGTAGCCCAGGACAAAGAGGTAATTGATTTACAGTATCCCTGCAGTGGATGTCCATATGCTGAGCACAGAAGCGCGCGCGCACACACACACACACACACACACACACACACACACACACACATTTACACATAAAGTTAAAACAGCAACACTCTGGGACGGATCAACTATGGTTTAATCTTTGACCTTGGTGAGGTAAACTAGTAAAACACTTGTTTGAGCAGGAGGAGAAGATTCAGTGACGTGAGCAAACATCGGCAGAGTCTCACTGGAAAAACTGGTCAACCAGGTCAACATATCAGCTAAACGAGAGTTTATCAGGCCCTAAGCCACCTTTATTTTTCTGCTCGTTCGATAACACCCACCCCTAGAACAGCGGTTTCCAGTCACGACTTTGCAACCATAATGCAGCTACAGTAGACCTGTGAAGTTTTCATTTCTCCACATGTAGAGATGGTGCACATAGACTGCAAACATTAACATGCCAGCTAACTAACTTACTACCTACAATAGTCTAACTAGTGTTACTTATGAGGCCTTCTGTCAGCAACCAGAGCCAGACTTGTTATGTGAGACAGCGTTACATTCACCAGACGCACTGACGAGTCCTCATCTGCCTTTTGTTTTGTGCTGTTAGAAGTGAATACATGATGAGTATTTTATAGGCTGATCACAGTATTTCAAGACTAGACTAAGAGGCCTATATTTAAATTTGACTGCTTTGGGCCAGAAAATAATTAAAGGGTTTTATTACAGGTAGTGTGCAGAATAATGCAAGCCCTAAATAAATAATGACGATGTGAAAAATCTAAATAACACATTTATTTTTGCACAACTTCTTTTTTGTAATTCGTCAAAATATTTTATGGGATGGGAGTTGGTGGTTGTATTTGAGGGACTGAACTAATGACCTCAGAATTTCCAAAATCCGAGCTATGGCCCTGGGCTGCGTTTCTGTATAAAAGCTGTTTCTGTACGTGACTCTTTAACCTGCACTGTGAAACTCACATACAGTAGAAAGATACTTGGGAATTAACATGATTTGGATGCGGGTTCTGATGTAACAGGGTTAAATAACCAGAGTCTTTGTTGCAGTAGACACATGGGCAAAAGCAGAGCAGCAGTCGCTGTCTTTTTTCAGTGGAAAAGATGCAGTCATGAGTCGGAGCTCCAGACGCACAGGAAATGTCAACGGCTCTGCCCCGAGGTCAGGGACATTTGGAGCCTTGATTGGATCTTTTCTCAGATAACCTATAAAACACAATCAAGCACTGGGAGAAGGCCACAAAGGATAATGAAATTATCTGGATAGCACACATAAAGCCCTGTGGAAAAAAAGTGATGACGGTTTACTGAAAACTACATCTGACACGGTGGAACATACTAAAAGAGGAGAAAATACTGAAGCAGGAAGATGAAAATATTGAGCATTTTACTGATGAATTAGCTCTATTTGTACTATCCATGAACTTAAAAATAATATTTGTTCCATATCCATATTGGCATGACTATATGTCCAACATCTGCGCTCAGGACACGTGACCAGACATTCAGCGTGCGGTGGTGTTACGGCAAGAATGCACATTCACCGCACATGTACACACAGTTTCTTGTATGCACACACCTGCACATGCAAGAGTATACATTCATGTGCAGGAACACGTACGCATCTTCATTAGTGTGAGAGCATAATGCAAATTGCATTCATGTATTGCATTAATATATTAATGCCGTGTTCTTCCTCTGCTCACCATTTTATGGGCAGAGTTTCGAACGGGGCTCTTATTAAACAATAACATGAGTTGTAATCCCAAGAAAACACTCGCCAGAATAAATCATTATGCTGCTGTCTTTAGTCAATTACAGTAATTATTAACCTCCCTTGGGCCCTGTGAGTAATGTTTGAACTTACCAAGGCACACAATATTTAATTATCTCAGGAGGAGACTAATTAGTACTTTAATGCAGGTAGTGAGTCCAAAACAGCTATTATTCAAACAAATAAACATGCAATTTAAATTTGTCTTGAGTTCAGTTGTAATGTACAGCAGTGGGAGAGGTGTCTGTGTTTTATGGTGTTTTTCATCGCCTTATACATGATAATAAAGTTGACTTAGCATTTTCTGAATGAACAGTCCGCTACAGCATCTCTGCAGAGGAGCCTATTATTAACTGGAAGGTGCATTTTCTGGAGAAAATGTGTGTGATTGCTGCCAGCCGCTGCTGTTCAGAGCATGTATTGACAAAGCTATTTGGCATGAGGTAATAAATGATTGGGTTTAAATTAAGGAGAGGTACAATTTATTTTTTTACATTTTTGAAGTTTAAAAGTCAACGGCTACAATGTACACATCCCTAACTATTTGAATTTAAATGTAAAAAATCTAAAGCTGTTTCAGATGAATAGATTATTTTTTGGGTTAGGAGAATCCTGAAGGATGAAACATGAGAATGTTTTGGATATAAAGTGCTGTCTCATTAGTGGAACTATTGATATCCGGTTGAGCTTGAGGAGCAGGTGTCCAGTAGGGAACCTGTGTGCAAGCTATGATTGTGTTTGCATGTATAGTATTTGAGATGTGAGACACACTTATCACTTCTCCGAATTTATGAGAAAAACTGAAAATCTATACAGGCTGCAGAGAATGAGCATAAAATCATTTTCTCCCAAAGCTGGAGTTTAATATTCCTCCTCAAAGCACGTGGAAGAACAAAGAAGATGTCTGAAAGAATAAGGGACTGTGTAGAAATTACTGGTGTGGAAAGAGGGGCTGAATCTTATGTTTCCTTTTTTGAAAAGCACAACCATGCTCCTCATTATTCATATTTTTTTTTCACTCAGGAAAATCAACCCTACCATCAACATTTTAGAGTCATGTAAATGTGTTGAGTTCCTTCAGAAAGTGTCTCGGTTGCATCTGTGAAAGAACTGATGCTGTTCAAATCGTCCATGGACTGAAAATGTGCACACAGAGCAGGAATATCATGACACACAGGAAAGCCATCTTTGTGATGTTACTATGGGCTCAATTAAAATATAATATGGATAAAGAAAGAAAAACCCCTCCCCTGCTGCCCCCTCAAAAAGCCCAAACTACACCCCCTTCAGCAAAAATTAAAATTTCTAATCCACCTCCCCTTTTGTGACCACACCTTCCCCCTGATAATTTTTGCACAGTTCCTAAGAACAGCAGCGTGACTGTGCAGTAATCACACATTAAGAAGTGATGAGAACACAGTGTGATTATAGCGTGACTGCAATTTCCCGTCATCAATTGATTTGGAGTTGTTGTTATTCTGATAATGAACACAAGATGGCATGCTTGATACTGTCTTCCAGGAACTGTAGCTCAGAGGGCCCAGAGAGGGGTAGCTTTCCTTCTCATTCAATGGCTGTTACATCAGTGCAATACTCTAAACAATGACCTGTATTTATTAGAAAGTGGAGAGGAAGAGTGAGCAAATAATACTGAAACTTCCAAATCCCGCCGGACAGGACCCATCTCCTGCAAGGCTGAATTTTAACATGTAGCTTTATACCACATTACATAATGTTGGTGGTACTAATGTAAAGCAGTTAGACTCCAACGGGTAGCAGAGCAGCCTATGCCAGGTCCCAGTATGTGTGTGGGGGTGTGTGGAGGCGTCAGAAAGGGAGGGGGGGAAGAAGGGTGCCATAAGTTTGTGCGGTGCCGTGCGCAATCTATTCCACTCTACACCCACACAACTAAACTAACTACTGTAACAAGTAACAAAATGCAGGAGAAAAGCTATTCACGAGTAAACAAAACATGCACAGATATGCAACAAATTCATATGCACCTGTCATTATTTACCCAGACCGGCAACTATTGTCAGTATGATTTAACCCCACTTGTCCTCCGTGCCAGGAAGTTTGACGGGCGCCATCAGACAAGAAGAGCTAGTTCTCCTTTCTCTTGACATGTGAACAGCTGGGGTCTTCTGTGTTATGACTCCTGCTGCCACATCTGGTGTGTGCGCCTGCGTGTTTGTGGGTGTGTGTTTGACGAATCCTGCCACATCTGGGAGGCAGTCCAGCTGTCCCGCTCCTCACACGTCTGGACAGCGTCCTGCAGACACTTAGCTGTCACTCCAGGTTACCTGGAGCCCACCTCACTGTTAGAGGCGAGACACTGGCTACATGTGCATCCACACTGCCACATCTGCCCGGTGTGTACGTGTGAGACCGGCTATGCTTATCAGAGCGTGCACACGTGTGTGTCTGTGCGCGAGTGAGAATCCTTGTGTGTTTGCTCTTGTGTGTGCATGTGACACTGGGTACATGTATATCCTCAGGGCTGGGGCTCCAGTCTTCACACCTCTCAGTTAAAAACACACCCAGAAAGACACACCAGGCACTGTAGCCAGTGTATGTGGGTCAAAGACTTTGCTTCAGAAGAAAGATTTTGAAGCATACCTTTCCAAAATGCAGCAAAGACTTTTAAAGAAATATCCATTTAAGATACACTGTGCTTACTTTTAAACACCACAAATGATATCCTGCAATGACTCTCACTCATAGCAGCAATCCCCATAAAAATAGTTGGTGTTGTACACGAACCAGATGAACTCACAGTCTCCTAATATTCCCCTTCAATCTAAGTAAATATAGAGCTTTTCTTTCCAAACTGCATAATCTCACAGATCCTGTACATTCTGGATCTCCTCGTTCCAGTGCACCACCAAATATATTTGAGTGAAATATTTAAAGGTTGAAACCCAAGGCATCAGCACCTAAACCTCACACAGAAAGCTGTAGATGCCTTATGCATCATTTTAGACATACTTCCACGGTATTAGTCATATTTCACCTTGGAATCTTAACTAGAGTTTTAAAATATTAAATCGTTTTGTGAGAATTTATAAAGATGGCAGCTGAGGAGGTTATTAATTTGGGGTTGAGTTCCTACCAAAAAATGAGTTGACGGCCCAAGAAGGAGGCACACATACAAGGAAAAACATCAAATGCATATATATATATAAACCACTATTTTTATTTTATTGAATTCAGTGACTGTACAAAAATTAGTAGAAGGAGACGGACGAGGGGAGGGGGTCAGAAAAAGTCATAAAGATGCATTTCGAAATATGTCGAGGGGCCCATAGTCAGCAACCGCTTCCAAGACAATCTCAGCTTCTTTAACAACATCACTGTGCATAACCAAAGCGGCTGCACCCAAAACCAGCCAACTATATCGGTTTGAGATACTGCAGTTGTTCTTTCAGTGAGGGGTTCAGGAGCGAAACCTCAATAAGACTCACTGTGAAAAGCTGCTACAGTTTTACAAACAGCATGAGATGAATGAGACAAATGAGACAAAACACTCACCCCAAAATCTGAATTGTAAAACTGCTAATTCATAAGAATATTTACCAATAATAAGCAGAAAAAAAGTCACACCTTATTATGACTTCAGACGATACGAATTAGTCAAAAATGCTGATTTCTTTTAAATGAAAAAAATAAAATAAAAAATAAAAAAGGACTAATAGAGACCAGAGCTGAAACTATTAATTGAATAATCAATTAGCCGGTTAACAGAAAATTAATTTGCTAATGATTTTGATAGTTGATCCTTGAGTCAATTTAAGCAAGAACACCTTAAATTCACTGGTTGGAGCTTCTGAAAAGACATTGAAAAATCTACAGTATTAAATATTTGCTTTGGACTAACAGTTTTGGACTGTTAGTCAGACAAAACAAGTGATACGAAGTCGCCCCTTTGGGCTCTGAGAGGATGTGATGGACATTTTTCTGACATTTCCTCGAGCAAACAACTCCTTAATTGACAGAAAACAATAGGCAGGTTCATTGATAATTAAAACAATCGTTGTTTGCAGCCCTAATAGAGACATGAGGGAGTTCAGAGAATCAAGATGATTTCTACGATGACCCAACAAACGGTCAAACACAATACAGAACATTAGCGTTCAGCGGCACACACACGTTAGACACCGAAATCTCTGATCCCTCTGTCCACTGTTTCAAAGCCACCATTTGTGCCTGGATGAGTAAAAAGGGAGCCTTGGAGTGAGATAGTACAACTGTACTCCACTATTCAGTGTGCCAGCGAGTACGTCTCTTTTTCTGTCTACGTGGAGTGTTGCCAGTTCTGTACCTCCAGATCAGTGCAACATGCATCTCTCCCTAAGCACTCCACCACTGAAGAATCTCCACTCTAATTAACTGAGATTACAGCAATTAGCAGACCATTAATCACACCCTTATTAGTTTAGCCAGGCAGAGAGAGGGGAAGAGTGAAGAGAGGGATAGAAAGACGGAAAGTGCAATCGGATGGGAAATAGAGGAGGAGGAAAGATAGAGAGGGAAGAGAGAGAGGTTCTCCTCTTGGCACTGGAGCCGGCTGTGATTTCACACTGCCTTCTGTTTCCCATAGTGTAGCTTTAGGAGCAAAACAATGCCTCTCTGATTAATATGTTTCTATACTCTGTGGTGTGTGTGGTCATATTTGTGCTTAAGTGTGTGTATGGCGCTGAACAACACTCATGAAGCCAACACACAATCGCACTCGCATGCAGACACACCTTAATGCAATTTCAAACACGCCCTGTGCAGATTTGACATGATAGAGGGAGAGTATATTTAGTGTGTAATGTGCTGAGTCCTTAAGACAACTGAGTGTGTGTGTGTGTGTGTGTGTGTGTGCTATTGTGGTGGGTGGCAGAGTGTGAGTTTGGGCTGGCACGACTACTGGTATGTTAAAGCATCAAGCGTGTGCGTGCGTGCGTGTGTGTCTGAATGCATGGTGTTACAGTATCAGTGAGAATGAGAGTGTGTGTGTGCGTGTGTGTGTGTGTGAGCCAGGGGGAAGAGATTGTGTGTGTTGAGGAAGGAGTGAGAGTGAAGCAGCTTCAGAGGATGAATTTCTAAATACGCTCTATCTGATACCATCTTCTATCTGCTATTCTCTCTATCTCTCTTTTTCTCCCCTCTGCTCCCGTGCCACCCCCCACCCCCCACCCCCACCCCCACCCCCCCCTCGTCAGCAAGCGGGGTCAAATGTTATTCCCTCCTCGTTGTCACGGTTGCCAATCACCTCACATTCTGTAGCAACTGTTTCCAAGGCAACGGAGAGATCCGGTTGCCAGGCACCGAGAGCAATGCATGTGATTGTTACTTATTTATTTAATTCTATCTTTATCTATTTGTTCATTCTAAATGCGTCTGCACTTGCGTTCACGTGCGCGCCCTCCATGCACCAGAAATATACACATATGCAAACACACACACACACACACACACACACATACATTGTATCGCTGTTCCTCTCACACTCTTTCTCTCACTCTCACATGCACACATATAGTGCATACATGAACTGTTATCTTTTTTCCTTTCGCAAACACACAAATACATGCGCACACACATACATACACACACACACACACACACACACACACACACACTCACTGATAAAACCCTGGCTCTAACTAACTAACTAACCCATCTGCATTTACCACAGGTGTGAAACGTGCGCATTGGATGACAAACAGTGATTATCGTAGCAATAAGGATCCTAATCTGAGCTCCGCTCTCCTCCTGGCCTTCTGTTCCCTCCTCTCATCTGCCACGTCTCATAGGAGCTGCACAGTGATAAAGACAGGCCCTAATGAGAGGGCTCTTATTGCACTGTGATTTCCTCCCTCATCCCTCCACCCCCGACTCCCCCTCCATATCCATCCTCCTATACCTGCAGCATCCTTTCTCTCTCCATCCATCTATCCATTCGATCCCTGCAGCCACTCCCGCAGGCATCAGGCCTTTTGTTTGTCTGGATAAATATTACAGGGTAATTGTAATGGAGTGACCCATCGAGGGGGAAATTACCGCTATCACTGTGTGGCCAAATCCAAGACGTACTTATTCATTCAGAGTCTATTGTCTCTGTTTGCTTTAGTGCTGTGGTTATTACAGACAGAAGTGTAGGGGGGACAGCTTGGATGGAGGAGAGAGGGAGGAGGATGGGTGAGGAAGAGGATGGTGGGTCAGAGCAGAGGAGAAAAGACTTCAGTTGACTAGCTTGATTCTGACAGGGGTTGCTTTGATGTCAGCTCTCTCATAGATGTACGGTGCTGGACTGTTTGTCGGCCATGTTTCGCTGCATTCCTGTTGAGAGGCATCTTGCTATTGTAGAGAAAAGACAGCAGATTAATCATGTTCATCATTGTCAGCCCTGTGGGAAATGAAGAATGAAGAAATATAGGTGATTCCAGTGTTGAGCATGTAGGCAGTGTTACTGATTATACGGCACTGTAGATATACAGTGTAGGCAGTTCAGCTGTGCATTGGAACAACGTAATATTCTGCGGAAACAGATGCTCGAATTACTTTCTTCAGATCATTACTTATATACTGGATATTGATATGCATGTACGAGAATGGCTATGCGAATGGGAATACTGGTTTGTTGGTCAGCCCACTGTGGTCCAGACCAAAATGTCTCAACTACCGGACAGATAAAGATGAAATTTTGTACAAATATTCATGGTCCTCAGAGGATGACTCCTAGGTTTTCCCCTGACTTGCTCTATCACGACCAGCAGGCTGACACTGTTGGCTTTTACTGAAAAAGCTCATCAGTGATTGTATGGATTTCTATAAAATTCATGGCGTCAGGAGAATGAACCCCTGAGACTTTGTGACCTCTGGACTTTTCCTGTTGCGGCAACTGCTTTCACTTATCCTGCGAAATATCTCAAAATCTCAATGACAAAGACTGGCACAACATTTTGTACAGAAAATCATGGCTCCCTGAAGATGATTCCAATAGACTCTGATGACCCCTGACTTTTCCTTCAGTGTCCCCATGAAGCTGACATTTGTGTTTTTGACTGAAATGTCTCGAGAACAGCTAAAACTACAGGGAATGGACACAATATATACACAGTACCTGTAGAATACGATGCAATTCAATGTTTTTTTATTCATAAATAGCTGCAGCCTATTTTTATTATTGATTAATCTGGCAAATATTTTGTAATCATTTATTATATAATGTCAGAGAAATTGTTTGAAAAATGTCTGACACGTTCTAAGAGTGAAAGATGACTTAAAATGTTTGTGCAAACAACAAAGAAATTCGGTTTCCTATTATAAAAGACAGGAAAAAAAAACAAGAAATCTTCACTTTGGAAAGGCTGGAACAAGCACGTTTTTTTGCGTTTTTTTATTAAAAATTATTTAAAAGTTAATGGATTATCACAACACATTTTCTGTAGACAGACTCACGGGTTAATTGATTAATTGTTTCAGCTCTATAAATGGCTATTTTTGAGGCCATTTGTGTGGCCATAATGTGAGGTATTCATACTACTGTGTCAGCTCCCTGCATATAGTCTCAGTATTAATCAGATACTATCATAGAAAAACCAAACTAGTGAAGCAGGTAATCAGTGTAGGCAGGGAAATCAATTGGATCTTTAATTGCTGTGTGGAAGAAGAGACAGAAAAATTGCACACGCACCCATGCACAGACATACACACATACACGTGCACTATGACAGAGAGACAGTGGCGCTGATGTGAGTGGAGTCTCTGGGGAGTGGCGTGGAGAATCCTCTTGGCTGGGAATTTCCAGGGTTTAGCACATAGACACAGTTTCTGTCAAAGGACCCTTTTACATGGATGAGCCCCAGCATCACATTCGCCCACTGTGAAATAGAGGGATTTGAATAATCTTATTACACCCCATTACAATAACACTAATATGATCCAGTGCCCTGAAAACTATACCAGTGTGGGGAAATTGACAATTTTGGCCACCCCACAAGGTAACACAGACGGGGCAAGTAAAACACAAACATAACAATATTTTCCCAAGGGAATAGTGAATTTATTAGTGGACTTAAGCAACATTACAGCTCTTAAAACAATGACTTGATTGGTGATTTGACCCAGAAAGTAAAATCTTTAGTAAAAGTAGTAATACCACAGTGTAATAATAATTACTAAGCAAGTAAAAGTCCTGTATTCCAAATTTTACTTGTATGAAAGTACAGTATTAAATCATCAAAATATACTTGAAGTACCAAAAATAAAAGTACTTGTACCTTTAAATGTGTATTTTATATGATAATACATTATGGGTTCGTTATTATTGATGTGTCAGTGTACAAGTAGCATTTCACTGTTATAACTATGCTGTGGACAAAAGCTTAATTTCTTCTTATTTTGCCATAGCCTATATTTCATACTGTATCTAAATGTTTGCTGTATATGTCAGTATGTCAGTATCAAAGGGGACTTTTTAGGTGGGAAAAATCTTATAATGGCAAAAACTAAAAGGCTGGATGTCACTGCTATTTAAACTGTAAACCTGGAACGACAGATTTCTTTGGCCCCTTCAGAACAGCAGACACTCGTTCTAAACACACCACTGACACATCATCACGGTTCGAGTCGATGTGGTGAACTTGTTCGCTAACAGCAGCTGATTTACGCATCCAGCACTGATGGAGGATTATTATCATTCATTCGGTGTCGTCTTCGTGTCACCTGGTGAATATTAGTCCAATTCTCACTCTCTTTTCGCTCTGATTTTGGTCTCTACCAGCTCCTGAGGGAAATATGTGGCTCTTTAGCTGCTTAATGGTCCACTGTGTTCACCAGCTAATTGCTAAGTGTGTCTGTGTGGTGTTTGGTGTTGGACAGGTAGTGCACAGTGGGGTTTTAGAGCTTTTCCTTTGAAAACAACACTATATGAGCGATGAGAGTGAACTAACACAGTGAAGTTGAGGGTCAAAAAGCAAAAAGCTCCTCCATATTGTCACACTGTTTTCACTATTTATTACAAAAACATTGATTGTAGCCGCTTTAAGGGCTCGACTAAAATAACGAGAGGAACAATTTTAGCGCTGAGCATCATGTATATTGTAAAGTTACAGTATTTTCCTGTGAAAGGTAGAGGATTAGAAGTCAAAAGCAGCAGAAAATGGAAATACTCATGTAAATGACAAGTGTCGAGCAACATTGCGGGTCAACAACAACACTGTATGACGCTGCTGTGTGAGTCCTCGGTGATGTATCACACCCTTTCTATTCTGAATATGAGTTGCTACCATCAGGACTTTGCAGGCTTTCCGTCCCCAGAGATCCTTCATACATTCTAGTACAGCTCTGTTCAACAAATCCCGGTGATAAAAGGTGTATGTCACTTGCATTCTGACTTTACGATCAACACTGCTCCCACAAGACCACACACACACCAAAACTGACAAATTCACTCACTGTTTTATGTCAGTGTACGCTACATATGTAATACAAGTATTTCCTATGTGCAATAATGTGAACTCAACCACTCCTTGTTTTACTCATTTTCACTCGTTATAGTGTTTCTTTATGTGTCATATCCTGCTTTTTTCTGAATGTTGCTTCTTACTATTACACAATCCCCTTTTGCTGCCGTAACACTACAAACTTGTCCACTGTGGGATTAATAAAGGATCATCTTATCATATCTTACCTAAGAAACTGTATTTAAGTAGAGACCTTAAGTAAATGTACTCAGTTACTTTCCAGCACAGGACACACTCAGCTTTTCCTCACAGTCTCCTCACTGATACTGTACTCGACTGCTGCTACCAGTGTGTCTGTCTTATTGTCCCCGTCTCTGTTACTCTGTCTCCTTCTCTTCCCGCCCCTCCTCCAGGCAGCTTGGAGAACAGCTGAGAGTAGACTGAGATTTATCTCTGACTTTCTAAATGCGTTCCTGCCTCTGCCCCTACCTGCCTGCAAGCCTGTTTGCCCGCCAGCCTGTCTGGATATTGGATTTGCTCTTTGACTGTGACCTTATACACGGCGAGCCACAGGAGCTAGTGCGACTGCTGGACCTTCTGTCCTGTCGTGCAGAGTCATGTCTTCCTGCCATTGGGGGCCCAGCCTCCCCCCCCCCAACCAAACCCCCAGCACACCTCCATCTCCCTACCCCTCCACCATGTGCACTTATTGGATTCCCCTCTTCACCACGCACTCTGATAAGGGCATCTGTCAAGCGGATGAACAATCAGAGCTAAAAAGGTGTGTGATGCACGCTTGGAAGGATCTTACTTCCTGCAGAGGCCAAGAGGATGCTGGGTGGAGGAACAGGGCGAGTCTCAGGACCAGGACTTTAGGAGAGGATTACCATCACCATGGATGCTCTTCACATCAGGTTTGTGCCCGGAGGAGGGTGCGCACTAACATCCATTTGTTGTCGATGATGATGGCTTCCGCTCAGCTACGCGTATTCTCAAGCAATAACATCGACATCTGTATTATCAACCCAAGAATACCCGTGGTCGAGACGGGAGCAAACGGTCACGCCACCTCACTCCCCTCCACCTTCTCTCCTCTCTCTCTCGCTCACGCTCGTCTCCCATCCCCCCCTTTCTCTGTTCAACGCTATACAGCAGGAGAGAGCTGGAGGGAAGGGTGGGGATTTCATAAGCTGCTGAAACTGTCCAGGTCCTGCAAGAAAAAGAGAAAGAACACAACTCTTTTGGGACTGATTCATCAAAGATTTAGGGCTGCAGCTAATGATTATTTGTATTATTGATTAATCTGCACATTACCTTTTCCATTAATCAGTTAATTGTCTATGAGAATATTTTAAAAAATGCAAAGAAACGCCCGTTGCAACCTCCCAGAGCCCAAGGTGACGCCTAAAAACGTCTTTGTTTTTCGTTTGACTAAAAAACCCAGAGACAACACGTTTAGAATATCGAGATAGATGACAAAGAAAAGCAGCAAATCCTCACACTTGAGAGGCTGGAACTGGAACATGTTTGGCATTTTTCACTATTGTTGTTTGAAAAGCGACTGAAACGATTAATCGATAGTTTCCGATTGTCAATCAGCTCGATTCAGCTTCAAGCCAGGCAAAAACCACATCTTCTCTGAGGTAAGGCTGGTGTCTGTAGCCACTACATGCACGTATTAAAGTTGCATTTGCTTTAGGAGTAGGGAAAATTACTCATGGATGCCGAGAGAAAAGGAGAAGAGTAAATCATTTGCGAGTTTTAACCATCTATAGACGTCGTTTTCCAGTGTTGTAAATATTCTCTACTCACTATTTCTTCTGCCACACCAACTGTATCTGCAGTCAGCAGCAGGCGAGCAATGAGAGAAAAAGCAGAGAGCGAATGTGATGGACTGCTGCGCTCACATGAATAGTCATTTTGTCATCACACACTGGGGTGCAATAAAGTTTTAGATTTTTTTCTCTGCCCCCAACGCTTTGGAACCCCTGACTGAGTGCGAGTAAGGAAGTGGGAGATGTGAGCTTTGCCATCCCTGTCCCTGTGTTTATCAGTGAGCGCCACAGTCGCACGCATACATCTGAGGGAGTGAGGGCTGCCCCCGCAGTGCTGCGAGCTCGAGCCCCCATGCTGCACACATGAGAGAAAGCAGGAGAAAGGGAAGGAGAAAACAGAGCGAAAAGATACAGAGGAGGAGGCAGTGAACAGGAAGAGGAGGCAGACTCGGAGGCGGCGCATGCATGTGTGTTTTTATGTGTACGAGGGAGATGGAAAAGGACAGAGGAAGGCGACATGACAGCATCCGAGTGAGAGAAAGAAAAGGCAGTTGAGGAGAGACAGAAATAAGAGAAATGTCATGAAACAGAATGGGGGGGGGGGGGGGTGTAATTTCAAGAGAAGAAATGGATAGAGAGAAAGAGGGAGTGTGTTTGTGTGTGAGGGAGAAAAAGAGACGGGGGGGGGGTATCATCTGGATTCGGACTGTCATTCTACGACATGATTGGCTGTGTCAGGAAGAGATAAGCAGTCTTCACATCCCTCTGCCCTCGCATCTTCAAGGCCCTGGAATCAAACGGTGGAGAACACCGCCGTGCGCTCCTCTGCACTGAAAAGAGACTACATGAAAGGAGTGATTCCTGCTATTATTCTAAACACCTCTGCATGTGAAATACCACACTTTTTTTTTTTTTTTTTTTCAAAGAGATGGATGTGGAGAAAAGGATGAAAAGGCAGGAAGACAGAAAACGGCTGGTTTGAAAATGTTAGGATTCTTCACAGGAGGTTGTAGCCTGATAGTACCCTTGTGGTTGCGAGACCCTGAGATCTCAAATCCCTGTGTCTTTACAACTCTTTCTTCCTCTTCCACTCACCATAAGCTCTCACATTAGACAACATTAGGGAGGGAGATGGAGCGAGGAAGAGCAACTCCCTTACGCCTCAGTTCCTGCAGGACTTAACATCTCAGCTCTTAACTGTCCTGGCGTCCTGTCCAGCCGGTCTCCTCAGACTCAGTCGACCACCTCCCGTGTGTCATCTAAGAGAAATCCCCAAATTAATCCTTCACCCATTACTATAAGCTCTGACACTCTTGTATAGATCTGCGGGATTATAGAATAGGTAGGTATTATAAGGTATTACTAGGAATTAGTTTTTTTAAGTAGCAGCTTAAACCTTCATGTCTGATGACGCAAAGGTCCAGCGAAAGGAGTTTTAAACATTAATTCTATTGATACAAGTGCTTTCTTGCGGAGAGGAGACTTAAAGGATGATGTAAAAATTCAGATCACAAACCCTTTATAAACCCACAGCTTGGACCTGCACATTGAGGATTGATTGTGCAGATCTGAGCGCACATCTCAGAGTATCAGGATAAGAGTAAGCGTTGTAATGTTTAGACCCTGTGAGGATAGAACACACTAAAACAGACAGACTGTCTGCGAGGCTGCACAGGCATCACCGGCAATCTCTAGTGTGCTCCCAAACAGCTCCCCACTATGCGCCGCATCAATTATTCAACATATTTATCTATGCAATTTGACGGCCTCTCCCCTCTAAAGCTCTGAACAAATTGCGGAAGCAGCTAATATCGCTTCTGGGTCTGTGGCTCAAATCACCGCGCTAGCAAACCCCAGAGGCAGAGCACAAGAGGCTGTAAACAATCACTTGACACTTTAGCACTTATATTTTTTGATCTGTCGGGCTAAATGCAGGCTGTGAACTCATGCACACCTCCGCTCAGAGCCGTGCATACTGTAGGTAGGGCCTTCTTTCATGAAAGAGACAATGGCGGTAAATGCACAAGAGACCTGTGGAGCTTTCACAATACTAACAAATCTAAGCATCCCTTCCCCCATTGGTATAGATGCACACAAATTCACAAATGTATGTGCACACTAACACCCCTGACACACACGCACGCACGCACGCACGCACACACCACCCCTCCTCATTTCTTTCTCTTCTTTTCCACCAAACCGGCATTTAGCATGACACACGCCGAGGAGCCAGGGTAGCCAATTATCAAACAGATGTCAATGTATGCGTTACAATACTAAGGGGAGCCCAATTACCACACAGATGTTTTGTTTTTCCTCCTCTCACTCCTTGCTTCTTCTTCTTTTTTTTTCTTTTTTTTACCCAGCATCCTCTCTGCTCAAGGCCCTCTGAGGATGGCCCAGTCCCTCCCCCGCACCGCCCGAAAAAAACACCCTCCACCAGTCACACTAACTGAAAAGCACACATGTATACACACACACACACCGCCCTTACTGAGCCAAATGGAGAGCATGTGGATGTCAATCAACACGGGGGGGGGGGGGGGTGAGGGGGGCAGGAAGGGAATGATTGGGGATGGAGTGAGGTGTGTGTGTGTGTGTTTGTACATACATGTGTGTGTTGGAAGTGGGTGGTGGGTAGCAGGAGGAGGAGTGTAGGGCCACGGATCAGAACCAAGGACAGCTCCCACTGGAGAGATATGTGCCGCTTTGCTGCGTTACTAAATGGAAGTCTCCCCTGTTCAAACACACACACACACACACACACACACACACACACACACACAAAGTACATACTAACACACACATGCATGGGCATTGCGCAAAAGCACGGACACACAAATGGACATGTGTATGTACACAAAAGGAAACGCTTACAATCACATTCATGCACACACACACACACACACACACACACACACACACACACACGCATATACATGTGCACTCACATGCGCCCGAGCACTGAGTACAATTTAGTAATCAACTGTTAGCTCATTCCTCTTTCCCCTCTTCATCCATCTCTCCTAATGGATTCCCAAGGCTTCAGCCAATCTTTTTTTTTTTTCTCCTATTTCCTCCTCCTCGACGTCTCTTCTTTGCCTCTCCTTTTTCCTCCCCTCTCCTCTTTATAGGGGGTAGGGAGCCTAAAAGACAGAGAGCTAGCTCCGAGCCGAGCCCACATGAAACCGAGGAGATGGAACTTTATGTCTCTCTCTGCTGCTTGATCAATAGGAATTTAATGGACAAGGATTGAGTTCAGGGAGTTCATGCTTGCCAACGTGCCTGAGGGGCTGAGCACATGCACGCTGAGAGGCAGGCAGGGAGGCTCATGCGCACACACATATACACACAGACACACACACACACACACATACTCATTCAAATTGATGTTCTTTCTCTATGGCACACAGATGCACACACACACACACACATACACAGGCACATCACGCTGCCACATACTCTCACAAACACACACACAAGCTGCCAAAAGCCACCAATTGTACAGCTCCAAATGCAGTATATAATACATAAATTCATTGATACAGACTGAAATGAAAATTCACTGATTATTGAATTGCACAACTCTCAGGGGGCATCTATAGGAGGAAGCTTGTTTCATTGAAGTGAGCTGAGGCCAATCAGTTGAAGAGGACATCACATTATGGGAGCCCGTGTGTGAGAGCAGCTCCTGCCTGACGAACGTGATGAGTTTAAGTGCAGTGTTTAGCCCACATAGAGACTGACACGAAACTTACACAAGATTGCCGAGGAACATAAAAGAGCATGTCAAATGAAGGCCTGAGAGCCTGGAGTAGACGCACGTCCACAAACACATCAGCCTCGCGTTGGTCTCGCAACATCAAATAAGGCTTGATTTCATGGAGACACAACTCTGACGAAAGATCATCCTCAGCCCAAACACACGGCCGATCTGTCAGCTTCCCCTAGCCCCCCCAACGTCTCTCTACTTTTCAAAGTGTTTGGAATTTTCCGAGCTTTATTGGAAAAGAGAAGAAAGTCACTCACATCTGCAGTACAGCACAGGCCGTTCACTGTGAAGGGAAGTCATCGCAAAACGCGAGCAACAAGCGGAGTCACGTCAAAACTCTTCTGTCTTACTTCAGCATCGCGGAGACATTAAAACAAAAAGACGGGGAGAAAAAGCTCGGGAGCAAGTTGGAAAACACCACGCGAGGGCCAGAATGGAGAAAGAGAATAAAGAAAGCGGGAGAGAGCCATGTCTGACAAGGTTATGCCACGACACCACTGTTGGCTTTTCAATGCGCCTCTAACACAGCGAGCGCTCCCCACTCCGCCCCGCCGCCTTCACGGACAGGCTGCTCTGCGCGGTGGTCAAACATGTGAAGAAGCCCACCTGACACCACTGACAGCTCCCCACAGAGCTCTGTGGCCATATTGGCCACACATTTCTGCGTGACTTACGGCTCTGCATTAATTCTATTACACAGCATTTAAGTCAAACGGATTAAGAGAAGAATGGCAGCGGCGGCAGCGGCAGCAGCAGCAGCAGCAGCAGCATCTCTGGAGGATTTATTCCATACTCACCCCATTGTTGGAAGTCTGTCAATCCCTCCTCATGCACTCAAGTCGACGGCAGTGTATTGGCAATATCTGGAAATCACACTGAGGGGTGGAAACGCCCCCTCTCTAACTCTCTTTTTCTCTGTCTCCCCCCACAGCCTCCCCCTCCACCCCCCCAAGAAAAAGCCTCTCCCTCATCAGAAAAAAAAAAAAAATGAAGGTAAAAACGAGGAGGAAAAAACATCCGAGAGGCAGACACTCTACACCCTTTATCCTCCCTTCAGATCCTGGAATCTGTGGCTCTGCTTCTGCCCTCCTCTCTCTCTCTCTCTCTCTCTCTCTCTCTCTCTCTCTCTCTCTCTCTCTCTCCTGTCCTCCCATTGTTGCGAATCAAGCGTGGTCAAAGGGGCGCGGCGGAGGCGACTCAACGACTCAGGATCCACGGAGAAGAAGCGGATTCGGGCGCGCACGTCGCGGTGGTGGTGGTGCTGCACACTGATCAGGATGGAGTGACAGCTCACATGCTGAGGGATTCATTAGGCGGAAGACTCATAATAATAAAAATAAAGTCATATAGGGCTAAATCTAAATGTAAAATCTGTTAACCTTTTTTTTTTTGGTCGCTGGACTTTGTGCAGCCTCAGTTTGCTCCTTTGTCTCAGTGTCTTAATTCCATTAGGCTATAATAAGCACATTAAACAATAGTCTCTAACTAAGGCTTGGAAATTATTCAAATGTAACCTTCACCAAAGTGTTCAAATGATAAACCTGCACACCGGGAGACACTCATTAGGCAGTGGCAGGCTGCCTGGAGAGCTCTACTTCGGAGCCGTTTGCCCTGAACATGACCGCGTTGCGCGTTAGGCTAATTAACTTTTCAAAATTACAGATGGTCCCGCATTTAAATTCTGGGCGGAATGATCGATATTTTCTGTTATTAATTCCGGGCCCCGCCTCCCTCGCTACAAAAATCATCATTGTGCATAAAATTAGGCCCATCGAGCTCCTTTCTTTTCCCTTTAAAACTGGTCTTTTTCATCAGCAGCGCATAATGGGAGCTGATGTACAGACGGTAAGTGCATTACTGCCTGATGCACAAGTAAAGGAAGTCTCACCGCCTGCCCATTCAAGAGCACAATCTATGTGTGTGTGTGTGTGTGTGTGTGTGTGTGTGTGTGTGTACCGTGGCCCTCTGTGAGCATTGCAGCTCCCTGACAGCAACTTCTCAGTGACTGGCTCTATATCCATCCTAATCCAATCCCATGGGATTTCCAGCCGTTGCATTTCCACAGCAAGAGGACTGGCAGCTTCAGCGGGATCTCTGCTTCCCAAATCTCCCCAAACCTCGCCTTATCCGCCCGGGGATTACACAGCTCAGCTCCCTGGGTAGCAGTGGAAGTAGAGGTAGTATATTCCAGTAGTAGTAGTAGTAGTAGTAGTAGTAGTAGTAGTAGTAGTAGTAGTGGTGGTGGTGGTGGTGTTGCTCCATCATTGTGTAATAGCTCAGTATAGCTGACGAGGTGGGCATATTGTGAGACTGCGCCACCATTCATCATGGTTTTATTATTTGTCAAACAGTATCAGGATGCAGGGTTTTACTGGGCTGACACTGAAAGCAGATTTGCTTTATATCTTAGAAAGGCCAGGCAGAAAGAGCACACACATACACATACGCGCGCGCGCACACACACACACCCTGTATCTGACCATCTATCACTCTGCGGCTGATACAGCTGTAGCATTACATAATACTGCTGCATGCTGCCTGTCAATCACTCAATGGCTGTTCGATTTTTCATCACATGCATACTGCGTGTGCACGATGCGGAACGACACGGCTGTGTCTTCGGACCCCGAGCGGCCCCCCACATGAGGCAACATTCTGAGGTCATTTCGGAGCCGAGGTGACCCCGGCGGTCAGGCGGTGGGTTCGGGAATCGGAGGAGGAGCAGTGAGCCCAGACAGGACAGTTGGAAGTCCTGCGCCCCGTCCTGTTTCCTGCCTCTTTGGTTCTCTAATTTCTTCTCTCTGTCTTTCCTCTGTCTCTCTCCCTCTTTTGCAGTCTGCTCAGATCCCTGTGGTATGAGCACATTTCTCATTCCCTCTCCTTCTCTCCCTCACCCTCGCTCCCTCAAGATTGCTGCTTTATTAAACAGGCTCTCCCTATCTTTCATTTGCCACTCTCCCCGCCATGCTCCCCTCTCTCAGACTCTCTGTGTTTTTTATTTATTCTCTATTTTGCCCCCCTCCTCAACACACACATCACAGCTGGCTTTGCATGCATCAATGCATCGCTCAGCGGTGATTTCTGTAGATACTTTTCAGCTCCATCTATACCCACCGTATTGTCTTTTTGCACTGAAACCAAAGGATACGGAGAGAAAGAAAGGCTTCTCGTATATGTTCTGTGCTCACTTCTCTCTTCGCCCTACCTCATCTCTCTCTTTGTTCACTCTCTACATCGCTCCCGCCCTATGTGCTCCCTCCATCTCTCTCCCTCTCCCCGTGCTCCCTCCATCTCTTTCAGACCCAGGGCAGCTATATTTAGCGGCAGGTTAACTGCTCCTGTCAAAGGTCTGATTTGTATTCTCTGCATGCAAGTCTGACTCGGGCCTCGCAGCAACACAAACAAAAGGCCCTAGTTTGAATATGCACTGAGCCCACTGGCTTAGGAATCAAAGCCCTCTCTCTGCCCCGCTGCCAGTGGCGCCACCTGCTATGGAAGGGGAGGGTGGGTGAGGGGGAGGAGGTTGTGGTGGTGGGGTGGGGGGGCTGGGTCGTGGGGACTCAAAGTCAAGCTCAATTCACTCCAAACGTACACATTCATGCAGGGAGGAGCAACTGGGCTCAATGGGCCTACTTCACTCTGTTGCACCACACAGTCTGAATGTGCAATGTTTGAGTAAGAGGGGGGAATAAGGAAAGGGTCGCGCCCCTGAACCTTCTTCTCTGGACGACATGAATATGGGATGGCAGGAGGGAGGGACGGGACAGGAAAATAGAAAAGGAGCCCTCGCACAGGAGACGAATTGCGAATAGAAATCTCCTTTTCCTCAAAGTCTGCCTCAGGCTGAAGTGACAGGGGAGATTAAAGTGAAAGGCACATACATTACACGCTACTGTACATATAAGGACACATGGGGAGTCCGTGGATTTGAGCTGGAGGAGAGGTGTGATACACCCCGCTGCTTTCCCCTCGCTTTTGCTGCCTGGTCTCATCTGGTCCGGCAGCAGGCTGTGGGTGACAGGCTGAAATGGCACCCTGCTACATCAAGAGATACAGTCGCTCTGCTCCACATAGCCCACATACCGAAGCAACGCCAGCTGACAGTCTGCTAAGGCCTGCCCCCCTTATTTGCTGTTGCTACGCCTGTCAAGTTTATAAGTTTGTCATGATAACGGTGGCAGGTGTACAATTGAAATTCATAGTCATTTTTGAAGCAACGGGTCCTTGAGTTCAGACGGAGGTAGACGAAAGCAGGCGTCTCATTTCCAGCCAGTGATGTTAATTATGAAGGATGCAACTACTGCGCTAGTGGATTTTATCAGCTGTAGCTTGCTAGCTAATGTCCACAAATCTAATAGAGTGCAGGACAGGATTGCTAACGTTACGCTGAACTCCGTTAGCATCAACACTTCCTTGCACAGGTTAAATACTACACAGTTACTTGTCGTGGGCCGTCTTTAAACTGTCACTCCACAAAATCATACATGATGAAATGCTCCCTAGCTTTAAAAGTAATACTCAGTTACTACTGTAATTAATAAACTTGTTAGCCAGAGATGCTAATAGTTTTGGAAAGACTTAAAAAAAACAATGCTCCATATTTTTTATATATAGACAATCGCTCATACCACAGGCCCATGCGCATTGTTTTAGCGTGTGGAGGCCTGTTGTACCTTTGGCTGTGATTGGACAACTGTGTTTGTGGAGAGGACCTTTGAAAGAGTCAGTTCACCTGAATTTAGTGACGAATGCAGATGCTGGAAAACTTGATTTAAGAGTGTGCTGTATGATGGATCAAAACTGATGAGTAACACAAGCCCTTTCACCCTCCATCCATCCATCATCCTATTCAGCAGGTTCCAGCCTCAGCAGGACACAGGTGTAAACCAGGGCTAACACACACACACACACACACACACACACACACACACACACACACACACACACAGACAAACATTCACATCCACGTATCCCAGTTGATCTAACCTGTGTCACTTTGATCAATTGAAATTGATTGAATCAATTGGTCAGTTGGGTCAATTTGGGCAATCAAATGAGTGAATGAGTGAATTGACATCTTGTCTGTCACATCTGAAAAATCAGCATCTAATCTTTGCTATAATTGTGCTTCTCAATGAAATTAAATCCCAGAAAGGAACAGAGTTGACTCTCATGTTAGCCTCAGGAAACAAAGAGCAGAAACAAGAATATTTAAGGATATAATTTGTCGCAGCTCCCTTAAGGTGTTGTAATAAACATTAATTTGAGCTAGAGTTTTTCCTAACTGCATTATGATCTAAGTCTGAGGTTTATGGCCATGTGGTTGGTAAATATTTTGAATGCAAACAGTGACAGTTGGTGTCCAGTCTGCTCAGTCGGGTACTGACATAGCCAAACAATATCAACAAACATGACCAATGATTGCATGATTCAAAAGGGGGCTTATCCAATCAAAACCAAAAAAACAATCTTCACATAACTGTTTTTGAATTGTCTATTACATCCGAGTGGCGTCTCAGATCCAGACGACTGAAAATGTGGTTGGAAAAATAGGCAGGGCGCAGACATGTAATGAATACATTTCCTGGTTGGCAGAAACATATTTGAATATAATTTCAAATGAGCTGAGGTACACTTTGTGTAGTTTGCTCGCTGAAATAGCTTTGAAAATAGATGAATTACCTGCTGAATAAATCAAGCATTTCCCCCCCTAAACTGGTTAAAGAGTTTCCACAAATACTGTATGGAGGTATATCTGGCAGTATATCAGTCCAAGGTACTCAAGAGCAGCCTCAGCTGTGTCTGTTTCAATGGGGAGATAAATGTTCTAGTCCCCGAAGAAAAGACAGAAAAGACCAATTTTCTGGTGGCATTTCGGATTGCAGTGTCATTATTAGTACATACGTAGCATGTATTAAATACTTAATGGGTATCTGTACAAGGACACATGTGAAAATACAAGGACGAGAGGTTTGAGGAGGTTAGGAGGTAAAAAGTTTGTATTAAGAAGGACATGGAAATAAATTACACTGTAAGTATTTTTTAAAGGACTGTAACTCAGTCATATTGAAAAGCAAGACAGGATAAAATAGAAAAAACGGGTAACAAGGACAACGCCGCAATGAAATTACTCAAGGTAACATTAAAATTCTACATGCAAATGTTTTTCATTATTAATTGCTGTTCTTATTACATTAATATGGTTTACATTACTGCTGCTGGGGAACAGCATCACGCTACATTTGGAAGGAAGGGTCTAAAGCTGTAGCTCTGAAATAGTCAGAATATAGAAAATATATCTGAAATATAAAACCTAAAAATAGAATAATACGTATGGATTTCTGATGTACAGTATATACTGACAGTGCAGACTTCGTTCAGAGGCTCTCTGTTGTGCACATGCATGCAAAAAGGATTACTTCTGCTTCTTTTTTGTTTGTTTGTTTTTTGTCCATAGGCACTATAAACACTTAGATTTACAGTGTATGTGGGCGAATACATGTGTGTTGGTGCTCGCACATCTGTATGCATATACACACGAGTTAGTGTGTGGATGGACCTGTGCATACTGGGAGATACACACATCTGTGCATCGCGTTTATTTTTATTATTATTTCTGGCCCTTCTGTAAAGTTGTGGGGGTAAGTGGGAGGGTTGTGGACAGTGGGCTGGGGGAGTGGGTAAGAGACATTCTGCACCAGTGGTTACAGCATAATATAATACAGTCCATTAGCATGCATTTGTGGTACATCCAAGTGAACTGAAATCGAGCTGAATACGTGTACTTTCACTGACAAATTCACAGGCAAAGTGTTCTGTGGTTTATTGGACAACATGCAGTAAGTAGTGTGGCAAGGTGTTCCCGGTCTGAGGTGTGTGATGTACTATTATCATTAACATTCTTATCATTATTATTATTTACAAGTGCCACATATTGTTGGGCTCCTTTTCATGACACACTTATACAGTTTGTACTGTATAATTAGAAAAGTACCCCTAAACACAAATTTGATACTCTCTTATTACCTGCACTTCTTCCCTTTTAACCATCAGTAGGTACCCAGCAAGTATTTCATTTGTACCCTGTACGCGCAGCATATTTACACGGTCATTTGTAGGCTGTAATTTAAAACATTGCCAATTTTTTTCAATATTTTGTCCAGGAGTCCTGGATGTCAAACTATATTGCTTGAAGATTGTAGCCTCATCCTTCAGATACGTGACAGGCCAAGCTGCCTTCCAATCACAACGCCAGGGGCAACTCATAGTGACAGACAAATGTACCAATATTTACAACGTTTTACAGATGTTTCTATTCCATCAAAGAAATCACAGCTCACCACCTCCGCCCCGTCTCTGTCAGTCCGTCTGTCTGTCTGTCTGTCTGTCTGAAGGCTGAACGCACTGCAGAGCCCACAGCCATAAACACAGAGCGATTTTGCCGTTTGCAGCTGTCTTACGCAGACTGGGAGGTGTTTTCAGCTTTATGGATATTGACTCCTCCTCTGCTCTTTGATCCTGGCTGTCCAGCTTCAGACTGGAGCCTCCCAGCTGGCTGTAAAGCCGGTGACAGCATCAGACAAGTAGCACCGACATAAAACTGCATGTCCATGTATCGTCCAGGCCTAGTCAGACAATAAGCAGGTCTGTCAGTCAATCACTCCTTTCAGTCAGTCAAGCTTGGAATGAAAAGGTTGTGTTGTAAGACAGATCAGGGGAGAGGGTGCCGTAGAGCTATTCAATGCTTCACACACAATTAGGATTACGATATGCTTGTTCTTCATTTATCCTGATAAGTAGGGTGAAGTAGTGCAAATATGACAGCTGCAGTGCGGTTTAACAATCCCAGAGTGCAGTGCTTTGTCTTCACTGTACTTACACCCATCAGCCTGGTCTCCTCTCAACAGCTCACTCAAGGGGAATGTCCTCATTGACTATTAGCTCGCTGTTTGTCCGTGTGTTTACGTGTGTGTGAAAGAGGTCTTGGGCCTGTCATCAGTCAGATTTACTACAGCAGCAGCATTGGCAGGCAGGCAGGGGTTATACGGGCTGGGATGGGAAGCTCAGCTTGGCTCGGTCCCTCGGGTCCTGCTGCATGTGTGTGTGGATGAGCGCGTGCGCGTGCGTGTTCGCATGTGTGTGTGTGTTTTTCAGGTCAGCACCTCGCCCACAGCCCGCTGATGATGTCCACGCCTGATGATGTCATGGTATCGATCAGCAGGGCGTCTGTTGTGGGATTTGGTGTCAGTGTCTGGAGAGAGAAGAAGAGAGAGGGAAGGGAGGATGGGGTTGATGGGGTTAGGTGGAGAGAGATGGAGGAAGAAGAGATAGATAGATAGATAGATAGATAGATAGATAGATAGATAGATAGATAGATAGATAGATAGATAGATAGGAAAAAAATGTGTTTCAGGAAAAGATTTAATCTTGACTGTCCCTTCTAGTTTAACAGTATCCTACAGATGAGCCTCTGACTGAGGAGCTCAACTACATACAAGCTCATATGGGACTGAAGGTTTTTACAAACAAAACACAGGATCTTGTAAAATATGGTCAATCTTTAAAAGCTAAAACGGTAGCTCAGCATTTGGATAAATACATGTATCTGTTTTCTAGCTGAGAGTCAGATGAGAGGATTGATACCACTCTTGTCAGTGCATTAAATATGAAGCAACAGCCAGGAGCTGGTTAGCGTATAGTAGCTTAGAATCAACAGGGGGGAAAAGCAAACCTGGCTCTGTCTGAAGGTAGCAAAGTCCATCAATTTCACACCACAGCGTCTCATGAAGTACACACCTTTTTCTTCAGATTAAACACATTATAACAAGTCAATCAGTAAGCTTTAGCAAAGGATGCTAAAATGCGACACACAACCCAGCTGCACCCTGCTAATCAGTCATTTATATCATTTTTTTTAATGACAGTTAGTAAACTTAAGAGGTGCAGGTATGTGGATTTTATTCCTTTTCCAGAGCCAGGCTAGCTGTTTAGCCCTGTTTCCGGTCTTTATGCGAAACTAAGCGAACCAGCTTCTCAGTGTAGCTTCATCTTTCATGGACAGATGGAGTTATATCAATATTCTCACCTACCTCTCTGCAAGAAAGTGACTAAGTACATTTCCCAAAATGCCAGACTGTTGCTTTGAGTAAGACTTTGAATGCAGGAAATATGAAACAGAGTATTTTTACATTGTGGTATTGCTACGTAAGTAAAAGTCACTTATGCTTGATATATTTCTTCCACCACTGCTTTTATGCTACATCATTTCCTTGTTTAGATAGAGAGACGGACAGACAGACAGATAGATGGATAGATAAACAGACAGATAGCCAGTGTGTGGGGAGGACGGTGCCTTCAGTGGCTTACTGTGAGGTGAATCAAGCCCTGTTACCATCCAGCAGACACAGGGGACTTGTATGGGGGAGGATTACAAACCTTACTGCCAGCTCCGGCCATCATTTAAACCTACTTTAACATCTCATGCAGCTTTGATCGATATGTTGCTAAGCATTAGGATCACATTAACAGCGTGAATATATAGACTTATGGGATATTCTTATAAACATTCACTGCAGTCACCTCGCAAGAACGGCCTGCTCTGCGCCGTCATCGTGCCAATAATTACTTTAATGAACATCCTCCTGTGTGATAGTGGGATTTTATGAAGTGGGCAGAATCATAAAATATACAGTGGGTTGTTTTTATGGATTTGTGTCCTCTGGGTTTCCCTCCAATGCCTCGGCGTAGTGCAGCACCTCCATCACATTGACAGTCAGTCAGTGGGCTGAGCCTTGCTGATGTGTATTGTGTAGGCTTGTACAGTACAGTTAAGCTACAGCTGCTGCATCAGGGCTCGCATGCTCTGCTGTGTGTTATACAGAAGAAGAAGAAGAAGAAGAAGAAGGGAAAAAAAGACTTCACCTCCTCCTCTATCGCTCACTATCCACTTCCTGGAACCTGCCCATGCAATTGGATTTAGTGTCGGTCTGTGTGCCTGGCTTGTCTCAACCCTCTCTTTCTGTCTCTCCGCTGCTCCATGGCACTCCACTTCCCTCTTTACTGCCCTCCTTGACTCGTCTCTGCATTCTAATTGGACGATAATGCAACCAGTGTGGTCCACAACTACAACACTACATGACAGTGCAACAACAATGGCGCTCCTTCAATGTATCGAGCTGCTGCTTCTGTGCGTGCGTGTAGGTTATGCTGCGTCTGTTTACATGTTTGTGCGTGCTGAGTGTGATACCCGGGTCTGCTGGTACAGTTGCTGTTTGTGTTTAGATAAGGGGGCTGAAAGAAGGAACAGGGATGGGGGGGGGGGGGTTTGACAGTTCATTGTTTACCTCTATCGATTTCACTCCCTTCTCCTCTCGTGCTCACATTCCTATCTTTTCTACTGCATGCGCTCAATTTTATTCACCCTCCCCTCCATCCGTCCATCCGTCCATCCATCCCCTCTCTACAAACCCTCCTCTACACCTGACCCTTTGCACACTTATCGCTGCACCCATTGCCCTGCGCTGCTCCCTCTGCATCTGCTGCACGTTCAGCATGGCAGTGCGGAGCTGGCCGAGTAATGGCTGTAGAAACGGCCTAATAACATTACAGCTGCCATAAGGGTGGGGAGGGGTCAGGGAGGGTGAAAAAAAGAGGGGGGGGGCTATGTATGAAGGGTGAGGGTTGGTGGGGGTCTAAAGGGTGGGTGCTGTGAAGGAGGGAGGGGGGTAGGGGGAGGGGCAGGTGCATCACTAATGGCTTTTTAAAAAGGTTACAGCATGTCGCTCCCTCTTCATAATGGGGCCCTGGCTGTGCTGGAAATGCAATTTCCGGGAAAGATAATGCAAGGAGTGAAGGGCTGTGTGTGTGTATGTGGGGGAGGGGTGGAGGGGATGGGGGTGGGGGGAGTCGAAGTTGGGGGTGGGAAGGGAAGATGGGCGGGCGTTGTGTACCTTGCGCTTATGTTCAAGTGAAAGAGAGAGAGACGTGGAAGGAGAGAATGAAGGCAGAGATGAGGGAGGAGAAAAGTGGAGGGGGAGAGGAGAGTGCAGGCGTGAAAAACCATGGGGGGTGGAGGAGGTGTGTGTGTGTGGGGGGGGTGGGGGGGTGGATTTACAGATTTACCAGGATGCTCAGATAAAGGAGAGGAGACGGAGTGAAAAAGGTGTAGAGGTGGAGGGAATGCAGCATAGAAGCTGGAGGAGATACAGGGGCTTTCTGCCTGCATGTGTGAGCGCATCAATACTTAATGAAGACATTATCTGTGGACACTATGCCCATGTATCTAAACAAACATTATCCTTCAACCCTTCAACATCCTGCATGGTTGGTTAAAGCCACGTATACTAATTAACCCCGCTCCACCACTGGATATGAGTCTCAACTTTGCCTGATTGAATCTTCCTTCTTTTCAATGGGTATCTGTAATTGCTAGTCGTGTTAAAGGGACGATTTAAGTGTATACATTATGTTCTTGTCGGCGCTGCACACTTTGATGCCGTAGTAATACTTTCAATTTATTTCACACCCTCTGCACATAACACAAAATCAATAACTCACGGTTATGTGTAATTTCATTGAGTCAGCCTGTAGTTCTGCCTGAACAATTATAATTTAACTAAATTAATATTGAGCTGACATCTGGTATCTGTGCATGTGTGTGAGAGAAGCGTGTGTGTGCATTATTTTTCATGTAAGGAGAAAAGGGGAGAATAAGAGGCAGAGCAGTGAGGAGCAGGGACATAATAAGTTGCTCTACACCTGCTCTGTAGCTTACATTCTATACAAATTCAATACCAGCCGCGCACACGCACACACACACACACACACACACACACACTCCACCCTCTCCTCCCCTCCCTCCCCTCCCTCCCTCCCTCCACATCTCTGTCTGTCCCATCATGACTCATCCGGCTTGTCTCTCCTCCTCTCCTCCACTTAACCACCATGATGACATGTGCAACTTCCTCAATGGAGCGCTTCAGCTGACTGCGCCTCACCTCCAAACTGTCAGGGGAAACTGATGCCCCGAACCCACAGCACCTGCTTTTAGAAACAGGTCCCGTATCCCGGCAGATAGAAGACAACACGGAGCGGGATGGAATTTGAGATTCGAGTGGGAATGCCCCATTGTCTGGTTGTTATAGATTTTCTGTGGTGCCTCTTTCTGCTCTCCTCCTCATCTGCCACCTGCCTGCTCGCACCGCGCTGAAAAACTCACACAGGAGCGAGAATATAAATCAGGGCCTGCAACTAAATTTGCAGATGCAAAATGAAATAAATTAAAATGTGTTGGATTTTGTTTGCGACGTGATGTGATTCACTAAACATTCCGCGTTGGGTTTATCTCTTCCCTTTTGTCCTCGACAAACTTGCTACTGAAATAGACTAGTCTGGTGGAAAGACGACAGATTGTGCGCAGTGACCGTGGCACAGCTAGCTCTTGAAATGCTAAGTTTGTCTAATTTTCAAACAATGGGCCCTTGATTGCAGACTAAGTTAGCAGGCTTCTCATTTTATGTGGCAAAATCACTTCAACTGCACGAGCTGAAAATGCTGTACGTAGTTCACTTTTACATTTTTTCAGCATGTCCCATAAAGTCAGCATCCTCACAAGCTGATGACCCTGACTAAAAACATGGAAATGAAAAAACATTGCTAACAATAATTAATAAATAATAATAATCTGTTACCACTGCACTGCAGGTGGTTAGCTGGTTAGCCGGACATGCTAAATGCAAATGCAGGTGATGTTAGAGCAGTTCAGTCCATTTGTTACACTATGACTCCTGTGTTCTTGGTGTTAGAAGGACAGTTAAGTCTTGCTAAGGCTGCTAAAGTTATGGCTGAACGGTCACTGTTCAGAAGGGGGATTTTAGCAATTCAGTCAGTTCAAATAATGAATTATGAAATGTTCAATAAGCCTAATTAGGGCTGCAAATGATTATCCTCCGCTTGATGTCATCTCCAGGGTCAAAATGTTGAGGTCACAGATCTGTGCTGGTGTTCAAGCACTTTCTGATCATTTCATCTTTTTAACTATTTTTCCATGAGCTTTATACCTAACATTAGCATTTCCCCCCCCTTACAGTCAAATGAAAAGACTTAACTCTATTGGCTCTGTGCATTACTTTCATTTGATGGTGCGTTGCCTTCATCCTCCTCTAACACGCCGCCTTACACTGCACTCACAAAATGACTGTAAAATGTGATAGTTTCATTTTCATATTTTCCTTTTCGGGGCAAAATGCAGTTATCCTCCAAGAGCTGTCGCACACTGCTTATTCTTACTTCACTTACTTCTTATTCTCTAGTCCCTTTCCTCTGTGGCTTCCTCCCCTTACATGCACCTTCATCCACAGCTTGTAAACCACTCAGCGCTGTGTCGATATTAAAACGTTTTGTCACACTGATCACGTTTACCTTCAAAACCAAATGAGCGTGCTGGTTGAAAATAAAATTACCTAAAATTACCAGAAAACTCCTGTGATTGGAATGCGGAGAAGAACGCCGTGGAATTAAAATTCCCAGCAAACTAACAGAGGGAGTTGTGCTGCCCACACTAATGAGGCCTGTACGGGCAGAAAAAAAGAGGCAGAAAGACGCTGCAGGTGGGATTTCACCAAGGAAACAGCGTCATCCTTTGAACCTCTCTGACTGGGATGTTTGGTGGTCGTTTAAATTCAGTCAAGCAGAGGTTTTTTAGGAATTGCAGGTGCATCTCTCTAAAGTCTGGAGAATTGAGCTGGCTGTAATTAGTGTCAGCTGTACTGTAAGGTTTCTTTGATCAGCTTTTCAGTGTAATTCACGGATAATGTTCTCTGTGTTTTATGGCTGCGTATTCCTAAAACGAGTCAAAAAGGCACTCGCTGTGGAAATCGAGCATGCAGAGTGAAGGGTGTGGAGACGTTGATGTATAAGTAATTCTTTCCATTATCTGTGACATTAAGAAAATGGATGTCATTATGTCTCATTAGTGTACACAGGTGCAGATCTTCTCTAAGTACTGTGATTGTTCCTTTCATTTCATGACACAGCTTGAGAAATCTCATGTAAGATGTCTGAAAAGATGAACGCTGGGTTAGAACTGTCTCTCAGCAGCTCTTTCAAAACATATACATGTCTATGATGTGCATTGCCATCTTGTGGACTTTACCTGCAAATGCATAACCTCTCGAGAGGGACGGAAGTCATGAAGCTATTCCGAACAGGCGTGCGTTAGAGTCGCCGGACAGAGAGGAAATGTTGGTTTTATCTTTAAATTTCATGTGTTTTAGTTTCATCTTGTTATCCCCAGACCTGCCTGAGTTCCAATTCAGCTTCCTTATAATCCACATGGGAGAGTCGCAAAGCAACAACCTGGTTGACAGTGTCTAAAAATGAATATGCTGAAATATTAGAATCTCTCTTTGTGTTCCTGCCTGATGCATCGTTATCAAGAAGATTCAGAGCCATCTCTGGTGCATGGTGGGTAAGATCGCCTTAGACCACATGATGGCAGCCCTGAGCCTGTCACAGCATAGAGACTTTCCAGATGAAGGTCAGTTATGGAGAGGAGTACTCACTCTGCTGGAGGAGCCTGTCTGAGAAACTAACCTTGATGAAGTCATAATCGGGTGTAGAATGAATGGATCAGTGTGTGATCAAGCTCCAAAGGGCCTGATCCACTCAAGGTACTGACAGTAAGGACAGCTCAGCCTCCGCTCCATCGATTTTGACCTGTCTTTACTGTAAATGGAATAATGAAGCGCTGCAGCAGCCCTTAAATGAGGGACAGACAGCAGAGGAAAGAAGCTAAACACACTGACTCAAGAACTGTTATGTCACATTTCCAGGTACTTCTACATCACAACTGTGCGTTTCAGAAGGAATTATTGTACGTTTTACTTATTTACTTGACTTATTTGACAGACATGCTTTCAGTTTACTCTACACAACAGGTCAAGCTGGGATCCCTTGTCATGTTTCAGATGTCTGTCAGCAGTTCCACCAAAGACAGATTTTCACTCTAAACCTCTCACACAATTTCATTTAAAGATCCAATACTTCACAGAAAAGCAAAGACAAGTCCAAAAATCACCTCATGAGCCCTCACATTTATCTTGTGACCCACTGGGGGACGAGTTGGGAGCCACTGGACTAAACTACCGAGTGTGCGTAGGGTGGGTAAAACTAGCTCCACCTCAACGAGCTACAGCACCAACATGCTGCTTACACATCGATGCTTCAGTGATGACACGCTAATGATGTCAGTGGTCATTTTTCTGCAAAACTAATTTCTTTTGATGCTTCAGTTTATTTTGCTGATAATACTGCATTGTACTTCTGAGCTCAGTACTTAAAATGGAGTCATTACGGAACAGATTTCAACGTCAAAGGCAGAAAAAAACAGAGACAGAACTCCTAAATAATGAGTAAAAAGTTTGATTGAAAAAAAAAGCACAAGGTCCACTTACTAGCTTTATCTCATGGTCCTCATCAGCAGATGGTTTGCTCAGTTATCATGGAGATAGCCGACCCGTCGTCACATGGCCTAAAAGTGGATCGTGAGTCACATGATAAGAGGTGCACATAGGGGCAGGGATTTTGTGTTTTGCATTGCATTAGCAGAATATAAAACAGGTGAGACAGGTTTAAAAAAAAGCTGAAAACATGCTGACTTCTTGTCCTTAGTATGGATCAAGCTCTAAAAACACTGGATCCTACAATTCCCATAATTCAACAAAGAGCATCTTTTCAGTGTCCTGATTGTTCCTGATCCTGAAAGTATTACCAAAGGACCAGGACGCTCAATGAATCCCTTTAAATAAAGAAACAATCATTATTATACAAGTACGCAGATGCTGCACCTCAGAGTCAGGCTTGGTGAACCCACCTGCGCTCTGATTGGACTCCGTGATCAGTGGCTGTAAAATCTCCCCTGCTCATAATGGAAAGACCACAAACAAATGCCCATGCACATACTGCACACCTGTGTGTACATACACAAGATGAACACACTGGACACACACACACACAAAATCACACCTAATCACCGTGTGAATACTGTAACAAAACAAACAGAGCACACTGTCACAGGCAGCTTTTCTTATTGCAATATCCATTTATTGTTCTCATCACACAAATCTTTACAAAACAGAGGGTTTGCTGCAACAGGATCAAAGGAAACGTGTTTCTCCCTCAGAGCTGCAGATCTGAAGGAGACTGGTGCTTTTTATTCACATGTCAGTCAACTGTGGCGTGTTTGTTCTTTGATTTAAAGTAACTACAGACTTTACAGGAAGAGTAAAGCTGCGGTTTTGACGGCTGAACCAGAGGAGAACATATTCCGACCTGAAGGGAGTCTGGCTGTTCATGAGGGGAGGTTTTCTTCTTGGCCTGTGCTGAAGCAGCGCTCACACGGTGAACACTGATTCAGACGCTGATCCACTGTGAGGAGTTGCTGAGATGAGGAACTTGCACTTAGAGTTACAGGTTGGTACTGGTTTGAAAGTACTTGTACATGTGTTTTCTCTTGTTACATTTTTCTATTAAGATTATCTTAAGGCATTTCTGCTCCAGCAGGAAAATGAAGACTGGAATGCAATGAGGAAAAGTATGAAACAAAGGGATGTCATGCAGCAAAGGTCATGAGCCTGATTCTTTGCAGATAGGTGCTATATATGCCCTGACTCTCTGAGCCACGTCACAGTTTTGGGGATTTTTTTTTTTTTTTTCAGTCTAAGTACAAGATGCGCCGTAAATCTCTACACCATCTTTCTCACATGAGATAACAGAGCTTAACATCCTGTGGATAATATGTGAGGGTAATTCAGCACATACCCTTGATGGCTTTGCTGCACATTATAACCACATGGTTGGGCTTAGCGGACGTTTTAGCAGAAAAAAAAAAAAAAAACAACTTCCTGGTATGACTCATGATACTTCTTTTATCTTGTGCACACAGGTTTTTAAGGAAACACTGCATGTGAAAGCAGTTGTCTCTCTTTTTTTGTTGTCAAATCCACAGTCAAATGTAAAAGTCAACAACGCTGAAGTGAAGCAAGCTAAAAAACAAAATAATAACAATACAACACGGACATTAAAGCAGCATTAAGTGAGATTTTTTGATCACTCGGGGTCAGTGGAACAAGCTATACACACCTGTAAAGTTCTCATGGCTAACATGTTAGCATGATGCCCATTTAGACTCTTGTGCTAACAAGAGTTTAAAAAAATCGTCTGTCTAGATTTTGGAGACTTGAAACCACACAGGTTTGAGATTCACATTCTTAAAGCTGCATTTACAGTATTTTGATATTAACAATGGATCGAATGGCTGTCGAATGGGAGAGCGGTCAGTGTTCAGTTCAGACTCGGTGATAACATCCACCTTGTTTCCTTCAGCAGTAGGCAGCTGTGACAAAGGTGTGATAAAATCACTGTACACTAGCTGGCCAACACTAAACTGCAAACAGACAACACTGACTAACAACAAGTGGACACAGTAGAGCATTTAGTTGCTAAAAAATGGTAGCCAGAAACAAAACTCCTAATGAATGCTTAAGTTCTGCTGCCCCCAAATTAGAACAAATCACTCAGTGCTGCTTTAGTTGGCTGTATTTTTGTTACCTTGCATTATGCTAGCTTTCACAACACATGACTGTGAACATGTCTGATGCTCTGACAGCATAAGATGGAAAAACTGACTTGCATCCACAGTTTTTACTCATCTGAGAATTCTAAGCAGCAAGAGCTTTAAGTCCATGATCTCATGAACACGCAGTATGTTTCAAACTATGAGCAAACAACTCGCAGCCTGTCCTCGGTCCAGTGGGCGTGTAGTTTGATTCAAAGAGTGCCCCATCTGGGTGTTTTCCAGCTGATCCAGTGTTGGTTCAGCACCTTCATACACACTGTTCTCTCTTATCAACATTTTCCCCCAATCAATACATGGAGTGTTGGTGATGCTTGTGTAAAAATCACACTCTCAATACAAAAAAAGAGTTATGTACAGTATCATACAAACAAGTTTCAGTGTAAGAAAGTCGATTCAGGGAGAGGGACATACAGTAACAACCAGGGTAGGGGACGTAAGTGCGTGTGTGTGTGTGCTTTTGAATATGTTTTAATATACGTGTGCTCAGTAAAACGGGTCTTTTGTTTGTGTGTGTGCGTGTGTGTGTTTGTGTGTGTGCGTCGTCCAGCAGAGGGAAACATTTCACAGCACAGTGATGGTATTATAGTCAAGATACCACAGAGAGCTAAATAGAGGTTGTAAAAAAAAAAAAAAAGATGTGTGGAGGGAGGAAGAGGAGGGAGGATAAAAACCATGGACATGAGTGTGCAAATCAAAATCAGCAAAACTGTCACGCCACATGGAGCGCTTCCGTGGCTACCACACCGTATATACATGTCAATAAATAAATCTGGGAATAAAATCTCCAAAATGAATCACAATAATTACATGACTCGGCCAGTCTGTAGCAAATCGTCTCAAGACTCGGTGAGAAAGGAACTCCAGTGCAGGATGAGCGATGCTGTTCTTGAGTGAAATAACCCCCCCCCCCCCCCCCAAAAAAAAGTCTGTTGGCATCACGAAGAGTGTTTTGTATGAAGGCTCCTCGTCTCAAAACAATACAAAAAACAAATATTTGCTCCTCAACGCGATGCACTTTATTTGGCTCGCTGTAGTGCCACCTGCAGTCAGGAGCTTGGCTTTGTCTTATCAAATGTGTTTGTATTTCGCATCAGTTTTTGGCGAAGCTGCAACCATCTGAGAGAAAAAACATGAAGAAGAAAGCCAAGTGAAGATGTCGGTACTTTCATCCTGTTTGCTTTTGTCTGGCGCTTCTGCTGAGAGATACGAAATGGATTCTTTGATCTGAGTAAACCTCATGCGAAGCCGAGTAGGGCACTGCTACTCAGACGACAGTGTGTGCGTGAAGGTTATGAAGTGTGTGTGTGTGTGTGTGAATGGGATGAGATAAGGAGGGAGGGTGAGAAGAAGAGACCAAGGGAGAAAATGTGTGTGTGTGTGTGTGTCTATGGCTTGCTAAAAGGGTGTTTTTACGGGTAAATCTCAGCAGCACACGTATCCTTCAGAGGGTTTCTTTGGTCCAACATGGCAACCTCCTGACAGCAGACATCAAAGCTGCCTCCTGGGAGTTCGACGTCACGTTTAGCTTTCAGCACGCGCCTCCTTCAAATGGGTGTAAACTCATTTATACCGTTGTTAAAAAAAAAAAAACAAAACATTCTCAGTGGTCACAGTTTGATGTGTTTTTGCGTACAGAGCACACCACTGAAGACGAAAGTGAGCTTCACACGACTGAGTTCATACAAAAAAAAAAGACAAGTCTTTAATTAGAATATTCCAAATGAAAAAAAGAGATGTACCTGACTCTGCACTGAATGTTCAGCTCTTTACTGGGAGTCCAGCAAAGACAAAGTTTTCAAAGTTTGCCTATCGGTTCCCCGGGGGTTAAGAGGGTAACAGGATGGGGTGTGTGTATATGTGTGTGTGTGTGTGTGTGTGTGTGTGTGTGTTAGGGGAGGTCTAGACCTGTGTGGAATAGGAGCGGTGCAGCGTTGCGTACCGCCCAGCCGGATGGGCGGAGCAGTGCGGCGAGTGCTGCTCCGACTGGTCTAGACTTCGCTGGAAATGGAGCGAGACGGTATGAGGACATCGGGGGTGGCGGGGAACCGATAGGGCTGATGGTCATGTGATCTCGGTGAACGGAGATCCCCGCGGAGTCTGCAGGGGAAAGAGAGGAGTGAGAAAGAGAGAGGACGGGGCAGAGAGAAGGCGAAGGAGAGAGAAAAGTGAAGAAAAGAATAATCAAGAGCAATGCACGGGATGAGGGGCGGGAGAGAGGAGAAAACAGATGCATAGAGCCCAAACAGAAATAAGGCAACAGATGACGGGGATGGTGAGGAGTGACGATTAAAAAGATTTAAAGTTGGTTAGAATGGTTGGACGTAGGTGTTGTAAGGCGGGGAGGAGGCGGAGAGTGCAGGATGCTGGAGGAGAGTGAGGGACAAGGGAGCAGATTGAGAGGAGAGAGGCAAGGTGGGAGACAGAGGAAAAGAGGCAGTCAGGTGAGGGTTAGTGACGGTGACAGACCACAGAGGAGACATTTTCCTAAATACTCGGATGTGGACGGATGTAGCTACGCTGCCGCCCCCCCCTGAGAACAGCTTGAGAAAACGCAGCACCGTTGAAGAGAAGATACAAACTTGAGGGGACCTTTTGACTACTGTTTTCTTTCAGCCTGAGCTGAATTCATATTTTCCTGCAGCCAGCTGCTTTGCATTATATCAGAGTGGTAAATTACAGAGTGTCAGCCAAACTGCTGACTCACCTCAAAGAGATAAGTGACTCTCTAAATCCCCGATAACAAGGAAATGTGTAACACAGTGGAGTTTAGGAGTAAGGGAGCGCCTCTCTCAGAGCAGGCATTCACACTAGACTTCGCTCCATCCTCTCAGCTGCGTTCTTATCAGCCGACAACAAGGCTTAGAGATTTAAAGGATTCACTTCGGGTGCTTTTGTTGGGACTGGGGGTGCAGGTGGTGCCTGGAGCATGCATGTTTGGGGATTTGTTCTCTTTGGGGAAAGAGGAGGACAACGGATTCAGGTAAGAGACAAGGGCTGGTTATCTCAGCCCCTCTTTTGTGAGGGCAGCCGTGCCTCACACCCACCCCCGCCCCTTACCTGAGGGCCACTTAACTTTTCGAGTGGACTCTCCACACAGGGCAGCGTCACCATTGGCATGCCCAGCACGGACTCGGGGCGGTGGGGTCGTGGTGGAGGAGGACTGGGTTGCATCTGCTGGAAGTTGTTAATCACGCAAGTCACCTGGAGAAAGAAAGAAAGATATGAGGAGCAGTGAACCATTTGCTGAACCCATGCCCCCACTGGGATGAGCCAATCATAGCTCAGCAACTATAACTAGGCATGGCAGGCCAATGAAAAATGGCTCTTGTAGGGCGCCCAAGTCTTCTACGTGGATCATCACCTGGTGAGGTTGCTGACTTTTTGGCTGGGACAGCTTAAGCCTGTGGTTATTTAAGATGCTTTTTAGGGTTGAGTGGTGGTATTTAAAGTAAACCAAGCCTCATGTGTGAAGTTGGTAAAGGAAACACTTTGAACATGTCTTCCTTTCCAGCCTCATCTTACCAGAAACACCGCAATGGCTCCCCCAGTGAAGAATCCCGCCAGGACGTCAGCCCAGTGGTTGCGGTACTCAGCCACCCGGACCACACCTACTAGCATGGCCAGACAGAGCAGGGTGAGGCTGATGGTGGGCTTGGTCAGCCGCGTGCCTTTGGTTTTGAACACCAGTGTCACGTACATCTGCAGAGAGGCGTACAGGAGGGCGCGAACAGGAGAGTACAACAAACACAGGAAGCACACAACACACAGGCATGTATGCTTCATTACAACCTGACGACGTTTCTCAAGGGACAGAACACTGAATTTCTTTAACAAAACTGAAAAGTATCTCAAAAAAGGAGGTTTGCATCTTTCTTTTAAGGTGTGCTCAGACTGAACACAAATGGACTTTTAGAGGTAGTGCATATAAAGTCAATGCAAAGATGAGGTTGATGCAGACACGTTAGATACAGAGGGCAAGAAATAGTCTTTGAAAAATGTTTCAGCATTAGCAAAGTTAGCACTTACACTCAGGCTTTATCAGCCCCATTAATTAACACACCGAGATAAGAGGAAAAGGAGAGGGTTCTGGAGTAATTAAACAGAAAGACGAGGAGTTTATAGTAAGGTTCTGCAATTAGTTTTGAGTCTGAGCTGTCACACATGAACGGGTGAAGCCCACTCTGCACACAAATGATCGGTGCATAGACTGCTTGCCTGCTTATGTCCAGGTACAGTCTCTCTTTGGGGCAAAGAAACATAGACTGCAAAAACATTTCAGCAGGATTCAGATGTGTGTGTGAATAATGCAGGGTGAGCTTCATTTTGAACACACCTTAAAAGTTTTATCTTCCTCATGATTCATAAGTTCCTGTGCACTGAGAATATTCCTCACCAGTGACAGAGCCCAGCCACTGAATTCAAGGGAAGTTGAGTAAGTCGGGACAATGTGTAGACTCGATATTGGATGTGCAACACTCTTGTCTGATGCAGCTGCAATCTATGACATATAAAGTTTGCTTCTTCACAACTCTTATTTTCTTTTTTACAGAGAGACAGAGGGTTCAATGAGAAGACTGATACCACTGTCACGCCTGTAAGGTATATATGAAGCTATAGCTAGCAGCAGGTTAGCTTCTCTTTGCACAAACTGTAGAAACAGAGAGACACAGCTGCCTTGGCTCAGTCTAAAGGTAACACAATTCGCCTCCTGTACCTGTAAAGCTCACTTATTAAAATGTCATAGCTTGTTTCTTCTTCTGGCTGCCTGGTAACCTCGCAGTGACAACGAGGCTCCCAGAACTAAAAGCTCCCAGCCAAGAAGGAGTCTTGCACATGCAAGACCAGAAACTGTTGTTCTAGCACTTCAATTGTTGAAGGGATTACACAAACAAGTCTTTGTATAGCTAAGGCTGTAGCTCCGTATGTACGGCATGAGAGCAAGCAAGGTTTCAGTTGGTTGCACGTATTTACAAATCGTTACAGAAACATCACCTCCTGCATGCTCCAACCTACCACTGTGTACACTGCGGAGAAGACGCTGAGCGCCGCGTCCTTGGACGGGAAGGATTTACGTGCAGACATGACAATCAGCGGGTTGCCTGTGCAGGCTCGGCGCTCAGCGATGTACTGCATGGTGGACTGGCAGCCCAGCGCGGTGTAGTTTGGTCGGCAGGCAGACAGGAAGTGAGGCGTCTGGTTTCCAGTCACCACCTGGCCCGCATTGGCAAAGATGGTGGTGGTGAACAGGCCGAAGGCATAGACACCTGGGTAGGAGACGAGAGCGAGGGAGAGTGAGGAGGGGCGGGGGGGGGGGGGGGGGGGGGCAATTTGATGGAAAAGTGATAAAGAAGTGGTATAAAAGAAAAAAGGCAGTGACAGAAGGGATCAGAAGATGAAGGAAAGCACATTAGATGTTTGACAGAGAGTGATATCAAAACATGTAACAGACCCGTGAGATAAAACGGGTGATAATACGCTTTTTCTCCCTAAAATAACCCCGACACATTATTATCAGCTGAGGTGTGAAATTGCGACAGAAGCCTCCACCTCAGCTGATTCAGCTCAAAATGCAAATTTGTAAACTATTTAATATTCACAAGTGTCTCACTGCCGCGATCTTGCTGCAAAGATGATATCACCGTTCATCATCCAATTAACAGCTGCATGTACCAGCTCGGGTTGACAAACTCTGAAGAGTAGCAGGTCACGTTCTTACAAGTCAACCTTTTCTTTCATGTTATTTTAATCGTTTCTGTTTTGTCTCCCTGTGAAAACCACACACCTAGACGCAAAAATGCCCTTTCACGGGCCTGTAAAGAGCAGAGAGGCTGTGTAATGCAAAACAGTGTGTTCACCTAGGAAGCGTATTATGCGTCTCAGCAGGGGGTTGAAGTAGCAGCAGTCTGCAGTAACAATGGTCTTCTCCTGGGTTCCCTCTGCCTTTGTGAAGAAGGCACACAGCTCTCCAACAAGAATCTGTGCACACACACCCACACACACACATAAAAACACAAAAATGGTGGTTGAAAACGTAGAGTGGAACTTTTTTGATACATCTGGTGCACTGAATGAATGATATCCCCCCCCCCACACACACACACACCACTGTAACAACACTCACCACACCTTTAAAGAAAATAATAAAATCTTCACATTTCAGACGCTGGCACCAGAAAAAGAATATGGCAAGCATTAATAATAACAGCACAGGCAAGTATCAAGTATTCTCCAGAGGTAGTTCACCTCAGTGAGGAAGACAATACACTTGACTTCCTCTTATCTTGAACAAGCTGTGACATTATGCAGCTCTACATAGAGGAATCATTTGGCCAGTGATCAAACAGTAATGATCTTAGAGCTCACAGTGCAAATGAATCCAATTAGACACCGTACTCATCATCTCGTCTGTTAAGTGCGGCCTCCCTGGCTGTGGACGGACACAGATGGAAACTCTGGAAATGTCTGTGATCAAAACTAGCAGCCATTGTTGTCGGGTGCTTGCAGTTTTATTGCTCTCTTTGTGAGGAGCATCGGGCTTGTGGCAGTGGTTTTGGTCAGGCGATTGTGTTCAATTCACTCCCTGCGAGTCCGAACAGCGGTGCCTCTCCAGACTGATGATTCCTCAATGGAGTGCAACTGTGAGACTCATCTGTATGAGAGCCTCCGGCACTCAAAGACGCTGGCACAGACTAAAACTTAGCTCTCTCAATGAATAGCTCTCTATGACAGAGATACACTTAATCTTAAATCATCCTGACAGTTTCCATGCTCTGCTGTGACAGTAGCGGGACCCACTTTAACGCTGACCGTGTCCCACAAACCCATCAGCCTCATTCTTCCTCTTTCCATATTTGACATAATCCCCCATTCATCCCCCACAGTGACAATGTCTGAAGGAGTGCCGTCTGAGGAGAGAAAGGAAAGGACTACAGAAATGGAGAAAAACAGAAAGAAAGAGTGCAGGAGAGAGACAAAGAGAGATAAATTATCATGTTTCAGTCAAGTCTCATGCTTCTGGGCATTTCCAAGCAGGTCCAGCAAAATCAAATGAGTTTATAGCATGCAGGGGCCCAGTCAGTGCAGCAGGGCTATGAAGTGCGTGCCTGGCCGAGTGCTTTCTTCCATTAGGGTAACACAACCCTACTGGGTGTTCCATGGCAACCCTCTAAACACTAATATGAGCATGAAATCAAAGCTGAGGGGGTTTAATCAGTAGCTTCAAATCAGAGATGTTAGGGGCACCGTCACACTGCGGACAACCATTTGTGGGGCAATTAAAAGACAGCATGGAGGCTGTTTCCATGGGGACTGCTGGACTGTGGAGGGATGGAGCATGTGTATGCCACAGAATGTGAGATGATGGTAGTGCGCTGTCACTCATGGACAAGTGCTCTTCAACACTTTGCCTCGGGCAAAGCTGTCAAGCAGTGGGTGGTTGGCCTTTTTGGAAGCATATAGTAGTACTACTAAGCCATTTTTGTCCAGTGCTGTTGTTCAATGTCAATGCCTGTGCGATGAAGCCGTGATAGGCCTGTTATAAAATCCCCCACAGATTTCAAAATGAGCACGCCCAGCTTCAATAGTTTCAGTTTGATTTACTCTCTAAACAGTGTCCTCTTACTGTTCAGTCAGCATAACGCACATGAATGAGCAGCTCTGAGGTGACTGTGCTGGCAGGGGCTGCTTTTAGTTTGTACTGCGTGTATCAGGGAATAGGCTTAATCAGCTGGACTCTTTTATTGTAGTAACAAACTTGAATAAAATTGAATTAAATTTTTAATTAGCGAACTTTAGAGTTTCTGGTAGATGGATTTTGTTCCCTTTCTACAGTGCCAGGCTGGCTGTTTCCCCCCTGTTGCTAGTCATTCTAAGCTAAGCTAACCAGCAGCTTGTGGTAGCTTCATATTTATCTTACAGTTACAAGAATGTCGCCAATCTTCTCATTTCACGAAAGAAAGTGAATATCTATATTTCCCGAAATGTCAAAGTGCGCCTTACACGAAGCACTTCAACAATTTCACACATGAAGGAAGTTTAGTTTTCACGAGGAGTCCTGCTTAATGTGTGAAAACAGCGGTCCTCTGTGGCTCTGAAGGGAGCTTTTCAAAGTCTAAGAGAATAACTGAGATGATGAAATCACACAGAGCTTGAGACTGAAACCTGTTTTTTATGAAAATAAATCCTTTATATCCTTTAAATAAATCCTTTAAATCCTTATTTTTGTCAAAATACACAGTCTTTATGCTGTGCCCGCTGATTGGTGGAGCTTGCTGGGACTGAACATCTGCAAAAACTACACAAGCTCACAGCTCCGTTTCCATCACTTCTGAAATCGAACCCATGCCAAAGGGAAGTTGTAGAGTAAGGAAAGAAGAGAGGAACAGTATGGGGAAGGTAGAACGATAATGGGGTTGGGGGGGGGTAATACAGCAGGAATGAAATATTCATGCATGGATGGCATCCATGTGAATCATGTAGAGCATTATTTCAACCAACATTTCTAAATGATGTCTCTCCCCTGCTGCAGGACGCGCTCCAGCTCCCTGCCCCTGCCCCGAGTGCTCCTTCAAGGATTCACGGTTAAATATGACGGGGTTGTCACTGCAGTTTAGGGGCGAGCGGATAATAATTCCTTGAAATTAAACTGCTCATCCAGTCCCTGACAATGCAGAAGTACAGCGCGGTGATGCGTCCAGAAGTGTGGCGGTCCAGGAGACATGATGGTTTCCAGAAATAGCTGGGTGAGCTTCAAGTGTGAAAAAAAAAAAAACACCACAGTGAGGACAAAGACATGTGTTACATGCTTACTCCCATGCATGATTTAGGTGCAGAACAAGAGGAAGAAATGAAACATTAATACATATATGAGCCATGATTAACTCTGTGTGCATGCACAAACCACATCATGAGTACAGAAGCCATTTTTGTCCACACAAGGAGCTGGAAGATCCTGTTCTGTGTGTGTAAGTAATCAGATCTTGATTTGTGTCAGTGGGTATTAGTCGAATGTGAGCGTACTTTCAGAGTTTTTATGAAGGCGTGTCTATTAGAGGACAACAACCGGGGATGTTTTAGATGAATGAAGAGGATTGTGGAGCAGTGGGAGTAGAGGAATGAAGAGAGGAAGAGGGGGAGGCAATAAAAGAGTTTAGATGAATATATTTCATCTAATTATTTTTCATGTAATTTGATAGATTAATAAATATTCAGGAGATATGCATACTCAGAAGCTAGAGGAAAAAAAAACGTCAGGATATGTGCTCATTCTCCACATGAAGATTACGATCTCAACCAGCTCTTTTAAAGTTACTGTTGAATCTGTAAGATCTAATTACTGTGTAAAACCAGCCTGCACTTCCTGTGCTTGAAAGGCCGTCTGAAGCCACGAGTTAGTCTGAAGACAGGAGAGGATACAGGAGACCAACAGCCTGTAGTGCCGTCATCACGTGCCGATGATGTCAGTAAAGGTGCGAGGACAAATCAAGCTTCTTGGAATAAGTACATGAGCGATGGCACTGCAGCAGAGCAGTGAAATGCAGATTGCCTCCATTAGTATTCATTTCTGCAAATAGCAACTGACTCTGTTCAGCCTGTGTTAGTGACATAATAAGGTGGTAAAAAAAAACAACAAAACAAACAGAAGACAACAGATGGAAATATTGTGTACACTTGACTCTGAGCCATGATGTACAATGGACCAATGCTGCAAGAAGCAATGAGATCCTGTTTATTATATAAATCCTAATCCTAAAAGACTACCAAACGTCTATGACCCCACTACTGTGCTTTTTATGTAGGTTAACAATTCATAGTTTACCAAGATTGTTAAGCCTGCTACCTTTAAAGATCATATTTTACCAGGAGGAGGAAGACGAGATCAAGTGACTTTAATATCCAATAAAGAAAAAAGTTATTCTTGGTTTCAACTCAGAGCTTCTGTCTCAAATTACCCCATCTCTCAAAAGTCTTATGGAGCGAGTGCTCAACTTTAAATCTCGAGAAAGATCACTCAAAATTAAATTATTTAGCACAAACCCTTTGTCAAGAGATATTCGGTCTTTCAGTGGCATCGAATGGAATCAAAGCATGCCGCAGCTCTTCAATTGTACGGACCAACCGTGAACCCATTTCTGTGAAGTGCAGCTCTGCAGCCATAAGACCTAATGCTTCTGATAAGATTGGGAAGGTTATTCATGTGTGAAGTACAAAGAGATGCCGAGCTGTCACTGGCATCCCATTATCTGTCATCATCTACAGCGACCTCAATCTCCGCAGTGGAGTGTATATGTGAGATTTGGGCTAATGGATGATGCGAAAGACACTGCACCTGTCTGAGTACATCAGGATCACCATCACCCTTACTCACATGTGGTTCTTCTCACCAGGATTTGGACTGCGTGGAATGGGTGCTAACAGGAGACTGAAAATACAGACGGAATACAGCGTGTACTTCAATCCGCTGACATGATGGAGAGTGATGACGGGGAAAAGAACATGATCTCATTCATGGATGGAAGCGTGCACAGCACATACATGCGACCGCAAATGTATTTGCAGGGGGCGCAGGGGCACTTCATACAAACCGTACTGCATCTGCAAAACACGGAGGCATGTGCAAAAGCATCACATTCACGCACCGCGACGCCGTTGGTTGCATTGAGCAAAGTGCGATTGCACATCGTAAGCACTGTTAGTCTGCTGAGAATCTGTCCTTGCACACAAACACTTGTTTTTAATATCACACTGGTGTACTCTGAGGAACAGAGATTTATTCCATTTATTCCAACACTTCTTCAGCATTGTGTTGCAACATTATCAATCCCTCTCTTTCTCCTCCCTTCAATTACATTGCCCCCCCCCCCCAAAAGCTGCTGTGTTATATTTCTTAAACATCTGCATCAATGCGACTGCAAGCTGTTTTATGCGGTTCAGTTTTTGTCTCTCTCCTGCCTTGTTGTCCTTGGACATCTTTTGCTCACAATCATGTATTTTCTCACCTCTTGAGTTGGGGTCAGCCCCGTGTCTCTAACCTCTGGATGTACCCTCAGTGACCAGGGTTAAATACCAGGAATTTCTGAGAAATTTTAGCCAAAATTGATTCCTGTTTACGAGTAAAAATGGCTGCTTGAACCATGGAACATTAAGCCTTGTGTGTCCTGTTGATCTGCGTGTGCCTGTCTGTTGGTGTACTTAAGACTGAAGAGTATGTGCACGGATCAAAGACACCTTCTCCAAATTTAAAGCCATGTCATGAAATCAGTTCAATTCAGCTTTTGATACAACTTATGGTTGAAACTTTTCAGCAACAGCCATTCAATGGATTTACATTCTGTAATTACCTTTTGATATCATAGATATTGTTTAGTGGCGGAGTCCGCCATTTCCACACTAGCTTCAAATTGCCACACGAGGGATCCACAGGAACTGATGCATGTATGTAATCCAGCCTTACCACTTACTACTAAAACAGCCACATAACAAAATGGCTGCATTGTACTGTTTTACTTCACTGCCACTGCACACAGTAATAACCTCCGCTCAGCACTATAAAAACGACCGAATGCTCCAGTGTACCCATACATATACTTGTCATTGTGTTTCCACTTTGAAAATGTACCTGTGAAAGAAATTTTTTGTTCTACTAAAAATAAGACCACATTCTAATGAATGAATGAATGAATGAATACCATCAGCCAATTAGAAAACACATCTTATGATTAATCATCTGCAGGTCTGTGTTCAAAATGAAAATCCTTTAACCTTCAACCCTTGACAGGAGAGTGACAAAGGAACACTGCACTACTTTTACAGACATTTTCCACTTCCCACTCATTCACTCATCCGTTTTATCACCTCGATTCACGACAGAGCTCTTAATAATTTTCCGGACAGAACTCGTGTGAATGCAAGTGAAATCCACAGTTCCACACAGAAAGCCACAGATCTAGTCCAGCGGCCACATGCAAAGATGTAAGAATTGAGGGTGGCGAGCTGGGATGCACCCCTGTTGTGAATGCAGATTGAGCATTGGCATTTGTCAGTGATCTCTGAGGTGCCGAATGAAGCATGGCAGTCCACCAGCCACGCAGGACCCCTGAGGTGTCTCTCCTCTCTGCCCGACTGAAAAATGGATCAAAGCTAAGCAGCAGAAATGACAACCACTGTTCGGTCTAATCTCATTTCACCAGGGTTCCTGCAGACTGGAGCAAGTCAAATTCAAGGACTTTCAAGTAGCTGTTCAAGCACGCGTTTTTATTTTCAAGGATGAATCGTTTTCTCCATAACCATCTATCTGTTGCAACTTTGCAAATTCATAAATGGAGCTATGAATCAAGATCAGTCTCAATGACCAGTGAATGAATAACACGAGTAATATGTTTCCTAAAATAATTTATTATTTTTTCAAGAATCAAGCTAAGAAATGTCTGATTATCCTAGTACTTAAATTTCTGAGTGCCAAACTCAAGTACTTGAGGCACCTCAAGCACCTTGTAGGAACCCTGTTCCACAGGAATGAGTGACTTCTGCCAAAAACAAAAGACTGGCAACAGGAAGGCACAAACACACTCTCTCTCGCTTTGTCTCTGTCTACGTCTCTTGCTGAGATCACAGTATAGTCAATCAGGATGATGCAACAGCTGCCTCGAGGCCACCAGGAAAACGGTACACGGAGCAGGCAGCTCAGCTCTGAACCCAACTACAGAGAGAGTGAACGAGAGGAGTTGGTTAAGGTGACAGGGAAAAGAAAATGTGACAGAGGGAACAAGAGCCTGTTTGATGATGCAAAATATCAAAATGGCGTGGTGATGCAATCCTGTGCTGGCTTGGGTGGGGTGATTATTATCGCGAGCACTTAGATCAGAGCTGTGATTGTGTTCCAGGCAGAGTGGGAACTGTGCAGACTGTGGTAAATTATACTTCTGTATGGATAACAGGCCCACAGATAGTTAGAGCAGATAGAGACACTTTAATGTGCAGAGAAGAAAACAACACGTACCTTCCTTCCATGAATAGAATCCCTATCAGTTTCTCTTTGGGTTTCTCTCTGAGCCTTTTCTCTCTCTGTGTGATGACCTGGATTGTACATTTATTTTCTGGTTTGTACATCATCTCTCCTCTTATCACACATTTTCCTCATTTCCCTTTTCATCGCAGAATGGGGAACAGAACTCAAAGGGCAGAGGCGAGAAAGCCTTCACCCAGGCACATATGCTCCCATGGCAGCCAGTGTCACAGCAACCAACGCCCCCCCCCCTCCCACCATGGAGCCCACCCTGCCATCTGCCTCATTAACCTGAGTTAGGAGCATACTGGCCTGGACTGACTGTATGTGTGTGTAGGTCTGTGTTTGGAATCAAAAGGGAGATAGGGCATGCAGCAAAGTAAAAAAACAGGATGGACAGCAAAGAAGATTGAAAGGCAAAAGCTTAAGAGAGACACTGAGAGACAGACAGACAGAAAGGCATTGATCCATGTCTGTGCAATTGTGCATGAATGTGAGAGCTTTCTTTTGGGGATAGTGTGAGGTCATGGTTCCTCCGGGTGTGGCATAGCGCAGTTTAATGTCAGTCCGCTGACATTATGGCTGAGGATGTGAGGATGCTGACAGGACACCTCTGTGACATCCAGATAAACATGTACAGGGTGTCCAAAATATGCTCCGAGGTCAAAAATAGGACAAATACAAAAACCACTCACCACTGGATCATAATGTTCAACGATGTTTGAACATTAGTGACTATAATTACTGGGTTGCCACCAGAAAGCAGGGGTGGTGTTGCTGAATGAATGCAGCTGATGGCCTGACCGCTAACATGCCAGTACAAGCCAGTCAGTGATGACTGAATTAATTGTTTAACTGTCTCAAAATCACAAACCTGTAATAGTAAGTGCTGTAGTGGAATAGAATACAGACAGTAAACCTCCAGAACACGGCTTATCTTTTCAGAAAGATGGATAAAACAAACGAAAAGAGACTGCACTCCAGAAACAAGTGGAGCAGAGACTAGCCTGGATGTGAATTCATGACTCTATATTCCTCTAAGCTTCTTTTCATTTTCTCTGCACTGTTCTGTTTACTCTTCCTTCGGAATTTCTGTTCTCCAGTTTGTACACCTGAGTACAGCTTTTCCGAGGATTTGTCATAATTTCGTTCAATAGTTGCTGAAGGAGAAAAAAAGCTCTCAGAGCTACAGGACTTGCTAACCGTTAGCTAGCAAGTTATTTAGATCGGTCACTAATGTGATGATAAGATCACATGTTTTTTCAAAAGATGTTAGGTGTGCTTCTGTCTCAAAACAGTTTCAGCCAATATTTATTTGTTAAATACAAATGGATGATCAGTGTATGCTGCATGGACACACAGCTTCATTTGTCACCAGTTCGATTCCAGACGGCAACCTTTGCATGTCATACTCATTTCTCTTCCCCCCCCCTTCATTGTCTCTATCCAGCAGAGACAATTTTTTTTCTAGGGGTCGCTGTCAATATCTACTGAGAGTTACATGTCTGTACAGTAAACATGAAGCTACAGCTAGCAGCCAGTTAGCTTAACTTGACATAAAGACTGGAAACCGGGAGAGACGGATAGTCTGGTCAAAATTCCACCTATCAGCACCTCTCAAGCTCACGTAATGAGTTTTTATTTATCAAGCATCAGTCGAGGTATTACTTGTGAGATTACGACATATTTGCTGCTTCCCGCTAAACTGAGCTTGCTAAATGTTTTTCGCAACATCGTCTTAACTCCAGTGTGGAGGTAGTGTGGGTGTGACCTGGAATCCACCTGGATGAGAACAAAACTGAAAGCTCTGTATGAACATAAGTATTCATTTCTTTCAGCGTGTGCCTTTTATCTCAGTATGAGTTCAGTCACATACAAGACTCCTTCCCCTCTGTATCTGAGGAAGAGAGCAGGAAGTGGGACAGAAAAACAGACTTTTGATGTCTTCCTGCGCGAGTCTGTTTGATTATCACTCTAGCCACCTATCGCAGAGCAGACAAGCTGAGAAGCTCCATCAGTTCACAGACAAGATGTGTTAATTGGGAGGTGAGGCAAACAGGTGTGAGGAGAGGTCAATAAGGGCAAGGCAATAAAGAGATTGAAAAGGTCGAGGAGGTGCTGATGAGAGTGGAAACAATCTAGTAAAAGAACCCAGTGATGGCGGTAGGAGGAAACATGAAATACAACTGCTGTCAGGCTGAAGTGGTGTCAATACGGGAGATTTCCAGCTAAACAAAAAAGGCTAGACGAAACACAGATGAGGCTGAAAGTGCTTAGAGATGGGAGGAATGGTGATGAACAGAACATGACGGGAGAAAGGTCAGTGTGGATGGGATGTAGCGGTGTGAAGAATGAGGAAGGTTGTGGAGAGAGAACAAGCAGCAGAGGTTAAAGAGAGAAAGACAAAGACAAAAAAAAAAATCAAGGCTGATCAAAGGGAGGATTTACAGAGAAGCATGAATACACATTTGCGCATGCACTGTGAGATTGAATCTGTGCTAGATAAGTTAATTTATCCGGGACTTAACTGGCTTACAAGCTCCATTAGGCAAACTTTCAACATGCCCTTAAAATGAACCAAACACCAAAGTGTGCTGCTGTGTGGGGAATTTTCAGCATTATTGCAGATACAGCAGTTGCCTTGGGGTAAAATCCAACAGTATTCTACTGGCATTAATCTATTCACAAAAAAGTAGATGGATTTTCAAAGTTAATTTGTTTGACTTCTCTACACACAAATATGATTGCAAAGTACAGTTTCAGCCAACGACCATTGAGAGGGTGCTTTTCTCTACAATCAAGGACGCACATTTCGAACTTTACTTTGATTTTTGAGAGGCAAACCTGCTAATGTTGTCGCTATAAATGGAAAACTTTGACAGGCGTAGTAACAGTACCAATGTGACACGTGAATTAGCCTGGTGGGAAGCCAGTGCTGAGTTTCTCTTTAACATCAGATGAAGGCTTAGACTCATTGCCAGTTTACGGGTTCATCTGGCTGAAAATACTGCCCTCAGTGTAAGGCAATACCCTTCAACAGCACTTCAAACTACAGCTGCCAAGCTGATCAGAAAGCAGAATCATTTTAACCTTCATAATGGTTGGATTTATTGCAGGGCTGTTGCATGAGCCTGTGTTAGCTTCTACGTGTACCTAATAAACCCTTAATGTTGGAGTCCCTTTCAAAACCAATAGTACGAACTCAAAGTAGAAATGATGTTTTTCCTTTCCTTGACATTTTGGACCAATGATTTAGACTCTTACACCCACTAAGGTATTGGGTATAACTGAGATGACAAGCGTCTCAAAATAATACAAATGTCCACCAACTGCGCTAACTAGGAAGATCAGACACATTCAGTGAAGTGTAAGTTACAGAGAGGCACATCTGCACACATGCTACAAATGCGATGAACGCACTGAGGTGGGAGGATGTCAGGTTGCTTTCTCTTCTGTTTCAGTCTTCAAGCAGTGGATTGGCTCCTTGTGCTGAAACTCCAAAAGGTGATTGATGACTTTAATTAGATGTTGGGACCCTACTGGGAGCTGACAGAGAGCTCGAGTGCCCTCTTTCGGGCTTGGATGCCTCTGGCTCCGACCCAAATACACTGGTGGCTGATTACCTAAAGTGATTCAGCTAGGCAGGGTCGGCCTATTTATATGGCCAGTCTAATAATTAGGCCCAACCTCTGACGTGCAGTTACACTAACTTTTAGGACTTGCCTCTCTGCCTTTCTTCAACTCAATGCTACAAAGAGCTGACGTTAAAAATCTAATTTTCTAAAATACAGTGGTACACACAATCATGCTGCTTGGCACAGAATGGTATGACAGATCTGAACCTCTTACTTAAAACCACATAAAAGGTCACAACTCTCTTTGTATTGATGAACACTGGCATTTTGCTGTGCAGCCGCTTTATCAGCAAACACAAAGCTTTGACTTGCTGCTGCAGCGGACAAAAAGAGATCCGGCTCCTCGGGAACCAGAGGCAAAGCACATTTGCACCAGACTGGTGCTATCACAGGGAGTTACTGCTGTGATTTACCTTGCTGCTTGTTACACACACCAAAGCCTCTGTCAGCCCAGGTTAGGGCAGGCCAGCTGGTGTAAGTAATGTGCTCTGACCCAGATCAACTTAGAAAGTAATTTACCATGTGCTAGGGCAGCTTTAAAGGTCTATATGGTTTGGATTAGGGAGTGTAGCTTGGTGCTAAGGAGGGCGACTGCTGTATATTTCAATATGTTAGACAATATTAAAGTGATGGTGCAGGATTTTAATTAAAAAGTGCAAGAAACAAAACATGTAACCAAATTATTGGGGAAGGGATTAAGGCTGATCTCATAATTCATTGCATTAAAAGTAAGGCCCTCGTCTGCATTATTAATTAAAATAAAAATCCTTCCCCAATTTCTCAAGACAATATTTTAATTACAAACATAAGAAAAAACATCCAGCAGCTCCCTTTTTTTTTGGAGAAAGGAGCTGCTAAATAAACTGTTGAAGTTTTTTAATGTTATTTCTCCCAAGGGAAAAATGAAATAAAAAGATCAATCTAAGTTAGTCAGAAGTGAAAAAACCCATCAACCACTCTTGCAAAGATTTTACACAACCCCTCCCTTCAACTAAATTTAATAAAATGAACCCTCTGCCTTTTCTGATTCCAATCCTCTCTAATAATTTCATGAAGTTGCTAAATCAATACTACACTTGCACAGTGTATCAACTACATTAGCAATGTGAACCTGTCAAATGACTGATCGCACACACTGTTTTGGTCTGCCATGAGAGTAAGTATAGTCACTTGCTAATATAACTTATTTTCCGGGGGTCCTATTGTGACTGTGAGACAAACCGTACATGTGGTCCCTCACTCTAATGACCCACTACCATTCTCCTTACCATCAGCTGCTGCACTCCGACAGGATCTGTGTCTGTTTAGTGGTGCAGTTGGAGGATATTCCTGTCTTTGCAGTAGGTGCAGGCTGTGGTTTTGTCTGTGCATGTAATCCGGTCGGGTTATTTGTCTGCTTTGTGTTGTGGCTGTAGGCTGGTTCTGTCTGTGGTGTCCTGTGTGCTTTTGTTTTCTGAGGTCTGTTGGGGATGTAAGCTGTTAAGGTCTGTGTCAGTGCTCAGAGTCAGTGCCAGGTGTTATGCATTTCACGCTCACTGCCTTCCGTCTCACTTGGGGCTTAAAAGCTACCCTCACACACACACACACACACACACACGTCACACACACACAAAAAACAGTCCATGCCCCCCTCCAAATTGCCTTCCTTTGTGCTCATTGTCTCTTTTTCTCACCTATCATCTCCAGGTTTTTCTTTTCAGACGGCATCTGCTGCCTGCAATTATCGCTCTGTCTTGACTCCAACTTTTGCACCGTTTCATTCTCTTGCTTTCTCTATTATTTGTCTCTTTGACTGTTCTTCTGTCTGCTTCGCTTCTATCTCTTTCTTCCTCTAATGACCTGTCTGCCCATCGCCATTACAAGTCTGTGTTGTCCAAGTTGATTCTTGCCTCTGTTTTTCTCTCCACACACATGCACGCACGCACGCACGCACGCACACCTGCCTGTCAAGGATGGAGGGGGTTACCACCATGCAGCTTGCCAATCTGCTCACTATATCAGTGGTGCAGCAAACACACCAGAGATGATTCATCGCAAGATTGCAAAAACTCGCAAATCACACGAAGTAGAAAGCGAACAATGCTCTCTCATATGCTCTCACAGCATGTGAAAGCACATACAGAAAACAATTCAAACACACCACCACAACTTTAACAACTTCTTACTTTCTATTGCAGCTCGTTCATTTTACTTCACTCTCCCTTTTCAATATAAAGACGCTCACACACGCTTTTCTCATGCACCTCAAAGATACTCTTACCGTGATGGTGGGGATGGCTGTGACGAGCGAGTAGATGAGCACAGGGGGGATCTTGCTGGTGTCGTCCGGACCGGGGTAGGGCTTGGAGAAGGTCTTGTCATAGCAGAAGAAGCCCTGGATGTGAACGGGGAAGGTGTCCGTGTACTCGAAGTAGTAAGCCAGCAGCACCGTCCCAGCCATGATCACCAGCTGGAAATAGAACATTATCCCTCCGTTAGGAAGAGCGAGGACAAGAGGTGAAGAAGAGGACAGAGAGGCGGAGGAGGTGGAAGAGGAGGAGGAGGAGAGGAAGAGGGGAGAGTCAAGTCCCTGTTCCCCTCAGCCACGGGGAGATGCATAGGAAATACGGAGCGAGGGAGCGAGCGAGAGAGAGAGAGAGAGAGAGAGAGAGAGATACCAAGACAAGACAGAAAAAAGGAAATCTGCAGGAGGAGGAAAAAAAACAGAATAAAAGAGGGTTCCGTGGCAGCACAAGCAGCAAAAACAAAGAATTGCAAAGAGCGCGAGCGAGAGAATGAGAGCAATGAGAGAGAGAGAGAGAGAGAGAGAGAGAGAGAGAGAGGGGGGAGAAGGGAGGGAGGTGGGAGGCAGAGAACGAGGGAGCAGCGTTTATGCTGCCAGCACTCATGAAATCTACTACAGTTGAGTTGTGAGTGTATATGTAGATACTGTGTGTGTGTGTGTGTGTGTGTGTGTGTGTGTGTGTATAGAATACATGAATGTGTTTGATGAGAGCAGGTGCACAGGAGAGTGAAGTGATTGTTCAGACATGTGTTTCTCTCCATCAGCTGACATTTCTGCTAAAAAGTTGAATTCTAAAATACTTCTAGAAGCTTCGACGCTCTCATGTCTGAAATGAGAAACAATGACCCGTAAACATGGGACATGTTTTTGGATGAGGTAAAGATCAGTGAAATGGAATGAAATCATGTCTGATTACAGCTTTCAATTAGGGATAAGTGCACATGAGGCAGTAAACAACACTTGAGAAGGTGGTGTTAAACATGACGCCAGGAGCGGGGTCCACTCGACACGACCTGCTCAGCGCCAAATGTTTGGGAGGCGAAATTAGCAACTAGCAGGCGAACACGTTGGAGCAGGGAGCCGCTAAAGCAGCCAGACATGTTTCTCATGAGTTGATGGAGACTGTCAATAACAACACAACTCCAAACGAATGCTGATGCTGCTCTGCTTTCCAACAAGTTGAAACTTTAAAGGTGAAACTGTCTGTCATGTGTTTACAGCTGCTTATGGCCAAAAAGAAAATCAGTAACAGCAGGTTTAAAGCATCATGAAATGGACTACATATACATACATAAGTATCATACATAAATATCTGCATATATTGCTTTGCTTTGCTTTATATTATTATTATTATTATTTTTCTTTGTTCTAGTCTAAAAATTCAAATACTTGGATGTAGCATGAAGGGGCTACAGCTTAAATTTCGGATACAATTCTTTGAAAATATGCTCCTCATATTTGTAACACGCCACAAAAAACACACTTAATAAGTCCATTAAAGATCCAATGCAAACATGTTTGACTGTGGTGACTACGATGAAAATAAAACCCATCAGAAATGCATGCACTCAAGGTGTAAATAGTTTTTCCTTGTGTTAAAACAATATTAATAGATCTTTCAGGCCACTTGGCCACCAATATAAGGCTTTTTAGCTGCTTCACTATGTCCACCAGCTAGTCACTGACTTTGTATATCTGTTGTTTGATGCTGAACAAGTACAGCTGCTTGTAACGAAACACTTAAGTTGAAGGCAAAACTATGAGCTGAAAGAGGCCAAAATGCAGAGGGGAACGTGATTAATGCAGCTTTAATGTTAAATCCATTGTCATTTTCTTTTTTTTTTATCCCAGTGTTCTTTTGAATGGCTTTTGAGACAACAGCACTCAGTATCTGCAAACACATGTTCTATTGCGGGAAATTTAAGAATGGATGGAGGAGCGTTGCACTTGAGGACAGAGAGGACAGAGAGGAGAGGCTGAGAGTGGCAGTCTGAAGCCCTCTGGGATGTTCAGCTCAAAGTCACAGTCACATCCCTCTGACCAGAGACACGGCGCCACCCACAGCTGTGGCACAGACACTCAAAGCAGTATGCACTAAAACATACATGTACCACGCATACTGTAAGTACAAGAGTAACCAAACACCCACCAACACATCCAGAAAGAAACATGCACATCTATACATGTCGCACACACACGCACACACTCGCTCCGTTCCTTTATTTGTATCAAATCAGCCTTCGTCTGTGCCTCCCTTGAGGAAGATGTGTTTTGCTATCCGCGGTTGTCATGGTGAAGAAATGACTTATAATATTGTGAATTTTTCATGTTTCTGCATCAAAAATTTGATTGAACAGCTGTTTTTTCCAAAAGTGGTGTTTGTATTACACGTTGCACCAAACGTTGAACAGAAATCAGACCAGCAGTTATCGCCTGTAACTCTATTTGTCTGGGTGCATTTTTTTGTGTATGTGCGTGTAGGAGGTGAGGGGCTGCACACACACCTGATGGAGCCTCTTTGGTGGGTTTGCCTTGGGCGAGAGGGGGTGTTTGATATGTGTGACTCATGACGCTTTCCCTTGTTTTCCTGTTTGATGCCGTAGTGCTCCTGCCCTGCATTTACCCGGCGTATTGTGGCTGGCTCTGACTCATTCCTGTGACTGCTAAACTGAAGGAACACCAGTAATTCACAACGCCGCCTTAAAATCAGCAGCATACTTACAGTTGAGCTGTTAACTTGCCTCCTCAATTCCCTCTGAGCACCATGAAAAGGGCAAAAATCCGAGAACGGCGGAGTTGCGATTTTGCCTGGAGGCTCCTGAAAATTCGCAGGTCAGAGTTCATATTGTTGAACCTTAACCTGCGAATCCGCATGTCCGGCTGGTAGAAGCGCTGCTTTTTTTGGTGAGTCATCTTCTGTGATTCTGGCTTTCTCTCATCACCCCATTTAAGAGCACACTGTGCTGGGAAACTGCATGAAGTAGCATGAACTCAAAAGTAATGTACCATAAGACTGTGTGCATTTATGCAGCTTTAAAAGAAGGAAAAATGGGGCTGAGCCACTTTCAGCATACCTAATATGAATACCTGCATAGCTACAAACTCACGTTTCCTCAAACTCGCAATCGTACAGATTAGCCAGCTGCCGGCAAGTTGTTTGGCTGTGCCTGTTAGGTGGCTGACAGTGGCTCTTTCACACCCTGACAGCTTCCATACACTCCCCTGCTCCCTCTTTAGCGCTCCTTCACACTCTTCTGCCCACTATCACCAAGAGACTCCTGTATTCTTTCCGTGCCCTTTTTCTTTCTTGACCTCTCATCAAAAAGAGCTGCTGTTAATAGAAAAGGGGACAGATTTCACAGTAAAGAATCCTTCCTTAGCTGACTTATATTAGCGTGGAGATGGAAAGGCAGATCAATAGCAAAGAAAAGAGCTTGTCAAGATGAAAGGTCACATTACGACAGTTCACGTTGGGGGCTGTCACAGGGAGACACGAGACTGCGTGTTACCAGCACGAAGAGTGTGTGGAGACTGACGAGTGTCTTCTTCTATCCTTCTTAAGATGTCATTATCTTCCTCCGAGCCTGCCTTCATATCGCCGCTTTGAAAATATACTTAATACCTGTCAGATTATCAAGCCATTACCGCACTTCGTTACATACTGACATAAAAGCGACTCAATTATTTCAGGTATCAGGATATTCTGGACGAGCACCAGCTCCTTCCACGTGCGGTGGATACGTGCAACAAGTCTTACAGGAAATCCGTCCTTCGTTGATTTTTGTGCGGCCGTATGAGAAGTGCTCATCGGAGATAAGAGGAGGGATTATCTGGTCTTCATGACTGATCTGTTACAGCTGTATGAATGGGAACAGTCTCTAACCCTAATCCACTACAGTTACACTTGTAGGACAAGTTACAATTACTTATTAAAGCTGCAGTAGGTAAGATGGAGAAGAGAGCAGACTTAGCGTGAAAATTAGAACCAACACAAGTTCCTCGTCTCTCCCCCGCCCTGCCTCCAAGCCCCTCCTCCCTGCGGCGTCTGCGCGGCTGCCGTGACAACCAATTACGTTAGGCTTAGCATCGGAAACAAGCTAACTCTGCGCAGCCGCTACATCACAGTCGCTAACATATCGTACGCGCTGCAGAGTGTTACTGTAACAATCACCATATTAGCTTTCTGTTTATTTGTCTTAGCCGTATGTGCTGTTGTTGGCAGTGGCGGTGTGGGCAGTTTGTCCTTTGCGGGTTGCTGTTGCTCCGTCATAGCTTTCACTCGCCTCCTGACGCCGCTCACAGAGCTGTTTGACTGAGTGGCAGCCGGCAGCATGAGCGGAGGGAGGGGGCGGTTCGCAGCGTGTTAGTAATGATTGACAGATGTCAGACACTCCCTCAGATGCTCCTCTGGCTCTGATTGGTTGATTTGTGCCGGGCGCAGTGGATTCTTGCAAATCGCAGTAGGAGCAGTAGGTGGGACCAATGGAGCCGTTTTTTTTCACAGATTACATGTTTCATGTACTGCTGTCTGGGCATAGGGGTAGTTGTAGCAAATATGACAAAAAATTACTTTTATACAAGTTACCTACTGCAGTTTTACATAACATTCTGCATATTAAATATGATGCTTTCTGAAGCCCCCCTGACCCCAAATTTCACTATGCTAACTGCACTCAAGACTCACGGAGCTGGCCATAGCTAAATTAGCTACCTAGCTGCAGCTGATGAAAGTTGATGAAGCGACAAATGCTGCTGTCTTCCTCTGTTTGAAATCAAGGACTCAGTGTTTTAAAAATGACAAAGAATTTTGATGCAGACATCTGTCACTGTCTAAACTGCACATGTGCTATAAAGTTTAGCAGGATGGGTTTGGTTTAGTATCATTAATTCTTTCTGTTCACACATACACATACACTAAACGCACCAGTACATACAGTTTTTTCCTTTTTTCTTTTCCCGTTTACATTTATATCTGTTTATGGGAAACGCCGCATCCTGTTGGGTGTTACAGTTACTGTGTCCCATTACCAGTGAGTCTAAATGATCTCATTTAGTTCAATGTGAACATACCAGAGAAGTGATGGGAAAAACATGCGAGAGCCACAGCTTGTTTCGTGTGATACAGCAAAGAAACACAAGTCTTAAAACCTCACAACAGACAGCCCAAGTCAGAAAAAATTACCTCAATTTGCACGTTATCTCTCTCTGAAAGGGCACAGTATTCAGCGGGTACTCACCCTCAGAGCACCATCACATTCCCACCGGCACTACGGATGAGGCTCTGCCCTTTTCTGAGATGACTATCCTGTTTTACCTGATATCTACAGGTATGACAATAGAAATGTCACTGTGTGTTTCTCTTTCAACTGCTCCATGCCCCCGCTTGCCTTAAAAAACACTGTTCAAAGACCCAGCCTATCCTACCCCCCCCCAGGTCTCAGCTGTTTCTGTCATTCCTCATTTCTCACTCATCCCTCTAACACTTCTTCCATTTTTGTGACATCAAGAGGTAGCGAGGGTTTACAACAGCAGTGACATCCAGACGACTGGAAACATGGCACAGATAGATGGAAAGCGTTTTGGGAAGGCTGTGGGAACGAGTCCAGGGAACAGCAACAGCCGACGGCGTGTGAAGGACCTACCGCAGCGAGCTCAGTGCAACTCTTGAAATATAAACACTGTCCCTCCCTCCCTTAATCCAGGTAACAAACATGACATCCTTGCACAAATCTTAATCTTTTTCCTCACAAACAGGGATGGACAGCTTTACGAGGTCAGCCATACTTGATGATCTGCATTAATAGTTTATTAATAGGACGTCTCTGTGTTGATGAACGTGTATCTAAATATAGTGCTGTGTCTATTAGCTGGGTGAATGTTAGATGTATGTGTACATAGCAGAAAGCTCCACCTTTCTATTACTACTACTACTACTACGACTTATGATCCTGTTCTAAATGCACATACTATTTTAGATTATTTGCATCTTTATGCATGTTTTCTTACCAAAAATGCATATTTGAAATGTTGCCAACACAGCACAGACAGTAGTCTGAAGCCCAAATGATACTTTCCACTGTGAGGGTCAGCCAACAATTTCTTTTGCTGCCATGACTGCAACGATCATTGTTTTCAGAGGGCACCATTAACGCTGCACAGAGCCCCAGTCGTCATTAACAGTTTTATTGTGATGACACACAAGGTGTGCCTTTCTACTGGTTAAACAGAGCAGGGCGAGTGAACTAGGAAGCTTGTCTGTCCAGCTAATGGCTGCAGATTAAGGACAATGGATACTGCATTCCAAGATGGAGCCCAATTCATTCCATGAAAAGCAGAAAAGTTTTTCAGCCTTTGGTGCTTCTGAGCCCAAAGAGCCTTTTCTGGCCCGTTAAGAGCATTAAGTGCATATTAATGGCGTCCTCTGGCTCAGTCAGCTGTCTTCCTCCTGGCTCCACAACCATGAATTGGATGAAATAATTTACTGATATGACTTATCTAAGATTTAATTGTACAAAATAGATCAAATCCAGGTTATACAAAGAGCCATTTTGGGGTATTTCTGACAGCCGTCCCCTTTGCTATGACTGTACAGCAAAAAGTCTTGTTAGGCCTGTCGGCATCACATGATCCTGCAGTACAGGAGTATATTTATGTATATGTATGTATGTATGAGGTAATTTTACTGTCTTTCCTCGTTATATTCAATCTTTAATAATTCATGTTTAATAGTAGTATTTCAGAAGGTTTATTGCATTAATATTGTGATCATGTTTTCATGATATGCGCTTCCCATGTTCATGTAGCATACATTTTGCCACTTGTTTATCTCCGTAAAGGGCAGCACAGCTACCCTCAGTTTATTATTGTGTGGACTATGCACATCTACAAACTGATAAAGGCATCAATAAATTGTAAAAAATGGCACAAAAAAAAGTATTGCCCTGATAATGCATTGAGTTCGGTGAATTTGGGGGACTTGCAAGAGACAGCTTTAAAAAGAATGGTCAAAACAGATGCAGCAGAGGTTGAAATATCCTGACTTTTATGGTTCAAGCTACAACAACTCTGGATGCCATCTGCTTCTTCTTGCAAAATTGCCCCAATTATTGAGAGATTTAGCTCAGTTTGTGCTGGAGGTACACTGCCCTCTTCCTGCTCTGTGCTGTAAATCAATCAAAGTACCACAGAAGCTAAACCAGAGGCACAGAATGCAGCGATGTAGCTGCCAGCTGTTTTAACTATCATCTCATTTGATCACTGGCCTTTAAAGACAGCCTCAAAATAAAAATAACAAAGATTTAAGTTCTTATGAAGGACTGATTATTGAAGGATCATGATTATTTTCATTGTTGTTAATGCTTTCTTGATTAATCGATTAGTATAGGATCTAGGATCTATAAAATGGCAGAAAATGTTGAAAAATCAGTGTTTCCCATGTCCTCAAATGTCTTCTTTTGTCCACAACACAAAGATATTACATATATTGTCATAGAGGAGAAAAGAAACCAGAAAATATCCACATTTAAGAAGCTGGAATCAGCTTGAAGTTATCAAAACAGTTGGTGATTAATTCAATAGCTGACAGCTGATTCATTAATTGCTGCAGCTCTCATATTATTTATACTAAAGTGTAACATTTTGCACCTACACAAGACAGATCTCCACAGGATATGAAACAGCCATGAAGTTCTAACGAGGGTCGCGACGCGCGCCCGTCCGTCTGTGTTGTTCTCTCTCTCTATCGCTTTCTCTGGAGGTCCAGTCTCGTCCCTGGATGCTGTTAAAGCCTTGTTGCCTGAAAGAGCAGTTTTGTGTTTTACGGACGGAGGATTTAGAGCAGAAGGACGGTGAGGCACAGGGGTCCACCGTCAGACACATGCTGTCCATTAAGACGCCTGCCATCAACGCACGCTACACTGCACCTGGCCAGCATGACAGAAGTCCTGGGGGAGGAAGAGGAAGCCCAGAGGAGGGCAGAAGGAAGACGAGGAGTGGAAAAGAACAGAAGAAAGAAGGGGGTTCAAAAGGAGAGAAGGAAGAAGAGGTGTGAAAGACAAAAAATGGGAGACAATCAGAGATGGAGGAAGGACGGAAAGAGGCGAGATTGAAGAGGCGATACAAAGAGAGAGGAGGGGATGGAAGACAGATACACTGCAGTGTGGAGTGTGATTGAGCAGTGTGGGTTAAGAAGAGAGAAGAGTGGTGCTTGGGAACAGGTGCAGAGCTCAGGGTGGTGACCGAAAAACTTTACCACCTGTTCCTCTGTTCCAATTTCTTCCTCCTCATGTCCTCTTTCCTTGACTGTTACGTCTAGTCAGATTCTCAAAGGCGATGAGTGATTCACCTCGTGGAAATGTTAGTGTGGGTGGCCGTGTTTGTGTCTGTGTGGGTTTGGCTTGCCTCAGCGGTCGGTGTTACGCGGTATGCGGGCATACTCTGATGATACACCGATGACATTACTTGCCCAACACCCCCACGGTCGTTTTATAGAAATAAAACCCATTAAGTTCATTTTCGTGTATCGGTGTTATCAACTGTCATCAAATAGAAACTCTTATTTGTTTTTTTTATTGTTTTAAAGGTGTGGGTAGCTTAGGGTTAAGGTTAGGGGAACTGTTAAGATCGACCTGAGCCAGGCTAGCTGTTTCCCCCTGTTTCAACTCTTTGTGCTAAGCTGTGCTAACAGGTAGCTTCATATTTAGCATGGAGACATGAGAATGGTACCGATCTTCTCAGCCAAGTCTCGGCAAATAAACACAAGTGTATTTCTCAAGATGTTGAACTCTTCCATTAAACATAAGCTTTGGATGGAAATGGCAAACAACCTATTTTGTTATTTAATTTGGAAGACTTGCTGATGTGTTCTATGTGTTTTATGTGCGTGCTTGTACATGTGTGTGCTTTATATGTCTGCTCGAAGTAATGCAATGAACAGAACTGAACATGACAATAACGCTTGATCTCAGAAGATTGTGACCTCCTGCTATTTTATAGTGAGTTGGAGTCTGTTTCCTCAACTAGGTTTAAAGCCAAAAAACCTCCCACCAACCAACACTTTGCCAGCACAACCAGCAACCCCACCCACACACCGTACTCCCACTCCCATCCCTTTGTGTCTCTTCTCTACCTGTCATTAAACAAAACAAATGCCCTTACACAATTCTTCAAACAGGAAGATTTCTGTCATCCTAATGTGGGTTATTTTGTGTGAACTGGAAACTGACAGGCGGTCAGTGCTAATTACAGCTTCACAGCAGGAGCTGGAATAGCTCAGTGGTCTGTACTGATCTCTAATCTGTCATTCTAAATACAAGAGAGGCTCCCTGCTGAAACCGGGATGGAAGGGACTGCGAGACGGAGACAAAAAAAACCCCACGTGGCTGTACCGACCCATCTCTGCGTGAAAATGCACCAAAAATTTGACAACACTGCTCAAGTGTCAAACATTTTCTAAAGGTTTGTTTACACTGAAAAGAAAAATAGCAATAAAAAAAAGGAATATGTCTACTCTCCCTCTTTCAGGTGGCAAATATGTTTTCCACTATCAGCTGGTAAGGAGTGGGACCAAGCAGATAGCTGTTAGCTCGCAGGAAACCTCAGAAATTTGTTAAAGCTGCACTAAATATTGAAAGACATATATGTTAACACTGAATGAAACGACTGGAATGTAAAAGGGGACACTTTAAATGATGACCTCACAGAGGATTATCAGCTGAGTGTGCAGTTCCCCTCAGCTCTATTTGTGTTTTTGTGCAATTCGTGGAACTTTTTAACTACTTGGCATTTAATTTAAAGAACCAAATGTGACACTTTTATGCGATTGTCCATGACTTTGTTTATTTTGATGCAGACTGATCCACATGCATATTAAAAATATTCAATTGCAACTCATCTGCAGCTACAATGAGACCCTTGGTCAAACTAGAGTACAAGCAAGTATACAAGTGAGTACACTCTAATAATTCAGCAGCTATTTATATCGACCTTTAGACACTATTCTCTCATTATTGATTTTGTCTGAATGTGATCTGCCCAGTGTGGCTCCCCAAAAGTTTCAAAGGCCATGTGTTCACCCAGGTCTGATTCTCGGTGATGGAATGTAATTGAGCTGTTAGATACCTGATGTCCCTTTAGATAGGGTTTTATTATATAATGCTAAAAATACTAATATACTCATAGTTTCCTGGTTCACCATCCCTTCTGATTCGGTTTCTGAGCCCACAGAAATCTCTAATGGGATGTTTGATTGCATCTGAACAGTCAAACATAAGATCTGGAAAACGCACATACTGGCTTTGTTTTTAAAGACGCGTTTGTTGCCTTGTCTCTCGACACCCTCCTTCCCCACAACTCTTTTTAACATGCATCATCGCTCTCTCTATTGATATCTTGCTCAAATGATGACAAACAGCTACATTAAAACAATAATGTTTGGAGCTGGCTTGTGCACCCAATCTATACTCGTACTGTGACGGAGGGGGACATGATAAATAGGCTTTGTGGGCTGAATAAATGGTATCCACAAGAAAATGACCCTGAGAGGTTTGTCAGTTGTTTGCAAATGAATCAGAATGAGAGAGAGTGAGGAGTATTTTATAGTCTATAAAAGTTTAGATGGAGCACTTAAGTGTGAAAAATGTGGAGGAATGGGAGTTGGAATAAGAAAGCGGCAGAAGCAGTGGTGCATTCAAAGAGCTGTTGTAGTCCCAGCAGAAAAGAAAGAAGAGGGAGAGGAGGAGGTGTTCAGGGAGCGAGAGAGGGTGGGAGGATGATGGGAGAGGGGTGAAATGGGGTGAGTGAATGAAAAGGAAGGGAGAAGAGGAGAGCTGGCAATGGAGAAGGCTTCTTGGAGAGTTTTGGCCTACATGCTTTCAGCAGCGTCTCTCTGACTGAGTGAGTGTGAGTGTGCATGTGTGTGTGTGTGTGTGTGTGTGTGTGTGTGTGTGTGTGTTTCTGGGCAGGTGAGGAGAGAGCAGCCATGGAGGGAGCAGGAGAGAAAGGGAGAGTGGGAGCTTTCGAGCTTTTGTACTGGATTGTGTGAAAAAGGGCTGAAGGGAAAGACGAGTCCAATGAGAGCAATGGGAAAAGAGATGAGAGGAGCGTTGCTTTAATCATCCTCCAGTCAAATTCTCCTCTCCCCCTTTTTAAAAACACCTCTCGTGTTGCTCTCATTTCATTTCCTGCCAGCCATCATGTACACTGCCTTACAACGGTCTTTTAACAGATAATACAGTCAAAAAATACAACTGTACACACTGTTGGGGGTCCACCTCTCTGCACGTCCTCAGTGCAGTCAGATACACACCCCTGCAGTGCACACAGCACCACAGGGAAACCCTGTGCATGCACATTACAGAGATTACACTGCAGCAAAACAGCTATTACTGCCCTACTACCTGCCCCCAAGCTCCAAAGCCCTTTGTCTGCCAAGTCATACAGTTTGTAATGTGTGTATTACTCACTCCTCATTAATGAGTAATGTCAGAGAAGTAGCCAGAGCACAGAGCAGTCGGTAAAAGAGCAGAGGTTGGTTTACTTCCTTTGCTGACGACAATATATCAGATTTTTTTTTCACCACGGACGAAAGCAGGCAATGCAGAGCTGCCTTCAAGGATAAATTCCAGAACGTTCTGTATCTTTCTTCTCGTCGACAAAAACAACAATGAATGAATCCAACTACCAAGTGTTGCCCGTGCAGCCAAAACCTTTACTAACGGTGCAACTTCTGTTTTAATAGTCAGCTCACACTCTGAGAGTTGTGAAGCACGATGTCCTGGCTGTGTTTACAAGACGTATGACCCATTATGCAGCAGTTTGGATCATTCATCATTAAGCTGTAGGAGCATACAAAAAGATTTTAGGAGATATTATTATCACAAATACCTCACGCAGGAGGTGGCCGCCCCCTTCGAGGTCCTGTTTAAAGCATGACGGGTGGTATGAAATATTTTCGCAGCTGCAGGGAGGAGGAAAATAGGCATATGTTGGATGGGGGGGGGGGGCTATTAAGATACTCGTTTATGTATATAGACTAATTAATTCTAGCATAACGGCTAATTACTTTAATCTGAATTTAGAGTTTTCTCCATTTTGTTCTGGTGCAAGCAGCTGCAACTGAAAGTGTGCATTAGATTATGGAGATGTGCGCATCCTGGTTTTGTTATTAATCATTCATGACAGATTGGCAGAGCTCCAACAGACAGAACTACATTCAGATGAGCATTTTTGAATATTTATGGGTCACCAAGTCAAGTTTCCTCAGCTTTTCGCCTTCAAGTCTCATGTCAAGTCCCCAGGCGTTCAATTCCAAGTCTCAAGCATACAACTCTGAGTGGAGCCCACATACACCATCCTTCAGCCTTAACTAACCGCTGCCACTCCCAACGTGAATTAATCCGCAGCTGAAAATAATCCCCACCAAATGCAGAAAACAACAGTGCCCTGGTGTTTCAGGAGATTACTTAGCCATTTTTAAATAAGTCTCCAGCCATGCTAGCACCTTTGTGAGGCTGCACTTTGGCACAGTGGTGCTTTCAACTAAATGCTAATGTCAGCCTGCTGACATGCTCACATCGACAACGTTAAAAAGCTGATGTTTAGGATGCATACGAAATTACAACTGTATATTTACGACTTGTTTTTAAATCAGTGTCATCAGTTTTGTCTTGTTCTTTTCTTGCCCACTTGAGAGAAACAGAACAAGCTGAAAAACACTGACAGACTGTACCATCACTTTATAAAGTAAGCCTATTATACAGCACTCTTGGAGCCACCTGATGAATGTATAGCTCTGCTTTTGGTCCTCATTAAATCCAGAGGGAAATATCTGGCTCTTTAACCAGCACTTAAACATATATTGATTAGTGCAGCTTTAAAGATTCAAATCTTCATAGGAACAAATGGGTTTGGGTTGAGTGCCAAAGACACTGTACAGGAGCCGGAGAGTATTTTAGTACAGCAGGAGACAGACGAGCATTGTTAGTTTGGGCTTGTCGTGGGATTTTTTTGGACATAAGAAATACAGAGCATAACAGCAGCTTCAGCCTTTGATGTCATAGTTTTAACCAATATAATAAATGCAGGTTAGCATGACATTTCATTCATAGAATTTGTTTGTGTGTCAAGCCAATTCTCTGTACTGTATGTTGGCCTATGTGCAAGTGTTTGTGTGGGGAGGGGTCTAGGTTGGCTAGACTGGGGTAACTTCCTGTGACAGGTGTGAAGCTACTGGAGTGTTACCCACCATGAAACACACTGGCCTATTAATGAAGACGGAGGAGGCAGCCAAAGACACGCTGATATGTTCTCTGTCTAATCGCTGCATGTCGCTCAGGTGTTAACGAGGCCTGTGAGACTTTGTGCGTGTGTGTGTGCATAAAACTGACAGTCATGATAGAAATTCTACTCCCCTCACCCCAAGTTTCAAAGTGAATAGTGTGAGAAAAACAAGCAATGATAAAACTTAGCGATGGTTCTGTCAAAGTTAAATTAAAACTATGTGAAACACTCAAAAGCTAAAAACAAGCTGCAGAACTTGTCATCTTGTACAGGAGCTTCAGCTGTGTTACAGCAGTGCCCTCTGGTGGAGGGACTGCTCCAACTTTTCTCCATGCTCTAACTCTGAAATTAAATTAGAGAAATAGGAAACATCAGAGGAAATTATTCATGATGTACAAATCCATGTTAACTTCTATAAAAACGGTAATGGAGTACTCGCAAAAGAAAACAAAAGCAAAACCAGATCTCAGACTGTACCACTGGTCCACAGTGATCTTATAAAAAACACTAAAACCAGAGAAATCTCACAGAAAGAATCCCATTTTCATGTCCATAAATTAATTAAGTCATCCATCCACTCCTTTCATGTTTTCAACATCAGGGGCTCAGGGAAAATAGAGGAGGATTAAGACATTGGTCCCTGAAACAGCAAAGGAAATGATCATACCCACACTGACCCAGCTGAGCATGCACACAACGGATCTGCACATGTGAGATTCAGTGTTTATGATGGCTTTGGGCTCATCAAACAATCAAGCAGCCACCTCATCTGATGGTAAAGCTCGGCCTCATAGACTAAATTTAAGCTGAGAGGATGTATGAAAATGACTGGGGAGGGGTTGAATCTTCCATTTCATTTTCTTTGAAAAAGTAAAAAAAGCAAGGCTCTCCTATTCATACTTTATTTAGACCTTTTCCAAGAAAAGTCTCACTACCCTCCCTTTATTAATCCCCCATAGGGGAAATGGGGGTGTCACAGGCAGCAGCAATAGTAGCAAGAAAGACATATATAAAGACACATAATAGAAAATTAAAAATCAACGACACACACATACTTTATACAAAAGTTCCCATTGTTAATGGGAAACAAATTGAAAATTGCACATAAGATAACTAAGTACAGTGTTTTTCACTATTGCACAGTACATAGAAAAACATGTATTGCTATCTATCTATAGAGAGAGAGACAGGAAGAGAGATAAAAATACAAAATGTCCGGAAAATGCCAAAGGGTAAAGCTGCAGTGTAAATGGTGCAACAAAAATGTAAATACAGGTGAAAAGGTGACATTAAACAGCTCACAGTGTGTCACACGACGGCGGCTGCAGACCACAGAGCTGAGATGAGGCCTGTAAAAAGTATTTACAGTGGTGGAATGGGGCTTTTATGTTCCCCCTCCACTGGTCTGAATAAGTGCCTAATCAGAGGCTCTTCACAATAGAAAGCTGCATTCTCCATTACACCCATTCACTGAAGCACACAGCAGATTAGCTTTTAACAGAAATTACTTTTAAACTGCAAATTTGCTCGCATGTCCCCAGATGGCACAGAATAATTGTATTTTTTTTACGGGTGAGGGTAGAGATCAGTCCAAACAGTAATCTATATACAAAATGCACCAGGCTGATTCATTTGTGTTCCCCAGGTGAGACGGTTCAACAGTTCATCTGATTGTGTCCCAGGCAGAAATACAGAGGGAGATGATGATATAGATTGTACACATTAAAACAGGATTATCAGGGATTAATGAAAGGTGATGTCAATATCTGTGCGGCAATGAACGGCTGGGAGAGATCTGCACAAAATCCGAGACAAAAGATGAGTGCTGGCAGGGAACCACACGGAAAAAAAAAATGGGAAATGATCGAGCAAAATGGAGGGAAAGGGAGTCACGCAGAACAAGATGGCTGAGTGGGTTGCACTGATAGAAAAGGTTGTGACTTGTGATTAGGGCAGGGAGGATGAAAGGAGCCAGAAGAAAGAGAGCAGAGATGGAGAATGAATCTGGCTGATTGGTTTCCATGGTAACTGCTGATGAGGTGTGGGGCTAAATAAAAGAGCAGGTCCTTCTGGCTTGGTAAGGATCACTGACACATTTCCCACACACATTAAATGCTGAGGGCATGGAGGGACATGGTTGATAGAGACACTTCTCCTCATCCCAGACAGTAGGGGAATATGCATATTAGCGCTCTTGCTAAATTAAATGAAGTAGGTCTACACCACTTTCTTATTTGTCCCTATGAAGTCAAGGAAGTCACTTCACCCAGCCATGAAATAGTCCTGCCTGTATGAACGTGTGTGAATGTGTGAATTACTGAGCTTTAGAGGTGCTGCTTGGCAAATGTTGTTACCTTTGGACAGAGCCAGGCTATTAGTTTCCCTGTTTCCAGTCTACATGCTAAGCTAGGCTAGCCGGCCAACTCACAGCAAGAACACCAAGAAGCTTATTCCCTTAAATGTCAGCAGCCACTCAGCAGCTTTCCTCACACTGATTTGTGTTCCCTCTACGGTGCCTTCCGGCGGAAACCCCGTCTCTTTAATATTGGCTATTGATCACCATCATTCATTATTATTTTTATGTGAATCATTTATTGGTTTTTAAATTTAGTTTTCCTGTTTTCTGAGTCACATGAAACATAACCTGACCAAGAATACACAAGAACAAGGGGTGCACTGATGTATCACATGGCTAACACTGAGAGACTCACTCACATTCGTGGCTATAGGCGAGTTGCAGTATCCAGAAACTAGGGCACATAAACTCCCAGCAATCACAGAGTACACAGGAAGGACTGGGCATCAAACCTGAATTCTTCTCACTCTAGCGTTGATAGCACTAACCACTGGAGCACCTCGCAGTCAGTAATGGTAATTTGTTGAGCAACAGCGTGGCTCAGAAGCTCTTGCAACCCTTCTAGCAAGAAGCAGGAAGAAGGGTTTGAATCCTGGATGCATGGGAGACGTGTAGGCATGTGATGTGGATTCTTTGGATTGCCGTTGGGGGAGTGGTTGTGAACTACAAAGCTATATCCTGCCTTCCTCATCAAGGTACTTTGCTGAACGTAAGGTAACTCCAGGTTGGGGAATGATGTACAGAAAAGCATTTAATGGAAATAATACTGCTTAACAGAGGGGGCTGTTTCTTTCTAAGATGAATGCATGTTTTAATGTCATATTCCAGATGTCAGTTAGAAAACCACTGTGAAAACGGTGACGCCTGAATTGAAAATGGACTCAAAGGAGCAAGAAACAGAGAGAACTCTGCGATGTTGCTGTCTGCTTAGCAACAGCATCATTAATGAGATCAACTCCTGCAAACCCAGTTGATACTGTGACTCAGTGGCCTGACTTCTAATTTGCATCAACAGGAGTTTAGTTGCCAGATTGTATCTAAACGCAGAATAATAATGTGAATAACATCAACATACACCTGGCATTAAAATGTGCTTTGTCAGGTCATCAGGTGGTGAGGCTGCTAACTTTTTGGGACCTGGGACATGTAGCTTTAGCTTCAGACTTGTAGAACAATTTCACGTATGTAGCCATCAAGTGCATATTCAAGACCCCCTTTACAGATTTCTGTTTAAAACAAGTCAGGATGAAACATTAATAACAACTCATGAAGCTAAAATTAGCTCGATAAGCTCGCTAGCCACAGCTGATACAATTTGCCAGTGGCTGCTGTCATTTCATCCAGCAAAATCAGCAGCCGCTGGGTAGAAATGCGAGGCGCACTTTGTCTACGAATGTCTGAAATCCACATCCTATTGTTTCAAAAACTGCCACCATTATCAACGTACAGGGACGAGATGAACCAGTAATGAACCTGGTTGATACATTACATAAATCATTCACTTGTAGTCAGTTATTTCAATCAATATGTATGTATATTAATATATCCAGAGGTAATTAACTATTGCTATACCTGCTCTTTCTGTTACATTTATGCACACATTCCTGCTGTCATCTCTAGAAGCTGAAGGAAACCTTGTTCACTGCCCTCCATTACAGGTAACAGCTGCTGGCCTCTTTTCCCTGGGCCTGATTGCTTGCTGGGGTTCTCCATCCCAGTACAAACAGACAGATATACTCTCTCCTCCTCTATCATACACACACACATAGATGTAGAGTTAGTGAGGGAATTGACTGAGACCTGAGGGCTGAGAGCTGATGTGTGGGAGGCACATGGCGGAGTGGCCTAATGGAGAGCTTTTACAGTGTATTATGACTAAAGGGACCAGTGTTTCACAGACAGGCTCACATGGGCGGGCTGGGTTAGTCCAACTATTGTATTCTGATCCGTCCTTTGGGTGCGGCCACACACACACACACAGAGGTACTGGGCAGTAGGTGAGGACTTGCTGAGGTGTTCAGGTAAAGGGCATCTTAAATACACCAACATCCCTCTCAGGTCATGATGCGTTTACTTGCAGCCAACTACAAAACAGTGTGTAGTAATTGCTGAATTTCAAGAGGGAGGCAGGTGTCTCGTTCATAAATATGTTTTCTAGATCTAGCTTTTAAAGTCTGACACTGCGGACCCCTGCTCAGACAAACCTGAGACAACTGCGCCCTCTCCAACACGTACCGGCCTCAAAGTGCAACATTAAAAGAGTTCATATTAATGACGATTCTCAGGCGAGTTCTGGAGTCACTACCAGACATTTTTTATAGTATTTCTAAGTGAATTTATGGGCGTTTATATGCTCGGGAAATGTAAGTCACACTGATTCTAAAAATATGTGTATTATGGCTGTATATTCAGATTTGATTGTGTCATGCCTCTGGGAAGTAGTACGAGTTTTGACGCAAATGGCAGCAATCTGCCGCTAAGGGTTTAAAGTACCCCAATTACCTCCATGTGTGTCACAGCTGCAACTGCTGACTGTGTTGGTATATGGGCCAAATCAGATGCCAAAGTACAGTAACTAGTGATGTTGTAGACGATCTATATACAGTTTTAGGTTGTAATCATGTTAGACTACAATTTGAGTACAATTTCTCATGCAATGAGATCACAATGCAATAACGAAGACACAGCGCAAAATACATGCCTGCACATGCATTTCAATTATAAAAGTGAATCCAAGCATGTAAATCCAACATGATGCAACATCTGCATCAAATCATGATGCACCTGTGATGCAACGGTGTGACACAAACAGCTTCTCCTATCTGAATCTGTCACAGGACAGTGCTCTGACTGTATGGGGAACTCCAGCTGAGAAGCTGATGGTTGGCTTACTAGAAGCCAATGAGCTTCTGGACCGCTTGGTTTGTCTAATTAGATTTCAGACAGTCTGATTACCACTCCAGTTCATGCTTGTCTCCACCTCAGTTACAATTTGGTCAACGCTCTGGGACTTCCACTGCCCTCTGAGTCATCTGTCTGACTGCCCCACAAACAATGTAGAGCACGCCTCTCACAGGGGATGAAGCTGTATGTCTGTGTGTGTCCGCCCTGCATTAGTGTGTTTCTCTGAGCATTCTTGCCACAGAAAATGACCTTTGACGTGATCTGTACAACGCAGCTCCAAAGCCCACAGTGCAACTGCTGAAAATCCACTCTGTCTGCGCTGTGACATCCACAACCACCTCAATGAATCATGCAGTTCACAAATACGTTGGGTAACGCTCAACATGCCGCTGAACAACTACAGCCACTTTGCAAAACCTCAGCTGGCCCTGGTGCTGGAATGGGGCAGGATGTGTGACACCGAGTGGGAATGTCAGTAACAGAGAGCCTGTTTGCTGAGCTGTCCCAAACTCTTCTCTTCAGCCTGAAATATTTATCACTGAGCCTTAGATCATAGAGATTTGAGGAAAGAAAGTGCATGAAGTTGGGGGGGGGTTTAGATAGAGAGTCCAATCTCAGAGCCACAAAGGTTTCTCCTCCCTGACAGGACGGGCAATCGCAGAGATAAATCAGTCCAAGCCCAGAGAAACAGGAAATAGGAACAGAGATATGATCAAGACGTGAAGGATCTACAAGGCCCTGTCCAGAAATACCTCTCAGCTCTTCACTCACTATTGTATTACACCAAGAGGATAAAGGTTCTTGGTGAGGAGATGCTGATGCCTTATACCTTTGCCAAATATGCCAAATACCTTTGGAGATGTTTGAACTCTGCCAAGTGTCGATTCTCATGTTGAAATGTGTTGTTCACAGACAGTGTCAGAGCAGAAACGGTGTGCTGGCTGATAGCTCGTTCATGCCTCTTACCTCCACAAACAGGAAGCAGGGGACGATGGAGCTGCTGCTCTTCACACCCGGCTTCTCCTCCACTGCCATCCCTCTCTCGGTTTCTGTGAACGTCCCTCCGTCCAGCTCTCTGTCTCCTTATCCTGAAGGAAAGAGGGTTAGTCAGGTTAGTCCACTGGCCAGTTTGAGGTCAAGTCCAGAGTGTGAGATTAAGTGGAATCCAATCAGGACAAATGAGCCTTGGATAGATCTGGGGTTTTCCTTGATGTCTTATTCCTCAGTGCGACGTGGCTATTATCTATTTCATTCACTACATGGTTTCTGTGATACCTTTTTATTGTTTATTTATGTGATACATCCATGAATATTTAACACATGCACAAAAAGCGAACTCATTTCTTTGCACTGTGGGCTATGTGCATTCCACTGTTTACTGTCGGAGTCACTGAAATTGCTTCACTTGTTTTTGGGTTTTGATGCATTGTGCGTCAAAGCTGCTCTGGGTGTAAAACAAAATGATTTAAATAACTCCTGCCACTGCGTCACAATCTACCTCTCTGTGCTTGGCATTTTATTTAATGGTAGCAGTGTGCTGATTCTCAATACAACATCCAGGCACAATCGTTTGCCAACCACAAAAAGAAACATTGTTTGATCTGAAATAAATCGACATATGGAAATGATTACAGAACCTTACACTTGATATTTCACAGGTTAAATGAAAAGTGAATGGTGGGACCAGTCAATCACTAGTCCCTGCAAAACAAGTGGTGCTGGAAGATAAGCCCAGAACATCCAAGCACAAGTGGGAGACTTAACGGACCACTACAACGTGCCATGTGACAGAGACGACTGAAGGCGTCAGGAAGCTAATTTCAATAGCTCTGCTAGCTTAATGTAAGACGGTCATCAGTGTGCAAGATGTGCATGACACACCTGTTCATGAAGAACTCCAGTACAGCAAAGGAAAAGCCTGATTAAAGCATGTTCATCAAACATGTTCTTGAGTGTTACACCCCAGACTGTCTGACTGGATAAATATGAAGAGAGAACTCATAGTAACAAACACTTAATTTCCAACTGAAATATGTCCATTGTAACATTAAACTACTACCATTATTAACCTAACCAGAAAAAGAACAAGCGTATTTCCCAAAATGTCAAATGAGTCCTTTAAGCAGCAACATATCTCATATCTCGCAGGAGACAACTACGACTCACTGCGTTTCCACTTGAAATGGAAGAAAACTAAGAAGCATTGTACTACAGACGACAGAAGGGAAGAACTGCCAGCAGTGTGAACAGTGTGATCCCAGTCGTCACACTTTGCAAACAATCTCAAAAGTGAGTAGCAGTGCTCAGCTCGATCTGGCCTTCAGGTTGTTATCCACCACACTGCTGAACTTAGAGCGCAAACTCTCTCCTCAGAGGCTTGAGACGGATCATTGAGTGTCAAGTTGGACAGATTTTGAACACACACACAACATAGAGAGGAGAGCAGAGGTAGAAAAAAAGGGATTTTTCTGTTTCTGAGCAGTTGTCAGGTTGACCTCCATTCTGCTGGTGTGTTATGTGCTAGAGAGCTTCCTTCCTCCTAATTCCTTCTACGCTGGT